>NC_133898.1:61953207-62628915 GCF_964199755.1 Larus michahellis
GTGTGTGCTGCTGTTCTCTGCTATCAGTGTGAGGCCCGCGCTTCACGGTGTCCCTCGCTAGATACCATTTTGGCAGGTGTTTCACGTTTTATCGGGTTCAGAGAGGAGTGCAGAACGCAGACAATGCTGCCTGAAAGTGTGTCTCCTTCCAGGACTTTTCCTTATGACATTTCAAAGGCCTCCAGACAATGGAAATGTTACAGCTTTCCGATTTCTTTTGAAAAAAGGAAAACTGCAACAATCTTTAGCATGAATCAAGCAACGTAAATACTGAATTTCTGGGTTACAATTTGCAACAGGAGTGCAAGGGGAGTTCTGTGCATTTCACAGACCCATCAGTATTTCCTACAGCTGTGATGAATGCAGAAAACATATTTCCATGCTATCTAAAAGTATGACTAACAAAGACGTAAAAGCTTAAGCTTTAAAAACTTAGAAGTCTGAATGGCATGCGTCACTCCTGTTGGGTCTAATCTCTATAATCTCTAAACAATGCTTCTCCTGCGGCAGCACAACAGCATAAATGGGAAGCAAAACCAGCTAATCTATACATCTGATTCAGGCAGTGAGGCAAACTTGCTGACAGCCATCAATAAAAGTATCACAGAAACAACTCTCCTGTTAAAGGGCGAATTATCACAGACCTACATTTTACAGGCTACCTCAGGTAGCCGAAAGTAAGGGCTGTGGCTAGTTAACTGCTTGGTTTGAATGTGAGTATTTGATAAGCCTTTACAACATCAGACCCGTTAAAGAAATATACGCCTAGATTACACAAGTCAAAAGGTCTACCTGAGCCCTCACTAGTATAGTAAGGTGGAGTTCACAGCTCTTAATCCAGAGCAAAATCTCTTAATTGAGCTGCCACTGCGACTTTGTCTCTTCCCAATAATTTGTTACTTATTACTAGCAAATTATCATTACACACACACACATATATACACATGTAACAATATGTAGATATATCTACTTGTCAATTATTCTCAGATATTATTGATCAATTATTAATAACACAATACAATTAGGAAATAGAAGAAGATGAAATAAGAGTTCTTTTTATCCTCTGACACATGTTCACAGCCCACTTTGCTAACACTTTAGCAAATACTGAATGTCTTTTCATCTCGGTTGAAATAAATAGAATATGCATAGAGTGCCCGAGTTCTCTGCTGCATAGGGACCTTTTCCAAATTATTTCAAAGAGAATGGGGGATAGACCTCATGTCCAGTGAGGATCCACTGTCAGGAAGTCCTGAAGATAACCTTGTTCTTGCAGTTGAATTTTACAATGCCAGTGTAGTTCATTTCACAGTAAATTCCTCAGTTACATCCCTCAGTAACATAAATAAATACCATTGCTGTACCACACAGTCTCATTAGACCAAATGACACGGTATAGGATTATATGGGTTTCCTGCTTTGATCTGTTTATTTTTGAGGCCATTATTAGCCAATTCTCTACAGAGAAGCTAAAACAGTGCTCTTGCAGCTATTCCTTGCTCAATTTTCAAGTTCATTAATCTTCATGATCTAAAATATGCATTTCCAAGAGCATCTCTGGTGTTTAAATATTTTAATTTACTGGACTAACTGATAACTATTGTTAAAGCTGTGCTGTGTGAAAACTCTGGGAAATGCCAAATTAAATCTCGTTGTCAGATAAAGTTGGTATCAGTTGTGGCTTAATACTTTTTAAATTGTGTGTAAATCACTGTCTTTATTCTGCTAAAACCTAAAAAAGGAGGTTTAGGTTGTACTAAGAAGAAGCAACAATAGTTTCATGACAAATCCCAAGATGCATCAGATAATTCATTCGTCCCTGGATTCATGAAGCACTATTTATCCTTGTAACCAGTTCAGGATCCCTCTAAGAAACTACACAACTGAGTCGAGTTTTATTCAAATACACCCTATGTAATAAGGCTAATATTTCTGTTTAACAGAAAGCAGTTTCAAATATTTTGTCTGGCTGAAACAGCAGCTACTGTTTGGCCAGTTTCCGTTTTGGCCAAAGGAGCTGGGTGGTTGCCTGTAGGCAGCACTTACAACACTGCAGCTGACCGCTATCATGCTGAAACAGATTCATCCTCTATGCTGCACAGATAATGGGCATCCCTTTTAAGTTTATGCCATTTTGATCAGACAAATAAATCTGACATATTCTATACTCCAGAGCCTGTATAGGCGTAGATAAAAAGGTTTGATCTAAAAAAAAAAATAATAAGTTCAAAGCCATTTATTACCTTAGCCAGATGAGTGTTGATCCATTTTGTGAAAGTCCTTTTCTGCACTGACTCTTGCTCATCTGAGAAAAAAAGAAAATCAGTTTGATTAGACATTGCTGAATACTTTTGTATTTACAAGATGGAAGAACAGTATTCCTTATTGACAACAAATGCATTCTGTTTTTGCCAGAAATGTCACTATATTTTTTTTGAGAGTTATTTTTGTCTGTAACTGCCCATAACAAATACTTCATATTCTTATAATAATGCTCTGACACTTGACTATTTGAAGAGTTTCACAGTAAAGTTCAAGTCTTAACAAATCAATGACCGGTAAGACACTATTTCAAATCTGAATGCTAAGACAAATTTGACATCTAAGTCTATATTATATTTACCCAAGGTCTCAGCACCAAGAACTTCTCTGTACTTTTTAACTAGAATCCATGTCTCTGACAGTCAAGTTGCTTTTACGTAGAAAGTCAGCTAGGGGCTTAGAAAAAATACTATTAGCATGTATATTTGAATATGTTTACAATGTTGAATTAAAGATTTCAACACCGATGAATTAAACACTGAGCAAGCGAGCTGCAAGTGGGCGTTCCCTGGGTGTGACCCGAGGTATCACCCAGGTGCACCACAACGAGAGTGTACTTCCTGGGCTGGAGAAGGGGGTGGCCAAGCAGGGTGTGACACACCAGTCCAATCACTGCGGTCTGCACAGCAGTTTGTGCAGGACAGAGCTGAAAGACTGCTACCCGGCTAGGTAGTGATGGTAACTACTCGCAAGATGACTGTGGCGTCCATGAGCTCCACAACCACCAGGTCTGATGCCGCCTCTCAGACGGAGCTCTTGTGGGAACATGCTACCACACAGACATCGGGCTGTAGGGTATGCCCTGCTCTTACGCCAGTGTCGGATGGCAATGATGGGCATACCTGTAGGAGATGTGCTCAGGTAGAGGATCTTCTCCAATTAGTCATGGAGCTCAGGGAGGAGGTAAGTAGGTTGAGGAGCATCAGGGAATGCGAGAGGGAGATAGATTCCTGGAGCAGAATCCTGCATCCCATGACAGAAACCCAGCAGGCAGATAGAACCCCTGCAACAGGATGCTCCATATCCTCTCTCACCTCAACTGAAGGCGGTAACCTGGAGGACAGGGGGCAATGGCAGGAAGTTCCTGCGCGGCGCAACAGGCGCTGCACTCGAGACTGCCCGAAGACTACCCCATCTTCCCAGGTGCCATTACTTAACAGGTACAGTGCTCTACAGAGGAACCTGGATGATGACGAGCACAATATTTCTCCTATTTCTCCTACCCTGGAGCCGTCAGCAAGGTCTAGTCAGACCTCCCCCTGCATCAAAACCTCTGTGGTAAAGAAGAAAAGACGGGTCCTTGTCATAGGTGACTCATTACTGAAAGGAACAGAAGGCCCAATATGCAGGCCGGACCCGGTACATAGGGAGGTCTGCTGCCTCCCTGGGGCCCGGGTCAAGGACGTGAAGAGGATGCTTCCTTCCCTAGTACGGCCCTCAGACTACTACCCACTTTTGATCTTTCAGGTAGGCAGCGACGAGGTAACAAGAAGAAGTCCAAGGGCAATGAAGAAAGATTTCAAGACCCTGGGACGGCTGGTCAAGGGATCGGGAGCGCAAGTTGTGTTCTCGTCTATTCCCCCAGTTGCGGGGAATGATGAGGGGTTAAATAGAAGGACCCAGCAGACCAATGCCTGGCTTCGAGCTTGGTGCTGCCGGCAGGACTTTGGGTTCTTTGATCATGGCCTGATCTACAAAACGCCTGGCCTGCTGGTAACAGGCAGGAATACCTTGACCTCCAGGGGAAAAAGGGTTCTAGGACAAGAGTTATCGGGGCTCATTGAGAGGGCTTTAAACTAGATCTGAAGGGGGGTGGGGATGGTACTGGGCTTGCTGGTGAGGTGCCAGGGTGTAGTTGCTCAGCGCTCGTGGGCCAGTGTGCCAGTATTTCTGAAAGCCAGAAGGCACACCACATCTCAAGGGTCAAAACTACACACACAACTCCCTCTCTGAAATGCTTATACACCAATGCATGCAGCATGGGGAATAAGCAGGAAGAGCTGGAGGTCTGTGTGCGGTTGCGGGGCCATGATCTCATTGCAATTACTGAGACGTGGTGGGACAACTCGCATGACTGGAATGCTGTCATGGATGGCTATGTCCTTTTCAGGAAAGACAGACCAGCAAGGCGTGGTGGTGGAATTGCACTCTATGTGAGAGAGCATTTGGAATGCATCGAGCTCTCACTAGGGGCGGATGAAGAGCGGGTTGAGAGCTTATGGGTGAGGATTAAGGGACAGGCAAATATGAGGGACACTGTTGTGGGTGTTTATTACAGGCCACCTGATCAGGATGGGGAGACTGATGAGGCTTTCTACAGACAACTGAAGGTAGCCTCACAAGCGCAGGCCCTGGTTCTCATGGGGGACTTCAATCACCCCGATATCTGCTGGGAAGACCACACAGCCAGGCATGCACAGTCCAGGAGGCTCCTCCAGTGCATTGATGACAACTTTTTGACACAGGTGGTACAGGAGCCAACAAGGAGAGGAGCACTTCTAGACCTGGTACTGACAAACACAGAGGGATTGGTGGAGGACATTAAGGTTGGGGGCACCCTAGGTTGTAGTGATCATGAAATGATTGAGTTCAGGATCATGGGTACTATCCACAAAACAACAACAAGAAGTAAAATTACAACCTTGGATTTCAGGAGGGCTAACTTCGACCTCTTCAAGAAACTGCTTGGAGAGATCCCGTGGGCTAGGGCTCTGGAAGGCAAAGGGGCTCAAGAAAGCTGGTTGATATTCAAAGACCACTTCCTCCAAGCTCAGGATCGGTGCATCCCTAAGAGAAAGAAATCGGCCAAGGGACGCAGGAGACCTGCATGGTTGAGCAGGGAGCTTCAGAAAAAGCTCAAGTGGAAGAAGGAAGTTTATAATAAGTGGAAGAAGGGACTGACCCCTTGGGAGGATTACAAGAATGCCACCAGAGCATGCAGGGATGAAACAAGGAAAGCCAAGGCCGCCTTGGAATTAGACCTGGCTAGGGACATCAAGCACAACAAAAAGAGCTTCTACAAGTATATTGGAAGCAAAAGGAAGACCAGAGAAGTTGTAGGCCCACTGCTGAATGAGGCAGGAGTCATGGTGACGGAGGATGTGGAGAAGGCAGAGTTACTGAATGCCTTCTTTGCTTCGGTCTTTTCTGCTCGGCCCAGCCCTCAGGAGTCCCAGGCATTGAATAAAGTAACAGGGAAAGAAGACGACTTCCCTTGGGTTGAGGAGGAGCGAGTGAGGGACCAATTAGATCATCTAGATATTCACAAGTCCATGGCCCTGATGGGATGCACCCGAGAGTGCTGAGGGAGCTGGCAGAAGTCATTGCTGGGCCGCTCTCCATCATCTTTGAAAAGTCCTGGAGAACAGGCGAGGTGCCTGGGGACTGGAGGAAAGCCAATGTCACTCCAGTCTTCAAGAAGGGCAAGAAGGAGGAGCCGGGGAACTACAGGCCGGTCAGCCTCACCTCCATCCCTGGAAAGATGATGGAACAGCTCGTTCTGGGTGTCATCTCAAGGCATGTGGAGGAAAGGAAAGCTATCAGAAGTACTCAGCATGGATTCACCAAGGGGAAATCATGTCTGACTAATCTGATAGCCTTCTATGATGGCATGACTAGATGGATAGATGAGGGGAGGGCGGTAGATGTGGTCTACCTTGACTTAAGCAAGGCGTTCGACACGGTCTCCCACAGCATCCTCATAGGGAAGCTTAGGAAGTGTGGGTTAGATGAATGGACAGCGGGGTGGATAGAAAACTGGTTGAAAGATAGAGCTCAGAGGGTTGTGATTAGGGGCACAGAGTCTAGTTGGAGACCAGTGATGAGTGGTGTTCCCCAGGGGTCAGTACTGGGTCCAGTCCTCTTCAACATATTCATCAATGACCTGGATGAGGGGATAGAGTGCGCCCTCAGCAAGTTTGCTGATGACACCAAGCTGGGTGGGGTGGCTGACACACCGGAAGGCTGTGCTGCCATACAGAGAGACCTGGACAGGTTGGAGATCTGGGCAGAGAGAAACCTTATGAAGTTCAACAAGGGCAAGTGTAGGGTGCTGCACCTGGGAAGGAACAACCCCATGCACCAGTACAGGTTGGGTGCTGACCTGCTGGAGAGCAGCTCTGTGGAAAGAGACCTGGGAGTCCTGGTGGACAACAGGATGACCATGAGTCAGCAATGTGCCCTTGTGGCCAAGAAGGCCAATGGCATCCTGGGGTGCATCAAGAAGAGCGTGGCCAGCAGGTCGAGGGAGGTCATCCTCCCCCTCTACTCTGCCTTGGTGAGGCCGCACCTGGAGTACTGTGTCCAGTTCTGGGCTCCCCGGTTCAAGAGGGACAGGGAACTGCTGGAAAGGGTGCAGCAGAGGGCTACAAAGATGATTGGGGGACTGGAACACCTCTCTTATGAGGAAAGGCTGAGGGATTTGGGTCTCTTCAGTCTGGAAAAAAGACGGCTGAGGGGTGACCTTATCAATGCTTATAAATACTTAAAGGGTGGGTGTCAGGAGGATGGGGCCAGGCTCTTTTCAGTGGAGCCCAGCGACAGGACAAGAGGCAATGGGCACAAACTTGAACATAGGAAGTTCCGCCTAAACATGAGGAGGAACTTCTTTACCCTGAGGGTGACAGAGCACTGGAACAGGCTGCCCAGAGAGGTAGTGGAGTCTCCAACTCTGGAGACATTCAAAACCCGCCTGGACATGTTCCTGTGTAACCTGCTCTAGGTGACCCTGCTCTGGCAGGGGGGTTGGACTAGATGATCTCCAGAGGTCCCTTCCAACCCTATGATTCTATGATTCTATGATTTGAAATTGCATTATCAAGCTTATTTGTCCTCTGGAAGATCCTGCCAGGGAGGAACCATTAAGCTAGTTCAGGCAGTTTCTATACTGCTACTTTCTACCTCCCTTAGTCCTGTCTTGAAGCACTTGTCTGATTTATAGCGAAATTTCACTGATTCTCAGACAGTCCCTCAGAGGCTGTTGCCAGCTGCATAGACAAAAATAGCTCCTGAAGGAGCTCCTCCAACTTCAACAGCCAGGGTCATGGCTGCAGAGGGAAGAAAATCACCGTGCTATAACCAATCCACGAAGTCCTGTCCCTTCCTTGTAGGGAATCAGGTTTGACACATGGAATAATTTCACAACAGGGGCATTCAGGTTTTTATGTTGGAGATTTGTCTTTAAAAAATAAAAGGAAATACCCATTTTACTGAAAAACAAATCATTTTATTACCGTCATCGGTTCTGAATAAGCACTTTCATTCCCCTACAGAAAATCCAAATAAATAAAATTGCTGTTAAACATCTATTTTTTATAACACATGCCTGTTCCAAAACCTACAGATGGAAAAACTAATTTTAGATACTGCCTTTGCTACTGACTTGTGTTAACACTGAATAATGATTTCATCTCTTTCACATCTGTAAAATTAAAATGGGATATCCTTTAATCCCTTTTAAAGTTCTGGAACAGATAACTACTACGTTTGATGCACTACTACTAATAAGCTTCCTGATTTACACTCATGCAATGCTGCTCCACAATGAGCGTACATGAAGATACAAATCGCCACACAAAATTTGTCAGCCAAAATGTTCTCTTAAGTGGGACAACGATGGCTCCCTGACCACACACAAGCTCCCAAAAAGTGTTTGTGCATTATGACTCAGGAATATTTTCTTTACACATAAACAATATCTCACATATAAGAAATACCAGAGGAAAAAAAGATACATATACTTCCAGCATCTATTGCTAGATTAGCACGCTTCATGCCTAAGAAAATAATCCGGCATTCTTTATTTTCCTTTTCTTTGATTTCATTGGGTAGGCTGTTTTACATCATTTTTAAAACATTGATTTCATGGTCACGAAATCTACTAGATTCATGTTCATGAATCTACTTGTTGCACTGACAGGCAAGTTATGAAAAATATCACTCAAAATACAGCATTGCGCTTCATTCAATACTGACTATTTTTGGCAGGGGATGTCTTTAGCATGATAATTGTTTCTACGTTCTGGAAAACAGACTTCTCAATGTATGGTTTCTAACCATGAACAAGCTGTTTCCCTTGTGACATACAGTAAACGTCAGCTCTGCTCTGACAAGCAATTACACAGGTAGACCAATTAATGTCAATGGAAGTAGTTGCACACTTGAATTGGGTTGTGTGTGAGTAGGTGTGAGGACAGAGATTGAGCGCCCACAGAATCAGTCTGGCTCTGGCTTCATTCAGACCTCTGTAACTTAAAATTCCCCAGCAACCCCGATACAATAACAACATGCCAAAAAAAAAAGAACTGGGCCTTCAGAAGTCAAACTTCTGATCAACAAAAAGAGTGAAAATGATTCCTTAATTTGTAGTTCCAGTGCATCCTGCTGATTTAAGAAGCAGCCTTCTGGCAACAACTGGAAATCAGACAACCAGCTCCTGGTTTCTAAATGCTTACCAGCAGAAGACATACACATTTTCAGTCATATCAACAAACGGCAGAAATAGCTTTTCAAAATAATCTGTTTCAAGGCAATATATGCAAGCAATATATTCTTTATGAGTCCAACAGTAACTATTAACAATAAAGTTTCATATTTTTTTTTAGCATTTATTTTGTATAGGCTTAAAATGTACAGATTTTACCACTGTAAAACCTATGTCTGAATGTAACACAAGTAGGGCACTGATTTTGCAAATTCCATGATAAACACGCTTTTTACAAATTTCCCTGGAAATTCATTAAACTGATACAAATTCTCTGCAGAGGTACTGTTTATCTATACTCACAAGACCCATGCGTCATACAGTTTCTTACGCTCTCCCCACTTGCAAGGACTGTCAGCTCCCTGTTTGCACCACTTACCCTGCCGGTACTGAAAGAACCCAGGAAGCAGATTTAACGACGAAACATTTCTGCCACCAGCACCTTTGTAGCGAGCCATAAATAATGCTGCTGCTGCTGCTGCTGCTACTGCTGCGGCGGCGGCTGCTGCTGCTGCTGCTACTCCTGTCTCGTGCAGTGTGCAGCGTTTCTTTAGAATACAGCCAGAAGTAATTTTCCAAGAACAATCTGATTTTTTTCCTTCACTGGAAATGCAGGCCTCTTGCACAAATCCCTCCACCTGCTCTTATCAGAGAATTCACATGAAGCCAAACCTTAAAAACATCTTTACATATTCTTGCAGGGATGCAACAGCCAGACAAAGCCAGCTGTATCGAAGGTAGCAGTTCTGCTGGTCTCACTGCCATCATCCTTCTCCACTGTTTTGCTGTGGAAAGATTTTATTATCCGAGCACCAGCCAATCCGCTAACGGAAACCTCTGATGTCAAGAGCCTGAATAATTCATCCAGGGACTGGGACAACCCAACTACACTGCCGATATCCTAAAGCAGCAAGATGTGTAGCTGCAAAAAGCGATGCAGTCTTCTCACCAGTGCTTTTGTAAGAATATACTGCTCAGTAAGCATAAAAATGGCTGAATTGCATAGCCCTTCTCTAGGTTGTCATACATATAAAGGAACGCAGCTTTTAAAAGCAACCACTTTGGTTCATCACTGCATACTCTATTTAGACATGGATGTTCTTCAGCTCTGCAGCTGAAACAGTGAACTGGAAGAATTAGCAAGCAATGAATCTGAACCGACACGTAGGCCGCTTAGCTTTTAATAATTGAACTGTTGTACAAGAAGGATGAAACAGAATTTTTGGAGTGCACCTAGATCAGCTTGAAACATAGTTCTGATAATATGCAGCACTTTCTGTCTCATTAAATCAGAGCACCAGAGCATTTGAACAGACTTTGTTTTCCTGTGGTAAAATGAAGGCAGTTATGAAACCGTGGAGATTCATATATTGTTCACCCACAGGGACCAACAGAGCAGTACACAATAGTGAAATGAGAGCAAAAGGCTCACTTTTAGTATGCCATTACAGTAAATGGCATACTAAATACATAAATTATTATAGAGGTTGAATTCAAATTTCTGTTTTTGTAAAACACAATGGCTCTAACAAATCATTCTGCATCTGGAAGAAACATTGCAAGAAAGTTTGGTTTTATTTAAGCAAATTTCTTCCTTTAATTGGCTGGAAATACCCTCATATTTTTGCAAACCTTTTTCTCTACTAAAGCACCACCAACAGACTGCATTTTTAGGTTGATTAGGAAAAAAGACAAATGCAATTGGATATATTTATTTAAAAATATTTTGAACAAATTAATTTTGAAAGGTGAACAAAACCAGCCATGTATCTTCAGATGGTTATGAATATGCTGATGAAATATTCATCACGCATGCATATTATAATGACTAGTATCATGCGTACCACATATAAACGTCAAGAGACAGAGAGTAGTGGCGTGCTTTCTAGCAGAACATTTCTAGAGACAGGCTCAATCAGCAGCACAGTCCCTGCCTGCTGGCTGTGGCAGCAGCTCCGTGTGCCAGGGCTGTGGGGTGTGCAGCAGCAGATCCCACACGGAGCACCTCTTGCCTCAGGTGCTTGGGGGCCGCATGGTGGGAAGGCAGCTGCAGTGCAGGGTTGCAAATACGGGGTTCTGCTGCAAGATAACACGAGGAGGAGTCTCACACACAGAGTGAGAGACAACAGAGCCGAGCTCACACACGTCTAATAAAGGCGTCTTGATTGATTCTCAGTGAGCTACTATTGTGGAGATTTGTTTTGTTTTTAACTTCAGTGAAATTCATTTCAAGTTGCTCACAGCTCCTCATTTTCAGCATCCTTTTTTGTTTTCTTTGGTTTTGATAGTTCTGTTCTAAAAACACCAAGGAGCTTCCCTGTTTGGTTTTTTTGGTGTTTTTTTTTTCTTTTTGTTGTTGTTGTTGTCGTCATTTTCCAGGTCTTTGGTGCCTTTAGGAGTACTGCTAAAGCAACTTGGAAGCGCAGAAAAGTGTGCCAAACCACCTGCAATGCTTCAAGATGTCACTTGAGAACACAACACAACACAGAATGCAGTGAACAGCACCCCACTGGGAAAGTTTGTTTGGTCAGCAGCATGGCATAAATTCTCTAAAGCTTTCAATAAAATATGTTATAGACCAGTTTACATCTTCATTAAGGACATTCCTAATTTAAAGCAGCTGTAGAAAAGCTTGCAGAGTCAAAGCAACAGTATGGAGACTTTACTTATGAAAAGGAGCAACGTTTTAGGCTACATAGTTTAATCAACACCTCCATAACAGATGGATTACCCCATTCCGGAGTACTGCACAGAGGCAATGCAGGCTCATTTCTCTTCCTTTAAGTCTCCAGTTAATGGTTTTTATGGGACAATGCCATAAACAATTTTGTTTTTTTAAAAAACAACAAAGAAGCAAACTAGCCTTTGGTGGTAGCTCTAAAGCTAAAGTATTGTTTGTAAGTTGCTAAATTTAATAGTAACTCCATACACTTCAGGAAGAAAAAAAAGGATGAGGGAGCTATAGGCAGTGGGAGCAAAGTAAGAAAGAGGGAAAAATTGATTTCAGCAGCTAATGACAACAAGGGTTAGCAGTATTGGTACAAAGAATGGGAATATGTTTTTTAATACCTCATGCACTTAGGACTTTTCCATTTTTGATATTTTGAGGAGAAAGAGAGGATTTGTCAAAATGTGGTTTTGGGATATATGCCTCTACTGAATGTATTTTACCAGAGATGGTCCCACTAACAGATCTGTTATCTAAATTTCCAAGCTTTGAGATCTAGCTGCACACCCTAGCCATAACCTGCTCCACCACTGAGCACCATTCTGCTTCCCATCAGTTTCTGCAGAAAGGAAATCCATGCTAGAAGGTGACCGGTCAATCATCCTTTGCCAAACCCCTACTAGGGAAAATGATGGGGATCGGCTTTCTGGGGTTCACACCGGCATATACCATTGCTCAATCTAGAGGTTACCTTAGTACAGTGGTTTGGGGGCCAAAGGTTTTATGCCATTTGGAAGAGTGGAAGTAGAGAAAAGAAAACCCCGCATACTGGTGGAATAGTTACAGGAAACTGGTGTGGAGAAGCAGCCTTACAGCTGCAGAAACACCGCCTGCTGCGCAGCACGCTGCTGGACAGCAAGTGGCACGCTGCTAAGAACTTCCTGCTGTTCCTGTCTGTCTGAAATGTATTTTAAAAATATGTATTTTGATTTTACACATTTCTTATTTATTCCCTGAAAAAAATTCCCATCTCTAAGACAGAGAAGGTGTCTATCCAGCCACTAGTTAGAAAGATATAAAGAAAGATTCAATTTATCACCCAAAGAAGCTTGCATTTAAAAAAAAAATCTGAGTATAATCAAATACATACCAAACACATCAATGTCTCTTCTTTTTTTCTCAGTTAATTTATTCTTGTAATAATACAAGCACATTCACCAGTCAGTCTCTCTAGAAGCATTTGTTGCAGACTGTGCCAAGTGGTTTAAAGTTTTGAAACCCGAAAACCCCAAAGTTTTGCCAGCAGTAGAGAGTGTGTACTTTAACTTGGGCTGTTGGCTCCATCTCACAGCAGCACTTAGGCTGTCACGGAATATGTTTATACTGTGGGAACTGGGAGACTTCCAGTCCTTAAATCTAAGGTCATGCCCTGTTGTGCCCATATTCCCATAAGCACATGTCAAATGTTCCTGCTCCATCCAGACACACATTATCCCCCACTTTCCTGTGCTCTGGTTTTCACAGGAAGGAACAGAGCACGCTGCACTGATATAATCTTGATCCTTAGAAGCCAGGACATAGTCCGGACATAACTGTACTGCCTGTAACTGCTCTTCACGTTCATCAGAAGGGCTTCCCTCGGCATTTGGAGAAACTAATGAGAACAGCATGATTTCTGCAGTGGATTGGAAGATATGCCCAAAATGTCATTTTTATGACTTCGTGCATCTTTCCTGTGCCCAGCCCCCGCAGCGCACTTGCTCCTATTTTATGTTTTGAGTGACTAAAAAAAGAGAAATGTGATTAAATTTTTCTGCTCCATATTTTGCCTAGATGGGCTGCATTTTGTTCTTCTCCACGTGTAGAAGCAGAATGTATTCAGAACTAATCAATGAAGGTATTTGCATTTCACGTTTATTGCATTTCTGCCTGTGCTGCCACACTACTGATATTCTCATCATCTCCACTGCATGTTGTCTTAATCTCCATGTGGCTGTAAATATATTGCTTACTTTCATAGTATCTGCATTCAACTGAATACAGTCAGAAATGAAAAGAACACCTATTAGAAAACCATTATGAGCTCATTTAATTCATTTTTAAAAATAGTATTCTGAAGAAGATATTAACTAAAATCAGGATACTCAACATTTGAGATGATTATGTGCAATAGCTTCAGTGTCTTCTGAAAGATTCAGGATTTGCTGCTCTACCGGTGTCTGTTTATTCACCAGTCTGGCATGGGTGACAGTGAACATATCTTTTCCTGGACCAATACACAAGGTGAAAACAGTCTGATAAAACTGATCAGAGTCAACCTGTCATTTGTTCTTTTAATTACTTATTTTCTGTAATTGTATTTTTAAAGACATGTTTAGGATGGTGACAAATCAGCCAGAAATCTAGCAAATCCAGTGAAGTTAATTAATAGGAATACCTGTTCTACATTATATTCAAATTTCAATCCATCCATGCCATTAAATAGGCACACCAGTTTAAGAATGAGTTTTTCATAAGGACTTAAAGATTTAAAGACACTGATTCTCTTGCCTATAAACTCTGTATGTACTACAGTAACATCTGCAATGATCATAATAAAAAAATGACCTAAACGAATATTTGCGTTTTTTTCAGTTTGCTTCAGTTCTGCAGCTGGCATCATGTTACCTTTACAGATTTTGCAGAAATTCTTTCCATTGACATGAAAAGCTTCTATATAATAACCTTTATATGTTGTTGGTCCACT
The DNA here is from genome assembly GCF_964199755.1 of Larus michahellis. NCBI lineage: Eukaryota > Metazoa > Chordata > Aves > Charadriiformes > Laridae > Larus > Larus michahellis. Next base: position 61,967,425 of record NC_133898.1, read on the forward strand.
CTCCTAGAGGTTTTTAGAAAGTTGGAGTGAACAAAACATGTCTTACTGAAAAGAAGTCTTTAATTTTTAACAGAAGTCTTACAGACAAGCAGTACTCACATCAAATAATTTAAAGAAGGTCTTAAAAAACCGCTGAAATCTATCCAGATCAGTACCAGTATATCTACAAGTATCTTTGTTAGGGCATTAAGTAGTCATTCTAGAGCCAGGAAGGGTACTTAACATGCAGTTATACAAAAATATTTATGAGATCAGTTTGAAGGTAGCATATGTATGAAAATTGAAAGCACAGGCTCCAATTCCATCTTTTACTCACTGTACAGCAATTACACGAACTCCTAAAACAATGGTAAGTTTTTGTTTTCCTGAAGTCAACCATGTCACGTACGCAAATTACTGTAGCAGTTGTCATTGATTTTCAGTAGATTTGCTAATGTTATATGACATTAATTGGACTGTTCCCAAGATTAAGCACTACAACCTGGAGAGACTTTGTGCAAAAATGTTTGTGTTAAAATTTGAATGTTTAATGTTTGTATTTAATAAGGTACAGAAACTTAAATGCACTGCACCAAATGCACCACATGGAGCAAATTTCTACTGCCAATGGTAAGATTACTGTTTTTCTATGCCTACAGAGACTTCAATAGCCTAAAATCAGTGGAGAAAATTTGACTTGGCAATGGAAGAGATCAGAATCTACTGAAATAAATCAAAACTAATGGAGACATACTAAGTACACACTGTCCAAGAGATTAAATCAGGATGTAGGGGTGCAGTATCTGTAACTTTTACATAAATCTGTGCAGAAATATACCAAAATATACATAATGATTCTTGTCTTACAGAAAAGACATTCTACAATCATATCTCAGTTAGGTTTATGCCTGAGCTCAGTGAAATGACAATGGTTTACTAAAGGTTTACAAAAATGTAGAATCCTCTGTTTATTCTGTGGAAAGACTGTGTGGTTTTACTCTTGAGATCATTTTTACCATAGTTATACATATTGTAGACATGAAGCTCTACAGAAGTCTACCTAAGGGAAAGAATGGAATTACTATTTTTGAATGCTTGGAGGCATGATAATTTTAAATACATTTAGAATTAAATTATGAATTCTTTATTCACGTATTCAGTTATTTTCAACTCAATAGGTTCAGAATTAGAAGTAAATGAAAGGGTTGAGCACTTAAAGGGTGGCTACAAAGAGGACGGAGACTGTCTTCACAAGAAGTCACATGGAGAAGACAAGGGGCAATAGGTAAAAGTTGCACCGGAAGAGGTTTCATCTTGATATAAGATGTAATTTTTTTACAGTGAGAACAATCATTCACTGGAAAAAACTCCTCAGGGATGTGGTAGAGTCCTCATCACTGGAGGTTTTCATGATGCGACTGGACAGGATGCCAGATAATCTCATCTAGGCCTCCTTTCCCACAAAAGGTTAGATCAGATGATCTTTCAAGGACCATTCTAGCCTGGCCTGTTTTTTGGTTCTATGATTTTATGAAAAACTGTTCTGTTCTTTGAACTGTTTTCATAAGAAGATGACACACTTCTATAGTTCTGCTACAGGAATGATGTCAGCCACTCGCGTGACAAAGAGGCAAATGGAATCTCATGATGCTATCAGGTAAGATATAATCAGCTGAACTGGAGAATAAAAATTATTGTTCCAGACACAATAAGCACACACATGGAGTATTATACAGAGTTCTGGCAACCCATGTTCAAAAAATGTGAACGTCTAGAACAGATACTAAGAAAACTAAAACTGAGTAGATGGGTTCCCCTCAGAGAGACTATAATTGCTCTCTGCAAATAAAGAGAAAGAAATGAACACCAGAAAAGTAAAAACGTCTTTAAATTAAATTGGACTCGATGATCTTAAAGGTCTTTTCCTACCTAAATGATTCTATGATTTTGAACTTTGACCACTGTCATGCTCGCTGACAATGACTCTAACGTTAAGCATCCAAATATCCTTGTGAAAACATCTAGTTGCCTAAACATTCATGGAGCCCCCAAAGTGATAAGAATCATAGCCTGGTCTGTGTTTTCAATTTGGCCAGCCAAATGTAAAAGTGCCTACTGAAACTTCAAGACAAACTGGTGACACACAAAGTGCAATTCTATTAGGATTTGTTTCAGTGAAAACTTGATTCCTATAGACAACTCTACTGTGGTAACTAAGGGCTGTCAAGGCCTGGAAGGCTGCTCAACCATGGAAAGATTAAAGGAGCTAGTAAAGAAACTATCTGATAAAGAGCTACAAACAGTGAAGAAATATAAACAAGTTTATGAATTACTGCAAGCATTTATTTAACAAGCCAATGGAAATAAAATTATTTTTTTGTCTATCCATCTACAAGTTATTTGTGATGCAAAGGCTCTTAATTTTAGATTGGCTGCTGCGTCACTTTTTTCTCAATGCATGAATAAATACATAGTAACTTCAGAGTTATACATTTGGCAGGAATCAGAGCTCTTGGCTGTCCCTGCAAAAATCTATCCTAATTTGTCCAAATTACGAGCCTTTTCAAATTCTCACATACCCTTGATTTTTAGCACTTGGACTCTCCAACAACTCACGTTTATAGCCTTGATGAAGCACTTAGCAGACCGCAGATATACTACTCCTACAGAGTGGCTGAACATGCTTCAGCTTGGGGAATACAGGGCAAAAATCAATCTTTATGCCCCATAATTGCTTCAGCTCCAAGAAAGTCCAGAAAGAAACTCTTCTGCATGCTCAAGACCTATCCCCACTTTCCCTCCCATCCCCATGATGGCAGCTAGATTTAGCTCTGTTTCAGACACAGAACGGAAAAAAGCTGGGTTAAAGGGAGGAATCTGAGGAGGAAAGAAGAAAGGTGTGAATTATCTAGAGAGCATGTACCCAGAAGGTGCGAAAAACCTCTGACTGGCAGCTGGAAAAGTGAAAGAAACAAGCAGAATCTGCTCACGCTATGCAGTATCTGTCCTGGAACAGATGATATTATCATCATTGCTACGACAACTCACAGAGGTTACATATGCCAGGTGTAATTGTGTCTATACAAACTTTATTTTCTTCCCATCTACACATGTGATAAGATCAGTTTTTAATTACACGAACACATAGCTTTTATCCAAATGCTCCCTACCATTTTTGATGAACAAATGGAAAATGTTCAATCAATAAATGGGTTTTTTTTGTATTGTTTACACTCCCCATCAGACCTAATGGTTAAGCATGTGACTTTGCAATTCTTTTACTATTTCTGTAACATTGCTTTTCTGTGATATGAAAATAGCATGAGAGATTTTTTAAAATTAAGTTTATTTAAAAAAAAAACACACAAAAAATACTTAAAAGAGACCAACTCTTTTGAAGAGAAAAATGTAAAAGAAAACTGGTTACTAACATTCATGAAAACAATTTAATCAGCTGAAAACAAATTTTAAGAATGGTGGACCTGATCATACATCAACATCAGAGTCTGTTCTCTGGATATCATTCCACTCCAAAATCCTAGGACGTAAACTGATAATCAACAACTATGTACCTTCATCCACGAGTTTCATTCATTCGTATACTATGCCAGTTTATTCAGCGGAACTGCACTGATCTAAACTCTGGCATAGAACTGGACGTTGTTCAAATTAAAATGCAGCTATCTAGGCACTGATCAGTATTTTTAAGGGTGATGTGGCATGCTCCTGTAACACACTACAGTAAGCAATTTTAAATAAAAAATAGATCAAAACAGTATTGTCACTACTGTGTCTGCCTTAAACAGTCCTTTCTGTAGTTGCAAATCACAGGCACCACTGTGCAGAATATTTGTAGCAACTACATCATTTAAAAGGACAAGAAGCAAAACTCAGACATCGTGTTAGAATGATGAAGTCCCTGGTCTTGTCGTAGGGCAGCAGCAGTAGTGCCTGTGCCCTGGGAGAGGACAAGCAGCCTCCCCCTCACCTCTGCCCTCACCAGCTCAGCAGAAATCGAGCTTAACAAGTTCAGTGGGAAAATCAGCACAGCAAAATTGTGGGGCTTATGGGTAATGCTGCCGGGAAGGGAAAAGCAGCATTGGTCTGCAAGGAAATAATCCTCCTCATGCCTCATAGCCAGGGGCAAGAAAGGCTTAACTTCAAGCATTTATAATACATGGGGACTGCCCTTTACACAGAAGTGAGATACTAATTTTGTATCATCACAATTATTTTTTTAAAGGCCTACTAGGCTACTATCTCTCTTTTATCTGTTCCCTTATTTACTTTTTTCTGTAGCAATGAAAGATTTTCTTAATCATTCACTTCAATGTAACCATGATCTTGGTCATCATTCATGCCCTAATCCTGCACCATCCAACTAATGAGAATTTTGCCAGTGAATGAAACAAGCATTTGTCATTGAGATCATACCTTAGATTGGCAACCATTTCTCATGTGAAATGCAAAGGTACACTTTTTTCGTATTATTGTTTTATGGCATATGCATTTCTGGAGAAAATATTTCCCTGTCATGCAAAAAGTTTTGCTATTACTGGGTCCTGCTGAATAAACTCCTGCAGTTACCACCTCACACCATCATTTTTTCCTAGAAATAATATTTTTGCAAGAAGCCTGAAAATTGCAAGATATACTGGGTTCATCAAGTCCACAGCTGCTCACAGGAAGAACTTCTTTCTGTTCTCCTGTGGGAACCCTATTTTAATTAAACTGACTGCATCTTGATATTCACAGATGTGTTCTTCTGTATAAAAATAAGCAGAAACAGATACTTCCTCATAGGGCATTTCACATGTACTGGACATCCAAAAATGTATTAAAATGGTATTAAAAGGAAGAGATGATAAGCATATTCAGAGCAGGTTGTTCAATAAACAGAACAAAAAACTAACAACCATCACAATGAAAACAAACATCCCACAAAATGCATAGAGACAATGACATCTCAAATTTCCCCAGAAACCATGCTGTGACTAAGCACTGCTCACATTTAATATATTTCTTGTCATATCCAGCAGTTCTTACTTATATACTTAATAAAAAAAATTCTTCAAGGTGTCATCACAGCTTTTATATAAGTTAATGATTGAAGACTACTGGAGCATCTGAAACACAATGAAGGAAAACCCAACTCCACTGAAGCAACAGGATGTCTTGCTAATGATAGTAATAGTGCCAGAAATTAATCCGGAGTTTTTATTAAAAAATCTAAACCTAAAGCACTAGCACACAGATGACAACATGCAATCTGAGTACTTTACACAAATGGGGGACCTTATCCATACGGAATCCATGTCTTGCATCACTTGCCCTCTAAGGAGAAGCTGAGGGATGGGGTCTGGTTCACCCTGGGGGAGTACATGGCTCCAGTCTCTCTGTCCACGGAGATAAGCCCTGAGCAACCTGGTCTGAGGTCACAGCTGACCCAGCTGTGAAGTTAAGACTACAGACCTCCTTCCAGCCTGAATTTTCCTATCAACCTATGGCCCATATCCTCCTGAGAAAGATATAATGAAAATCGCACTTTCCAAATAACTAATAAGAGCAAAACCCAGTGAAATTTATTCAAGTAGACTAGACAGCTGCACAGTAACTGGAAAAACACAAATAGACATGCTGCTTTCAGGAGGCTTTTTCATCCCATACCAGCATACATGTGCACAACAGAAAGCAGTTATGAGATTGTTCTCTCATCCATATAGAAAAAGAGAGTAGTCACAACTACACACATTTAGAAAGATTTTATTGAAAGTACTATTTTACTGAATCTCAGAAGGAAAGGGCAAGGATCAGAGAAGTCTTAGGACACCACCCAGTTGACTTCACTTCTACATTATCAAGACCTCAGGAGTCTAGGACTTATGTTCAACTTAGTTACAAACATTACCAACGACTCCAAGTTTCATGTCATCTTTACAAGCCTTAATTTGTGCTCAGCAGAGTCAACAGAAAGTCTTTATTACTGTGTAATATCATACTTCATCGCACTCATTTAACATGAAAGATATTGTTACCGAATCAAAAAAAATGCAATGCTTTGTGAGTAGCATATCTCTTCTAAGAAATAGCCAGAAATGTTCAGTAAAGTCAAAATAAAAATGCTGATAGATCCACTGATATTAACTTCTATATGTACTTTATAACAAGCTTCATCACTTAAATCATGTAATTTTAAATGAGAGGATTAAACTGTAGCCTATGGTTAGCAGCATAACATCTTCCCTAAAATTTGTACATATTAGGGAAACATAGGGTAGAAACACCCGAGTAAAACTTTGTTAAACCAGTTCTTGAGAAAGCAATGTCTTCTTGTGTTGCTGTCATTTTTTTTTCACTGTATCTAGGATACGTTTCTTCCTTTTGTTTTGTTTTTAGTTACCATAGTACGAAAAAATATACAACTTGTAAAGCTAACCTATATATTGTGCTTGTTTTGTACAACCATTGTTTCATTCATTATATTTAGCATGTATCTCTTCCTGTCCTGTGTCACTGTTTCATGACATACCTGAAGCCACCTTCTAGAAAGCTTAAAAGTGCTTGGCCTGATTGTGATTTCACAGTGAGCCATTCCACTGACATCAGGGTTGCACGAGAGTAAATTAGAGTGTGATGAAAACCACAGTGAGCCAAGCTTAGGTAGATTGCAGTCGATGTTCAGTTGTAAAGTCAGACTAAATGAAAGGAAAAACAGGGCGCAGAGATTTAAACTTTACTTTTTTTAATCAGTCGTTTTCCTTTTGATACTCCCTAGGATGCTTCTATTGTATTCCCAAAATAGCAAAACAAAATTATCATGAGAAGCCACACAGACACGAAGCATCTGAATTTCATAATCTGTAAATAACATCCCTGAGGCCCTTCAGGACTCGTAAGAGCACTTGTCAGCTTTGTCTAAAGATAACAGCATACTGAAAGGCAAAACATGAGGACTGTGCTGAATATCACGATCATGATGATGAACTCAGTGAAAGGTAATTGCAGTTCGCGAAAAATTACCACCCCCAAACATTTGCTTATTTTTAGTTTTAAATTAACTTTTAAAAACACACTAAGATCTGGGCTATTAGGCAAAGCATCTAACAGTTAAGATACATTACAGTAGAGCTGCCTCCCCAGTCTGAAGTATGGATCCTGTAAGAAGTCATTGCAGCAACTGTGGCTTCCAAAGAGTCAAGTCCCTTCTGTTCCCCCAGCAGCAGCCACCACCCTGACTCCACAAGAGACACAGCAGCTCCAGCCTGGGCTTTCAGGGCTCTGGCACAGGCAAAGTCGGCAGCGCAGTGGTGACCTTGGTCCTGTCCAGCAACGTGCTGCCTTTACTTTATGAGTGCCAAGTGCACTCCTGTTAAATGTAAGGCTTTCTCAAGAGGTGTTAAGGAAGCACCGTGCACACTGCTGGTGCAGAAGGATGCAGTGGTGCCAGGAAGGGTAGTACAAGAGCTGAATTTCATTTCCTGTTTAGAAATATATCTGCATGGCCATATGCTGTAACTGAGACGCAACTGTGGTGCTGGCTCATGAGCACAAGTGAACCTGATTTACAACACCAATAGGTATTTCTTACCAGCTTGCAGCAACTGGTAAAACTCATATTAAACATGATCTTGCAACACAGAAACGACATGTGCCTCTTACTCTCCTTATGACAAGAATGGGATGAATAGCTGGCATTTCTCTCTCCACATTTATTCAAACAAAAGAAAACGGAATTCGTTCAGCTCCTCTGCAGTTTGCCGTAAGAATGTGTACCTGGCCTATTCATCATCTCTATTAAAGATAACAACTGGTTTGTTTGAGAAAAAAGTGAGGTCTGTGCTGCCCTAAGAAGTCAGCTTTGTGCTGGACTTATGTCCACTGGAAAGGAAGAAGCAGCCTCAGGCCATTTTGAACTAATAAATAAATACCTAAATATCTACATCATGTCAGAAAAAGAAAATATTTGCTTATGGTAATTCGTATTATGTGGTACTATCAGCAGTTCATTTAATGGGTTTTCCTAATTTCAGTGTAAAGTTTTGATTTCTTCTATTATTTTTGCCAAGACAAACAAGCTATTATTATAATATTTAGATATTACTGACCAGCATGAAACCATACCTCAGAAAAAAGTCCCATTAACAAAGAAATGTATTACTGTGTGAATTTCTCCCACCTCTACACTTTTGGGAGAACCCATCCCTTTGCTACTTGTTTTTTTAACTACTGGTGTGGTTTCTAGATGGTGAAACAGATCCTTCACTCGTGAAGGGAAGCCACACTTCAGAAGCACATCCATGACGCCCACAGCTCAAGTAATTAATTTTGAGTGACCTCTAGTAAATCCTCCCAGAAGCAATGAGTGTGTAGCAGCACCCTGAGCAGGGGGGACCAGGCAGCGCCACACGGAGAAAGCAGCCAACAGTGGATGGTGTGAGTGGCTGGGCTTGGCGGCAGAGCTGGCAAAGGCGCTGGGAAGAGGCAGGAGCTGGCCCCGAGAGGGATCAAACACCATCAGTCTCCTCAAGGGAGGTCTGGCTGTGAAATAACTGCGAGACCTGAATTCCTTCCTGCCAGTTCAGTGCTGGGTTTCACACTGCGCTTATACAAACTCTTCCTGAATCAATTTGGTTACCATTTTCTTATGATGACAATGTTTGCATTCAAAGACTGCACCCTCTTAGTTTCAAATTATGGCTCTAGTCCGGGAAAGCAATATTTCTTATCTGTGACGCAGTAGGAAAATTAAGCGCTGTCTGGTCAACAAACAAGCCCAAACATGTCTGCCACGGCATACAGAGCTCAAATACTTCACTCAGCTGCTTAATGGGACGCAACGTTCACAGCATTACAACAAACTGTTTAATGTGTTTTCAGCTCGCTTCACTTTTATATCCTTGGCTTAGATGTTTGACTACTGATATTATTTCATACCAGGAAACTAGAAAAACAGAGACGGAAATGATTACGTGCTACAACCTAGTATCTTGATCTGTTCCTCAAAAACTGATAGCTGCATACCACAGTATTTTCTAATTGTTTTGGCAAAGGAGTTATACTTCCTGAAAGACACTGAAGATTTAAAGTCCTTGATCCAAGTCCAAGAAGCTTTTATTAACTTCAGTGGGTACGAGCTTGCGCCCTAATCTGGAGAGAACTTAATAGTGAAATGCTGTGAAAAATTCAGTTTCCCATTGGACTAGTTCTAGACTAGTCCAAACTTCCTGGTAAATTTTTTACACTGATGAAAAGAGTACTAAAGAATGATTCTGAAGGCAAACATCTTCAGATGTCCTCCAGATCACCTTCCCTTAGGGTTAAGAGAAAGAAGTAGGCCCTTCAGGCTCTCAGCAGATGAAGGACAACTCTGTCACCTTCAAAGTGTAAAATAAAACTACTACACCAGTACTTTTGTAGGTAACTGCTATTAAAGTATTAACACAATTAGTACAGAAATAATTAATGTAATTATCCAAGAGGTTTCAGAAAAAGCATCACCTGAGTGATCCATTGCAGAAAACATACTTATTTCCGAAGTCCATGGTTATCAGATCAGTCTCACTTACTCATCATGAGCTTAGATGAATATAACCCCGAGCAGCCCCAAGTCAAAAGTGTGATGGAACTGAATCCAAGAATCGGCTCAAATGACAGCTTCCACAGAAAGACTCACATTTGAGTTGCAAACTGAATGAGAGGTTTCTTAAATTCTCCCCTCCAGGGTCCATACCAGAGCCAGTTATATTCTCAGGACTAACTGAGACATCAGGATGTGATATAAGGACCAACTCCACAAAATGGTGATTTTTTTTATTTTATTTTTTTAATGATATTAAGTTCTTTATCTTCTGGAGCCCTCTGGAGGCACCTAATTTTTAAGCCTTCCTCTTCAGCCACAAAGACCAGAAGATGATTTAGTGTTTTATTTTAGTATTTTACTAATAACTGAATCCAAGAAGCGTCAAGTATTATGAGAGCTGGCCACTCTGCAATCAAAGGCTGAAAATGGTCTTTTAAGTACATGTTGATGGCAGAGAATGTCAGATATTGCAGAGCAAAAAAAAATACAACAAAATATGAAGACCCTGCACTGAACATCCCCCAAAGTGCGTCTAGTCCTTGGCTCCGACTATAATTCTTTCGCTGTAATTTGTCTTTCAGTGCTTTGAAACTGAAAACCCCCACAAAAATAAGACCATTATAGCTCACAACCAAATACACTGAACTCTGACACAACGTAATTTCTAACACCTGCACAGTTCAAGATTCTTCACTGGTTAAATAGAAGTTTACAGCACTCACTGCCTTTGCCTAATACACACTGCCAACGTCTTCTTGTTGGGAATTTCCCATATATTTCAACCTGAACAGTCACAAAATAAAGGCAAATTGTGAAAAACATCTGAAACTGTAAGGAAAAAAAGACTACACCTCAGTCTACTCGAGTTACTGTTTTGCTTCTCAGTGTCTGTATATGCCCTCTTTTTGAATACTTTACATATCCATTGTCCCCCTGCTCCTGAAAATTTAAATTGGGCAAACAAATTAGGGTGCATAGATTACAGTATGGAAAATCTTTAAAATGGTAATATGAGCTAAGAGCAGAGCACTGATTCCTCCAAGTAGTATTTAAATTACTTTAACTGAAATTGGTTAAAATAAATGTGGTGCTACTGTACTCCTTATCCTCAAGTTATTTTGATATAACTGAACTACTTGTGAGGCTCTGAAGACATAAAGTGAATTATTCATAACAAATCTTCACACAACTGCTCTCAAGACTTTTCTCATTGTCACCCATATATCTTCCCAGATAAGGTACACCAGAGAGTAAGAATAAGCCTTCTGCACAATCTAATGTTCTTCAAGACCTGACTCCTCTCAAATTCATTTGTCTTTGTATACCTGCTATGTCCTTACAGATTCCAATTCATGCAATGGGAAATGTCTGAGGTCCATAATCTGGTTTCATGTAAATCTAATTCTGGTTTTAAACAAGTGATGTCCCTTTGATTTAGGAAATGTAAGCAATCAAGACACAAGAAATAACCAAATTCAGGATTTTTGGACTATATCCACATCTCAGAAAAAGAGGCATCTACCAAAAACACATACCATAGATTTAGTCTTTCTAAACCTAGAGAATTAAGTGTAAATGCAAATGTATTTTGAATACTTCACATATTTTTGAAAAAAAAAGAAATAAAATACGGGATTTACACACTTGTATGAAGCGTGCATGACAATTTTTACTTGGACATGTTTAACAAAGATGATGAGGCCATGGGAGTCATGCTTCAGGGAATATAAACCTTTTGAGAGTCATTAAGTTAGATTTTCTACACCAGAAGATCTGCAAGGAAGTGCTCTGCATGGAATGCAAAATCAGATGTCAATCATAACATCACACTATTCTTCCCTCTTCCCAGGTGCGGCACCATAGTGATAGGAATATGGATAGGGGCAGGGCAGGGACAGGGAGAGCAGTGTGGATGAGGAGTTCGGGGAGGAAGTGTTTAATTCTGTAACTTCTCCCGAGTGCTTTGTTGAGACCTTCTCAGAGTGCCGGCCCGGCCAGGCATCAGTACTGACCTCTTCCATCTGCAAGATAATCCTGTATGCAAAAGCCCCAGTCATTTCTAGGACACCAACTCATTGTATTATGCTCTTTAGTGGCCTTAATACAGTATGTTTAGCTTAACAGAGTGCCTATAGAAAGCTCCCATTTCTAATTCTAATCAAGCATATTTATATTTTTAGGATGCATATTAGCATTATGCCCTAATAATACAAGCATTTGGTAGGTGCCATATGGACACAGGCAAAACACGCAGTGCCTCCTCAAAGAGTCTGCCTCAATCTTTAACACATGAGTAGTCCCTCTGCTATCATTAGCTGCATGTGCATAACGATACAGGCCAGCTCCTCAGCGCTCTACCCAAGTGAAATGGAGCAACGCTGACTTACCCTGACTGAGGTTTTTTCCATCCTTATATAAGTCTTTGCAGTAGGTAAAACAGAACGCAATCAAACATTGGAAAAACAGGCAGAAAATGAGGAGGGTAGAAGGCAAACACAGAAATGGATTTACACTTGTTTACCAGGAGCTGTGCAAATAACTGGGGTTTTTTTTTGAAAATTTGTGTTTAAAATAACACTAGTTATTTACTATAACATAGTATTAAAACAAAACAAAACAAAAAACAAACCCACAAGAACTACTTTTGCTTATATCATTACAAATACTGCCTTCAAAGTAAATTTTAACAAGAGATTTTGCTAACCCTTGAAATCATTCAGGATTCTTCCTAGATGGAACAGACTTGGGGGAGAGAAAAGTTACTATGTTTGGGTTTATGTAATTTTTAAAAATCCGTTTCAAAACTTCTGGGTATCTGTTATCTCCCTGGACCAGAAAATAGTAGAGCTTCACAACTTAAAAATGTGTTAAAAAAAAAAATTAATCCTGAACATCTAAACTGGGAAATATGAACAACTGAATGTGCAAAATGATCCATCTTGTGCTACGGCTCAGCCAAGTTGGACAACAGCCACAGATTTTGGGTGTGTACTCTTACAAAAACCACAAAAGGATAAACAAACAGATAGACAATTGCTGTGGCAATTAAAATTACTTAAGCCTTCGCACAGAAATAGGGAATGCAAAATGGTGGGGTTTAGCAGTTTCCAGTGTAAAAGCAAGCAGAGTCCTAACGTGCTGTCACATCCCATCAAGGTCAAAACTGGTCTGCCTTCACGATGAATCAACATAATAGTGCATGAAGACAATCTGAGAGGCAGAGGATATTAAAACTTCAGTATTTTAATGCTAGCGTGGAATGCATGATGGGACATTTTGCAGGTCCCTGCATTTTTTATTATTAGAGAAGCAGAGGAATCTCAGTGATGTCAAATGGGGCTGAAGGTGTTCTAAATTTCTCAAAATGAGGCCACATGTAGTTAGGTACAGAAATATGGATATAGCTCTAGGGATCCAAGTTAAAAATGTAGCCTTTAAAAAATAAACAGTGAGGTGTATTAGAAGCCGAAAGTATCGCAGCTATGCTAAGTAACCTTGAAATTATCCCCATTTAAAAAATCTGATTAAGAGAGCTGCCTGTGTCTGTACAAAACAAACTGATTACAGTTTCTCTTCATCCCCCACAGCAAATAATATTTTAGACAAGAATAATAAAATATGACAGTGTCTGTGCCAGTGCTCCTGGGTAATATCCTTCAGCTTACATGCACGTGTTCATGCATGTATACATGAATGCACAACATGAATATATGTGTGCACATGCACATGTTAATTTGGGAAAGATATAACTATTTTAGTGACCATTTCAGTGTTAACAATACTTCATAGACAGAATTCCAGTACTGAAAAAAGACAAAAAAAATAACAAACCAAAAGCCACCCTAAATCTCCATTTGAAAATGCAGTTTCTGCACAAAGAATAAATAGAGAAGCAGATAAATGTGTAATGGTTCTTCTTCAGCCTTTGTCAGGCTTTGCCTCAGCAGTCAGGTTCTACCAGCAAATAAGAACTGAAAGCCAGGATAAGCCTTATAAGCCAGTGCCTGGGCTGTAAGCCTGAATAGAGGGCTTCCCCAAATGTCAGCTGAGTCATCCCACCAGCTGTTCCTAGATGTTCAATTTGCCACTTGGCTCAAATGCTACTACTTTTCTTTGTTGCTTGCTCCCACCAACCTAGATATGGTCCTTGTGACCATTTAGCCCACCCGAAGTATCTCCGGCTTGACCTGCATTTTCTTCAGGGCCCTGCCCTGTTGTACATACTCCCTTCTGATTCCCAGTGTGGCTTCTGAGTCTCAGAAATTGGCCAGCATCTCCTCAGCAGCAGGGTATCTCCACAAGTCCTTAATTGCTGACCACAATTCTGGGGTCACACTTTTAAATCCTTCCCCTTGGAACCAAGTGCATGCATCTTAATTGTATTTCCCAGCTATCATGTACTCTGTCACTGCTTTTTCATAGAGTAGCAATTTCTCCACCCATCTTGTTAGAAGGCCTCCCTGAGACAGTGTTTCAATTATTATTACCATTATTGTAATACAATTATATTTGTTTATGGCTTGCTTGGAGGGGCTTCTATCACCGAACCTTCAAGTTACAAATATCTTTCACCTATAACTTAATGTAGCCATAGATGTACTAAGATTTTCAGCTGAAACATCCTCTTTTGTCTTGATACAAATAATTATTTGCGTTCTCTTCTTGACTAACGCAGATACTTCTTTGTGTTGGTTTCTGGATGCTGAGGTAGAAAAATGCTCCTCCAACAGTGATGAAGAAGCATATGGGAAAAATACAAACTTAAATATTGATTTTTATGAAATTCTTTCATAAAAAGCATTATTTAAGTTTGTATCTTTCCCTTCAAAATCTACTGAGAATAATTTAAAAAATTGTAAATGATAATTTACAAATGAAAACTCGATTTGATAATTTTAATTAAAGATTTGGATTAATTAATAACAGTTTGCTTCCTAGAGGAAATAACCCAGTTTTCAAATTCCCCTGAATTGACAGTATTATAAAGAAAATCTGGAGAAACATAAATGACTCAGTAATGAGTCCAAAAACCCAGAATATTAGAAAAGTGTAACCAAGGACCAGTGCTGTACAAGTAACAATGCATAGATTTGGGACATTATCTTCCCCAGATGTTTTGTATTGAACAGTTTATTGATATTTACAAATTTTTTAAATGTAAGTATGCAGAAACACTACCATTCATAGCTAATTCACAGTAAAGATTACTGGTCATCATAGTAAGAGTCTAATCTTTTAATATGGTGTTACTATTTAAAATAAACCCTCTTTGGATATTACGTAGGATCACACTTAATAGATCCCAAGCTTAAATAACTATTAAGTAATCAGCTGTGACTTGGTCTGGGTGGTAGGACTCTCCTGTAGGATGCCCCCCTAGCAGCTCTTCGCAACAGCTGCCAAACCAGTTACCCATCCTGTCCTCCAGAAACCTTTTAGAGACCTCAGATGTGCCCTAGAAGAGCAGCTCCTAAATTCTCATGTGGGCCTGGAATAGTAGTTGTGAAAGATTTGTAGGACAGCCTCAAAAGTTTTCCATAGGAGATGCTCCTGCCAGAAGGAGATCCATACACATGGACAAGTGGCCAAGAGTGTCAGCGAAAGTGTTATCAGATCCTAGGCATTGTTTTCTAATAATGTATGTCTTATTAAAAAAACAAAAAAACAACAAAAAAAAACAAAACAGAAAACACAACCAACAACAACAACAACCCACCAAACAAACAAACAAGCCCAAACCACCACCACAACAACAACAACAAAGCCAAAACACGGTGATATTTATATTTTCACTTTTCTGGATAAACAGTGTGCTTTGGTCTCTCACCAGCTGGATGATAAACACATGCACTCTGCAGATAAAGGCAATAGAAGCATCCTGAAGACTAAGCCAGACTTTCTATTTCTGGGCAGATCAATAGCAGACCATGGCAGGCTGATTTGGCAGGGCCATGCAGGTCAAGCGGTCACCCTTATAAATAACTGACGATTGAGCAGAGCGCTTCAAGCAGCCTGAGGAACCGTGGCAATGAAGCTACTGCAATAAGACAAGCTACATTGAAGCACGGAAGACGTACAGAGATGAAAAAGGTAACTGTAATTCAAAATTAGGGAGGAAGTGTACCTTCTGCACTTCCAGCATTTCCAAAACTTTCAAGATGGAAAAAGCAAAGTTCTTTGAAGCATTGTACAGTGTTCTAGTTGCAGTAAAATGAAGACAGCATATTAGTCCCTCATGGCCACAACTGAGCTTCTCAGAAGAGACATTTAACTCCAGTCAGTTGGTTATAATATAGAAATTATTATTTTTTCTTCATTCTACAGTATCACCTTTTCCTTTACACCATTTTAAAATATCAAAGACATTCTTTCTTCCCCTAGAGCCAATACGAATGCCCATGCTTGGTCTATTTATTCACGTGTCCAACCCCACCTACCTTTTTGCGTTTTGTCTCTATGGTCCATTGTGCTCTCTAATGGATGCAGCATGCAGCTACTAAAATAATTTTCTTGAACAACCTCCTCAACAATGTGATTTCCCTAACAAATGTCTTCTTTGGTATTCTTCTGCCATTTCAAATAAAAATAATTTTTCTAAAAACACAAGGCTCTCCATAAATCTTCTGAATTGTCATTTGCCCCTGCACTGCCAATTACTGCAATCTCATCTTCCATATAATTTATTTCTCTTGCTTTGCTTTCAGGCTGCTCTCCCTAACTGAAATAGCTAGTCCATCACACCGTATCAAGCAGTTCAGACTCTCGACTTTGAAATCCCTCTTTGGAAGTTACCTTTCCCTAAAGCTCACAAATAGGAAGAATTTATGCCATTAATTGGTTTAATAAATTATTTTAATAAAAACCCACTATCTTTTCCTATATTTCCAGAGTCAACTGGTGTGTTTACATACGATTTGCAAATTCAGACTAGATTCTTTGAACATTATTTCATCTGCAGCTCCTAACTGCACAGTAGGTAGCATAAAGATCCATAGAATTCGATGAAAATGTTTCCAGATCATCTCTAGTGAAAAATCACAAACCCAAGAGCCTGTATATGCAGACATTGCAATTTAGTTAATATTAGTTCTGACTATCATTTGAAGGCAACTACTGCTGACAAAAATTTTACCAGTCACTGGACCCAGTGGCTAACTGGCGCTGGAGCGGGTTTTCACTACAATTCCTGTGATTCCTGCATTTCAAAATTCATCCAAGCCTCAAAAGAACTTGTGACACCTCACCAGTTCCTCCAGTGTTTTCCAGTTGCCACTAATCTGAAGACCTAACATTACCATCAGAAGTGGCACCATTTTGCTAATACTCTAATAATCTTTTCTACTCTTCTCAAGTTACGGTAAAGCAGCTATGAAGCCTAAATTATATCTGGGTAGTATAAAAAAAATTATACAATTTTAAATTGTAAAAAACACTATAAAATATTTTAAAAATAGTATAAAAACTCAGTAGCCCTCTTAAATTGTCTTAAGGTTTAATTTTTGCCAATGCATATAGAAAAGAGTTCTTCAACAGGACAGGAATTGGTATTTTTAAACATAGGGGGAGAGAGGCACAGTCACATTTGCCATGAAGTCACAGAAAACAGTAATTTTATGATCTCTTGACGAAAGACCACCCACCTACACGACAAGGTCCCAACAATAGAATAGGTTTTTTTAAAAGAAGCCAATATCCAGAATTGGTGGTGCTTAGGACAAAGGCAACTGATTCATTCTATGTCTGCAAGTTTTCAGAAATACTATATTTGCTCACAGCTTTCCTGGCTTCATCCAGTGTTCATTGTCTTTTGGTTTCATAAGCACTAAAAATAACCAGCATCTGAAGAAGAACCTCCTTTAAAGAAAACAAACACAAATCCAAAACATAAATCCAACACAAGCATTATTTCCTTCTGATGTTTTTGTCATGATTTCAAGTTCTTCATGAAAACAACGTATGGGTGGAGTACTGCACGGACTGGAAAGGGCAGCAATGACCTCAGTTACAACTCTCGTTAAAGCAGGAGAGGGGTCGGAGCCTTTTCCACAGTTAGGTGTTTATGATCTGTGGGCTCTTTATGGGATGTCACTTCCTGGTATTTTTTTGTTGCTGTTTGTTTTGTTGGTTTTTTTTTAAATGAAACGTTACTGCACATTTCTATATGACAGAGATGCAGGAAGAATACAGAAATGTGTTTATCATGTTTATTTATAGGTCATAATTATTACATAATAATTATAGAAAAGCACAGAAATCTGCAGGTACTGAGCTTCTGCCTGCACCTCTTGTATTTGATCTACTCTTAAGCATGTCTTTACTGTCTTTACAAATGTAAGAAAAGGTGGTTTGCCTTCCAAGCAGGAATGTTGTAAAGATAAATGCCTTAGAAACTTGGAGAAACTTAAATAACGTGTCAGCAAGGATCATATAATTCCAATAAAATACCATGAATTTTCTATGAATATGTTGCTGTTGTTTTTCAGTAGAGCTCTACTTCATAAAAAGGAATAAAAGGATGTTTCAATTGGGTTTAGTACTTAATTTAAACATAATATCACAGCACTTCTACACTTGCTGTGTTTAGGCTTTGCCAACTAGATAATGAACTATGTACTCCATTAACTACTCTTATTTTACGTTTGGGATGTATTAAACATTTTTTGTTTAGATAATAATTTCATCAACTGGACTTGAAACATCTGTGTCTGTTGCTTTATTGTGTATGTACACATACATAGATTTAGATATGAATTTGTCAGATCAAATCTCTGACTTTACACAGCTTAAGATTTTAATTCCAGACTGAAGATCTAAAAGTGGCCACCAGGAACACAAGACTTGCTGAAAGATGTGTGCAGAAGCACAGTATTCCTATTAATAAACATCAGTACAAAAATTAAGATGCATGTATCATACTGCATATCATATTCAAACTTCAATATTCAAGCTGTCCCAAAACCTGATTAGCAGCGGGTTAGCAAGAGAAGGGGTCTTTTCCTGATTCCCATCCATACAAACTCCTGCCAACAAGCAGGAGTTCATGCAGCCCCTAAGACACTGAACTCCACGGAATGAAGTTACACTTTCAAACACTTCCCCCTCCAGCATGGTTTTATTATATCTGGCCTCCACTAAGTCCGTGTTGAGAGATGTTGCCTTTGAAGACAGCAGCTTCTCCTATTTCTGTAAATTTACTATGTTAGGTAATCTTCACTTACAAAATGCAAACGGATTATCAAAAGAGGTAAGAGGAACTTGTTCATTTGGACAGCTTCCTCCTTTCTATGTCCTTACATGTTCCCTTTTTTATTTTCCCAGCACAGTATTGTGTGCTCTTTGTCCAGAGGACACAGCATGTGCCCAACCTGCAACTACCTTTGGGCATAAGAAAAAACAGTGAAATGCACCACGCACTTCTGAGTTGAGAGTTTGAGGTCTGTCCCTTCATAGGCATCCAGCCTTTCACATCTGTGCACACACACACGCACGTTTACTTCAGTGTAAAGTTAATCAGCCTGATATTACCTGCCAAATGGGGAAGAGATTCCTTGTGCCCTTTTCCACTCCATTTCTCACTTTTACGTGCTCACAAAAGACACACTGTCACTCAGGACTGAATTCTGAAATTATGTAGATGATCAGGACAAGGTGATCACAGATTCTCCTGGCTTCACAATTATGAATTATTTCAGGTTAGGTCACAGTCTCATCTGGTTCATCTTGTGCTAGCTTCTCCAAAAAGTCTGTCTCAGCCTTCACCAAATTACCTAGCTTCTCCCTCAAGGACAACACATCAGCTGCAAGCCCTGCACGTTTTCTGTACAACAGTAAGAGGCTTACATTAGTATATCAACTATATTTTCATTCTTTAGTTGAGTCTCAGTTGCTGGAAAAAGTTTAGATGTATACATTCTCTTAATTTGATGCTAAGATGGGAGGAAAGAGGGAAACTAGAGAAATTCGATTATTAGAATATACATTATATCACTAGCCAAAAACTTAATCTTTATTGGTGAACAGCAAAGCTCAGTCAGTTGTCACTGTGGTTACAGAGACCTTAGTGAACTTAAAAGTCTTAAGCTTGGTATTCATTTGCCATAGTGATTTTTTCTCTTTAGCAATGGGTTTATCTCAGTCCCATTCTGAAGGTTTGGTGGTTGTTTTATTTTTTTTTTGTTTTGGTTTGCTTTTTGCCTGTGTGGGAAAGGAGACAATTTTCCCTCCAAATAAAGCACAGCTTTAAAAGGGTAAATCTGCCAAAGCAGCTTATGTCCAGCATTGCTGGCAATCAGCCACGAATTCTGTCCAGTCACTGAGGAAAAAAGATTTCTGGAGAACAGATGATCAGCATCCTGTAGCACTGGTTTGACAGAGAATGAAAGAGGTCATGTAAACGCGGCATATGGCTTTCCATGAGAAGCTATTGAGTTGTATCCTTAGATCTCAGCATCTCAGGTTAAATGGTTCTATGCCAGAACAGAAATCTAGATGACAATGCCTAAAAATAAATCTGAACCAAGAACCATTGCACCTTTTTAATTATATGCAAATATCAGCTATGAACAAGCTTGTAATTCTTTTTGCTTCTGGTTCTGCAGAAAAAAGGTAAAAACAGTTGAAATTTAGATAATGCTAAAATAACTTGCTCTTATCCAAGTCATTTGTTAGTAAAAGATGTAATTAAATTGACAGTTTTGAAAGCGTAAAGACACCCAAGCACTAAATTTTACTAAAAGAGGCCAGAGAAAACCAGAACGTAACAATTGACCAGACTGAAACTAGTCTAATTAGATGGAATCAGGGCTTCAAATTATCGGGAAACTGAAGTAATGACCTAGAAAACAAGGCCCCTTTATCAGGAAGAGAGAAGAAATGGAGGTACTTCTTTATAACAGACTAATGAACAGCTCTTGCTGTATAATTCAGAACTTGTCGCCAGAGCAAGTGCAAGAGAATGCTGCAGGATCAGGGAAGCATGACCCAGCACCGCCCATCACCCAGTAATTAGCAAACAGTCAAATCCTGACAGGGAGCCGCAAGTAACGATGGTATAGACATTCTGATTGTACTCACAACTAAAATTAATAATTCAGATGAAAGACTTCTCCTTTTTGAGCATACAGGTTTTGAAACAGAATACTGAGACCATAGTCAGAAATCTAGCTTTGATTTCTCGCTGAGGTGGGTCCTCAGAGGAATGCAGATACGCCTTTTGCTAGAAGATATTGTACAGTGCCTCCATAATAAACTACCAGAATGAAAACAAACTTCAGGGCAAACATGCTCTTAGATGTTGGTTGAGACTGAGACAGTTCACAACCAATAACACAATTAAAACTCTTGCCATGGTAATTTTTATGTTTAGAGATGTAAAGCAGCTTCTCTCTCCATTTTTGTTTTTCAAGACAATGTTATTGCTGTTCTCGATAGCCAATCTCCTTTCCTCACTAATTTTTTTTCTGAACAGTTCTACCTATCAGAAGGCTATATGAGTTCCTTTTGCTTTCACTTTTTCTTTCTATGCATATTCCTATGCGTTTGTTTGTTCTGTTTCCTTGAAAACATTATTCACAGCTTTTTACCCAACTTCTAACAAGTTTATCTTGCTCGTAGATGCAAAGAAAGCATTAAAAGACTTCTTTTTTTTTTTGTTTCTTTTTGTGAAATGGGCTTTTTCTCTTTAAGGCCATTTAATTGTCCACTGAGCTCTGATTTCTGTGCTTTGCGCTTTCTCCTTTAGCAACAAGAAGTAGCTAAATGTCCAGAATTTTGATCAATCGACTCCAGTCTTCTTCCCTACAAAGAAAGTTCAATGCACATTTTCATGTAAATCTGTTTATCTCTTTCTTTTGCATTACCTGTGACATTACCATAATTCAGCTTGATACTTATAAACTTCATCACAACTTGAGCTCCTTAACTGCCGACGCTAATGTTATGTTAATTAACCATGTCACTGAAGTCTACCAGAGAAATGGCACAGATTTCAGATGTGGTCTCATTCACAGTATAAATCGCCTGGCAGTTTGCATTTCAGTCAGAGAACAATCATTGTATTGTCATGCCTGTTGTTATAAATAGCCACATATTTGCGACTATGAGGTTTGCCATTTTAACTATGCCAAGAATAAATCATTTTTAAAAAAAAAAAAAAAGCACTGCAGCCTATACAATTTCCAAAATGTTTGGAAGAAAATATACTTGAAGAAAACTTGAAGAAAATATACTGTTAAAACTTACAGTGTGACTCTTCAAAACATGCTGCTGAATGTGTAACTTGTAATTTTTAAGCCAAATTTCAAGCTACTTCCTGTTCCCGATGACACAGTTCCCACTATTTGTGGCCTTCAATAGGAACAACCAGCTACTAATAGTAAACAGAAATAGCTATTAGTAGCTACTGGTAGGTACATGTGCACCTGATATCTATTGGTAGATAAATGTGCACCTGATTCGTAGTTCCAAGCTGGAACTTAACCAACTCAGTAGAGTTTTATGAACTGATATATTCTTCCTGACTGCAGTAAAGATCACGTTGCATCCTACACTTTCATAGTGGTGGGTGAGAATGAGACCTTGCTCTGTTTTAATTCCCATCTGGAAAGTGATATTAACTATCCTTACCACCCTCACAGGTCAAAATGTGCTACTTCATTACATATTTGCATATCTCTTTCAAGATTAAAAAAAAAAAAAAAAGAAAAAAGAAAAAACGTTGACTACTTAAGAATCAGCACAATGACATACCATTATCTGATCTCATTCATAAATTTATGTAATTTCCTATTCAAACCTGAAGACTTCAAACTGATAAATATAAATACGAAGTGTAATTTTTTTTGTGCAGACACAAGTTTCCCCAGGGAACACAGGATCTGAATGTGCCCAAGATCTCAAACACAAACACACAGAGACACTGAGCATGAAATATTAGTCTCTTAGAAACTAGATGTAAACACAACAATTAACAGTTCATGATTCCTTTTATTTATTCAAATCACTTCTGGCAGTTGGTCACACCTCCAGTTTTCTTAGTAACCAGACAAATGAAAAGGCAGGCTCAGGATTATGAAAGAAGTGTTATGCAACAAAGCTGTGTACAAGCTCACCAAAGTGTCCAAACAAAAGGCGATTCTGGAAAGCAAAACCAAAAAAGCAAATTATACAACTCTCCCCTTCCCCGATACAATGCAATGGAGCAGCAGCAGATTTTCTGCTCCTGAGATGGTCAGTCACTCAGAAAAACAACCAAAATGAACTTCTGTCTCTTTTGGAAACAGAAAGCAGAAGCTTCACAGTAAGATTCAGAGCTTTGTATTCAAAAAAGTTTAATTTGAATGAAAAAGCAGCAATCCAACCTTTCACTACGGCTATTGGTTTTTGGTAGGATGGGTATGTATTTTAGAAATGTGAACAAGATTGTCACACGGTTACACTTTTATATAATAGACATGACACTAAAGAACAAAATTAGTAGTTCCAGGATGGCCCACTGACTTCAGCTGATAAATAAGTATTTAGGTTTAGAAACATTAACTATCTTGAGGGTACTAAATACATTTGCAAATAATAAATTTCTAATCCCTGAATGCTAATACTATTGTAGATTTTTAATCCACTTTATTTGTATATTTATGGATCAGATCATAAAGTACTTAAGTCTTTGAAGCTGAAGAAAGGCATCAAGAGAGGTATAAAAAAAATGTTCATCGTGCCGTTTTATGGCAGTATCTATCTCTAGGTGACGAAATGCCTTTACAGATTTTATTCTTCCTGCATTGCACAACTTCAGTAATGCAAAGAAGCCAGAAATCCAGGTTAATTAGCCTTATGTCCTGTCTAATCAGTCTCAAATCAGGCTATGATTATCCATGTTTTATTACTGCAACTCACATCTGCTAACAAAGCTTTACGCCCAGAAGACCTCTGCAAACACAATAGTTTGATCACGTTTGCTTTTTCACTGATTTGTAGTTGATCAGTGGATGGTCTCACCTGTCCACAAACTTGACTTTTGGCTTCCTTAAGCGTCACCTCTCCCACCATGGCCTGAGCTTCTGTGACAACACACTCCACTAGGGGAAAAAATACCAGCTGGGCTGCAAATCTCAGCGAAGGGTCCATTCCCGAACATTTCTCTCCTTATTTGGATGGGAGCACAAGCTTTGTGACTCCCATGAAGAGGTATTTCTCGTCCTCCTCACTGTAACAAGGCACATAGCTTCACCCATGTGTGAACAGAATTGCAGCATCCAGGCTGCACAACAGCACTCAAGTACGTAGCCAATCCGATTAACAACAGAGAATGATTGGGCTGGTACAGTGACTGGCTTAGTACCTCGTAGCTATTGTAACGGGTGATGCTGATTCTCTGTTCTCTCCTGAAAAAACACATTGTGTTTCCAAACTACCCAGTGGAGCTAAACAGGTGGTGTTATTCATCACTGTTGTTGTTAACAGGCGTCAAGTAAGAGAGAAAATTCATCTGTATCTGCAACTACTGAGCAAGCGTCAGTTTGCACTCTCAGTTCTGACTCAGTACCGGGAATGGCTGCGCCACTTGAACCTGGAAAAGCCTAAGGACGTCTTGGCAAATGAGACAATAAAATAGAAACCCTGGCCAAAACAAATAGAATGAGGAGATGGGCCTTTACACAAGTTCAACTGTAATAATGATTTACTTTAATTTACTTGGGAGAATGAAAGCACAGTCCAAAACTGAATTTACCACAAATAACTGTAACTTCTTATCAGCCGTCAAGTATGAAGACTACAGTCTCCATTCCTAAGCGAGCTGTTTTTCTTTTTTTCATCTATTAGGCACTGTAAGCAAGTAAATATTTTGCTTTGCTACACTGTCTTGGCCTCACATCTTCTTGAATACTGTGATCTTGTATGTAAGGTGGTTTCTTTTTTTTCCCTCCAAAACCGGAAAGCTAAGAGTAATACTCTTCACCTACTATTGCTGTTGTAATTCATTCCCTTCACCTTAGGGAAAGAAGATTTTTCCTTTGTTTTAATGAGCTTAAGACAAAGCCTTTTACAGAACAGCTGCTGCATTCACAAGGTCTGGAAGCGAGCGGCTTTCTCGCAATAGCGCCTTGAGTAAAGATGTACAGAAAGTCCACATTGACATAAGGTCCTTGGCACTGTACGGTGAAGAAGCTGTACCTCTCCAGGTACACCACTGAGACTCCAAGCAAGCTGGCAGAGGCATGACAGCCCATGCAGTTATGACAAGCTACACCAGCTGCCCTGTATGAGTAACGTATAGCAAGCACAGGAACGGTATACCACATTTGTACAGGCCTTTGGCATCTCTGTAAGGGGAGGATGAATTTTCCCAGGGGATTAAACTGGCATAGCTAAAACAATACTCGGCGATTTGGGTAAATCAAATTGTAACTCTCATTCCACAGCAACAGCCATGTAGATACAGGCTGTTATTAAGTGTTCCAGGTATGTCTCACACCAGGGTGAATACAATGACAGTCTTTAGCTTGGAGATTCACAGGTTTTCCAGGTTTGTATCACCAACCTAGCAGTGTTATAAAAAGATTACATACATTCTCCATAGACACTTAAACCAACGTGCATCTGGGAGGGCATAATCCTCTTCAAAGTACTAAATACTATGTAACAAATACTGAAATGTAATTATATAAAATCTGTTGAAATGATAGTAAAAGAAGTTTCACAAATTATGTGTCTTAGGACGTTAAAGTTTACCTTCGTTGCAATGAAATGCCAAACGATATTTCACAGTGCTAGATGTTAACAAGGGTGACTCCTCACCAGTGGAGATGGAGAGACAGATGAAGCGGAGAGAGAGGGGACAGCAGGTTGGGGTGTGGGGTCTTGGCCTCCAGGCAAGCTGTGCTAGGGCTGGGCTGGAGCCCAAGAGGAACTGTCCTCACCATGTGGTAACCCAGCATTACTCCTTCTTCCACGCTTACCTGGAGTTTACTCATCCTGAAACATGGGGATGCTATTCCACTAGTTCCCTAACAGTTCTGATATTGAATTAAAACAATCACTGAGAACCCAAAATAAACCAGGATCTCTTTCAATGGTCAGGACGGAGGCTAACTTTTACAATTAGCCCTAGTTCCTTTGCACACCTTCTGAAAAGAACATTACATGTGGACCAGCCCCAAATTAAAGTCTACTAACAAATGAGAAAGAAAAAGCATACACCCCCAAAAACAAGCAACCGGAATTTGACTATAAACATTAGCTGTGTAATTAAGTAATCAGTTATAACTTCCTATAAAATGTAATATATTTCAAACATCTCTTCTTAGCTTCCTGTGGAGAAATAAATTCCAAAGAGCTAGGGGTTTTTTTTCAGTGGTTTTGGTGTTTGGTTTTGGGTATTTTTTTGGTTTTGTTTTTTTTCCCCTTTCTTCTTTTTTAAATAGACTATTGGATTCTTAATAGGTTGTTGACGCTTCCCTCATAAGGCTCCTTCTCATCTTAGATGAAAGACAGAACAAGTAGCCTGTTTTCTTGCACACAATAATAAACGATTCACTTGGATACACACAACTACCATCCAAAAAACTTCAGTGTGAGTCTAAAATTAGAATTCCGTGATATCTGTGATATGACTCACAAGGAGAAGCTTTGTGAGAGAAACTAGGATATTTTTAAGCAAATGAAGTCTAAAGTACAAAATAAAAACTGCATTCTAGAAATAGTCTATGGAATAAATTGCTAAGAATTGTTAGGTGTTATTTTTTAATCTGTGTGTTTTATCTACCTACAAGTATATTTTCTGAGGTATATTATCATCTTGCTAATTAAAGGTGGTGAAGTTTCTGATTTCCACAAAGGAGCAAAACAGGATTACAGGAAAACAGTAGAACTTTCTCACTGAAATATTTTGCCTTTACACTACAGAAGTCCCTACATGAGTATACAAGCATGGCCAGCAATAGTTCCTCTACACAACTATTTTAATGCTTATTAATTAGTAACTAAGGCCAAGAGATATGCCCTTCTGCAATTTTCTGTTCCTCTAGTATTAAAAAACAGAGGTGGCATTCCAAAAGGGATGGTTATTTATGATGATGACAATTTGCTATGTTCAAATTTAATAATACCTCCAATGTACAAGATGTGTTACAGGAAGATACTACAGCACAGCTGTCAGAAGACAGAGCTTAATTTTTCAAGCCTGAAGTATACTCTAATATAAACAGGAAATTATTTAGAAGTCGCAAAACTGACAAATGACAAATGTCATAACCTGCATAGAAAAACCTGACATCATAATACCTTGAAGATATTCTCATTCCTGATACCCCCAACCCAACACTATTACTAAAATAACCGTCTGTCTAGCGGCCTGTCAGAACAGAGGGGGTGCTCTCAGAAATACTCATCACTGTAATATTTTCCTTCTCAAAATCCTTCCCTTCACCAACCCCTCAAAATTGACACGTAATTGTTCCTATTTAGACTTCTTGAAATATCACCCCTTTCACACCAGTAACAAATATGGCAGATTTCAGTCTTAACTGAAAATAGGTTTTGAGCCTCAGATAGGGACTTAACCAACATCAAACAGCTGCGGTGTGGATGCCTACGTATGAACATGTCAAACTAGAATGAGCAGAGTGGAGCTGCTGAAGACGGGTTCATATAAAACACAATTTGCCTGACATATTTTGGATATCCACTATATTTCAGAAGCACCACTTTTAACCACTGCCTATAAAGCGAACCAAGGAGAATTTTCCTCTTGCATTTTGCCTCTTGCATTTTGTCTAATGAATCCCATCCTCGGTGTTTTAATGTAGCACATGAGAAGAACTGCAGTTTTTGAACTGTGTTCCTCCAGAACCGAATGAAAGCAGTCTCAGTGTGAGACACCACCATTTCAACCATTTTCTGCCCTAAATATATACTTTATCCCAGATGAAAACAGAAAAAAATACGCTGATTTTTCTTAAGTAGCAACTCAAGTGCAAATATATGTTTGTCATTTATATCACCTGTGTGATCTTTAGTGCTTTGTATCCTGGTTGACCAACAACCAAGTGGAAAGAGGAGCGCAGGTTAATTTACCAACCCTTAGAGCTGTGCTGTGATCATCAAAATTGCAAACAAGGAAAAGAAGTAAATACAAATATGTTGATTTGGGGAGAAAAAGCAGTAGAAAATTATAAACAATGAGATAGCAACATTGACTTAAAAAAAAATACTTAAAGTTTATTTTAATTCACTAACTTGGAATTTGTTAACAAAGGAAAAACTCTAAAAATCAAACAATAGGACCATGTTGCACTAAACAAATGCCGCACTGCACAGACTGACCTAGGACTGTGTTCTCATGGAGGAGGACACAAAATAAAAGCTAACTGCAGCAAAAAAAAAAAAAAAAAAAAATCAGCATCATATGGTTCTGGTCACAGAGATACTCATTGCTCTGTATATGACAGAGCATTCTAATACAACATGATACCTAGAATTCAGTGCATACTTTAGTCATTTGTGCTACTAGTTGAATGTTTTGTTATCCTTTCCCTTGTGGTTCTGCAACACCTACAGGCAGTTCAGAACTTGTCTCTGCCAGCAATGCATCAGATTATTACTATCAGATACCTGGGTCAGAAGAGACCTGAAGTGGATTCTTGCAGGACTTGTTTCCATACGCATAAACCAGAATTAAATACTTCTAGCAATGGTGATTTCACAGCTAACCTCAGCAGCTTTCCTTATCCAATGTTAACTAATATTTAACCTGAATGCCCCTGGCTGCAGCCTAACCTTTTCACATGTTTTTGTTGTAGTAAATGAAAACACTTGATCTCTTTTCTCTTTCTTTTTTACTCTTTAATGATTTCCTTTCCAGCTATGATGTTTTTTCCATCTGTCTTAACATTCACACATAAATCTTATATTTCAATATTTTGTTCTGAAGTAATATTAACTTAAATTTTCTCATACTGAAAAAATATTAATACTTAAATCCTACTTAAATTCCTCCTTTTAAGTAACACGGGCTATGATGCTATTCAGATTCCCAAGTCATCATTTAGATCTATTTGGCCTTCAGGTTATATAGTCTACAGAGTCAATAGAGTCAAAAGAGTCTATTTTCCCTTAATGCACTGCCAATATGTAATGAATTGCCTAAGTTACAAGACTTGCTCACCAGAGAGACTAATAACTTACACTGGCATCTCTTGTAACACAAGAATCTTCCAAATCCAACCAAGGTGCAGGAATCAAGCTGGGACATTTCAGAGAGTGAAAGGTTGCAGTGAAAAGGCAGCAGCAGCAGGACTACATGGAACCAGTATACACCAGCAAACCTGGACAGAAGGAAACCTTAACCGGAGCAGTATTGGTGATGTGGGGGGTAAAACTCAACTGCACAAGGTGTGCATCATGCCCCTCCTGACCAACCACACCTTTTCAATCTCGCTCACATTTACAAATATGAGGTTGCAGTTTAATTTCACGGATGATAAAACGGTAAATGGCACTGAAAGAGGAGATCCTGCCATTTGCCTTTTTGCCAGGAGCTCACCTGACCTCTACAAACCATTTTCAGCTGGTTCAGGTCTAAGGTAAGAGGAAAAAGAGCACTGGTGGAAAGAAAGTTGGGAACACGCATGCAGTGAAGCAAGGTAGCTTTCAGCATCACATATCTGTTAAACCAGCTTAGCTTAATGTTAAACTGTGGCTCTTGGTACTGTTGACTTAGAAAACAAGCAAAGGAAAAGACTGGTGAAGGTACATATTAACGAAGTGCCTATCAGCTAAACAGAAAAAAATAATCTACTGTTTGATTAATAGCAACTGCTAGCACGACATGGAAAAGAAACACTAGGATGTAAAAGAAAGGAGAAGAAGAGCCAAAACTTAAGGGGAAGAAAAAAAAAAAAAAGGAAGGACAATCCAGAAAAAACCCAACCCACAGCGTTCAGTGAACAGTGTTAATATAAGGAAGGCATTAAAATTACAGGTGATACTCAGTTGTAGGTAACTTCACATAAAACAAGGACTGGAGTTTAGACTACTTTGACCTGTGCTTATTGATGCTTTTCAGGAGTGTGTGAAGATTACTAGAACTATGGCTCCTTTTCATCATAGTGGGACTTCAGGAATGACCACGTTGCTTTCCTTCCCACCATAGCTCTTCCTGCACTATGAAGTCTCTCTACAGGGAATTTACAAAAGCCCAAGATTCCCACAAGCCAAAATTAATTTAAGACCCTTACAGGAGCAGTGATGCAACCCAGAACCTAACAGAAGATCGAGTTAAAAAAAAAAAACACTTTTATACTTTCATATCATTTGAAGAGGGTTTTTTTTTTAAGACCACAAAGTGATTGTCTTGTAACAGTATGTTGCTTAAACACCTGCCTCAGGTTGCGTTAGCTCCTGTAGCAGTCACGCCACAATTTATGCCCCTGAAAGTCTGAATTGCCTGACCCAGGCGGGACAGACCTGGCAGCCTGTCAGGGTTGCACCGTTCGAGCGAGCGCCGAGGGAAGGATAAGCAGAAGTTAGTGGAAAGATGCCACATGCAGCTAAGGGTATGTGTCTAGCAAAAGAGTGAGATGGCTTCTGTGGATTTATACCTACCTTCTCAATTACGATTAACCTTTCCTCAGAGATGCTCCTCGCCCCCATTTAAAGTGGTAAGGCCACTCTTGTCTGCAACCCTTGTCTATTATACAGGTTATAAAATTCTCAGAATTAAAAAACAATAGGAAAGATTTTTGCTTCAAAAACATGTCCTTATTACTTAAAATTCAAGCGGCAAGGGATCATACTTCTTCTGGAGAGGCCTGTCTCTCTGGCTTGAGTGCAGACTGAGCGATAATGAATAGCCCTATGTCTCAATTTTTATTAGCATGGGAGGGATGATGAAGTTAGAGATGATAAATCTTATTCTCAATGCCCACCTCTCTCCTGTGCCCTGCCTGGCCCCGACTAACAGAGTAGAGCCTCCATTCTTCTGGGCAGAGAGAGCAACACTGCAACAAGTCTTTGCCTAGGCACCACAGGATAAGAGAGGTTGCGTTCACACTTGCATCCAAACCCACAGCCCAGCACGCTGCACATCTTTATGACTGTTAATCCCAAGTGGATTTCTGAGGCAGTGATATGCAGTCTTATTCTAAAACGTTAACATTTACAGAGCGTATTGCAAGTGTCACAATCACCAACAGAAGGAAGCAGCTGGAATTTTTTTTTTATTTAAAAAAAAAAAACAAAACACCACAAAGCGACACCAGAACCAACTTGGTTGCATTCTGACAGTTTTCAGGTGAGCTGATATAATTGCATTCTCTTGCAGTATGTACAGCAGAGATTTCAAAACTGTTGTCGAGAATTCCAGAGAAGAGTGGTATTTTTCTGGTGTTTCCTGCACTCTCTCACCACCAACACTTGCTGGAAACCTGTGAGGAGGGTATGAGACAATGATGTGGAGGAGGGAGCACAGCTTACTTCACCTCTCTCCCTCAATCCCGACAAATTCCCAGCACTGACACCTTGCAGCACTCTCTGACAGTGTCACGCAGGAAGAACTCTCCTGACTCAGCTCACGGCCAGGTACAAAAGCAGGTGTTGTAAAGCACAACTGCTGCTCGGCACTGAACGAGGATCCCCCAAACCACCTCCATTCCTGTTACAGCGAGAATACTGTCAATTCCACTCTCACCTTGAGCTACACACTCAGCTCCAACCGCACCGATTCTGGGCTGCCGTGCATACACGCCAAAAAAATATCTCCACGTTCCTATGTCCGTACCTGCTCCTATTTCAGTTAACTATCATTTCTGCAAGGTAGAGCAACCTTAATTCACAAGGGCTAAGGTAGTCGCACTGCAGATTGCCTGCTCATCCATAATGCAGAACTACAGACTAAAAAAAGACTTAGGCTCCAAGCACTTCAGTCTTGGCACAGGTGAAGTATTTATTGAAATAGTGCTTCTGCAGCAAAACTCAGATCCCAGCAATACCAAGCTGAAATGATTTCATCTGAGAAGCAAACAATCCAGTTATAGGTATGACTTCAAATTAACACACAATGCCAAATTTGCATTTAGTTCATGCACGTTCTTCTAAAATGTATTCACTTAAGAGGTCACTTAACTATTACTGCTTAATTTACAAAAAGAAAAAACCCACAAACATATAGCTGAGAACTATATACCAATTTCTACAAAGCAAAATGCATAAAAATGAAAAACAATTATGTAAAAATAACAAAGTGCAAATAAACAGAACAGCCATTTTGTCAGCAACAGCTTTACAAAGTTAGTACACAACAATTTGATAATCAATAGTCCACATGCTCTGTAAATAGCTCCTGTAGCATCCTCTTTACTTATGGCTTCAGGGTACCAGCCTGGATAATCTTCCCTGATCCTTTCATTTGCCTTCATAACCTTCAAGCCCCTCTGCCATTTCTCACATGCATTTCTTCATATTCCTCAGTAGGGAGCCCTTTATTACTTCATTTCTTGCTTCAAATCTCTCTTTTTTTTTTTTTTTGTATCCTTATTAAGAACCTGACTTCTTTTAAATATATAGTACACAGATATATAGATAACGTACTAAGACCCCTGCCTGTTCTGCGAGCAATGTTGCCTCACTGTACCCTTGCACTCCCTCATTCATTTGTGTATACCTGGAGTATCTTATCCTAATGTTTTAACCTAGTGTTTAAACCACAAGTTCTCTGGGCAGGGGATATTTCCTCACTCTATGTTTGTGGGTACTTTGAATGACCATTGAACAACCATTGTCCAAGAATGCAGGCTAAGAATTTAGAATATTAAAAATAGCAAGGAAAAAAGACAGTAACTGTCCAAATGTCTGCGGTACATCAAGCAGGAGTATTTTGGAGTTGAAAAAGTGCTGTAGTGAGCCTAAATGAGACAGACTCTGCATCTTTACGTATTCTCATATTAATCTACTAAGGCTACATGGAAATTATGCATGCTAGTTGTATCTAGTGGCTGGGAAACTGAGTTCAGATAACTTAAAGTGAAAAACAATAAATGGAAGGAAAAGCCATGGGATGATAAAGTTTCCATATTTAGAAGATGCAGAAATGGGCAGCATGGGTTCTGTGCATGTAAACCTTTTGTTGAAGTCAGTGGAAGGTGGTGCATAAAGAATGGAAGAGGTCAGGGATTTATGATTAAGTTTAAAAGTTAACAGGAGTGAAACCGACAGCTACGCTGACAATTTGTTTCTAGTCAATAGCATCATTTTGAACAAAAAACCTACATTCTCAATGCAAGCTTTTAGCTGCAGCATTTAGGTGTATAACTTCTTAAAAAAAAAGACAACAATAACTTTATTTAATATTTATTTTATTATAAGAACTTAAAAAAATAATGAATACTCAATGAATACTGCAAAGACATCCTGTGATATGTTATCTAAAAGGTCACCAACTTCAGCACTAATAATTCACTCATTGACGTACAAATTCTTCAATGCTTAACAATGTAATGAGGTACAGTTCTCCTTTGGAGACAGAAAGTATTGCTCAACTAATAAATAGTGGTTTATCAGCAGAACAGATCTACCTGTAGACTTCATAGCCGAGAAGAGGATATATAAAATTTCTATTCTCTTTTCTATGAGAAAACTGATGCACAATCAGGTCATGTGGGAGAAACAGAACCAAAGTCTCATAATCTTCAATTCAGTGTCCTGTCCCATGGATCCACGTTCATAATATCAGCTACTTTTAAACTATGCCAAAGGATTCATATCATCAGAGCCCTTCAGATACACTACAAATATTTTCCAGTAGATAAGTTTAGAACAGTTATTACACTTCAGAAATACTTTCCTGACTGTGTACTACAGTAAAAACCAGGAACCTCCATTTATGAACGGATGGCAGAAAGCACCAGCCCGAGTCAGCGTCTTACCTTGAAGTCGTTGCATGACATTGGCGATATCTCTAGACCTTGCCCCTAGTCGGGATGAGGCCATGATGTCTTTGCAGCAAGCCCACTTCCCCTGACAGAAGGCTCCCTCCAAGCTGCTGACCTCGACGCGATGAGGATCTCGGGTGGCTTCCCTTAGCGCGCAGCCCTCAGCCCTGGCACAGCAACGCCCGGGGCACTCAGATGCCTCTGGTCCAACGCCAGCCCTCCCAGGGCCGGGGAACAGCACTGGCGGGAAACCTCAGCGCCTGAAAAACAAAGTACCAAGGCTTAGAACAAACTTCTACCAGACTAAGAACCTTGAGTCTTAATAGCTATTTTAACACGTGAAGAGCGGTATGTTTTGTGCATACTGTACACCCCAGCCAGAGACACAATTAATGCTGAAAGCTTGCTTGGCAATCATCAACGGAATGAAGCTGCAAAAACAAATCATTAAGAACAATTGGCAATGCACCAGAAATCAATGCTTTCCTGAGGATGCTCGTGGATGTTGTTTTAGAAATAACAATAATGTTATACATATTAAAAGTAACACCATAATACTTCTTAAAGTAAATAATGCCAGGTGTAAAGGAGGAAAAATGAAACCACTCATAAAATCCCAAAGCTGCGTAACTGTCATTCTATTTCACCATGCTAGAAAGGAGCGCGTAATAGTAACTCATTGATCAGGATAATCCCTAATTCCACTGGACTATGTGATCTAATCTGAAATATTGAGATTCACATGCTTTATTATTAAATAAAATCGTATTTACATTCCCTTTTCTAGTGTACGATGTTGTTGTATTTGTGTGTCATTTAACACCAAAAGCTGTGAATTAGAACTGCCACACGAACTTAACTCTGTTGTAACTATAGTAAAATCTACATAACTATAAATCTGGCCTAAAAAAATTAATAAAAATTAGATTCTTCAGATAATGGTATCAATAATATTTTACCTTCTGAGGAAGAAGTACATGTTGTGTACGTATGCACCTGTTTCTCTGGTAAGAAAGAACTGAGCATATAGATACGAAGAATAATTGTATTCATACTACCCACACTAGGTGCATCCCAAATTCAAGATGATACGCAGTTGATCGATATCACAAATATGAGTGGGTTTATTGGCGCTGTGCACTTCCCTCTTTTCCTGGCCCCAAGGTCTGTCAGAGAATAAAGTCCTCCAACATCAGGCAGACAAGCCTTTAGGCTGCAACGGCTTTAGGTACGCTGAACTGTCCCAAAGGAGCTGTGTCAATATGTAAGGGCTGCCAGAGGAAATCACCTTTCAACATTTCCTTTTCTGACCCTTCAAATCATGCCTGACACAAGGAACTCTCTGCTTTCCCTCTTACTGCTGTTTTTATTGTATGTTTACCTTGTATTTTGGATACATAAGTGCTGCTCAGGTCAGCAGACCCAAGCTGGCTGTAAATTAGTGCAGCTGAGGGAAGTGCGCTTCTGATGGATCAGGGTGCAGAACAGATCGTAAAGTCCACCCATGCGCACAGCCGTGGCCAGACTGGTACCAATACCTGCTCCAGCCACATTACTGCTCTTTTTCCATATGTCTATGCTTTGCACAAGACACAGAATCATAGAATTGTCAGGGTTGGAAGGGACCTTAAAGATCATCTAGTTCCAACCCCCTGCCATGGGCAGGGACACCTCCCACTGGATCAGGTTGCTCAGAGCCCCATCCAGCCTGGCCTTAAAAACTTCCAGGGATGGGGCTTCCACATCCGGATGCTCTTATCCCCACTCTCTTCCCATGTGTGCCTCCTCTCTCCTTCAGGGGCCTCCTCCCTTCCCACCTTCCAGGCTTTGCCCCACACCCTTCTCAGGGTGCACAGAGACTCTCCGTATCAGTCACCATTTCCCAAACGTGGAAAGGCACCCTGGCAGCTAGGAAGCCTCGCCTTTGTGACAGCTAGGCAGGAGAAGGTGCCGCCATCACACCTCTCAGATGCAACACTGGCTGGGGCTGATGGTCCCCTGGCATTGCTGAATCACATGGAGCATCGGCAACCAGAACTCTCTTCCACAGCCAACACTAAAGGGCGCCCAACTTGGTGGATGGGGAAGAGGAGGAGGTTTTCTGTTGCTCATGCTCACACAGGTCAGCTTTGCTTCCTTTGCAATATTTAAATGAAACCTCAGGTTTTCTAATCCCATCCAAACCAGAGATATTTGCAACAAAGCAGGTGAAATCAAGCCTTGTTTCTGCGGCAGTGGCATTGGTAATGATTTGAGCAGTAAGGTAAGTGAGGTACAGCAACTTTTAATTGCCAGCTGCTAGACTAATTTTTGGGCAGAGATAAGGGGTATTAAAAATGCCTCGTCTGACTGGTTTTTGGCTAACAGCAGTAACAATATCAGAATACCAGCCCACTCGCACCGCGATAGAGCTGGTGGAAATCAGCTGTACATGAGCAGATTTAGAGGAGCCGTGGAAGATGCTGATCCAACTCCAAGTTAAAAGTGTCTGGGAAATTGTAATGAAGATATATGTTCGATCTACTCACACAGCAGGCTGAGTCACTGTGCAGCAATAAGTGGCAGACTTGCAATTAATAATTTATCTAGCTGATATTAAATTATATGCTGCATGAGAGGAATCTGCAGTTCTAAATATGGCTCCTCATTCAAAAGCTCCTTTGCAAGCAGTGGGAATTAACTCGTTGAAAGAAGATACTAATTTACTACAGGTGGGAAGGAAAGATTGTCACGTGCACAGTCACCTCCACAGGCAGAAAACCACAGTTCAGACATCAGCAAAACAGATGAAATGAAGCTTCGTGCACCCTGCTCGCCTGTCTTCAGCCAGCCTCTAAAGCTCCACAGAACAAGAAACCGACACGCACAGTCAGCTATTCAACGTAATGCAGAGGGGAATTTTTTCCTGACTTCTACAAATAGTTAAAGCCCACAACAAAAGATCACTTTTTTCCCCTACTGAAAGATTATACTTTTCAGATATTTAAACCTTATCATCTTAATTAAATATTCTCATAGCTGTTACACAAAATCATTTGCAATAAATGGAGTGATGTTTTCATTTCAGTCCCAGATGCAAAGATGTATCTTCAGATGGAAACCTTTTCAAAATACAGAGGTTTTAAGAAAAGTGTATGGCTTAAATCTCATAAGTCTTAGCCTGAAATAAACCTGCAGGACTATATGAGCTATTCCCTGCTTTAGCATTCAACAAGTGATTTTTCATTATTATTAATTATTAATTTTTTAGTCTGAACATATAGGGAATGAACACACAAGAATGAAACAGAATGGGTTTGCATATAAATGAGATAAAT
This sequence comes from Larus michahellis, assembly GCF_964199755.1. Lineage (NCBI taxonomy): Eukaryota > Metazoa > Chordata > Aves > Charadriiformes > Laridae > Larus > Larus michahellis. The sequence continues at coordinate 62,004,225 of NC_133898.1, forward strand.
TTTTCATTACATTTGCCACTTATCTGGATTTAATATATAAAGTTGTGCTGACACCGTTTTCTTATATTAATATTCAGGTACTCTGTTTTTAGATGAAAAGAGGAAACGCGAACTTCTTCTCTCATATAAAAACCATAACGCCTAGAAATCTGGTATAGTAGCATGCAGTTTACAGTTCTCTGACGTGTATTGTTTTTCCTCTTTAAATGCCAGAACAGGAGGATGTTTGTTCTATGGAAGAGATAACAAAAACACTAGATCTATTATGGGTTAACTTATCTGGGTCCCTGGTGTAATTCTCATTTTTTCATTGTGCTCAGGAGTGCTTTGAATTACCTACAATTAAAAAAAAGACTATATTTTCCTTTGACTGGTAAATAAGTAAAGTACCATTGTCAAGACCAGGTCGTATTTAGTCTTTTAGTTCTTAAAGTTTATAAAATATATTAAAGGAAAACACAGGCCAGTCAGCAGCGTGGTTCCAGAAAACCAGAGAGATGTCTGCTAGGTGTAGACAGCACATAAGGTGTGCAACGATGGCTGAAGACAAGCCTGACGCAAAAAAAAAGGGTAAAAAATTCTCTGACTGCCCTTCATGTTGGCACAAATTGCAGATTCCCACCACATCGGGCTGATGCCACAGATAGCACCCTGGGGAAGAGTGCTACTGATGTGAGAACATGGTTGTACCTGGAAACAGAGTTTTAGACTTCTATTATCGCCCATTATAGCAGCACAGGATAAAGAAACTCCAGACAAACAGGGATAAACACAGATAAATAAGATACTGACGAGAGCAAGAAATAGACAGGTAGCAGGCAGTAAAAGGACTGTTTGTAATCTGGGATGTATCAAAAAGAAAGGACAAAAACCAGAGTAATAAATTCAAGGAACTCCTGCAGCTAGAAGTCATTTTCAAATGCTACATAGATATAAGACATACAATGGAATAACTAAAATAACTATAGCACATGAGCTGAACAGAATCTCAGGGATGACAGAAATAAGGTCAAGTGCTGGAGTGCCATTATACATTAACAAGGGGCAGACTTCCCTCATAAGAAAGTGGTATAGAACTGATCAAGTCCAAAAAACACTTCCAGGAAAGGATTTCCAAGCATGCTGTACTGCTGTAGTGCTAGAGGTCCACTTTGATCCACAGGTTCTGTTTCTGAACTGTAAGAGGTCTTTGAAATGCCGCTAGAGTGATAAATGCTGCTGAAATGTATGTGATTCTATGAAGCAACGGTGACCCAAATGTCTGTCAGGACAACTGATTCCCATTAAGTAGGAACCAGAATTTTCTGGAAGTCATAACAGCAGTTTTCAACGTAAAATAATCACAGATCCAAGTATTTTAGGTTTGGTTTTAGTTAGTAGTGGCGTAAGAAAAAAAAAGAAAAAAAGGCTAGTCATAGAAAATAGCTCTAAGGAACTGACTGATGTAGTCCAAACTAGTAGAAGAATAACCCAAAGCGCATAAGCAGGTCGGGAGATGATTTAAAGACACAGTGCTTAAAGAAATAATAATAAAAGGGAAATGAGTTACAGAAGTCAAATGGACTGAAGAGTACAGTGTCTCCCCTGTGAAGCAGACTGGGGATTTCTTTATGTCCAAGGTCCAGTAACTGTACATCTGTGCAGCGGAGAATAAAATTGCTCCAGACAAAATAAGAAACACCATGACTCAGAAATACGTGGACAGAAATAAAGGATGAGAAGTGAAGCGCTCTGCAGTGCTAAGTGCTGTCTACAGGGATGAAGAGAGACCAGCTGAGTTAGACTAAGGAAGTCAAGATGGTAAGCAAATGGTTATTAGCCAGATAAGTAAAAACAAAGCAGAAAATAAAATCAAGTGGAGATTAATTTGCCTCAGTTCATATTATACCGATTTTTCTGAAGACAATTCTGATAGACAAAGGCACAGCAGAAATGGAAACAGCATCATCTGAAATAAAATCAAAGTTAAGTAAGGCAGAACTTGATAAAGTTCATCCCAGAATACTGAAAACTTGCAGCTGATGAACTGAGAATCCATTTATAAACTTATTGGAACAAATTGGTCAAGCTGCAGGTAATACCTAGTGGATATATTAAAATTCAGAGCTAGGAGGAAGATGTGGGATAGAATCATCCAAAATGATTCTTATACTGTCTTCAAAGAAAAAGCGGTACCTCCTCACTGCTCTTCCAAAATCCAGGCCAACAGAAGAGTCCCTTTGGCAAATGCTACAGATGGTTGAATTGCAAAGCTGCGGTTGTTTGCTTAAGCACGACGTAGCACAAGTTAGTGCATACTGGAACTTTCCCAAGTCCAATGGGACATAACTGCACACCACATAAGATCATGGAAAAACGTAATTTTGGCTCTGAAAGGTGTTTTTGACAGTTGAATCCCAACAGTGTCACTCGGTGCTTCCTTTCCCTATGCGTGGACTGCTTTTGAATAGAAAAAGGTGGAAGAAGAGACAGATCATGACCTTTGACAACACATTGAAACAGGAACACTGAAACAAGATGTTCTCACTGACCATCCAACCCCAAACTGACTTGATGTGCAGTAGTTACCTGGAGGTATTGAAATCTGTTTTTCTTGGGGAGCTGGGGCGGGAGGGGAAGAATGAAAAGTTTGGATCCGTTCTGGAGCTCCAGGTTATATTGCTTCCTCTAGTTATGCTTCGGCCTTGTTTGGAGCTGAACAAAAGTTCTTCATTTTGCAGAAAGTTGAAAGTCTGCAACTGCAATTAATGATTTGGAAGATTCAAGGTAATTTGCACATCTGAGATTTAAATTTGTGGCATATATGGCACAAAATTTTTCTACGCTTTACCTACAACTGTATTCTAGTATTTAAAAATTATTTGTAGGACCCTAGTCATGCACGTGCCCATGTATGTATTTGCATTTCAGCAAGAGAGCTTTTTGCTTTCTACTTTCTATTATGTTTTTTGGGGGATAGGCAAAAATCCAGTGGAATGAAACTCTGATTCTTGTCTTGACAGCTGTAATTCCATTTGAACAGAAAATGTAAAGTGTTCTAGGAGAAAACAGAGGCAGAGACTTGCTATTTTTTAGAAAAATTGGCAGAACATATGTTGCTAGATATATTCAAAGAAAGGTCATTCGCCGTCTTTCTGATATGAGAAGCTAAATACAGTGTATATTACAGTTTAGTTATCCTGCTATTGAAATTCTGCAGGAACATATTACAGTTTATATAGATGTAGGTAATAGCAGGAGACGGGGATCAGTAGCTCCTTACCTTCTACAAACACAGGATATAATCCTTGCCTCAAAGAGTTTACTATCTGCACAGACAAAGACAGGCCAAGATTAAGATCAGAGGTCACAATACACAAACAAATAGGACAGCATGAGGTTCGCATATAATTTGTAAGCTGGTTAATGGTAGGAGAGCCGTTCTGATTTTTCAGTTTTAATACCGATATGGCACCTAGGATTTCTGTGGCATAATATGACCTACAGCAGAAGGCTCTTGCAGAGGTACGTCTGTAGGAGGGGGAAAAAAAAAGACCACTAAAAGAGAAAACACTGAAGCATCTCAGGAAAGGGTGGGTCAAACTGAGTTTGAGATAAGCAAGTAAGCATCAATTCTTTGGTATTTCTGCACATCTCCCAAGCAAGAAAGCTCAGCTGAATTATAATTTGTGAGCAAGGGGCAGATACAGCTGACATAAGAATGGAAAAGCAGAAACACCTCTGTTTTCCCCATTAGATCTGTGCCCGTAAGTGAAATAAAGGCAAAAGTTCAGTTGCTTCAGAGGTACACCGCTAGTGTTATTTTTGTGACCTGAGACAACACAAGAGCTCTAAAGTTTTGTCATTAGCCACAGTAAGGAGGAAGTGTGGAAATAATCATTTATGTTTGATGTATGTACTTTCCCAATAACTACGGCTACTACTTGAAAAGAGAAAAATTGAGCTACAGCTGACTTCCTTTAACAAAGTGTAACTGAGATGGATTAATGTGGGGTCTGTCCGAACGGGGCACGTACGTGCACGACTCTTGGGGCCTGATCCACAGAAGCCACATAGACCCACAGTGATCACTCCCGCTGTGCTGACCTTGGAAGCTCTCCGTGGATTCATGCCTAGTTCAGTGCCTCACCCAGCATGATCATCCCTAGGGCCAGGCACTCTTACCTTCTCCCCAAATGCATTTAAATACTAACAGGATGCTGCTCTGCCTTCCCTGTGCGGCTCTGCTCTCCCTGACCCAGTATAAAAGTGTTACTTTCTTTGAGCAGTGTACTCGCTGGCAGGCTGTGTAACTCACCGTAGCTCTAGGGAAGTTCACAGGACGCTCCTAAGGTCCCAAAGTCCAAAAAAAAAAAAAAAAAAAAAAAAATCCTTTGAGGAGTCTCAGATTTTAATAAAGAGAAAGTAATGGTGCATGAAGGTGTACGGTCATGATGAGATCCTTGTGTCTGTATTAAATGTGGCAGCCCAAATCACTACTGGCATTTATCACAATTACTGAACTTCAAGTAAAAGTAAAATAAAATTTGAAAATGTCACAAACGTATTTGGGTTCATCAGTGATTAACACCTGTCCATTGGTATTTTATGCTTGGCAACAGAGAATTGCCACTGGCATATATAATCTCTAAAGGTAATATTAAACAAACAAACAAACCCAGCCCCTAGGAACATGAATTAAAAGAACAGGAGGGAAGTGGAGACATTATTACTTCTACTTTCGCATCTAACAGAGTTTGCAAAGATGAGAATTGAATCACTCCAACATGCAGCACTCTGTTCATTCTGGAGAGCTCCTTTTTCCAGGGGAAACTTCGTTGCTTTAAGGAATATGTTAAATATCACACATAACAATCGATGTGGGCTCCTCCCAGAAAAAATAAAAGTAACTCACTCTACAAATTTTAACACTGTACCTTATAAACCAGTTCTGTCATGTAATTTAGCACACGAAACAGTACAAGCAAAAAAGCATTTCTTTTTACCAATTAAAATAACATATAGCATCCTTATATTCTCTGTCCAGAGGCAATATTTGTACACAGCTCATCAGCATTTATAGCTTGGAATCTGCATAAGTGTTAAAGTGCACACAAGAACCAGGAAAATAATTATCAGATCATAGAAAGCAAACAGTCCATCACTAGTACTACTACAGGAAAGTGTGTGCCTGTTAAGAGTCTTTCAACAGGCTCGACACTTGAAAAGTGCTGGCAAGCAGCCAGAAACACCACATACTACTTCCCTACAAGCCACATAGGTATAAATCTCTCGCAGTGATGAGCACTGGAGTCTCCTTCAGCGTCATGTCAATGATTTACATAAGTAATTCCTTATCAATTTGCAAAATCTGGCCTATTATAGCAGGCTACTAATAGTGCTTGCAAGCACTTTTCCCCGGCATGAAGATGGTCGAAAATACGGTTGTCAAAATCCTATTAACAACCTTGTCTGTTAGTATTTCAGCAGGTCTTACCTCTAGGGAATTACCACACATGCCAGGGAGCATATGGACTCTATGCATTTTTTTTTGCAGTGCACTTGTCCTTTTTGCATCATCACTGCATGCAACCCAGCCTAAAACTGGCTTCTTGGGAGTGCACAGGAACAGTCCCATCTTCCTTGATTAACTACGTTTTGGCCTGCAGTGTGTGACTGAGCATAAAACCGGGTATCTCTGCAACACACACACGTGCACTTCAGGAGGCGAACCACGGCCCTCCGCCGGGATTTCCTACCCCCCTACTCAGGAAAGCGCAAAACCCTCAAATCCACAGAGGAAAGCGGGCGAGCTCCGCAATCACGGCAGCGAGTTTCGATTAACCTCCAGATAGTTTCGGACGGGGAGGGAGGAATAGGAGGCTGCCCCATGGGGGTCCCTCGTTCCTGGAGGCGGACCGGCCGGCGACCCAAGGGCTCTCCGGAACCCACCGAACGCCCGCAAGCCCGGGGGGCTCGCACCCGCGACCCCGCCTCGGACTCCGCGCTGCTGCTGCCGCCTACTCCCTACCTCCGCCGGCCGCGACGCGCCGTTCCGCGCTGCTCCGCGCCACTCCGTTCCTCTGCGCGGCTCCCTGGTTACCAAGCACAACACACCGCCCCCCGCCCCGCCCCGCCGGCCGGCAACGCAGGTGCGGGGGTGGGGAGAGGGCGGCCAGCGGGGCTGCGTGTGCGGGCGGTGCGTGTGCCCTGCCCCTGCGGCGCTTCCCAGGCCGCGGCCGTGCTGTCACTTGTCGCCACCGCCGCCTTCCTCCGGGCCGCAGCCCGTCGTCGTCCTTCCCCCCCCCCTGCCCGCTCACCGTGCCCCGGAGCCCGCTGTCCTTGTGCGCATCGCGGGGGGGGGCGCGCCGCGCCCCGCCCCGCCCCGCTCCGCCCCGCCGCGGCTGCTGCAAGGCAGGGGCGGGTTGTTCGGGGGCGGCTGCTCTGGCCGCTGTGGCCGCGGGAAACGGGGGCATGGAGCACCGGCTCGGCCCCGAACCCAAACACCCCCGAAGTGCGCTTCTAGCCAGTAGCCAAAACACTTCAGAGAATGGCCGTATCGAGCTGTCACTGCTAATTGCTATTACTAGTCGTATTGCTGGTATTATTGGTACGTTACGTAGCGTTCTGTCGGGCATTACCTTTGGCGTAGGCTCCAGAGCATCATCGTGCACGAGGCTGGGAGCTGCACAAGCAAAGTGGGACACCGGCACTTACATAACAGCAGCAGGACAGAAATATTGGAAGGAGCTAGCGAGACGGTCTGCCACTCTGGAGCTCAAACCCCGCGAGCCACGCAACAGTGTTCATGCTGCCACTATAAAATGTGATTTTGCCTCTTCAAAAGACAACACACAAACCTTGCCACTTGGTTTTCCCCCCCTTCATTTCTCTTGTTACAATTAAGGCTAGCTTCATGCAGGAAACAGAGGGATAGTTTTCTGCTTAAGAGACAGATCATCTGTGGTCTGTGTCATTGGGAAAGAAACACACTCACGTAGAGCTGAAACGGAGAAGGTGGGAGAAACCGTGCCAATGCACCTCTTAGTTTTCATCTTTTCTGGCACTGCTGCAGTGATTCTACAACATTAGCATGCAGGGTGTTTACTGAGTGGATGGATGAAATCTGAGTTAGGCAGCAGAGATTACTCAGCATCATCCCTTCCTTTGGCGCTAGTCATGTTAACATTGGTGCTACCCTTGTGATATGAACACTTACACTTGTGGCACCTATCCTGACACAATATGCAGTTACGGATCACACACTTGGAGCCAGGATGCTGTGTGAAAGAAACAGACACACCGGGAGTTACAGCAAGAATTCCTGTGAAACTGGGGGGTACGTATCTAGGTCACCTCCAGCCATCCACAAAAAATCGCTCTTCCTGACAATGAGTGTAGCCAAGCATATTGGACCTGAATTTTTCCTCCTCTTGAGGGTTTGTAGGTTTTTTGTTTTGTTTTGTGCAGGAGGAGAACCGAAAAACCTTTTTCATTCACTGCTTTTTTACCTCTACTGTTTGTCCTGCTTCATTGTCTTACTCCATGCTAGTTTCAGCATCAAAGATGCCAAAGGAAGTGGATGCTGACATATTTCTGTTTCCCCTTTCCATACACATTTTTTGCTGAATAAATCCCGCACTTTGCTGTCTCTTTCAGAAAATGACATTTTATTTTATCTTCCTAGGTTAAGAGTATGAGTATTACCATGAGAGAGAACATCTTCACTACAAAAGCTTAGATATAGTTTTATATATATATATATAGAAACTTACATATAGTACTACTACTATCATTTGAAGCAATTCGGTAAAGAAAAGTACTTGCTAGTGTAAGCTTCCTTTATTCTTTAAATTGCAGCACTATATGCTGCACTGTGTGTTTCAAATGTTCAGCTAAAATGATTGAGGTATATTCTGCTTGTCAGTTGTAGCAGGAAATCCACAGAAACCTTGCTGATTTCTGTATAACTATTTTGAGTTTAATATGCAGAAAAGAAGATGTGGCTTATTTAAGTCTCTTCCTCTTTGTGTTTTACACAAGAATATAACGTCATTCCAATTCATCCTATTTGTTCTCATACCAACTCCAGCTGTGGACAGAGCTGGAGTCCACCTTGTATGAAAAATATATTAGAAACTAAGGTGGTAGCCATTGTAAGCTTCATTGCACTTACACAGATTTTTTTTTGCTAGAAAAAACCTGTTTTCATGATCCTAAGGACAATGCAGTACAATTTATCACCATCACTTTTCTTATTTTCCTTTTTAATTGTTAAAAAATCACGAACTGAAACTGTTGCTACTAGGTTGTTTGTAGGTTGCCCTTCTGGAAGGAAAGGGGATTATATTTGCTAGTCTATAGCAGTTCTGGCAAGAGGTCACCTCACTTTCCATGCATGCTCTTTCGCGATGACAGGGAATTTTTGGAAAGGAAAAGCTAGAAACATATTCAGATATTTTTAATAATTTTAAATTAATGACATCGTTACTCTAAGCATGTACTTGATTCCACTATGTTTTTAAACATGCTTAAAGTTAAATGGTCATTTACTAGATGATGACATTGATTAAGGCAAGAAATAAATATTACTTCCACTACAGAGAAAATAAAAAGAAAAAAAAAAAGAAAAATAAGTATAGGAACATAGGTAATTAGAGGCTGTGTCCAAAGCAAATAATTTAGCATGCAGTACATGTCCAAGAGCACTCAGGTAAGAAGGCCTCAGCTAAGGACAGGTGGCAGCCGGATGAACTGCTGCTGTGGACAAGTCTAGCCAGGCGCTGACGGACAGTGTCCCTCCTCTAACAAACCACTCTTCTGAGTACTCTGGTAAAGCATTGCAAGCCACAAGGAAATACCGCCGCTATCACCAGCGCCGGCTCTGTGTCACGGGTGACACAGCACCGTTCAGTGCTGCTGCTTTTAGCTGAGACACGAGTGAGGTCGTTGGCACCGAAGAATTCAGGGCACTCCTCCTCAGAAGAGATATACAGCCTTTAAAGGAAGTAAAGTAATGTTTCGGTTTGCCTCACTGCTGTATCACTCTGTGCTTGGTCCAGTTCTGGTGACCAGACTTCAAGAAAGATCTAAAGCCAGTAAGACAATTCAGAGGACAGCCATGAGAACGATGGAAGGTCTAGAAGGCATGATCCAGAATAAAAGACTGAAATAGCTGTTTAATCTAGGGATTAGAAAGTGATGGGATGTATAAAAGCATTCAAAACCACAAAGGAGCACTACAAAAGGAAGGGAATAATCTCTTCTCAGTGTCCACAGTGCATAGGACGAGAAGGAATGTGCCTGCCTTGCAGCAGGTGAGATTGTCATATCAGAAACAAAAGTTTTAGGAGGAAATACAGCTTTGCACCACATACCATAAAGAGGAAGTGAAGTTTGCATCACGGGAGATTTTAAAGTACAGACTAGACAAGTGTCTTGCTGGAAAGCATTTTCATTTTTTTGATACTTTGTTGGAGTGCAGAACAGGATATCTTTGTAGCTGTCTTGATTTCTTTCGAGTCCATTTGCTGCGACTCCGTGAATGTTGAGACTGGTTTGAGCAAGAGAGCATATCTCTCTTTCCGCAGGTTTTGCAGCAAGCAGTAGTTGACACTTCCTTCCTGCCCTAAACTGCCACACGGTATCGATGTGCAGTGTTAAAACATTGCCACACAACTCCTGAGAGATATGTGCATCTCCTTTTCACGTACTGTATCAAGTATAAATGTGTAAGCTGTATAACTGTATGAAGTTTTCTACGTAAAGTTTTTGTATATTGTATGTAAACATATTTGTATGTATTTATGTTCTGTGTTTAAATGTAACAAAACTCGGTGAACAAACTTTGAAAATAAATTGAAGATACAATCAGAAGCCAGAGAATACAGCCCCTCTAACCTGAATTATACTGAGTTACGTGAAGTATAGCAACAGACCATTTAACTTTCCCTGCGTTGTGCTGAAATGACTGGAAGTAATGGGATGAGATTACACAAAAGTGAAGTGGGAGTAGAAAAAAAAACAGGAAAAAAAATCATCTGCTAAACTAGTATGTAATATCATGGAATACAATATGTTCTTGTAAGTGAAGTAAGTTATCAAACTTCTAACAGCTTAGAGATGCCTGATTAGGATTTAAAGCTCTGTAAATGTACAGAATGAGCTCAGTCTAGCATATGGCAAGCGTCGAGCCAAAACAAATGTCATTTATTTCTAATGTTAGTCACCTCATTATTGTCAAGAAACTCATTATATCTACTTGAAATTTATTGTTGTGTGAATTTTTCCTCATTTATGCTTCACGAGTTACACTAAATTGGAAAACATTTATAAAAACTCAAACTCCTATGGAGAATGAAAAGTGGACACCGCAATGTTGTTTAAAATTGGACTAAAAAGTTATTGTTTAAAAGGCATAAACAAGCAGAAGTGATACTGGTCTAAAAATTATACACATTCTGTTGGGAGCTACCAAATCCAGTAGTTGAACAGCAGCAAGGCTGCCACAGCTCCACATCCCCACGTCCAGCCAGCGGGGAGGCTGAGCGGGTGCTCCCTGTAGGTGCACACAGACTCACCATATACATACACGTGTCCATATACTGGTGCAGACACTAATGACAGGACCAGCCAAATTCTGTTCCCCTCCCTGGCTGATGAGACTGGAAACCTGTTAGCGGAAAATACATACAAATGCATATGCATCCGTAAAGCTTGGATCCCCCCAGCAGCTGACTTCAAGCCCTCAACCTGGCCAATGCCTTGCTCCTGGATCCCAGTCATTCCAGCTACCACCAGCTGGGCGTGACAGCTCACCTGCACCGGCCCCCCACATCCCACTGACACCCCACCCCTCCATTTTCCCCCTCAAAGGGCAGGCGTTAGACGTTTGGTTTCTCCAGCAGTTGACTCTGGGCTCCTCTCCTCTCCCACTTGTCCCTCACACAGACACACCTGCAGAAAGGTGTCTTCCGCAGCTTGTCCAGACCTATGGCCTCACCAGATCTCTCAGTGTTGCCCCCCAGTATCTGGTCCAGATGCTCTGGTCCCTCCAGTAGCCAATTCTCAGACTCACAGGTCTTTCCAGTGTTACAGATACTCCAATATTTGGCTCCTTGTCTTCATATCCTACCTGCTGGCCGATGGAGTTTGATGTTTGTTAGTGATGGCCTGCATCAAAAGAAGTGTGGCCAGCAGCTCGAGGGAGGTGATTCTCCCCCTCTACTCCTCTCTGGTGAGACCCCACCTGGAGTACTGCATCCAGATCTGTGGGCCCCAATATAATAAGGACATGGACCTGTTGGAGCAGGTCCAGAGGAGGGCCACGAAGATGATCAGAGGGCTGGGACACCTTTCATATGCAGACAGGCTGAGAGAGTTTGGGGTTGTTCAGCCTGGAGAAGAGAAGGCCCCAGGGAGACCTTATTTTGGCCTTTCAGTACTTAAAAGAGGCTTAAAAGAAAGATGGGGATAAAATTTTAGCAGGGCCTGTTGCCATAGGACAAGGGGTAATGGTTTTAAACTAAAATAGGGAGGATTTCGAGTAGATATAGGGAAGAAATTTTTTACAGTGAGGGTGGTGAGACACGGGCACAGGTTGCCCAGAGAGGTGGCAGGTGCTCCATCCCTGGAAACATTTAAGATCAGGTTGGACGGGGCCCTGAGCAACCTGATCTACTTGGAGATGTCCTTGCTCATTGCAGGGGGGTTGGAACTATATGACTTTTAAAGGTCCCTTCCAACCCAAACCATTCTATGACACTAAGAGTCTGTAGACATTCACACCCACACACACTACGTGCATTCCCCAGTCTCTCCAGGTGCTGGCAGCAGAGATGCATGCGCCTCTATGGTCCCACTCCCATGAACACAGAATAGGGAACCCCTCACCGAGGAAAAAAGCTAGAAATGGATTTTAACAAGAAGCCAGGACAGACTGCGCTGATCAGGTGCAGGCAATGGCCAGACAAGCATCAAAAGGGACACATTTTAACCCACTATCCCTCCATTTTCCTACATTCCTCCACCTGCCCTTGTGTCCCCAGGCTCCTGTGTGTTGTGGAAGTGAACACTTAAACACATAACCTAGCATTTTTTAACAATGCTTCGGCTATAAAAAAAAAAAAATCTGTTTAAAAATTCAGATCGAACACGATAAAAGTAACTTGCTTGACAAGAACCAGTAATACAAAGCAAACATGAACTGATAGTGCCACCATGTGGACTGCATCAAAAAGTTCTTTCCTTTAGTGCCGGGCTAAAAAGATGTTGCAGAAACAGTCGAGGATACCCTCATCTACCAAAACTGAAGTTATTTTGAATTTCCTCACATTCTAAAAGAGACAAGATGTCATTGTCAACTGTGCCTTTGAACAGCACTGGGCAGAATTTCAGCTGGCACCAGTCTCAAGCAAACATGGACAAACATCGGGGAAAGTCATAAACTTTTGGTGAATTGTCTTGTAACGCTAGACAGAATAATTGCATTTCTTTACTTGTTCAGAATTGCATGTGTTAACAGAAAAATAATTTAGCTTAAAATATAAAAATTAAAATAATTACTTCTTTGAAGTACAATATTACAGTCAAACAGCATTTCCTTGTGGTAAAAATAGTAAACAAGACTGAAACCACAGGGTGTGACAGTGGTCACAGTAAAAGGATGCTTTGGAGACTAAAGTAAAAGACTAACCTGGTAGGAAGAGAGAGCTAACAGGAATGTTGGGAACATTAGAAGGTGTGGAGGTGTCGTGTGAGGTCTAATCTGAAAGGACATCTTAACAGAAATGGAGATATGTAATAAGGGATGAGAAGCTTGGTGTGCCACCTGAGGCTGCCACAGCACCTGGCAGGAACAAACCTGATGGTGCCAAGACATGAGAAGGAAGATGAAATCAGTCACTACCCCTTGGGAAAGCATTATTTTTTAAAGAAGAATTGTTTTTTAGACCTCTTTGCTTTACTTCAACTGTTCCAAGCAGTATATGGGTCTAGTGTGAGGCTTATCTCCCTGATCACACAATATCTACCTGGAGGAAACCCCGGGCCCATGATTTTTCATGACCTGTAGTCAATACATTTAGGATTCTTACCCATCACTATCATTACTTGACTGTTGACTGACTGGTAGTCAGTGAGTATTCTCTGTCCCTGTCATTAAGCTTGCAGTTCCAAATCTATAGTTTCTGACTTCTATACTGGTTTTGATACAAAATGTATCAAAAACTATAAAAAAATTAAATATTTTAAATATTTTAAATGACAAGGCATGTATCTGAGCCACTGTACACTATGTGTGAGTGAAAGAATTTATCCAAAGTCTTTCCGGACCTCATTCTGAATATATCTTAAATTCATTAGGTGAGACAAGCATCTTAGTATTCGTGAGAACTTCCACAGGCAGAAATCTGTCATCTCTGTGCAATTAGTCTTATCAGATGTTATTTTCTACCTTTTGATGTTGACTGGTAGCACCAGAAGTTCTTCTGAACAACATCAGGATTCTTCTGAGACATCCATGCTTTTCATTATGATCATTTTCATTCAGGAGCATGACACTCTAAGTCTAGTCAAATAACACGTAATAAATAGGAAGCTTGGTGTTTTCTATGAAAAGCTGAAGCATAGAGAGCCTTTTTTTTTCAGGTGGTGTTTTTTAAAACAATATTACAACTTTTGTAAAAAATCACTTACTCAAAAGAAGAGCTTTAAGAAGGAAGAGTATAACACAATACAGAGACAGTGAAAAATAATGGTACACAAATCTCACATATACAGAAACAGACAGGAATTTGACTAAGAACAAACACTTTTCGAGTTGATAGATCAAATCTAAGAATGAAATTACAAGATTGCTAATTGGCCTGCAGAAAGGCCAAGCAATATAGAAAGAATAAGTTAGTATGCCTACAAAATGTCTGTCCTTGATTTCCCAAATTGTATGTTACCCATCTCCTGCCTTTAACTGTCTCTGTCCACTATTTCACGGTGTTGTGCTTTATCCTGAAGGTGGCTGCGTTTCATGTGTCATTCATCCCTACAACATCCAAATATATTTTCACTGGATGTCTCCGTTCAACTGTGACTAGGAGTAAATTAGGTGGTTTCAAGACTACGGCTCTTCTGAGTGCAACGTTTGTTTCAGGAAAATACTGTGCTACAATACAACAATACAGAATGTAGTTAAAATTCATCACATTGATTATTCAGTAAATATGATCCTCCACTAGAACGAAAAGTCCGCAGCGGAAGTCTTTCTCACTGCCTCACTGCTTTGGGGGAATATCTTTTCCTGTCTAGAGCAAATAATTGCTAAATGGCGTGCTTGGGAGGAGAAACAAGCTTTTGGAAAAGTGCTTCTCTTGACAAAAATCTCTCCTAGCTGTGTCTCTCTAACCTCAAAAATTTAACATTTATAGCTGAAAGAGCGGCCCGGGCAGACTGCTGATGATTTGTATCTTTACGGTGTTTTCCTTTAAATTGCAGATAGCACCTTTTCTAAAACCAGTTCTCCTTATTTTGGGAAGCACTATGCACTTTGATTTCAGTAGTGCTATTTGCAGATGTCTGTCAGAGTCAAATTTATGGGATTAAAGCCCAGATGCTTCTAGCTCTTCCATGCTTATCTCTGGAGATTTTATAAATTATGAGGGGTTTTTTTGTTGTTGTTTGCCCAGTTTTTACAGAGGGAGTTCAGAGCAGGTATAAAGTACTACCAGATCAGAATGGCCTGATTTTGCGTTCAGGTTGCATTGGTGGGGATGACTGTACCAGCTGCTGCTTTGGTTAGCACCTCTGACTCCGAAGTGGAGCACTCCAGAAATAACAGAGCAACCTGCTACAGATTTACCTGGAGCACCAGTGCTCTGCAGCGCAGACTTGCTAGAGACTCATATCCTCTTGACACAGAAAAGAGTTAGAAATATGGTCAGTAGTGTCTCACCCAAGTGGGAGCGTAAGAGTTAAGTAGAGCTGACCATATCTGCCTTTTTCACTGAGCTCTTTCTGGTCCTTTTGTTTCTGCCCAGACTGTGACAACTCCAGGCCACGCTATAGTTTTCCATTTTATAATATTTTCAATATTATAAGCCTCAGGAGTTCAGATATAATGATGAAGAACCAAATGACACTGAGCCATTTTTAATTAATTTTTGTGTCCTATTTTTATTCAGGAGCTCCCCCTGCCTAGCTCCAAACATTTTTTGTTTTGCCAGTTTCTGGCGGAACACAGGGTTAAGTACAAGGCTCTGAAACCATGCTACACTTTTAACCACAAACTGGATAACGTATCCTGTGGTCCAACAATCTTGCACCCTCTGTAGTCCCACAAATACCTGTATTGATCCAGCTGAACCTGAACTCTGAGTCCTGAATGTAAGGGGGAGCCTACCAAGTTCTTCTGTCTTCCAGTCTATGCCTTAACCTGTAGCTTTAGAGATGAGCCACCTGATAATTTTCAGAATAGACTATGAAGGACCCAGAGTTGATCCCCTCTGAATCCTTGGGATTTTTCTGTTTTATGTTGTCTTCTGATGAAAACCCTATTAAGATGCTTCCCATCTCTCTTCTCTCATCTCAAAATTCCCAGCCCAACTAAAGTCAGCTCAACCCATCCCAAGAACAATCCAAATAGATTTTTTTTCTGTCACTGAGGAGTAGGAATGCAAAGTCTGCCTGCTTAGTTTATTGACTGTTCTTCTAAAGAAGGCAGCAGTAAGTGATGAATCAGCCGGTCTGAGGGTATTTTCTTTGATACTATCTGAAGATCAGATGTAGGTTGTCATCACTAAAGCAGAATCTTTCATAATATATTACTGAGAGCTGGCAACACTCATTGTTTCAAAAGACATGTGACTATCATTGTCTCTACTATCTTTGTCTTCAAAACTGGAAAGTGGAAGCATTCTTGCTGACATTAATTCCCCTGTTTCTGCTTCCTCTTACCATTTCTGGCGGTTGTCTAGTTAATGAAATCTCCACAATATTGCCTATTTTTTTAAATCTCAGTCTGTGCCCTGTCATGACAGTCTAATTTATGCCTTAGGACTTTTCCCTGATCAGCGCAGAGCTCTTTGGTTAGGGTCAGGTGATCTTAATTGAAAGGGTCAGCAGTCATTTCTGGTGTATGCCCCTTGATTCCACATAGTCTTACCGAACGCTTGCTTTCTTAGGTTTGACTGACCCGTGTCAACTAGTCGTATTGTTGACGGCTTTATTTTTGTAAGCTATATGCTTTGCTTTTGTAAGCTGTCTGTTCCATTACATTTTCATCATCTCTCGTAATTTTATTTCCTGATCTTTTTAATTGTTCAGATCATCATTGTAAGTCAATATAATTCAATTTAATGGTTTGGATTTCTGCATGCTAAAAATCTGCTTCAGAAGTCTTACATCATAGAACTGCTCATCCCCCAAGCCTTTTCCAGAACGAATTAGGAGTTACTCTACTGAAATTTTCATCGGTGTAAAACTGAAAGCACGCATGAAGGTGTACACAAAACTGGTATCCGGCTCCTTGTACTTACTGGTAAATTATTTTCTACATCTGGAGTTTCTGCAGTCACTCTGTGCTTGGATGCCTGTGTCCACAACTCCTGGCCCTTGCTGTTCAAAATTTATTAACTTACTCTCTATAATAGCAAGCCATCTGAGAGCAGTAAAAATTAATGACCTGCAATAGAAAATGGTTAAATTAATTATTCACCAGTTTCCAAGGGACCGTAATTGCATTTCCATTCTCTGTGGAGCTCTCCGATTAGCTTGCTGAGGGACGGGGGTGCTCAGTGGCGTGGAGGCTGCAAATACAGATGTTTGTGTGGGTGCTCGGGAGAGAGGGAGTAGCGGGGATTGCCAGGGGTGGCTAGGAAGGCTGTATGGGTGAGGGCAAAGGTCTGGACGTTTTGAGGCTCTGAAGAGTGCTGGGATGTCTAGATCTGCTGCGATAAGAATAAAGGGATATGTGGAAGGAACCACTACTGCGGTCTTTCATCAGAGCAAAATTTCTGTAGTTAACGGGAGGGAAATTCTCTGGGACTCGGGGGTATGCTGAGGGAAATACAGCTTCCTTGACAGGACACTTTTATCTTTTTCCCATTAAAAACTGATCAAGTACCTTCTTTTGGTTTTTGGCTACTTCTCTGCTTAAGCTGAGGTGAGACAGACAAACAGCTTGTTGCCAGCACCTTGTCTTCACAGCGGTCAGTAACGGGCCTGCTCTAATGGACTGCAGCTTGACGCACAAGGGGAGGCTGACAGACCTGCCAAATATGCACCCTGAGAAATGCCTTTAAACCTCAAATACTGCTCTCAAGGGAAGGGCAAAGAAAATCATCAAAAGAAAAAATATCAGTGACTGGAGTCTTGGACTCTTGCTTTTCAATATTGTGTTTTCCTGCAGAGTACAGGAAACAATAATTTGCACAACAAAGAAGAAATGCAAATTGCCTCGTCTCACCGTAATTTGTTTGTACAGTACTTAAGTACAACAGAGTTGTGATTGCCATGTGGGATGCCTTGGGGAAACTATAATAAGTATAATAAATCATAACAAAACCAAGCAGGCTAAGTTGGCATACAGGGCATTGCCCATGGACTTTACAGTCCTCAAAACTTTTACTTGGAGTGTTATGAGGTATTGTGGCACTCTTTGTACTTTCTGGGTGATTGATCTGGGCTTTATAGCCTTTAGAGCATTTTGACATCACGTACATTTTGATTATCCTTGGGCAATTCAAAAGTACTGTAACAGAGAAATACCAGTCCAGCTAATTTCCTCATGAGTCGCTTGCCAAGCTTGTTGGATTTATAGGAACAAATTGATACTCCGTGACTATGGCGTGATCCTGTCAATCAGAGGAAGAGAAGATTAAACATTCATGACTACTGAAAGGCAATTTCCTTCCATTGTTCATCATGCCTCCGTTCTTAACCTTCCCCATAGGATTTCCTCTTACTCTAAACTTCAGAAAAGCTTTTGGTTTTTTAGAATTTTAAAAAACAGTAAACTGACGAAGAGGACCATAATGATAAAATATTTGTTGTTGTGTTACTTCACATTACTCATTTACCTATGGTGTGACTCAGAAAGCAGATTTTTACTGTCATAAGCCATTTGCCTAGAAAAACGAAAGAGGAATTTTCAATTTTTCCATCTATCAAACAAATGCAGCCATGAAAATTAAGCAGTATACACACAGTAAACCTAAGTGAATCAAACACAAATTATATCTGTTGTGGCACATAATTGCACAAAGACAATTTTTCATGACTAGCCTCGTAGACTAGATACAGGTCTGGAAAAAATAGGGAAGTAATCCAGGTGTAACACATTATACTTGGAAAAATCCTGTTATAAAGTGGTTCTGAAATACTTTTTTTTTTTTTTTTTTTTTAGCATTGGAATCTATAGAAGAATTAGCTTGGAAACAGATTTACTGAAAACATATGGACAGTAATGATTTTGTTCTTACCATCCTTCTCATGTAATTTTTGGAAGATATTTCAGATATACAGGAGATAGAAATACACTTCAAATGCTTATCTGCCCATGCCACACCTATTATGATATGTCAGTACGTATAGGGATATTTTCATTAATAACAAAGTGTTTGGATTAGACTCTTATCTAATTCACATAATTAAGTGACTGCAGGGAACCATTTCCACTAAAATGAATATAAAAATGGGTCCGGGAAACATACCCTGAATCCAGTATGTTACGTTTCTTGGTATTCCTAACTGTGTGACAAGATGAAGACCATGTCAATGGTAAGTCCTAGTTTACGTCTCAGCAAAAGGATTATTTACCAGTCTCTGCCCACCCAGGGACAGTAACTGCAGAGCTACTGAACACCCGCACAGATACACTGATGTACAAGTCCGTGCTAACGGTGGCACACAGGAATATTTTTTCCCGTTCTAAGGCAATGCCGCATGATGAGTCAAGTTCATTAAATTCTACGTGACAACCTGGGATGAATACAATTCTGCTCCTAAACAGTTCATGCACTATAAAGGTAAATGGGACACCCACCTGCTGCTCACACCAGCAACCTGACGTCTGTGAAAGACAAGAAGTGTCTCTCAGTTTCAACAAATATAGATATATCTGTGAACACTATTTGTCAATGAAATTAAAAATTTCAGACCACCCTAGGGAGTGGGAAAAATGGATGTCATTTCATTCCATCTTTTTAACAGCAGGTACGACAGAATACAACAGCAAGGGATTATATTTTTTATCCAGTGCTGGTAGCTGGATGCAAAATTTACAACTCATCTGTAGAGCTCTATCAGTTACTATGAAAACGATATAATTTTACTGTCATACTGAATTGTGTTTGGGTGTTATTTCTTTCTCTCTCCTTATTTGGTCTCTTTCTTAATGGGCAGCAGAAAGAATAGGATGGTAATCTGAATTAAAGTAATGAGTCTACTAATTGTCATGCTTCAGCACTGCAAGTCTCAGGATGCTCAGAGGTACAGAACTGGGTAGGAAGACTCTGAGGTCTATTGCCCTGTCCTTTTACCTCTAGCATCATAACTGAAGACAAGGAAATGCTTTACTCTGAAGACATAATGGCAAATCTCTTTATTAGATTGTAAGTTTGTGCAACATTGGCAAATTTGGCCATTGGACAAAAATTTTCTACCCTTTGCAAAGCGTATTGATGGATTTCATTTTCATCTGCTGAGCAGCAAGTGGTTCACAGGATGCATTTATAGAACAGAGAACCAAGAGGGATTTTTTGGACTGCTGACTCCAGTTTCCTGCCCCTATGGACAATTATGCCATAAAATCCTCTTCAATATTTTATCAAGCTTCAACTTAAGGGTTGAATCTAGGTGGGTTTGTGCCTCCGTTTTACCTAATTAATTCCTTGTGAGGAAGGAAACCTCAGATAATGACAGTACCTTGTTTTCTTCTGTTCTGTGGTGGTTACTCACAATTTTGTCTCCTGATAAAATAAAATTTTGGGTTTGAGGTTTTCAAGTTAGAGTTCAAACTGCTAGCTCCATGTGGGCCACCACAAAATATCATGCAAGCTGTTAGATATGAAACACCGAGAAAGGAGAGTTCCTGAATTTCTGTTAGCCCCAAAAAACTCATCTTTGCCCCCTCCCTGTTCCACCTCCTTGTGTTCCCAGGGATGACCCCCATTACCCAGGTGCACAGCTGGACCCACACAAGCCCCATAACCCCAACGCTTACTACCATACTCCCTAGCTATTACTTGGCTGTGGGAATACAGTGCAGAGATGCTAAAACTGGCCTTTGCCCACATGAATTACCACTGTTAAATCTGGCAGGACCCACCACCCCTTTTAACTTAAGTATTTGAGTTATATAAACCTGGCTCAAATAAAATTATTTTCTCTCTGGCCTTAAGCTTAACCACTGTGAAATGCATTAACGTAAAATAAGTGTACTCTTTTTCAACTCCCTCCCTCTCTCTTTCCCACAGACATATAAATATGCAAACAGTCTTTGATACCACAAATGTCATGAAAAAGATCAGTAATCTGAAAGTGTGTGGCTGGTAGAAAGGGAGGGCTCTCCTCTGCCTCTTTTTATGTTTCTCAGTCACCTTTTGCTAGACTATAAAAGACTTCCACGTTAGGGAAAAAAATGTGGTTTCAGAGTTCTGAGTTGAATACTGGGTGTAAAAATTTGGTACATGTTCCAGTAAATACAGTGTGTTCACATTCTGCACTGTGACATTATCTTCCCAATCATGTAATGGTACATAATTAGCAATGAGGGACCTTCTTTTTATGTTACACTCCTGGAAACCAAGGTGTTTTCTGAAATGACAATGTTACTGCAGCCATATTTGTCTTCATTCATAGCAGGCATATCATATCAAAAGGTGTATTCTGGTAGAGCCAGCACGTGGAGGTAGGTTATTTAACTATTCAGGTAAACCGAAGAAATCTTGAAGAGGGCTGAAGTGAGTCATTAAAAGGCAGTAAATTCAAGCTGTAGTTTCTGCCTTTTGTCACATTATGAGCAGCCTTGAGAATGGATAGTTTGATGGGAGACAGGAACATTTTTCATCACTGGTCAAAGAACAAAAATTCCTGAGTTTTTCTTCATGCATCCGGAGAGCTGTAAAACTAACCAAGGACAAATATGAGGCTGCTGAAATATGAAACAATTAAAGGAAATCCCAGCCTAAATCTTAATCTCCAGATGGAAAGTGTGAAAAAAAAAAAAAAAAAGAAAAAGTTTCACTGGATGATCATTCTACTCTTGTCATTTTTATTTTTTTTTTCAGTGAAATCTGCTTAAATTTGAAATAAAAATATTTTGTGGGCTTGTGCAGGAGAACTCAGCATATATACACCTATGTTTCCTCAAGAAGTGCCAGTAAAAGTAAGCAACTGAAAAACTGAAAAGTCATTTCCAGCAAGTTGCTTTAAAATTCTGTCACGGTGTTCGTTTTTTGCTTCTAGTGACAGTGGTATGACACTTCTGTCTGGCAGTGATTGACAGTAGTTAAGATCTGGGTTCAATTTGTAGGCTGATCATACTCAAACATCGTCACCATGAGCCCTAGCCAGCTGAAAAAATGGTTTCAACTAAGTTAATCTCTGTGCACTGTTAAGTGTTTTGTTAAACAGAAAACATCAGGGGTTTATGGAGGCAAAGAAAAAGAGAAGAATCATAATATATCAATGGGGAAAGCATAAATGCCTCAGAGAAAGCAACTACTGCCCCAAGAGCAGGCTGACAACGGTGCCAAGTCCTCCCTCCTCCCTCCCTTCACCTGCCGGCACTACCTTATGTACCTACAGTTTGGTTGTCCATGGTTTTTCTAATACATTAGACAAATACGTGATAATCCCCATCACATTTTTTTCCCTAAAAGTTCTTCATTTTAGTCAGGGATTAGGGCTTGTGCTGTTGTAAATTCAAAGCACCTCCCCTCATTTAATCAATACATTAGAAAACTTTAAGGACAGAATTCAGTTCCTCTTTTCAAGGGTAAAAGACTGCTCATTTCATTAGAATTGAAGTCACATCAGCAATGTATTTGGCACCTTGTCCTCTACATACCTCTGTCTCCCGTCAGTCAGAAGTGACTGTTATACCAACCTCATCTACCCAGATTTGTGCAAAGCATTCGACACTGTCCCACAGGACATCTTGGTCTCTAAATTAGAGAGACACGGATTTGATGGATGGACCACTCAGTGGATAAGGAATGGTCTGGATCGTCACACTCAAAGAGTTGCGGTCAACAGCTTGATGTCCAAGTGGAAGCCAGCGATGACTGGCATTTCTCAGGAGTGGGTATCGGGGCCTGTGCTGTTCAACATCTTTGTCAGTGACGTGGATAGTGGGATTGAGTGCACCCTCAGCAAGTTTGCTGATGACACCAAGCTGTGTGGTGCAGTTGACAGGCTGCAGGGAAAGGATGCCATCCTCAGGGATCTTGACAGGCTTGAGACATGGGCCCATGCGAACTTCATGAAATTCAACAAGGCTAAGTGCAAAGTCCTGCACGTAGGTTGGGGCAATCCCAAGCACAGATACAGGCTGGGCAGAGAATGGATTCAGAACAGGCCTGAGGAGAAGGAGCTGGGGGGTGTTGGTGGATGAGAAGCTCAACATGATGTGGCAAAGTGCACTTGCAGCCTAGAAGGCCAACCATATCCTGGGCTGTGTAAAAAAGAAGCATGGCCAGCAGGTCCAGGGAGGTGATTCTACCCCTCTACTCTGCTCTGGTGAGATCCCACCTGGAGTACTGTATCCAGCTTTGAAGTCCTTGTAGCACAAGAAAGGTGTGGACCTGTTGGAGAGGGTCCAGAGGAGGACCACAAAGATGATCAGAGGGCTGGAAGACCTCTCCTATGAAGACAGGCTGAGAGAGTGGGATTGTTCAGCCTGGAGAAGAGAAGGCTCTGGGGATACCTTATAGCAGCCTTCCAGTAACAGAAGGGGGCCTATAAGATAGCCGGAGAGGGACTTTTTACAAGGACATACAGTGATAGAATGTGTAGTAATGGCTTCAAACTGGAAGTCAGTAGATTTAGATTAGATATCGGGAAGAAATTTTTCACTATGAAAGTATTGAGAAACTGGAACAGGCTGCCCAGAGAAGTTGTGGATGCCCCATCCCTGGAAGTGTTCTAGGCCAGGCTGGATGGGGCTTTGAGCAGCCTGGTCTAGTGAAAGGTGTCCCTGCCCATGGCAGGGAGGTTGGAACTAGATGATCTTTAAGGTCCAACTCCAACCATTCTATGGTTCTATGATTCTATACTGGCCAGTATAATGAATGATGATGAGCATTTTTATCCATGAGGGTACCTCAAGTTATGATGATTTTATTTTCAGGAAAAGATCCTCCTCAGTAGAGAAAAATGAAAGAACTAATGGGGTTACCAAGAAAATAAATTCTTGCAATACTCAGAAACAAAATGAACAGAAACAAAATTAGTCTAATATTTGAAATAATAAATTAAGACAAGGTTTATGATGTATCAAACTGCTTTATCTTTTTTTGCGAAAAATGTTTCATTCTAACTATGACATCTCAGGATGTGATACACTGTACCTATTTTAGATAAGTTCTGTTGCACAATTTGCAATTCTTTCTTTTTCTTGCAAGAGTAAATAGCAGAAAGAGAGTTTGAAACTGATTTGAAAGAGCGTGCTACTTCGCAGGTCATTGTAAGCTCACATCACCTTGATTCATTTAAAACTTTATTTGCTGCAAGTTGCTGATAAGCATTATAGGTGTATGGCTCAGGTAACACTTTTGGTGATCCAGCTTCTCTGACCTTCTGCTGCTGACAGTTGCCCATATCAGCTGTTTGTTTCTGAGGAAAATGAGACAACTCTCATCTTGGAATACCCTGTCCAGAGAGAAACTGGCATGCTTCTCATTGCTGTTGACTTTGTCAAAAAGTATTAAGGTTCATATTTTATACTCTTGATAATATGGAAGATTTAATTATCTGTACAAGAGTTCATGTCTGAAATTAGCCACTTTTCAACTAGATTAAGGTCAGTGTTTAATTCTTTTTTACAATGATCATCATGATAGATGCATTCAGTAAACTAAAATCACTAGGTTTCCCCATTTTATAGTTTACAATAATTCCGTTTTGTTGTATTTCCATCTACTTTTAAAGCACAAAACTAACCCTAAAAATAGAATTCTTTAATTTGTGTATTTTTATCATCTGCTTTGGTATCTGTGTCCCGACCAAACTAAATAATCCCAGCATTTCTTATAAACTTGTATCCTAATATTCATTGTGAAAAATAGACGTAATTGATTCTGGGTTTTTTTTAAACAATGGGCAAAACTAAACTGTATACAATTCTTCAGAGAACAGAGGTTTGACATTCATAGCAGAATATTTATGGGCACCCACTCTCTGCAAAATATTTAAGAGGAAAATAGTTAAAATGGGGTCGTACAGAATTTATCACATAAATACAAAATCATATATTTCATTGATCAGCATACATTCTCCATTAATTCTGTGTCAGTGTCAGTAGATATGTTGGCTATTTTCTTTTGTAGGGGTGTTATTATTGCTATTTGTTATATTTAGCAGCAGTACCTACAAATTCCAACAGACAATTATATTACATTGTATTAAAACTGTCCAAACAATTAGCTCAAAGCCTGTTTGTGTTCCAGGGAACTCATATTTTAGAATGGGGTGTGGAAAGGGAAAGAACTGGCAAAGGAAATTTGAAGTACACTCATTAAAATATTAATGCCTACAGTTACACTGTCAGGCCTGGCTAGTTCCTCAAACTAGCTGAGGAACAATGGTGAATGCTTAACAATCCCCATACCATAACTTAATATACTAATTAAATAGTGTTTATTAAAAGCCTCTTGACACATTTCTTGCTTATTGAAAATTCCCACTGAATACGAATGTTTTTGAATGTTTAAGGAGGGTCTTCAACATAGAAAATCATTAAAGGAAACAGAAAGGAATTTTCATCTTCCTATCTCTGGACATTTTGGGGTTCAAAAAGTTTCAGAGAAGGAGGAGATTTGGTATTGTTCTGAGTCAATTTTCTCTGGCTGAGGAAATGACGAGAAGGAAACTATTCCCCCGTCTCGGGAACCATGTGGTGTTCCAAGATAAGGCGAGCACTTGCTAATTCGAGTCCAGAAGCAGGAAACGTGATACAACCATTTCCTTTCAGGCAAACAACACAGTTCCCTGGCAGCACAAAAGCATTGCTTCTACTGCTAAATCTCAAACGTTCAGAAAACCATTGCTCCTCTGTGGACGTACCATTCTGTATTAGTTATTTGGATGTTATGGATAGAAACAGTACTTACTCTCCAATCACATGGCCACCAAAGTTTTGGGGTAAGGATTTTGTTTCTTTTTCTAGAATACCGTTAAAATAGATGCTGAGATTTGCTGGTGATTGCCTTAAAAAGTACATCTAGATACTTTCAAGCCTAACGTTAGAAGCAAAAAGCAGTGAATAGATTTTGTATTTCTTGCAGTGCAAAAGATTGTTTTCCAAATATTTCTTTGACAAAGTTTTATCATGTTTTTAACTAATCAAGACAGCAGGAAGTGCCAGGGCAGAATTGATTGTTTGACAAAGTTCATTACTGAAGTCAGTTGAAAAGGTTTCTATTGACTTCAGTTTATTTCAGATCAAGTAGACATTCTCAACTGTTTAATGGATGTACCTACATGGCAGACATGATCTGTTTCATCCTCTGAGGAAGAAGAGATAGCAAAACCTAAATGTGTTCCAACCTTCGGAATAAACTCTTACTCCTCCAGAATGTAAAATGATTTGCAATTTGCTGCGGTGTCTTATGATCAGATTTTCCTTATTTTTCCCTCGATACATATTTTGATTATTATCCATTAAGGCTATTTTCCTTCACTGTAATCTGGGAATGACTCATTAACTGAAATGTATAGAGTATGAGGTTGGAAGTATATTTTATACTGAAATTCATTTGAGGTAATTAGATTCAGTGACTTGATCCTAAAGGATTCTGTGCAACAGCTATGGAGAATCTTTCCCTCCAAAAAACTCTATCACTTGCTATGTCTAGCATTACCATGTAGTAGTATTTATCATTTGCTTTTAGCATTAGCATGAACCATATGATCTGGTTTTGTCTATTTTATTATTGCTATTGAGCAACAGCCCCTCCAAGATTCTGTGCACTATCTAAAACTAAAAAATACTATGGATTAGCAAAATGGGACTTTGGTTGCATGGAATTGCCCTGGGAAAAGAGTGGAAAATAACTACACAAGAATATTTAAAGAACTTCCTTCATTTCCTTAGCACAAGAAACAAGAGTCTGTGAAATGCCATCCACGTGTTTCCTACAGTGACACATAGATTTTCCTACTGGGAGACCATGAGCAACTTACTTCATTTTTGTGTCTTGGGCTAAAAATTAGGATAATGATACTGGACGCCCTTGAGAAATACTTACTGAGTATTAACTGAGGAAAAATACTGTTATTACTGTTTCAGAGTCTCTTGTTGTCTGGAGGCTGTCTTCCGGACTCTGAAAAATAACTATCATTTTTGTAGAGTTGAACTACATGTAACTCTAAAATGGTTCTTTCAGAACAAAAATGAAAGTGCTTTCATCAACACGTTTTTTAAGAATCTTTGTGTAAAAGGTGCTGCCCCTTGTTACTGCAGATTTGCGTTTATTCTGAGGTAAATTATTGCTTCACTGTCATGGAAACATACACAAGACATGGCAACTTTATATGAAACTCTAAGGATTCGTTAACCATAATGCTCAGACTGTGGGCAAGGTGCTCTCCATCTTCATGAAGAGTCAAAAAAAGTACCTAAGAAGTGAATGTTTAATTTCCACAGCATATTGAATGCAGCTGGCCCCACTGGTACTACTGTTACTCTGTCAGTCCATTTAAGGTACTTCTCCAGGTTCTTCAATATCAAGAGGTGCATTTGACAACCCAGAACAGGACATGCATGAGCTGTGTGAAAGGGTCAGCATCTCCTTTCACCAGCACTGCCCAGCTGGCTTGCCAGGGACTGAAACTGTGCCCAGCCCTGAGCACCTCCCATTTGCTTACGGTCTGACAGCAGATGAACCCCACAGCTTGGGATTTCGTGAGGAGCTTGCATGGTCCTGGGAAGGGAAGATACTTCTTACATTTTTCTTCTTTTACTGATAGATTTTAGAAGAGTTAATAGCATTTCCTCCTCTTTTCCTTTAGGTATATCATATGTGATCTATTAGGCAGGGACACTATACAGTCTGTGTCAGAAGACAACGACTGACAAAAGCTCACTGTGAGGAAACTTCACTTAAAAAGACAGAAGCGTATTTTCTGACATCCTTGGGGATGCATGACCTGAGGTAAAAATAAAGCTACACAAAACAGAGATAAATAAAATTTAGTTCTTTATTAAATGAAAAAGCAGTATTTGAAACGGTGATTTTTCAGGGTATGGTTTACAGTCTGTTTCACTGTTTTTCTAAGCCACCCAACACGTAGTGCCGTGTGTGTGAATACTTTACCAAGATGAAGATCCTTTTCCATGCATATGTGACTTCTCAGCGGCTCTGATGGACTCAAAGAAAGTGTAAATTTCAGCATATGTGTAAAGGTTTGCTGAAAGGGACTAACTTCATGAGAAAAAAATAATTACTGTAAAAATTGTTAGAGTAACTATTCATAACGATAATTAACCTCTCACAGTTTTAAAAACATCTATTGACTAACAGCTCATTCCTTACTCTGGAAAATATACAGGCATCCTCTTTTCTAATGCTGTCCAGTTTACAATGGTAACTTCACATAATAGCTTCTTAAAAATGACACTAAGAATTTTAAAACAATCAATAAACTAAACTGTCCTCAGCTTATTTATGTGTGAGCACATACAAATCTTTTTACAGCTGCTGCAGGTCAGTGGAAGTGTGCATGAATAAAGCTGTGCAGATAAAAACAAGATACACATGCCTTGATATAAGTCATGCTGTGTGAATTGTCTAAGTAGTCTAAATCCTCTTTCTATATTCATGCAAAGCCTGTAACAAATAACAATGATAATAAAAAATTAACACACATTTTTGCAGGGTCAGCGTAGAGTCAATGACAGCCTGGAGAGTCGCTAGCATGCTTAGCTGCAGGTCTTGCAGGACAATGAGCTGATGCTGTACCTCATCCTAATTCTTTTGAATTCAGGCTTCACTGTCATCATTCTGCAGTATTTCTGAAATGCTAAATTATGCAGCAGAGTAAAACAGAAGAAATAAAACAGTTTTACTGACCTAAAGTCAATTCTGCCAGACAAAAAAAAACCAAACCAAACCAAAACAACTATTAACCTATTCTTCTAGTTTAAATTAATGAGTTTCACGATAGAGCTCCTTGTCCTGTCAGCAAATATCCTCTGTGTAATGTGTCACAAGCACAAAATTGGGATTCCAGTTCTCACTTTCCTAGAGCTGTTCCCTACTACAGATGTTGCCCAGAGTCTTTGTAGATGTACATGCCTGTTTCAGACAAGTTGTCTGAGCTCACTGCTCACCTGCTCACTGTCACCCTATTTTGCAGTAGGAATCCATAGTATGGTACTTTGGCAGAGGCAGGAGGAGAAGCACTTAAAGTCAGGCTCTGCTGAACCTCAGCACCATTGGTACGACATGGGACTGTAGACAGACAATCTGGATCATTTTATTTTATTGGTAGTTTCAAAGGGAGGTTTGGCAGTAGCTGCGTGAGAAATTTAGGGTTTGGTACACATCCATCAACTACTAATCTCATTTTTTATTGTTTTAATATAGTCTTTATTGAATTCATTTTGATTTGTAAGTTAACAGTGGAAGCAAAGATGTTTCCATTTTAACCAGGAGTGCATTTCTTGTAATTCCTAAAAGCATTCTAAGTCGCACACAATTAAATACAATAAATGGCTTTGAGACAATCCTATTTGTCCTGTGCAGATAGTAATATACTTTCAGATCAGGAAATTTAATTTAAATAGTACTTTTGATCAATATGACAGCAGCAGAGACAAAAAGTGTAAGCAGATATTAATCAACATAAACTTAGATCCCTAGACTGTCCTTCAGACTAGTTTTACTCATGTATCTATTTAAAAATTCAACATTACAATTTAATACCTTAAGAACATTAAGGACTCTTTTTTTTTCAGAATCCAGGGTGTTATTTGTCCGGTGTGTGGAAACAATGCCATATATCAGCTGACTTCCAGCATTTTAAGATTGTGAATTGCCTGGCACTAGCACTTCGAGCACTATCACTTGACTTTATAAGCTACAAATGCACTCATAGTTTTAAATACAATGTCAAATTCTGCCTTGTCTCTGCCTCGATCCACTGGTCTTCCCCTCATTATAATGTGTTTGTTTGCTTGAAAGAAGACAGACTATGAATTTTTCTGGAAAGATGATCAGTAGGGATGAGCATATTCTAACATCTGACACGGTCTAGCAATAACAGTGGTTAAGGACTTTGCATCATCTTCTTTATGAAATGAAATACTACTTGTGAAGGGCAGCACGGACACAAACAGTGACACAGCTGCCAATGACAGGAAAGTCCAACGTAGACAGCCATGGGACCTGATTTCTCTTCTGGGATCCTTCATAGGCAACAGCAGCAAATCCAGTCCAGTTCTTTGCAAGTGAGAAAAGAATTATTTGGCTAGCTGTGTGGTGACCAGGTTAAACCTGTTGGCTTCCAGGTTCATTGACTGCGTCAGTGTATTTCCAGCATACTCACTAGGTGATGTCTCTCATTCCCTTTGCTCCCCTCCACACACTTTTTACCCCTCCAATCTAGCCTTAGCAGCAGCAAATAAAGATTCTGGGAGCTGCCTCAAATTCCCTGATGAAGATATGGACATGCAAAGGCTCCATTTTGGAGCCAGCTGTGGAACACATGACAGCAGATGTAGCTTCTACCAGGCCATTCTCTTCCTAGTGTGACAGCTGGAAAAGACCAGCATAAACCAGAGACCTATAGAGGGCCTTTATCCTGGTAGATTGGGCATTGTTAATAGGGCGAAGGACTTAATTAAGCTGAACATGCAATTCCTTTTCTGGCAGATAGGAGGAAGTGAAGGTGTTACATAGAAGCACTTATAAATGCTTTGCACCACTGAAGACTTTTTCTTAGTAGAGAAAACCTTCAGGGTTAAAGTGCAGTAAAGTAGGAGAAAAACACAACAAAATTACAGCCTTGTATTCAGGTGCAGTATCAAGCTCAAGGACGTATTTCCTGAATTGCTGTTTTTCTTCTTCTCTTCCGTTCCCATTTCTCCCTTTTCACAATTTCACCCTAGCGTGCATATACTTCCCGGTATTTTAATTCATGGCAATCAGCCAAAATAGAGCAAGGGGATTGAAGACACTGCATCAGCTGGAATTTTTCGTTGCGCTTGGTCTCTTTTTTGTCACTTCTCTGTGTTTTGGAAAACTCCAGTGTTTTTTTGTAAAAATGCAATACTTGGCAGCATAAAGAGCTCATAGGACAAGGAATAAATATCTTCACAGGAGGTATAATCTCTTTCTGAAGAGTCTTTGGGTTAGATCACTGATGCCTGCAAAAGTTTGGAAATAGGATGTAAACAAGTGAGCTTCTTTCTTTTGAAATCACTCTGCTGGAGTCAGACAACTTCAGACTTTACAGGCTCCTGTTGTTGGAAGCATCCCCAATGGGAGAACAGAAAGAGGGAAAGGCAAAATGGTTTTTTCCAACCTCAAGATGCAGTCCTGCTCTAGTGTTTCAGGGAATAATTCCTTCCAGTGTTTATCCAAAGTAGTAGGACATTGTCCTCTTCAGAAAACAGAGACTGCAAATGAGGATAGAGCCTTTTAGTGCACAACTACGAGTATTGCTGTGACCCACACTGTTTTTGATAACTAAGTAAGCAATTGGCCATTCAGAGTACTACTGAGGACAATAAATGAAAATTGTATTCCAGTAATAACTGACTTTCTCAATTTTGTGTTTCTTTAATCTCATTGCCTTTTTGCATTTAGTTAAAACAATATATAAACAAGATAGAATTACCAGTAAGAATCAAAAATAAAGCAAGTGAAGGGAAAGGAGCAGAATGGTCCCAGAAAATATTATCGGAGGAAGGGTAGTTCCATATCAATTTGCTGAAGTCAAGTGTATCTGTAAGAATATGTCTGAGTTCTTTAGCCAGAAGCCTGTAGTAATGCCTCTCCCATGTCACAGAGGGCCATATATTTTTATATATATATATATATATATACACACATGTATGATACGTATATACACACATATAGAAAATGAAGTCTTCACACGGACTCTGCGTCTCCCCATTTGGCATACACTGACTTTGTCTACAGCAACAACTTTCCTGCTCAGACTTCCCAGAGTGCTTTTTCATGCACTACCTTAACAAGTCTGTTTGCTTAACACTTGAATTTCAGAGCCTGGCTTCTGGCTCATCAGGGATACTGATCCATCACTCAGGACTTGCAACTCAGGGCTTTACCTCATGGTGTGTGATATTAAAGGACTCAAATCATCAAGCAGGCTTCTATCCCCATCATGATAGAGTTAATATGAGAGCCAATTGTATGTGAACAAACCCTCCTTGCAGCTCCCCACCTATCTTTTCCAATCAAATAAATGGCTCATACTTCCAACTTTGTTATTATAGATTTTCTAGAGCCCTGCTGGTTCTTTATTGCCTGCCTAACCTTCCATCTTCTGACTATTATTTTCTCCTTTATTTCTTCAAGCTGGACCCTTTAAAAAAAGCAAAAGTTTTAGATCTCTGAAGTTACCTTTCCTTATCCTTGAGACCTCTAATAACAGAACAGTTTGTCTTTCATTCCAATTTCACAGCCAAGTATGTATATTGACGGTAGAAAAAGAGCTTGTTTTGAAGTGCATATAATCCAAATGCCCCCATTGATTGGTTCTAGTGTATGTCTGTGGCATGTGAATTTGGACAACCCAAGTAGTCTAACACATAAAATAATAAATAGGAAGGAGGGATGCATTTCCTAGTTCAGTCAGAAAACTCTCAGAATTCACTGCATGAAATGGCTAGGAAAACTGCTGGAAAAATATAGCCTTGGAGACTTTTTCCAGGTTTCTTAGTCCAGAAGATATTGATCAGATGGACTAATGAGAGCATTATTCATCTAAAATATGTGCAAAGTGTTGTCTGCACCAAAAACTTCTAGTTGTGTGAATGGTGTGACTGCATAATATAAGGTGTAGTGTGCTTATACCCCTTTGTGTCAGTCTGGTATGGACAGACCATGTCCTTGGGGCTGCAAATTTCCCCAATTCTATCAAATAACACACTTGGAGGCATACCTGGCTTGATGGCTGTGTATCTGTGTTGAGCAAAGGCAATGGTGACGTAAAGCCTCCTCCCACTCCTCCTACAAGAAACCTGCCAACAGCAAATGAAATACTTATCAACCTCAAAATGTTTTCAGACTCCTGATGTAGGGATCCTACCATGGAGTAAAATACATTGATTCTTCCCAAACTAGAATTGCTTTATTTTCCTATGGTCAACTTGAACTTAGAGCAGGCTGAATTCCCCAAAAGACATTTGTGGAAATAAGCGTCTTGGGAGGCAAATTTTCAGTTGGGTTTCTGAAAGATAAGACAGATAATTCCTCACCATTTCAGGTCCCTATTTGAAAAATACAGAAAATTTCCCTGCGTGTACTTTGTAGGCAAGTTATCAAGAGAAAGACGATGAGGTAAAATGTAACACAGAATCAGACAGAAAGACGGTTCTGGTTTTGCAAACGCTTCCTGTAAGCACACTGAGTTTTTTCAACTACATTTATCTGAGGAGCAGATGTACAACACAGATATAAAATATGATACATTTAAACAACACTACAAAGGAGTAGTCATCTTTACGGTAGATCTTTATGGTAATGTTACATCCTTGAAATGTTTCCCTTTTTGTTACCGGTTTTAAATCTAGTGTACCTACAGGTTGTGCCTCCTACTCCTCAGTGAAACGTTACACAATGCCACAAATTTAATAGTGAACCCACATTTCCAGATTACTTAACCAAAGATTTCACTGAATGACTAACATTTTTTCACATTGATGAAAAATAATTGCAATATATCTGCATGGTGAATTTGCAGAAATCAGGACTGTGAAAATCCTATACAAATCGGCGGAGTTTTTAGAACAGGGGCCAGTTTTGGTTTTATCTGTTACAAATGCAACACGCTGGGACCTCATACAGACCCTAAGAACATAGT
Source organism: Larus michahellis (assembly GCF_964199755.1). Classification (NCBI taxonomy): domain Eukaryota; kingdom Metazoa; phylum Chordata; class Aves; order Charadriiformes; family Laridae; genus Larus; species Larus michahellis. The sequence goes on from NC_133898.1 coordinate 62,037,468, forward strand.
ACACAGACAAAAATAAACAATAGTGACTCCAGTAAAACTCAGCTTCACCTATATAGGAACTCAGACAGAATTTTTTTTCACCTTTTGGAGAGGGCTGTAGGGTAGTGCATCCTCCCATGCCCAGCAGCATCAGAATAACTTTTGCTGCATGGCCTCAGAAGCAACAGAGATTCCCCTGACTAATGGCAATCTCTTTTTTACCCTTCAGGTGAGATACTGATCCACATGAAAATCCTGTGAAATGAGATGTAGAAAATGTCACATAACTAAATCACTTCTCAAGTGTCAAGTGGTCAGAAGCTGATTTAAGTATTCCACATAATTTTGATAATGACTATGGTAGCTAGAGGACTAGTGGGGCAAGGGAGACCCACAAATACCACCTTTCCTCTGCCTGAACCTGTTAAGATCTCTACAAGAAGGCTATTGTCCTATCTATCAGGTCAAGGTCACCAGAACACCTTCCTATTTCCAACTCCCCTGACCACAGCGTGAGCTGACTTGGGATGTGTCACAAGGCACCAGCAGCGCAGCCTGGGCCAGTGACTCAAACACAACACAGCTTTCATTTAAATACTGCTAATACTGAGAGAAATGGCAACAAGGGTGTGGGTTTAAATGAAGATAAAAGACAGCATGTGATGGTGAGACATTAGCAATGGCAGCAACTGTGTTAGAACATCAGCTCTTCGGTGGCAACATGACAGTAGCGAATCTCATTCCTCTGTAACACTCAGTGTCCCTGGCTCCTCCTCTGAAGACCTCCAGAAATATTTTTATATGAAACAGGAAATAAATCTATAACTTGTGATGTAATTAAAAAGGAAGGCATTGCTCATTTCCCTCTACTCAGCTTCAGGATATACCATATGTCTCTTCCCCCTCAGCTGCGTTTGAGAAGGAATGATTTTTATGCAGCTTCTCAGTTGGATTTCTTATGCACGTGGCAGTACTGTTTGCTGGAGCAGCTGTGTCTGCGTGCTTCATTGTCTTCCAGTATTGCTACGGAGAGCCCAAAGCAACCAGGCAAGAGATTCTGCACCGCTCCTTCTGTTTGTGCTGGTGCCACGCTATTGTAGGAAGCCAGCACTTCCTCTCTGCTTCGTCAGGGACAAGAGTCAAGGTCATATGTCACATCTAAACATACTCTGCCCGTGCTGATTTTTCCAGGTCACAGAACGGTGTCTTAGCCTTACACTGTTTTATTTTCCAGCTAACTTTTGGAGGTACCGTTTTGTATAAACTGCTAGACTACTAGTGTTTTGTATAAACACTACAAAAAAGAAGAATCAGATAAATCATATACTCTTTTCTGAAGGGTCAGAATGATCAAGCTATTCCAAATTGAATATGATTATGCTTATTTTGCTATCAGTTAAGTAAAAGATTTGACAAACACGTGAAAGTTATCACTTCCGTTACTGAAGCAAAGGGGGTTATATCAATAATCAGACCTTGCATTTAGGAAGTTAATATGTAAATCCATTCCAAGATCTTATGTGCAGGCCTGTCAGAGAGATAAAAGCAGATATTAATGAGGGACCTATTTTTTTCCTTGCCCTTATTCTGGCAAGCCCAAAGAAAAGAGTATTACTGTAGTTGGATGAAAGCAACAAACTGTGACATGAAGAGAAGAGACCAGTCTTATTCTTGCATGCCATCTATTTAGCACAATTTCTTCCTTGTGTATAAATTATTCTTTTAAAGTGAGTCTGTCATCCTCAGGCTGTGTTTTGTTGCCTCCTAATTACTGCTTCTTTCCTGCTTCCCGCCCGCCCCCCCCTTCCCCACCACCATACAGCCATTGATTTATCAAATGCTTAAACATCTTTAGCAGGAAGGAGACAGATCTGAGGTAGTAGAAAGAAGAGGCAAAGTTTCTTCAGAGTATTATTTAAATATTAATCAGACACAGAGTTCATACACATTGTGGCAATTACACCTACTGCATTGACTATGTCGTGCTGCTTGTAGTCACATGAGCTGCCCAAAGCATCATGCTTTCTTTATCCACCAAATCCAGAAATCTCGTCTTTAGGAAATTAAGTGTATTTCTTCTTCCAAGCGCCACACCAGTGAATGTGTTGGCATGTGTACCTGTTGGCATCAGCAGTCACATAATAAAAGGAGTTTAGCGTTGTGCTTTCTCCCCAAGAAAAAGCCCATGTAGCTGCATGCTCAACTGCTTCAGTCTAGCAGGATTCAGATTCAGATGAGTTGGTCTCAGACATTTGAATTCACAATCCAGCGTCTTAACACACACTTATGGCATATTTGACCATTTAACTGGCATTTGTTAATTTTAAACACTTTGCTTTAAAAATTTATGCTATATTGAAGCTATCGCACAGTTTTCCAGGTTAATGGAAGGATGAGCCAAACAAGCAGATACATGGCTTCTATGGAAGGTGCATAAATTATGCAGGTAGAGTATAAATGAAGAAGGAGACCATTGATGGCTCTGTTGACTGAGAAGTGCAGGAGTCTCTAGGCAAGTAGAACCTGGACCGGCCTGGTGCAAACACAGCCTCCCAGATACCACAGGCCCATGTGGGACAAGCACCGATGTCCTACTTCATACTGAGTTTCCAGCCTGGATCATCTGCCCTGGGTCATCAAGAGTTGACTAACATTCCAGATCGGTAATCATCCCACTTAGAAACTACACCGGTGTTTATCAGCTTGTGGTTACACAGATTCTTGTGGGTACTACTTAATTAGATTGCCTAGCCCACACTGAAATAGATACTCATAGTCATATTTGATGCAAGAGAAATCTCTGAAACTAATTGATGGTAACACAGGAAGTACTGGGAGAAAGCAAGCTCAAATTTCTGAACTCCAGATAACTAACTGAAGAGTACAGTACTACCACATATGAACACGCTTCCGTATTCTCAAAATGTTCACTATTATACCTGGTGCTCAAGGAAGACAAATGTAGCAGCAGATTTTTTACATTACTGGATGTACCTCAGATATTACTGTGGTGAAAAAGTACGAAAAGCTGATGTAAATACAGATCTCTCTTCCTGCTACTGGAATACTTGTTTATTGGATACTTTATATTGGTATTCAGCAAAGCTCACTAACAGCTCCTCTTCCTCCCATTCTTTGACTCTGTACAACTTAATTTTCACCTGAAGAAAGCCGTGGTCCTAGCAATCTCAAAAAATAATGAGACTATAAATAGAACACATAATACTATTTTCATTGATGGGTATATTTGAACAAGTTAGACCTGTCAGCAGAATACTCTGTGGTGGTATTTCAAAGGCAGTATATTTCTGAGTGAGAAAAGACTGTTTCTGAGAAACTTTGCAGTTTTGGGCCCCAGTAGATTTCCTTCTGCTCCTGCCAGGACACGATCTTTTATGTATCTGTTTCATTCATTTTCTCTATGTTAGTACATGAGCAGTACATGGAGAGTAAGAAGGACGGAACTGAGGAGATTGCTCCTCTCCTGGGAAGCAGGTGAGCAGGTTCCGCGGGAAGAGGGAGCGTGATTGCACAACTAAGAGCAAGAAGAAGAAACAAAGTCCTGCCTCTCAGCTGACGGAAAGAGACTCAGGCAAATGTGCGGAGGTTGCAGCACTTCCAAAAAGCACTGCATTGAGAACCACTGTTTGTAAGATGTACTGGGCAAGCTGAAATGAGTTTTTTATTTCTAGCATACCTAGTATCTCAAGGTACTTAGACTGTACCGTTTCACTCTGAGTTTTCTCTCTTTTAAAATATTCTACTTCATCCTCTCATAGAAGACGGGCTTTTGTTGTAAACATTTCTTGGCCTTTCACGGGTTCTCACAGTAAGGACAAACTCTACCTGAAGTTGTGTTTGGGTGAAGCGGGCTCTTCTCACACCACAGACAACAGAATTTCTGTGGTGAGACTGAGGATGACTTCAACATTTTGCTTACCTTACAGTCTTCCCAGTGCCCTGAAAACCTTGTGCTTTGTTCTAACCCTGGATGTCTTCTGTTCTAAATGTCGCATACTTACTTTGATATTTCCTACTTTGATATTTCCTCCTTAATTTTAAGAATTTTAGGAAATCCTCCTTAATTTTAAGATTTCACTCCAGTCACTCATGCTCTGTTCATATAGGAAATAATTTTATTTGCAGGCTCTGCAAAATAACCATGTCAATTAAGGAATAACTACAATGCTACAATGCCGTGTTGCACCATGGCAAATTGTGTTTTATTGTTTCATTTCGGTTCATGCAGGGGCCGTATAGCTTAGGCCTAAGGTCTGGTTTTGTGAGGTTGGTAAGAATGCCTTGCCAGAAGATTGTTTGCTGCACATGCGGAAAAATCAAAATTATATTACTGTCTTTGTAATGCATTAAGAATCATAATGAAACCACATGGTAACAAAGTTTCTATCTCTGTCTGCATAAAGGAATCTTTGCTTTGTGTCATATAGCTATGCCAAAGGCATTAAATTAAACATGTTGACATCTCTATCTTAGATTATTACAATTACTCTTTATTTATCATTCCAGTAAAAATCAACTTCCAGTAATATCAAGGGAACATCATTAACTCTGAGTTGGTTTGTAGGATATTGAGATGGCATCTTCCACTCTTCTGGCACTTTATCACAGTGAATTATGGTACAAACAAAGCAAATGTAGTCTGGTGCATGGGTATCATGCATCATTCTGGACATCACTGTGGATGGCAAGAAATATGAATTTGAGACCAGACTTAGCCTCGTGTTTCTCCATCAGCACAGATATTTGCACAAAACCACAAATCTGTGCCAGCTTTATATCATTAAGCTTCTGAACACCTTTTCTGTGCCTCAGTCTACCTTTCTTTCAAAGCTGCTGCAAAATGCTAGTCCTAAGTCTTTATGGCAATGTAATTCAGAATTTCTCTGAGTTCTGAGATGCTCTTAACTTCCCTGTAGTCTTGCGTTGGAATGTGTCTTGTTTGCTTTTCTTGACACACTGTTTTATTAGATTTGAGGTATTTTATGTATTTAGATTTTCAGCATAAATTTCCAGCAGAGGGCAATCTTGTTCCTAGCTAGGTGGCTTTTTGTGAAGTTAACCCTCTAATACAAACAGCTGTCCCCTCTGCATTTTAGAGTATTAAACGAAGGGCACAGACTGCATTTATTTTTTTTTTACCTTGTCGTTTACTTAATAATTTTTCAGACACTTTCAGAGCCTATTTGCTTACCTGATCAAAGAAAGTCTTAGAAACTGCACAAAATAACATCAGTATGGGCCTTGAGCTGTCACCTGTTCTACCTTTTTGTTTTTTCAAGACAGGATTAACTATATTACAACAACTCCTGACTGATATTGGTTTTTAAAATCTTTAATGGGGATAGATGTGCCTCCTACCTGGACAATCTATTCTAGTTCTTACCTGTCTTCACAGATAGAAACACATTTTTTAAACCCAGTACTTGTTGTTTTATCTGCAGTGGAAATAAAAGCAACTGCTTATTTGTTAGGTGGAGTGGGAGAATTACTGTCCGTTGCTGCAGAAAAGAATCTCTCACTACCACAGGCCAAATCAAACATCTCTCTAGCAAGCTGTGTTTTAATGCAGAGCACTGATATTTCAGACAGCCTGACTATCTTACTTAATTTGTTTATTAGTTCTCATGTCCTGCACAACAGCCTGCTTTTCTTTCAGCTTCACCCTCCCCCCCAGCCCCGGCTGATTCTGTTTTCCAGATGCCACCATCCTCATCTGTTTGTTTTCTGGACATCACAACTACCTGAACCACCTTGTGCTCTAGCCTGTCACTCTCGCACTTTCCACAAGACTCTTGCGTGACCCTTCTTAAACTTTTGCCATGACTAAGATCACAGCTGGTTGATATTACACAGCAACTGATTCGCCCACCCAACTGAATCATGGACTGCCTACAAATGATAAATGAGAGGCTGTTTTGCTAACACAATTAGTGACAAAGATCGGGAAGATAGTAATGTCAACACTTGTCAGACACAGAGAAATTGCTTTTTGAACTCAGCATGACAACAGCAGCACAGGAGTTGGCTACTGAAACCAGCCTCAGCTTTAAACTAAGTTTTCTTATAGTTGGTAGAACTGGCACAAAACTTCAAGTAGTTCAAATCACTTCAAACCTTCTGAGGTGGGGAAAAATTGTTGGTTCTCTGGGCCCAGGGTATTTTTCCTTTTCAAACTCACTGCCCAGGATGCGTGAGGGGGAGTAGCTGCAGCCCGTCTGGCTTAGAGATGTACATTTGCTACAGCGGTGGGAAGGTGCTATAGATATATTGAAACTTTGGTGGACCCTGGCTGCTCCTGTCTGGTTTGCACAAATGAGGCTGTGTTGTGAACATCCACTGATGACTCACCTGAACCTCACTTGAAACCTGAGACATTTCAGATGATACTGTAAAAAAGTATCTGAACCATTCTTACTAGTCTAGGTTACCAGTCATCATTTGGAAGCGCAATTCATGCTTTAATACACTAGTTGGTGCTCTGCGTTAAGCTGTGCAATGTTCAGGTATGAATTCCCATACTGGTTTGTATGGTTTTTATACTGAGCTTTCATTTGGGATAAAAAAAAAAAATAGGGTGAGACAGAGGCTGAGCTGGATTTCTCCATATCCCTGCCGACTGTCAAGGCTTTTCAGCTTTGGGACAAGGCAATGTAATGTCCGTGTGAGGAAGTGTGTGTGCATGTAGGGGGAGGAAAGCTTATACAAGTTTTGAGTCATTGGCGTATGACATGACATAAAGGAAAGAAAGCTCACAAAAATGTGAGAAGGAAAGAATTTAGACAGAAATAAATTTATAGTTCTAAAATTTGGATGGAAATTAGAAAAATAGCTCTTTTCCACTGTGGAACATGGTAGTACATTCCGAAACTTCTAATTGCTAATACAGCTGAAATCAATGAGCTTGTACGTTGTGCATACAAGCTTGCTGGAGCCCACATGGAAGAACGGTTGCCTGTAAGGTGTGCAGTTTTGGGCAGGTGGAAGAAAAGAGAAATGGGAAGACTACTCTCAGTTGCTGAAGTAAATGAACAGAATCTTGCTCTAACGTAATAAGAGTAAAACATCTCTATAGCAAGCTGAGTCTGAATCCTGAACAATACCATTCTTGACTGACAAGCTCTTACCACTTCTAATAACTTTAAGGTAAAACTACTTAATCTTTTCTCCTTTAATGAAAGGATAACAAAAAATTAACAGCTCCAAAACATAAAGAATATTTGAAAGTCACCCACTAGAAATCAAATTAAATGTGTATGTATCTTCTCACCCTATTGATGTTTCCTGCCTCCTTGTGCTTAGCAATAGCATGAGCAGAACAGATGCTTGGAAAGGTAACCAACTCTTTATTAGCTTTATTAGCTATTATTGGCAAATGTGCAGCTGAAATTCAAGTCGTGTGCACAGCCTGACTAAAAGATGCTTTTCCTTTCTCTTTACTTTGTATTCAGTATTTGGTCCCCTCTTCCCCTGCCCCACCCTGGTTCTCGTCTGAGATGCTCTCATTGAAGCTGCTGCTTACGATTCTGAGAGGTACTACTATCCCTTCATATACTTGGCCAGCTGAGAAGTTTACAAGTGTATATGTTTGTGAGCATGGAGCTAGGAAGGTCTTGTGCACACCCTGACTTGACACCTTGGGGAATTTATGATAAGACTAAAGGAAGGATGCAAATCCCAAGGATTTCCGTAGTTCAGGGAGCAAAATGCAGTTCCAGCCTGTTGCAGTCAGAACTGAGGGCAAGAAGGAGATTCCTTGGGAAAACAAATCATCAATGCAAATGTGTTTTGTATTCGCAGGGATGTCTTGCTATCTGATGTGGTCCACACACATTAAAGGAAAATGGAACCCTCACAGAAATAATAGATAGACCTGAGTATGGATCTGCAAGGATCCTGCTAAACTCCATGATAGAGACAGGATCTTCCACCACAAAAAGCAAATCTATTTTATGAAGACTTTGGTTGATTCAGGGACTGACAAGTCTAGGTAGGGAATGTGTTGCTAATTTTCTGTGAGGTATACCCCAAAGTGAGGAAGGAGAGAATGTAGTCCACTTCTCAGAAGACTTACTGATTGGTACAAGACCCCTTTGGTTGGCCTTGCCACTGATGTCCAGGCCGGATGGGAAGAACTTGTTTCAGAGCCATAACTAGGAAAAGTACCTTATCAGCCAGTCTGTCATCTTTACTAATAACATGTCCAAATTTCTCCTTTGTGGATTCTCTAGAATGTTAAGGACTTGCTAGAGGCTATCAAATTAATAGGATATATCCTAAAACTACATATATACAGTTCATGGAAATTTATGAAAGCCTTAAAAAAAGATGCAACAACAAAGAAAAAGCTTTGGAGAGCAGAGGCAATAAACTCCTGTACAAACCTGTAGCACTGCATTTTCTTAACGCTGCATGCAGAAATCAGAGAGGAGGCAATAAACAGACTTCAGAAGGAACTGCCTGATCTGGATAGATGTTGGGCTGACAGACACGTACTGCCATGGTATTCAGATCTGGGGGGTAACATCCAGAAATCACAGGGTGTTACTGTAGGTTTTGAATCTCCAGCCTTTTTTGCACAGACACGTTGGAAGTACCATAGATGAGAAAGGTAATGTAGATAAGATATTCAGTTGCTTTGTTTCCTTATCCTTTTGTTTCTGCCTCTTTACCTCGAAGTCTGTCCTGCATTGCTGAAAAAAACCCAAACCTTTGTCCTTCACCTCAGCTGGTGTTAGAGGTGAGAATGGAGAAAATTGACTGAGATGGGGCACCAAATGTTTTTGGTTATGGCTGAATCAAATAAAGCAGGCAGCGTGAGCAGCCTGAGAAACACACAAATCAAAATGTATTTAGGGGACCAACACCTGGGGAGTTATGGTTGCATTGGCAGCATTCCTACCTTATCCCCAAATTTTTACTTTTTATTTCCTTACAAGCAGAGGACAGAATAACATGCACAGCTCTCAGGAAACCATAAGATATTATAATGGCTTCTTGGGAGACTTTGTGTGATTTTTGCTCTGACTCTCCTGAAAGACTAGTTCTGCCCTGGCACTGCCCAGATTAAGAGAAAAACAACTCTGTGAAAGCCAGCTGTTCCCCTCAAAATCCCAGGTGCAGTAAGTCCCACTCTGCCTTTGATCTTTTTCTCTGCTTGGTAGTATTTTCTCCAATGTACCTTAGGGCTGCGATCGCCTGGACGTTTTAAAGAGGAAATCAATGGTCATAGATTTACAATTCTTCAACGTAAGTTTTTAGAACTGAATTACATTTCAGTGAAATTCATCCTCTGCAGGGAGTGAACAAAAAGCAAGTTTGGCCTATTAGTGTGACCCACAGCTCCCACTGAAGTCAGGGAGAGTCTGGGAATAGAAAGAATAAAGTGCCTGTAACCAATTCGTCTAGCGATATTTCTGTAATGAGAACCAAAGGATTAAATGTAGGTCCAAATGGAAATGAGAGCATTTGGGATACTATATGGCAACTGTAACAGTCAGTGTAACCCAGCTGAGTTTCCCAAGGAAATAATTTGACACTCTATTTTTACATTCATGAACAGAGGCAGAAAAAGAATCAAAGAAGTTAAAGATAATGAAGACATTATCCAAAGGGATAATTGTTTGTGCTGTACCTCCAGCACAGGGGAACAGCACGTGGGAAGGACTGAAGAGCTGCACTCAATACTTTTGTCAATTCCCTCATCTGCCTTTAACAGTGCGAAATGCTGATTTGATTGTGCAGGTGGTGAAAATTATGGCTAGAGGGATGCAGGAACAAACCCTCACCGCCGAGCATGGCAACCCCAGAGCCAGGTACACTTGTGTGGCTTGCTGTACTTCTGCTTGCGCTGGAGGCTGCTGAGCCCCGCAGAGATCCCCTTCACCTCCTCCTTGCCGGAGCTGAGCACCCATACAGGAGCAGGGCTGTCAGGTGGCAGCACAGAGCCCTGTGCCTGGGGCATCCCTCGGCAGTCTCAAATACAATGACCTAACTAGCATTCCAGCCGAGGTGCAAAAGAAATCAGCCTAAGAAAGAATTAGTTCTTGCTTCGCTTTCTCATAGCCACGCAGGGACAGCAGGAGGGGGACTCAGGCTGCAGCTCTGGGGTTTGGGAAGTGCTGTGTTTAGGAAACACCCTGGGATTTACTCAACTGGAGGTGGCCAGTTCCTGGCTCTCCCTTCCCACCTTCAGGAGTATGAGTAGGAACTTGGGGTAACAGAATGTATTAAATCCACTAAAATGGCATGATAGGCTATTCCTGACCAAAAGGGGCATGATAAGGCCTGCTGGGTCTCTGAAAATGTTTTATAAAGGGCAGAATCATGATGAGTTTGTCAGAAGGCTGCTTATGGTGACTGAGCTCTGATCTGCAGCCAGGAGTTGCAGTGCAGGATGCTGCATGTGGGTTCTTGCAAAAAGCAGACCAGGCAATCACCCTTTGACTTTGGTGTGCCCTGTCAAGAGTTTCTTAGTTACAAAAATAAGGCCTTAAAGAAAAATGATATTTTAGGGTGAAGGCTGGTCCACCTCTGAACAAAAGGGCAACAAAGTTCTCCTGAGAGGGAGAAGTGCTCTGCAACAATATCCTGTGCTTTGTCCTCTCCAGTCTTTATTTTTCCATTTGAAAAGGAGCAGGGTTATAAGCCTATCTGAAAGCAGAGGCTACAAGCAAGCAACAGCAGGGTTGTACAGCCTTCTAAAATATCAGTGGCTTAATTAGAGCTTTAAGTTTCTGGGCCTCATGGAACATCCAGTCTATCCTGAAAAAATATAAGGTGGATAAACTCGGGTAGGAGAATCGTGGTGATGTCAGTAATTCATGATAATGTTGGTTCTGTCTAGAAGCACACCTGCAAAGGTACGTAGGATGATTATGCTGCCCTTCTGACAGGGTTCGATGGGCAGCAGCAAGGGCTGGGTTCAAATTTAATGCCACTTGGGGTCCCCACCCAGAAACCCGCAAAAATTTTATGTTAAACCTTCTCACGCTCAAGGAACTAATTTTCCCCAGCTGCAAGTATGAATCACATAGCTAACAATTTTGCACTGAAGGGAGAAAAGTAAGAAGGTAGACAAGAAATGTAATAACAGCTAATTCTTAAAATGCAATTATACGAATAATCATTTACATCTCCCCTGATGGAACGAAAGCAAACGTTTGCTTTCCCCCTCCTGCAGTGACCTGCCCGAAGTTCAAGCCTTGCTAGGCACCAAGGCCTGACTTAAGCAAAGGTACTGGGGTACCTCTGCCTGCAAGCTGGTCCCGCTGGCCATGCCTGGCACCTCTCCTTACCCTCCGCTGTGTGCTGGCTGCTCTCCAAAGCCGTCCCTCGGGCCACTCTCTCTCTTTGCCTCTCCAGCACCTGCTTTGGCTAATTCCCACAGCTCGGACTCGGTGTCATTATTTCGGGTTCTGGAAATGACTGTGCAGCACCATAAATTCAGGGGAAAGTCTTTAATGGTAGTTACCTTGCAAGGAAATTTTGAACCTAGTGTCATCTTGCCATTTTGGGGCTCTAACATCTGCATCCCAGTTCGGGAGTTACTGCCTTCTGTTACGGTGATCAGCCAGGCACAGTGTTAGCTGGCCTGTGCTTCTGTACGCTACAGAAGTTATTCACCTTTCTCTATCTAATGAATACAATTTCCTTTTCAACAGAAATACTTCATAAACACGACAACACAGCACAGACAGAATAAACATGTTTCAAACTGCCCAGTGGCTCTTTTTCACTTATTCCCTCTTTGCTCCACCAGTAGTCAAGATAGCGGTCCTTCTTGTTTGTGATCCAAACCCTTCTTGAATTTTGAGGGGATCTAGAAAGGTTTTGGTTTATTTCAGGCCTTATCCAGGATTACAAATGTATCTCTGAACTTTTTAGAATAGCAATAAAGCAGGTGTTCAGTTGCAAAAGGAAGTGAAATATTGAAGGAAAAAAATCTTATTCTTCCATGCTGTGAAACCATGTCAGGGAGAAAACAATCCTAGACATGTTCGTTTTTGTTTTCAAGTTTCTCAATTCTTGAAAGCGTTTGTAAAAGAGCTAGAAATTTACTACTTTTTTTTTTTTTTTTTTTAATGGCATATTAATGCATCTTTAAATTGGACATTGGGGATGGGAAATAATCAAGAGACTTAGTATTACTAATGGTTATCTCTGACCATAATAATTTAGGATATAGTAATTTACATTAATTACTATGAGGATTTAAAATATCTGTTACTCAGCAGTAAAAGGCTGGGATGTGTTCTTACATTGTAATAAATACAAGGCTTAACCCATTAAGAACATGGCAGAAGCTACATCACTGTTGCAATATGTGAGTTTGCACCATGTATACATAGAACACAAATGTCTACAAACAAAATGACAAGTCTGCATAAATCCACATCTCATACTGCCCACAGAAGCAAACACTTGGCAGTTTTATAACACACCTTGGGGCTAGTGGGTGGAGGATTCTGGGAGAGAATGAAGACTTTTCCCTTGTCTTGTGTCATGGTTTAACCCCAGCTGACAGCTAGGACCACTCAGCTGCTCGTGCAGTTCTCCCTGCTCCCCAAGAAGGGCAGGGAGAAGAAGAAAAGGAGGGGAAAGGAAAAAAGCTTGTGGGTTGAGATAAAGACAGTTTCATAGAACAATGACAGAAAAGGAAAATAACAATAATAATAAGAAGAATAACAATAATAATAATGACACAAGCCGCTCTCGCCACCCAGTGAATTGGCGCCATCCCAAGCAGCGTTCGTGGATTCCCTCCCCAACCTGGCCAACAATATTTATATACTGAGCATGACATCGATGCTATGGAGTATTCCATCGGCCTTTCTGTTGTTCTGTCTGTGCTACTTCTCAGCTTCTATGGGAATCTGAGAAGAGTCCTTGGAAAGCATAAACATCACTTAGCAACAACTAAACCAATATGCATTATTGACATTCCTTCCACAGCAACCACTAGAAAGAAAATTACCTCTTTCCCAGATGAAACCTGCCCATGGCAGGGGGGTTGAAGCTAGATGATCCTTAAGGTCCCTTCTAACCTGAACCATTCTATGATTCCATGATTAAGTGCAAGGTGCTTTCTGGATGCTGTTGAATTACGCAAATTAAAGAAAAAACACCATATAGTGAGAGCAATCTGATATGCTGTGTTTGTGTTGTAAGGGTCACCTATTACATATAAAAACCTTAGGGTTTGTTCATCTTTTAAGGAAGCTGCCATCTGCAATTCATATTTTGGCAGGAAAATCCTTCTGAGTTAATGGAATAACTTTGCTGTGTATTTTTGCTGTATTTCAGAGCAGATAACAATAGCCTTCACAGTGTCCATGGTGGTTGGATTGGTGATTGGAGGGATCATCTGGGCATTGTTTACTTGCTTGTCCCGTCGCAGAGCTAGTGCCCACATTTCCCAGGGGAGTTCCTCAGCCTTCAGCCGTCGGTCCAGGCCCCCCTCCCATGGCCACACTACCGGCAGGACTGGATTTTACCGCAACAGCAGCTGCGAACGTCGAAGCAACCTCAGCCTGGCCAGCCTCACCTTCCAGCGGCAAGCCTCCTTAGAACAAGCCAACTCTTTCCCCAGGAAGTCAAGCTTCCGTGCTTCCACCTTCCACCCTTTCCTGCAGTGTCCTCCTCTCCCGGTAGAGACGAACAGTCAGCTGATCACCCTCACTCCCACAAACACCACCACAACCCTGGTGGGAAGCACCACCAACAGCTTAAGTCGACCTGAATTCCACTGGTCTAACAACAGCCTCCGCATCTGCCACTCCACACAAACACCCCCTCCCGCCTATGAAACCATCATTAAAGCTTTCCCAGACCCCTGAGCTAAGTCCTTGCTGCAAACACACACATGCATTTTAAGAGGAACCTCAATCATCTGAACAATTTTCTGTGCATGATGAAGATCTCTGAGAAGTCTCTGGCTGATATTGTGGAGGGGACACACATTGCAAAGAGGCGGGTAGCGGCAGTTTCTTAGAGCGGAGTAGCCCACTGTCCAAGGGATCACTTGTCTTTGCACTGCTGGCTCCATTTTACTGCTCTGCCATATGCTTGCGTATTTATAGTGTTGTATCTTTAATTGTAACATTGCACCTTTACTTTAGAGGAAAGAAAATTCTGCCACATGAAAAACCCCAGATCATTTATTGAAGAAACAGATCATGTTAGGGATTACTGATATATACATTTCTGCAAATTTCACTATTCTGTTTCTTTCTTAAAAACCAAAACCAAAACCAATAAAGAAGCTCTGGGTTTATGTATTTTCACAAGGATGTTAAATTTTCAGAGAACACCTCACATTACCCACCTTCTTCCTATAACCACAGAACAGCTTCTGCCTGCAGAACCTTAGACACAGACCTTGTAGAGGATTTAACGTTACAGTCTTGGCTGTGGTCATGGACATCCTGTTCTGCTGATTGTAGGGGATGTTAAAAGACTCCATGTTAGGGCTGCTTGTATAAAATTCCCTTCACAGTATGGGAAAAATGTTGAAGTGTACCAAGCTTCATGCAGCTTCGAACACGCTAAATGCATGGTAACAATTATGAAGGATTTTCTTTTTAGACAGCAGAACAGGTAGTCTCATTTTAATACCCAGTAAGGCTCTATGGGAGCAGAACTCCTCATGTTTCATTTTTCTAGTTCTGGTTATCAAGATAAGCAGCATGAATGACAACTATTTTTTTAATTAAATTTCCTGTTTTGCTATGAGATTACTCATTTCCTTATTTTAAATTGTATTTCTCAAATTGTAGCAATATTTAATCCTTCCTGGCAAGTTATTCACAGAAATCTTCTGTTTCACTAAAGCAAGATTTTTAAACATCTATGGCTGAATACTCTAATTGTACAATTAGTTGAAATATGAAGATAAAGATGGAATATTTAGTTGAGGTTTACATATATTCTTGACTGTTATACATGTATCATTTCAAGCTAACCCCTGGCTTAGTAGAGGCTAATTGCATTGATGTGAGAAGCCCAGGATTTGGAAACAGCACAGGCAAATGGGGCTTGAGTTAAGTCTTAGTGTATCAGTTTCCTGTTAAATATTTCATGTTTGAATAAAGGGTAAAGGATTTCCGCAAGTAGAGGAGCAGTCCTACTCCTCACTTACAAATAAGCCTTTTGATCCTAAAAGGGCTGGGCAACTACCAGCCACAGGTCTCCTGATTCTGAGGGGCTGGTCCTGTGCTTCTGTAGAGAGAAGAAGTCCTCATCTGTCTTCTGGGAGGGACAAAGATTCAGCAGCTTTTGAGAAGAGGCAAAATGCTTGACCTCTCACTTTCTGGGCTTTTGAAGACTGGCAGCGTGCATCCCTTTGTGGAGCTCAGCACCCCTCAGGAAGCACTGGTATTGATCTCTTGACTGCAATCTTCCAGCCCAATATTCCAGTCCGATTTGCAAATACGACTACAAACATTGAGCTTACAAGCATTGCTTACTGTAAACCACAAGTATTCCTTATTGTAAAGGCAAATTATTTCGCATGTATTTACTGAATGGCTTTCATTGTTTTATTTTTAGTGTGCAACAT
Source organism: Larus michahellis (assembly GCF_964199755.1). NCBI lineage: Eukaryota > Metazoa > Chordata > Aves > Charadriiformes > Laridae > Larus > Larus michahellis. Next base: position 62,053,024 of record NC_133898.1, read on the forward strand.
TTTCCCTTCTAGAAGGATATATGCCATTGCTAGAAGAACAACAAATTACAGAGTTTACAGAGTGTTTCACTGCAGACACTATGGATTCTAGTACACGGAGGACTTGCTGATAAGACTGCAAAACTGCATCTGGCTGGTTGCAGCCTATGGAATGAAAACTATAGTCCTCTTGAGAAACAAGGTTGTGTTATTTCATTCATTAATAATATTTTTTTTCATTTAGAGTCTTACTGAGTCTGGTGAACTTCGTTGCACGCACAAGTGCATTCATAGTGTGCTAACTCTAGAATAGGTGATGCCACCTGTTCTAACGTGCCTATGAAAAGCAGAATTCAAGCCTGCTCCCTTTGCTTATTGAGTTTGGTGGACTGTTTGAAGAGACAAGTTGGTCTACAGTGTGTGCCCAGCTGGCCAAAACTGCTAGTTCCTCGGGAGTGAAAGCATTTTAGATGAGTAAATTTTTACTCCTGGGCTGTAAATGTGCATTACATTACAGTAGAACTTTCCACAGCATATTATTACATGTATTACATTATATTTAGTAAACAATGTAGAAAGGGAAGCTTAAAAGTACTGTATTTTTTTTCCTCCTGAAATCTGTACTGGATATCAAAACATTTTTTTACATCCCCTGGGTTTGGGAGATTAACAACACAGATTGTTTGGTGCATGACCAGTATGGCTGACAGATACCTAACTACTAGTTTAAACGATGTCTGAAATGAATGTTTTGCAACACTCTGGAAGCTTCAGAATGTGAAATAAAGTTAGATGTTACAATCTTGAGCTCATGTTTTTCCTTAAAGGTAAATGTGTTGACTTGCATAAAAGATCCTCTAAAGGGAAGTGTATCATCTTCAATTATGCAAGCTGATAGGACTGGAAGTGTGAATGAAGACTTGGTCCTTCCTTTGCTGAAGATGTTATATGAAGTCAGCATCGGAATTTGCCATATGAGAACACCTTCCAAGGATTACAAGTGAGAATGTCTCTCACAAATAACAGTGCTTACAGATTTTAAATCCGCTGGTTTCCAAGTACTTGGACTTCAATCCACAAAGTATTTGAGCAAATGCTTGCTTTAAGTGGGTGGGCAATCACTATAAGGGTCACGCTCATATGGACTCATGCACATTTTATTGCATTAGGACCAAAACACATTGCACAGAATCAACCCCCAAACTGAACTACAGGATTCAGGAATCATCGGGTGTTTGATATGCAAAAAAGATTATACTTGCTCATTGTAATGGTCTTTTCTAGCCTTTTTTTTCAATTTAAAATACTGGGAAGAAGAGCTGAATTTAAAAAAAAAATATTACTGCAGATTTCAAGATTTAAAAGCATTCAAAAGCAATGAATTAAACTTCACAACAATTTTGCATGTAATACATTTTCACTGTGAGAGGCAGTGAATAAAAGAATCCCAGAATCACACAGGGAGTGATAGGCAGAGCTTTGATCAACCTCCAGATATCCTGACACCTAGTCCTGAAGCAAGCAGAGCTACTTCTCCTCTTCATAAAGAGAAACACTATTCTATTACTGTCCATGTGCACAAAAATCACTTGTTCCAGTTCTGATTTCATATAGAAGACAAAACTTGGCAGCCCTCTGAGAATACTTATATTCCAGTATGTTTACAAAAGTAGCTCATGCTGTATTTCTTGACCTTTCCCTACTGAAGAACTGCTGATCACCTTTTCAGACAGCTACCGATTACCATACTGTAACACACTGAACATGCAGTATCTTTGCCAAATCAAATTTTTAAAGTTCACTTGCAATTTACCATGAAGTTTTTGAGTCATCTCAACATCCATTCTTAAGTATAAACTGAAAACTACATTTACTGGAAATATCCTTTCAGAGATGAAATGACACATGCCAGATCCCTGACCTATAGGCACTTGATAAAATTAGGTGATGACTATGATGAAGTACAGCTTCTGGAAAAAAAGAAAGAAAACACTAATTGGAAATTTACCTCTGCCAAGTCCAAAGCAGATTAAGGAAAAGAGCATTGATTTAACTTCAACAAAGCAGAAAATAGAATTCTAGACATCAGCCTTTCAAAGTGTTTTAAAGCCCAAGGTAAAGTACCTGCATTTTCATTTGGGTCTCTTAATAAAAGTGAGTTTTCAAAGGGTTTGAGTGATTGGAGTTTTGACTTTGTGAGTAGTTATTTATTTACCTTTTTGAATGCTGAAAAGGATGACAAGACCCTAATCTCTTTTTCAGTGGAATATTGGTAGTGATTATAATTGACTCGGTATTTTTCACCCAGCTGGGCTAGAGAGTCTTGAGAAAAATAGTGCAGCAGTCAACAGGTGAGCTACTGCTGCCAGCAGCTCTTTGTGAAGCACACGGGGCAACAAAGAGGAAAATTTTCCAGCTTGATTTTCTGCCTCGCACTGTAGCAGCAGCACCAGTGACTCCGCTGAGCATCTCTGACCTTGCCATGCTGGGTGGGGGCTGTGCATTATTCCCTGCTTTCGCCCCCAAACAGAAGTCTGGTTTACATGTCTCATTTCTCCTTTTAGCTTATATGGGAGCTTTTGGCTCCCATCAGATTTCTGGCGACGTTACTGCATGAGGGTGGCAATGTCTGATGGGCATGGACTGGATCATGGAGCTATTTCAGTAATCATGTTTCCTGTCCACTTTCCCGGTGACGTTCTGCATCAGAGACATGTTTTCATCTATTAAGCAGCAGAATCAAGTGATTGTGCGCTGAGGGCTGTGAAAGAGCAGTAGCACTATTTTAGAGAAAGGAGTTCTTTTAAAGAAGAGTAGCTTAATCATGAAAGGGATTACACAGAGTGATGGGACTGAGATAGCAGGAAATTGGATTTGCTGTTTTAGGACATAACTGTCTGATGTGCCTATGGCTAGGGACAGTATGGAAAGGCACTGGAATACAAAATTATTCATATCTAGTTGAGGGTGGACCTGCATCTATATCGATCCGCTTTATTTTATGGCACCACATTGATGACTACACAGGAAAGGTGATGCTGCTCTCTTGTTCCAACTTGACAAAAGCACAAATCACAGCTGGCAACAATTTGCATTTCTTTGGACGTGTATGGAGAAGTTCCCAATGATTAGCTGTGCACTGAAACGGGATGAATCTTCAGCCTCTAGACTGACCAGCCTAGGTCTTGAGTTGAAGCACACTGGAGAGCCAAGGAGGAAACCCCTGCTCTGTTCCTGTGCTGCATATCCTGCTGATCTTTTTAAGTTATTTTTGTAGGAGGGAAGAACTCTCTTACACCTTTTCTAGATGGATTGTAGATTTTTTTTTTTCTCATTTAGCGTTTCTCTATTTAGTTGCCTAATAAGTTCCACCTCTCTCTCTCTGTGGATAAGTACGATGATAAAAATACACAGGTTTTCACTCTATCCCATTCTTTTGTTGTTCTGCCAAGTAACAGAGCAGATGACTTTGTTATCCAGAGAAACACTTTGAGGAATTGATTGGGTTGCATGTGATAAGCTCTCCAGCACTAGTTTTCCAGCATCAAAGCACTGATTTTTTTTATTATTTTTTTTTCTGCAGTCCCTTGGGCAAATGTCATGGAAAGATACAGGCACCTTTTTGTCAGTACTAAATGACAAACATCATTTAGTAAAACTTTGAATTGCCTTGCAAAATTTTTATAACTCTATAATGCACTAATTCGTGATGCAGATATTTTTAAACATTTTAGGTAACATAAAACACACTCCTGTAAAAATCCCTGCGCACTCAAAAACCATATTTTTGGGTGCTTGTATATACACTAAATAAAATCTTTCAAAGTGTCTAAATGCTTCTAGGCATTGAATCATTTCTGAAAAGGAAATTGAACATTAAATACGCTCCCACATCATTTAACCATGTTCAAAACGTGTCAGCTTAAAAAAAATCAAATTCTCTTTGAGACACCTAATTTAACTATTTGCAGATTTTCATCTCTTCTACCAACCAAGGGAATCTGCTTTAGGCCAGAGATATCCCCAGTAAAACCAAAAATATTGAGGAGAGAAACAGGGACAGAGATAGCTCATTGTAGGCTAAGACAGGCTTCAAATAACCCAAATAAGTTAGAGAATGGCAGATTTACCATGACTTTGCAGAGTAAGTGAAGAGTGACTGTGTTTAATATCCTGATAGTGCTCCTGAAAGGTGCCTGAAAGCGTTTCTCCTGATTCGGTCACCCCTAATCCATAACAAGGCACCTGTATCTGCACGCCTTCTCACAGATATTTTAGGGTACTGAAGGCTAAATATCATCACGTACATTTAAATGCATTTACTAGGATCACAGAGGGTATAAATAGGTGTTCCTGCCTCTTTCAAGGCACCTGTAAGACATTGAATGACTACGTGATTTAAAAGCTGCTTCCAATATCGGGCACCACAAAGATTTAAAAACAGACTAAGAATGTTTCAGATAATCTTGTTGAGCTCGATATTGTACTCAAAATCTGAGTCATTAGCAGTCAAAAACTTTCAGTGCTAACTGTCCATTTATCAGTAAAACAGAACAGTGAATCAGAAGAAAGAAATATACTGTTTTATTGCTGTTCTTAAGGGGTTGATTTGCAAATGGGGTGTGCTAGAGGGCCTTGCTAGCAAGCCCGGTCCTGCAAAACAGATTGTTCCCACTTAACCCTCAACCCTCCAAATGCTCTGACTGACCACTGATGATTTAATCTATATTGCTCTATTATTGACTGCAGTGAGACTACTCATATATTTAATAACTCTGCTGAATCAGAATATAATTCTATAAACTACATCATTCTAGTGCCTAATTTAAGAGCATAATTTATATCTGTCAAGTGATTTCTGTTTGTTGAAAGTTTCTTCTCTGTGGAAACAGATGACTACTCTGCTCATCTCACCTGCCTAGTCACTCTTTGAGCATGTAAAACATTCTGTGTGGGTATAAGGGTGATCCTTACGTCCTTATGCAGAGACATGAGGGGCTGACAACGGAGGTCATAGTGAATCAGTGCTTGGCCCTTCCTTTCTATTATTTGATGTGAGAGCCGGGTTAAGAACTCCTGAATCACAGCTTTGTTTGAGTCTTGGCATTTCTGTTGTTCCACAGACGTGTTTTTTAGCAGAATATCACATCATCCCATGTCTCTGGATGATGAGCCAATGAAATAGGATGACAGCAAAAAAGACCAAAGAGAAGTTTTTCTAGAGTCTCACTCTGCTAAAGACCACTTCTAGGCACCGTTTGGGGGGATATTTTAGAGGTGGATTTGGAAAGCAAAGCTGAGAAAGACAGTACAAGCATCAGATAGCCAGTCTGTTCTCTGGCTGTTGAGGACAACATTGAGGTGATCCCATTTGTAATCAGCACTGCCTGAAGACAAACTGTCCCCAGCAGGACAATCTTTTACAGACTTCTGAAAAGATTGTCTCTAATCTCTACTGCCTCTAGACAGCATGAGGAATTGACAAAATGCATTATATTCTGATAGATCCTGAGAGATCTTGTTTTGGGTTCAGCTTCATCTGAAACTGTCTGGAGGAGAAGGCAGAAGAGAGTCTGGAATTGTTTTAGTGACTCCTGCTTATGGCGTATTTTCAGATTCTTTATTTTTTACATGACATGCATTTCTGAGTGGCCTTGTAATCTTTTCACTATTAGGACACTTTTATTTGGGTATCTTTTACTGTGTGCACAAACTCTGCAAGCAGAATTGCATGCAACCTTATGAGTACACACAGTTACTTACTGGGTAGTGTACACAGCAGGTAGCTAGGACTGAAATATGATTACACTAAATATTAATAAGCTCTTCAGCTCTAAAGCTGATAATGACTAAGATTTTTCCTAGCCAGACAGTTGTCAGTCAAGTTGGGAGATGCAGCCCTTGTTGCTGCTTGGGCGAGGCTGATTTTGCCCTTGCTCAATCACAGACACCTGGACCACAAGCTGGGCTGAGGATGAGCTGTCTGAGCCATAAAACTCTGGATGGAGCATTGTGTGCAAGGGAATGGAGGCCAGGACAGGGCTATGGATTCAGTTTCAGTTTATGCTACTCATTCTCTCAAAAAGCATAGCTGTACTGTTCAACTTATTTGTCCCAAGATCTGAGAAGTGTAAACCTCCTTGGGACAGATGTTCTGTTATTCCTTTACTCTGAAGGTTTTTGAACCCAGTGTTCAAAATGATAACACTCATTGAGTAATGTCATCAGACACAGAAGTCCCCTTTTCATATGAACTTCTAGTCATTGTGGAAAACTCCGTGTGGAAGTTCTCCCATCTGAATTGATGCCACTAGAAGCAACCAGAGGGCATCTCTTGAAACTAGAGCAAGGAAGAATAGCTGTGACAGATGAGCTTTGCTTCCTTTTCCACATCAGTGTTGTGTGACATAATTTTCTGTTGTGACATTGTGTGATTCCATACCTATGGAATATTTTTCTATTAAACAGGAAAACGTGTCAGGTAAGACAAAACATTACCTGTGACTAGGAGAGATGGAATTGTACTTAAAGCTTGTACAAAATAATTGTCAACTAAAAAAAATTCCTCTAGTTACATGCTGGAAAAGAGTTATACAGTTATTTTTACTGTGCGGCTATCAATGTAACTGCAGGATTGACCCAGAGTCACCAGCCGCAAGACTCATGTCTAAATCAATAACTTATAAATTCATGCTTTGTTACAGGCTGAGTATGAAGTTTAGCAAAGTTAAAGGTACTAAGGTTCATTGCTTAGGTTCAATAGTTAGCAACATTTCAATATTAACTTTCAATAGAAATGAAAATACTACATTAGTTTTTGTCGCACCAGTGCTGAATATTTCGTTTGTTTCTGCAGAAAGGGCTTTCAATCACCTGTCAAATAAAAAACAAAACAAAACAACAAATTGCAGAATATAATTATACACATACATGATGACAGCATATATGATGGCTACTGAAAGTGTTGCTGTACCTATTAACTCTTTTATCTTTGTGATGATCTTCATCTCCCAAAATACCTTAGAATCCTAATAGTCTTGGATCTATTTATGTGTACTTAATAAAATGGAATATATTGACTGTGGTGCTACTTTCACTGGAACATTCTTAAGACTTTACGTAGGATAAAGAGGATAATGAGACATTGATGTATTGGCCAAGAAGCCAATTAAACAAGATGTAGGCGCATATTGTTTGTTCCGATGGCCTGTGGAGTTGAACTAAATGATAAACTAGGTTGGAACTATATCTCTCTTGTCCATGAACACTACAAAAGTTCTTCCATAACTAATATTGAAAACAGTTAACTCCAAATTAAATCATTTATTATGGACGGTAAAGTAACACGTTGATACTTTCTTCTATATGACTTCTTCATGGAAACTAGATGTGAATATAAATGTTCAGAGCCATTATAGCGTAAATAGGCTTAGAGTAGTGCTAAGAGACAGCACGTTACACTACGCCCTTTATACACATGGACAGTTTTAGAAAACCTCTCTCAGCTCTTTTTCCATGAAGACAATAGTGGTAATTGCTTGAGACTGAAGCATTTTTAGCTTGTTTCTTCCATAGCTTTTAGATGGTTGCTTTTTTCAGCTTGGTAAATAAAGAACTTGTGATGATTAGGTCAGTTCAAAGAATAAAGTTATCCTGGCATAATTAAGCATCTTAAGATGTGCCTTCCAGCCTGACTGACGTGGCTTTTTCTATATCATAAAATGATATGTCTGCTCTCACAAGCTTCCAGACGGTGCGATAGTAGCAATGTTCACTGGGGGGAGACACAAAAAGAATGTGGCCATGTGCACAATCCAGAATAGGGAGAAGGATCTACACAAAATTAGAGAAGTATCCCAGTCCTTTCAGCACAGATGTTATGGTATATGCCACAGGAAAGATTCCAATCATACAGTCACAAATGTATAAATGGACTAAATACTCTGATACTTCAAGGGGTTTTTGTGTAGTCAGTATGGGAAGTAGATAGAAAAGCAAAGGGACTTTTAACAGCTCAGCTGCATCGGGAAATGGGCTCCTAGCCATTAGCATCATTGGTTTCTTGGACTCCCTGAGTTTATGATGAACTTGCAGCCAAACTCCATGAGGTGAGTGTCAACAGCACATCAGAATAAGATAAAGTGCCCAAGGCATGTTTGCTCTCAGGCTTTCCTTTGAACTTTTAAGCTCCATGTTGGCGCTGTTGTGTGTGGTTTACTTTTAACAGGTAATCTGAAGGGATTATGGAGGTTATTTGCATTATGTATTCTTTTTGTACAGGTAGAGACAAAAGGACATCCATAAGGTATCAATTAGTATAGATGACAGGCCCAAAAGCATGGGTAAAACGTAGGGACGCAGGTTTGAAAGATTGTTCTTAATATATGTTTAGATAATTAGATATTAGCTTAGAGAAAGTTATATATGTCAGAATGTCATGGAGACTAAAGTGATTTTTCAAAGGTTCACCATAGAAAATCCGGTTTTGTACAGCCAAGTCAATTTATGTAGAAAACCTCAAAACTCTGTGAAGCAAAGAACTGGCTGAAAACAGATGGGAAGCCGAGTCTAAATGCTGCGGCATCTTAAAGACATACATTATTGACATATACAGAGGTTATTTTAGTTTTGCAGAGGAGAAGAATGGGCTGGAGCAGCTGCAGGAAGAGGAACACATTTCTGGTGATGGAAGTATCATCTGGTCCTTTGCTGAAGGTGGAAGATCTTAACAGTGCTGAAAGGAATGGGACATATTTCAGATAGCTTGTTAAAAACAAAGAATACCTAACATGACCAAACCAGAAACTACTCTGCCTCCTGACAATCATTGTATTACTGTGTGATTTCATGAGTTTTAAGGTGAATGAAATGATTTTAAGAAGTCTTATGAAGCTTTAAAAGGAGATTGCTTAGAAAGAAAACCAGAAATATTAAAGCTTCTGTTAAAGCTTGCGTAGTCATGGATCTTCCTGAGGAATGAGTGCAGAATATATCTGCCTGATATTGAGAGGGGCATGGCAAAAACATCATGCCCACACTAAAGAATGAGAAGGAATTTGGAACTGACACTTCTAGGACAGCTGCATACCATGAACTGGATGGACATGAAGCAGTAGTTCAAGCACATACCAAATAGCATAAACACTTGGAGACCAAAAAGTCTATCTATCTGCTTTGGAGTCTTTGAGAGAAGCTGAGATTGCACTTTGGGGTGAGGGAGAAGGGGGTATGAAAACATAGAACTAAACTACAAGCAATAGGAGATCTCCTAGATGGCAGAACAGACAAGGGGAAAAGACCTTTGGGAGTATCACTGGAGTCAGTACCTCTCCTGCATGCCTTTTGTTCATCATGGTATCCCCTGGGAAGTTTTAATCAAGCATGACAAGTTAATGGAAGAGGTGGAAGAGTGGTTGGAAGTCATGGGCATAATCCAAAAGTTACAGTGACTTTGAAAACTGATTCTGAAAATTTTTTAACCCCCACAGGGTCATAAATCAAAGGTACCACCTGGAACAGGAGGGACTCGTACAAGTGTCGTACATAGTAGGTATATTTGTTAGTATCATTTATTGGTTGCAGGACTTTACTCCAGTTAATGACTCTCTTCTGAGGATCCACACTTGTGACCTGAAAACAGGGCTCAAGACAAGTGAGAGAGGAAATGAAGGCTCCCCTATTCCCCCTGTGTGACCCCCTCACAGCCTGGGAACCAAGGAGACAAGCATTCTTCTGCTGAGTGTTTCTCCTGCAGGAGGCAAGTCATGAGTTTTCAATTGCAGAATATTTGTCTGTGTTTTATTCTGTTTACCATCACATGCCTGAGTCTGCAGAACTGACTCAGGCTAAAGGTATGATAGAACAGGGACTGTGCTTTTGAAATAAAACTTACCTGAAAGAACGAACAGATGGTTTTCTCCTTATTTCTCCTGAGAAGTACTCAGAGGTGCATGCAAAAAGAGTGAAGTTGGGACAAGTTTTAGCAAGTGACCCCATTCATTTCTTCCAACCAGGTCATATTAAGGAGTATGAATGTTTATGGGAGAGTGGGACCAAGCAAGGCAACAGGGTGCTGAGAGCATGTATTGGAGATTATGTTTATCATGCCATTGAAGGATTAGGGAAGGGCAGGCTAGTTTGTCACTTTTTATTTTAATGTTTTATTCTTCATACACAGTTTCTTGACATGTCTTCTGTTATCTCTTTTGTGGAAGTTGGAAAAGCTCTTCTGCTTGCTGCTGAATGGTAGCGCTCCACCAATCTGCCCTATAAGCTCTGAAAGCTCATGGATCAATGTGATACGGCTATGGGATCAAAGGCAGAGTTTCTGAACTCACCTACAGGAACATGAGCTGTAATGCACAAGGGAGATTCTGCAGACCCAATGATCCTGTGAGGCAGACCTCATGAATCAGTAGAATCTGATATAATACGCAAGCCCTAAAACAACTGTCTTTTATTATTTTTCTTTTTTTTTTTTTCCAAAGTAAAACTATGTTTCTTTTGCTGATGTAATTTCTCTTTTTAAAATACAATTACGTGATAAATCTGGTACATGCTAAGCAGGTCGTCCATGGAACTAAGCAGATTTCTCTCATCTAAGGATTTGGCTTTCAGAGTTTTTTTAGCCCATCAATTTCAGCACAGTTTTGCATGCTAAAAATAGTAATCAAATCTAACTAACAAATCTAAAAACTCCCAAATTTATTTCCCCCAGATGATGTAGCTATTTTAGGTAATGCTTGGTTTATATGTACATCACACATGTTTGTATACAAATGGTGAGATAACCTTTCAGACAAGCTTCTGCTCTTTGCTCAATCTTGTTTAATCAGATTTCCATCACTTCCAAATATTGCCCATTTTATGACTATAAGACTTTTTTGTTAAGTGGAACATTAAAGAAAATAAAGTAAGAGTGAAAAATAACCAAAATATATTTGATAACATATAGACCAAAGATAAAATATTCAGTAAATGTGGAGCTGCTATGCATCAGGATTCCTGCAACAGCCACTGCAAAATACTTGGCTTCCCAAGAGTTGCCTGTGCCTAATTGTTATCCCAGGGAAGCTCCCAAGTACTATTTTTTTCCAAGTGACTCTTCCATGAAAGGGTAGAATTTCTGTGAGTAGAAAACAGCAGGAGTTACGATCCAAAAAAGGTCCATTTGGCTAGATCTTTAAGGACTCACTTAGGACTCCTACAGAAAAGGTTTTTTTCTCCATCTGTTTAAAAAGATATATTTTCGTTTTAATGACTTGCTTTTTCAAAATATCTGGAAATGTATGTAAGCTCCAGAAAAAATGAAAAAAAGTTGAAAAAGACTAGAATTTGAATTGCCACCACAAACCCTTCTCATTCATCCCAAAACAACCTCCCTCAATGAAAATCCTCTTGGGAAATCATGGAATCATGGAACAGTTTGGGTTGGAAGGGACCTTTAAAGGTCATCTAGTTCAACCTCCCCTGCAATAGGCAGTGACATCTTCAACTAGATCAGGTTGCTCAGGGCCCCATCCAACCTGACCTTGAATGTTTCCAGGGATGGGACATCTACCCCCTCTCTGGGCAACCTGTGCCAGTGTTTCACCACCCTCACTGTAAAAAATTTCTTCCTTATATGTAGTCTACATCTTCCCTCTTTTAGTTTAAAGCCATTACTCCTTGTCCTATCACAGGAGAAAGTGAGGGGTACCATCTCTTCTTCAGTTTACCTTGATTAAAGAGGAGGAGGTGGTGGGTGCAACAGGGTGTTGAAGGGAAATGCAGACAATTCTTAGTGCAATTGAAAAGTGCTTGGGACATCTGGGGTCAATTCAAAGCTCCACTGGAGATTTTCTGGGTAAAGAAGGGGAATGCACTTGATCATCCTATGACTCAGTTTCTTGTCCATAGAATTATGAAAATAGGTGGTATTGTAATAACAGAAGCACTGAAGATTGCTGAGATCATTAAAGGAGCGATAGAGAGGGATTTTTCAGGAATACTGCCACCCCTAGAGAGGTTCTGAGGCTATTTTAGACAGCACTACAGCATATTACTCCCTTGTCCAACCCGTTAAAAGGGGAACAACGTTCCAGCAAACGGGATTTACCAGCTATGGTAAATAGGTGGGTATGCTATGGTAAAAAAGTACCGATTTACCAGTAATTCCCAAATTTCTTTGGCAGTGCAGTCTATATACATTTCCTCACAGCATGCAGCCGCCCATATAGCACATACGTAGCAACTGACAACAGACTTGTTTTTCACATATTCCCTTGGACTTAGTCGGCGGCTCCCCTCCTCCTTCCCAGGGACTGCAGCCCGCAGGACTCCTGCGAGCCCCGCCGCCCTCCCTCCAGGCTGCTGAAAGGAAACCTTTCCTTTCTTCTCCGGTTCCCGCTGCCGGCTGCGTTTGGGCTGTTCCCGCAGCGCTGCCCTCGGCGGCAGCCGGGGCGCGGGGAGCCGCGGAGCTTCGGCCCCCCCAAGCCCGGCGGGTCTCTGGCCGTGGGGTGCCTGCGCCCTCCGGCCCGAAAGCCGCCTTCTTTCCCCCCCCCGCTCGCCCGTCCAGGCCAGGAGGCTGGGCATCCGCAGCCCTCGGAGCGCCCCAGCGACGCTTCTTTACGCCACCCGGGAGATGGGTTTCTCCTCCTCTCTTTTCTTTCAAGCACTTGGGTGAAGTCCATTGAACTTTCCCAGGTCGCGCATCCAGCACAACGCCTCTACGCCCTTGCTGGGATATTTCTGAGGGCTGAGGGCACTACGGTGCTATTGATGCTCATCTCGCCATTCCAGAGCAGAATGGCTTCTTCGACCTCTAGTTATATGGTAACAAGGGGAAAATTTCCTGAAATTAGACTACTGCAGGAACTCTGGTTTTAGTCACAGCTGTCATCCGAGAAACAAATTTCCAGGCATTTTTAATCTAATTCACTTAATTTTTACGTAACTGAATTAGAAAATGTGATTAAGCATGGCAGAATCTTCGGCATCGAGCCTGCCTAACCTTTAGTGAAACATGAAACAGAGGAGAAACTTATTAGAAGTAAGAAGAAATGGTGAAACCGTCTGTGTGGATTTGGTACAACCGTTACTTGTTGTACAACCTACAACCGTAGGAGGATTAGAGGCATAAAAGCTCAAGGGCGGGGGGATGGGGAGCAGGGAAGAAAAGAGGATAATGACCTTTTCAGCTAAAATTCTTGCCGCGATTCTTTGGCAGGTATTTCAGGGCAGGCACTGTAAAGACATCGTGCGACGCTGAAGAGGTGCTTGCCCGCCCGCGGGTCCCACGCCCACTTTCCCCGTGTCTCTTTCCCTGCTGCCCACGGAGCTCTTTGAGGCAGGGAAAACTCGAGGGCGAAAATCGAAGGCTTGAAACTACCTGATTCTCCCTTGCTGTGGCAGTGACTCCAGTTCAGAGGTCTGGGTTTGGGACACGTTAGCGGGAAGAGCTGACCACCCCCCCCAGCCCCCTTCCCGCGCACGGGGGTTTAACATGGGCTCCAGCCGCGCTCCCGGCGCTGATCCCTGGGATCAGCGGAACAACGATTACAAGCACCTACGGTGCTTAGGTGTGGAGTGTGATCCGTTTCCCACGAACACATACAGTTTAAACGAAAAAGCAAAGACTGGTAAACACCCCGCCGCCCGCTAAAATCACGCTAAAGCCCGCGGAAAGATTTTGGTTTTCAGCCCGGTTCCCTGCAGCGCTGCCCCCGAGTGTTCAAGCGCTGCGGCTTGTGCGAGCGGCGGCCCCTCCGACGGCACGCCCCGGGCGGGGACCCCCGGCAAAGGGACAGAGAGGGACCGGCTCAGCCTGAAAACACCGTCGAAGGGCTCGGGAAAGAAGCAACCTCGGGGCCGGGGAAGGGGCTTGGCGAGGAAGCACTCGGGGCGGGAGCGAAGAGCCCCGGGGGGCGCAGCCACCTCCCCTCCCGGCTGCCCCGGGTGCGGGCGGGGGGTCGCGGTGCGGTGTGCCCGCCGCAGTCCCCGCCAGCCGCCTGCTCTCCTGCTTTGAAAGGCGGAACCACACTGCCGACGGGGCCCTGTTCCCCGCAAAACTAACTCATTAATATAAATCAAATAACGGCGGGGGGGGTCGTGGGGTGGTGGTGGGGGGAAGTGTGTGTGGGGGGAAGAGGTAGGGTGCGCGGCTGCTCATGAATTAAATACAAGTCTCTGACTGTCCTGAACATAGCGACCGTCCCCTTGGGAAGGGTGACGTCTCCCCAGTAACGTGATTGCTTCTTCGGAAGCAGAAACGTGTAAACGCTATAAAACGCGGCGGCGCGGCGGGCAGCTCAGAGCGTGCGGCGGGACGGAGCTCTCCTCTTCTTCCTCCTCCTCCTTCTCCTCATCCTCCGCCGCCGCCCCGGCATCCGCGCAGCGGGGCAGGGCGCAGGCCCCCAAGCAGCGCAGCGCAGCGCATCGCTCCGCTCCGCGCCCGCCCAGCCAGCCTCTCCGGCGAACTCGCGGCTCCGTGAGTAACTTCCCCTCCGCCGCAGCGGCAACTTCCCCGCGGATGAGGAGGGCGCGCCGCTCCCCTCTCCTCTCCCCATCTCCCCTCCCCGACCTGCAGGCACCGTCGGGTCGCGGAGAGCGGGTCTGACCGTCCGGGGCAACAGGGGAGGGACCTTTCTTTTTTACTGCTGAAAAAAGCACAGGTCGCTAAACCCCGGAGCTGCTGCCCCCGCGCACCGCGGCGGGACGGGGGTCGCCTTCGGGGGGTGCCACCTCTCCCTGCCCGCCGGCGGCTCCCTCGCTGCGGCCACCCGGCTGCCGGCGGCGTCTCCCGGTGCCGGTGCCGGTGCGGGTTGCTCGGTGGCCGGTGGGCTCCGGGCGGGTCGGTGTGTGACGGCTGCGCTCTTCCCTCCGCAGGTGGCGGCCATGGAGCACCGCGGCGCCTCTCCGCGCCTCCTCGCCCTCGCCCTCCTCAGCGCCCTCTGCTGGCGGGCACGGGCGCTGCCCCCGCGGGGGGCCGCCTTCCCCGCCGTCCCGCGGTAAGGGCCGCTCTCCGCTCCGCGCCGCTCCGCGCCACGCGTCCCTACCTCCGCGCCCCGCCCGGGCTTGCCCTCCCCCGGGAGGCCGAGGGGGTGTCCCGCTGCGCTTTTCCGACAAGCGCACGGTGCGGCGCGCCCCGTCGGGGAGTGTGTGCTGGGGAGCTGGCGGGCGCGCATCGCCGCGCTTGAGACTTCGGCCAGGCGTGCGGGGCCGAGCCCAGCCGAGCCTGTCCTCCAAAAGCTCCCCGGGACACGATCGCACCCTCAGAGGCACCAGCAGCCACCCTGGCTGGCGGTGACCACCGTGGATGTAGGTGGCGGGGGGGTTGGAATCTTTAAGGTCCCTTCCAGTTCGAACCATTCTATGATTCTGTGTGTGTTAAAATGTGATCCGCTCCGTGTCCATCAAAACAGCCTCGGCTTCTCTTGCGGGAAAGCTCCTTTATCCCCGAAGCTCAGCTAGGCGGACACATATTTTGAAAGAGCAGAGACATACACGGGGAAAACAAAACACGTTAAAAATTCCTAAATCATGAACAAGGGGAAGTGGTCCGTATGGACTGATAAGTAGGTTTTGTCCTGCTGCGTGCTCTGAATTGTTAAAGTTGTTATTAGTTGTCTAACTAAAGTAAATCAGGTGGCAGAAAGGTATGTTTTACATTTAGATGGGAGGAACATAAAGTGTAAAAAGACCAAAGGAAAACAGTATAGCAAAACAGCAGTGACTGATTTTCAAAAGGTGTGACTTGAGTTGCTTTATTTTATGCAATACTACTTGTGGTTTTTTTTACCAGACAGAAGTCTTACATGCCTCAGATATATAAGAAGTACTAATAGCTACAATGACTGTAAAATTACAAGGACTATCCAGCCTATCCTAGCTTTAGTATGTGATTTTTGCAGAGCATCCCATGCAGGGGCTTACTATAGCCACGGGTGCCTGTTGTCTGCCACAGAACATAACAGCAGCTGAAAGAGATGTTTGATGCCAAACTACTGCTACGCAGTCAGATTGCCCTTGATAAAATATGACACATCATAAGAAACGTCAGTTTATGAAAATATGAGGTAACTGTAAATTGGTTTATATAGAGCAATTGCCATGATACATTTTAAAAGATTAGATGCGAACATTTTTTAACTTGCAACTAGCAAATTAGTTTAAACATGAGAGAACGAAAACATGTAGACATACATGACTGCACTTCATATTTAGTTTGAAGCTCTTGAGGGTGTATTTACTTTCTTCAGAGAAGGCCTAAGAACAGTTTCATAGTGCATTTCAATGCACATTCTAGGTTTTAATTAGAAGGTAAGTCCTTCACGGGAACTGTTTGCACTTTGCATGGGTAGAGGCTGGTAATTCCATCCATCATTTATATAAAATATGGTTGTTATGAAAAGCTTCATGGTTGTCACTTGAGGTGTAATTGCCATACATTATGCACTGTTCACTGGAATAAATTGAGTGCAATGACAACATATATCGAGAAAATACGCATTAGAGAGAATGATCTGTTATGTCGATTACTCTACTCTATTACTGAGCATGGATTATATCTGAAAGTGATTTGTATTTTAGCTAGGCTACTTTAAAATACCTTACAGATTGAAGTGGGTAGATGTGCATTTTGACACAAACCAGAATGTAAGTTGCAGTGAAGTGTTGTGTGTCCTCAGCTAACTGTACTTTACATGGTTTCCTTCTCCAACAGATTGGGAAACAGAATGCCATTTGATGGAGCCAGTGAACCTGACCATGCCCACGGGTCATTAAAGTCTGAATCAGACATTTTGCAGAACACACTACCTGAAAATGAGAAATTCTATCTTGATCTGTCCAGAATTATTGACAGGTGAGTTTCTTCGCTATCGTAAATACAAATGATGATGCACTATTTGAATTAGGCCAGAAGACCGGTCACATTTTCAATTTAAGAAATAGGAAAGGAAGAATCAATTACAGAAAAAAACCCACATGGCCTCTGGTAGAATACTGGTAGCAGTAGGAATGCCTGCGGAAATGTTGATTGCATTGCCATGCTAGCATGATGAATTCATTCACTTCCCAGGAAGGGCTAAGAAGTACATTGTGAAAATCTGGAAGTTGTTTTATGAAATTAGCTTAATTTAATATGTACAGTAAATAACTTAAGGAAAGCAGTATGTTTACAAAATGAAAGTTATCAAATTGATATGAACCCAGGTTGTATTGTAGAGTTTATTTATTGTCCATTTCAGAAATGCAAGGCATGCTGATGGAATTTTCACCAGCGTCTACAGCCATCTTTTGGCTAAACTTGCTGTGAAGAGATATCTGCATTCGCTTATTAGAAAACGAGTTAGGTGAGGTGACACTTACATTAGGTAGAGTTTTTTCCTAGCTGGCTTCATTGGAAATTTTTTACTCTTCTGTACCTAAGTTCTCATTTTTTTGTGACTTAGAGATAATGAAAGAAAAACTGATATAATAATGGGGGAGCTGAAAACCCTATATAACAAGTTAGTGGTATTTGTTATGAATGAATATGTTACTATTTATTCCTGATACAGCTGCGAGGGTAGAGCAACAGACACTGCACATCACACTGATAATAAATACTGTCGATATTATAATGATTATCACGCCAATTTGCTAATTTTTTTTATCTGATAGTGTTTTTGCTAGTTTGGCGCATGAATGACAGAAGTGCATACAAACTGATTGATTACTCACTGCTTACATAACAACAGGGCGATGCTCAATGAAATTAAGAAACGATTAGTTTACAGTGAAAACAAAAAGGCATGATTTTTTTTCCTGCTGTAGAACGTATTGCCAGATGTTTGAGAGATCTGTATTATAGAAGGATTTGAAAAAGAATGAGGCAAATCCAGAGACAAGGGATCTGGGTGCAACTTCCAGACCAGGACATTCATAAACTAGTGGTCACAGGATGCTGGGAAGGATCCCTGTATATTTCCCATGTTTTCTTATCCCTAGGCAGCAGCTACTGGGCACACTTGGGAACAGAATAGTAGAATACTTTGGTCTGACCCAATATGACAGTTCCTTTGAGTGCCTATTTCATATGTTCAAAAGCTGAGTGAAAATTAGGTCCTGCGTTTATATCAATGCTGCCTTTGTTCCAGAACATATAGTGCCAGTTTCTCATACGCTATAAACTAACATAGATCATTTAAAGCAGAACACGTTGAGGCTTCCCGAGATTGTGAATGAAAAATAGGCCTCCAAGTCTGGATTTCACAAGGTGTGTTTTGTCTCCTGATACCTCATTAAAACAAGCATTTGTAGCTACGTATGTGATGCTACGCTCTTACTTTCCTCAGAGGCAGGCTCTGTCCACACTGAGTTCCATATGAACAGTGACCGGGTCCTTTAAGATCTTACTGTGACTGAAACCAGTTTGCACCTTGGCATTGCACTAACGTATATTTATGCAAATGAGAGAAATCAGAATAAAGTCAGCTTATTAAAAAGAGTAACCTGGGCTAAGAGAATGAACAGGAGGGAGTCATGAAATCCACACTCAGCCATTTGATCCTGCAGAATTCCTGGGACAGGGACTCTAGAAATCATTGAGTATGGATCCTAACTGCACGGGCCATGGCAAAGTTGAGCAGGAGAAAGAAATCAGTGGAAGGTGTGCCCAAAAAGTCTGACTACTCATCCTTAGAATTTGATCCTAAATTTGATTTGATCCTACTAAAATACGTAGTAAGCAATAGAAGCAGTGTCTTCTTTTCAACAGCAGATCCAATGTCGTAGTTGGAAGCAAACTTGATTTTTGATTTTATTTAGCTAACCAACATTGTAAACTTTGTTTCACTCTTTTAATGGTATCTTCTTTTAAATGGATATCCTCTATTAACTTTTTCTTTGTAATTGTTGTATTGCCAGCTCCCAGGACAGTCCTGTCAAACGCCACTCTGACGCTGTCTTCACTGACAACTACAGCCGCTTTCGAAAGCAAATGGCTGTGAAGAAATACTTAAACTCAGTTTTAACTGGAAAAAGAAGGTATTACAAGAAAGCAAATATACATTGTTTCCATACTTGTATGGTATTAAGGCAGAAAAGATTTATACTCACATATGTATACGGAGGGGACAAACAAAAGGCAATGAACATTAATGACTTCATAACGTAGTTTATAATGTTGTCAAATACAGACAGCGTTTTCTTGTAGTCTGGAGCAGACACTACAATCAGATTAGAATAAAAGGATAAAGAGGAGACAGCATCTGGCAATTTTAAAAAGCTTCTGACAGATTCTTAAAATGGTTTTATTTATTAAAAAGGCCTGTTAAAGAAAAATCAACAGAGCTATGGAACATGAACAAAAATTTTGTAAAGAAAATGCACTATTTGTTGAAAATTTGCCTTTAAGTAAGCACATAAAATGGAAATTTAGAAGTCCCAGAAAGACCTAATCAGTATTGGTGAGAAGTGCCAGCAAATGTTTTTGTAAAGCTTGTATTCTGTTTGTATAGTCACTCATTTAGACAACTGCTTTTAAATTATCACATGCCCTCCCCTATTAAACATGTTATTTCATATGATTTATAACACTTTGGTGTAAGTGTAACAAAACATGCAATAGCTATAGTTAGAAGGTAGCTTTGCTTGCTTGTTCGCTTTTTCTTCTGAGAGCAATAAAGCTTGTTTCTGATCCACAACAGCCAGGAAGAGCTAAACCCCGCTAAACTTCGAGATGAAGCAGAACTTCTTGAACCTTCCTTTTCAGAAAACTATGATTCTGTAGACGAGCTGCTGAGCCACCTCCCGCTGGTATGCCCAGAATTTTCTTTCCTCTTGCTAACTGTCACTGGACTTGACCCATAAAATGAGATTGAGCATAGACGGAGTGTGGCCTATCAGTAAGGCAGAATCATCTAGGAAAGAGCCACGTTCCATGAGACGCTGTATGTTTCTATAGGGATTGTGTCTGAATATAATAATCATTTTAATAACAAAAGTTATCCCATGATTGCTGCTATTCAGAATTCCTAATTAAATGGCCCTCTTAATAATGCGCCTAACTCACTTGGGTGTTTCAGCTTGTGTGCACTGCAGCATAAAACCAGAATTGCCTCATTTTTAATTACAAAGATTATTATTTCTTCAGAGAACAAGCTCAAGAATATTTCTTTTAATAAAAAAAAAAAAAAAAAAGCTGCGCATTTTGTTTAGCCCCTATTTCATTAGAAGGGAAGAAGGGAGTTGCCCCTAGAACTAATAGGATCAGCAACATGAACTCCAAGCATTCAAAAGTCACTTGACTCCCATCCAAGGTGTGCTGCAGAGGGGTCAT
Organism: Larus michahellis; assembly: GCF_964199755.1. Taxonomy (NCBI): domain Eukaryota; kingdom Metazoa; phylum Chordata; class Aves; order Charadriiformes; family Laridae; genus Larus; species Larus michahellis. Next base: position 62,073,305 of record NC_133898.1, read on the forward strand.
CTGACATAAAAATATTGCAGTTACTGTTTTCCGTTTAGCTACTACTATTTTTCTAAAATCATTCACAACACATGACACGACATAGAGTTTCTTTGGTCTACTGAAATGTAAACTCTTCTACATCACAGAACTTGCAGGGAAATAAAATTGAAGGGGTAACATAGAAGTGAATTGGGCTTGGTCTTCTCAAAATTGTGTTATGAAATTGACGATAGGATGGGCTTTGGCATTCAGCTGTGTCTCAACTACGAGTAAGAAAAAAGGGTACTCTTGAAGATTTTTTTTTTTCTAGGGGGGAGGAGGGGATAAAAGAGACATTTCTTCAAACTGTTGTTTCCTTCCAGGACTCAAAGAAAATATCCTTTTCCCTTCCACAAATGTAGCAGTTCCTCTAAAGTTCTCAAAGATTAGAAAAGACATAGGCTGCTTATGCCTTAAGGAACAAAATAATTTGTCAAGTGATGGGATTCAGGAAAAATATTTTTTCCAGACAAGATTGTTGCAAAAATATCTGCTCCTGGATTTTGCACCTTGTAAAACTTCTGGCATCGACTAAAGTGAACGAGAGCAGTGGTGCAGCAGGTTGTGGGTGTCTTCCTGGAATTATTTTCAGTCCTTTCCTCTTTTATGGACTGTAATGATGATCCAGATCTCCCTATAGGTGAATCACTTCCTCAGCATTGGCTGTTACTGGTCATTTTATTGCAGTGCTTGGTGGCTGTTATAGTGTGTATCAATACATCTGAATTCATGTATCCGTGCCAAGGATACAGTTGTTTTCAAAGTGAGATGTTGCGATCTATAGGCCAATGTGCGGTAACATTTTTGCCTAATCCTTCAACCTTTCTTCCTCATCCTACAGCCTTGTCTGCTGGCTGTAGTGCTCACCCAGCTCCCGTGAATAGCTCGATCTCATGTTTGCCAGCCCCAAGCACAGCATTTTTTTGCTACCAAGTGGCACTTCTTGTCCACTGTCTGTTTTTATACAGCTCATGATGCAACTGCTTATGGAAACGGCTTTTAAAACATATTCCTCTTTTGCTTTTTAGGACCTCTGAAGGACGCCTGGTAAAGTCTATGAGAAGAACAAGTTATTTTTGAGTTCCACATAGTATTTCAAAGAGATGACTTTAGTCATCAAACCAGAACAAATATGTTGTGAAGTGAAAGTTGTGATATATTTGTTTCTTATGTAATAAAAGTTGATATTTACATTGTAAATATTACTCTAGAGTTCTCTACTGAAAGCTGTACATATGGATGCCAGTTTAACTCATGAGAAGTCTGTGAGTCCATATGCTGTAAATCCTTTAATTCAATAAATTCATTTGAAAATGAGTGTGCAGCTGAAAAGCGCCCATCATTACTAATTAATTGGCCTATTTTAGGTATGGTACAACTTCAGATAAGCCAGTATGATAATAGGGATACATTTCCAGACAGCTTCAGAACCAAATGTAAAAAATATGAGGAAAAGAATGTGCAAAGTGTGTAAAACTGCATTACAAAGATGTCTGAAGGTTACTGCCAAGCCAAAGGGAATACTTTCCTAGCAGCTTACTGAGCAACTAGACAAAATGAAAAAGCATTACAAACTCTCATGGCCTCTCACGGCATCTTTCCTTCCTATTCACATTTTCAATATTTCACAATATACATATTATATTAAGACCAGAAATGTATCCTTTATTTTCAGTCATGGTTTTGGTGCTCTGGATCTGACAAAGCACACAAAGAGGAATGCTATTCCTTGATTTGTTTGACACTTAAAGTCACTAGTTATTCCACATTTAGTTGTCTGTAGCTTTGATGATAAAACTATATAAAATAGCTCTGAAGACACTTTATTATTTTTTTCAGAATGAATGTAATTTACAGAATATGCAGACAATAAATCATTTTATTATCACAGCAAACTATTACTGGTTTGAATCAGTGCTACAGGTACCTGGAACAGTAGAGGTCCCAGTAAGTGCTGTCTCTACTATGGTAATAGAGGAAGATGCTATTTTTTTAACTGAGGCATACTATGTTATATTAGAAAGACAAGCAAGTAAGACTCCAGTCCCTATTTCTTTAGCTTTATATCATTGCTGCTTAGTATGGAACTGGAAATTTGCAGCTGATTGTCTGTTACTGTGAATCAGGATCTGGTTGTATTTTATTCAAACTGTAGATTTAACCATGTGGATAATTTTCTAAAGAATTATTTACTGTTGTAAGAACTGATAGTTCCATTCCAGTAAGCAAAGCGTGTACTACTGCATGCGCAACATACGAAATGCGTATTCATGCATGATGCCAACCATAACACTTCCATGACTTCCTCCCCACCTCCTAGAAGGAAAAGAAATTTGAATTAGAAAAACTTATCAGACCTACTTACAAGTTCAATTTGGAATTTCAAGTATATTTATATATCATACATATGCACATATAGACAGTGATAAAACTGATTTACAAGTTTCACTTACAAGTTTACTGTTCCCATTTAGAAGGAAGTTTCAAACGTGATAAAATCTGAGATTTTGTGGAGAGTAGTTCTCATAAATATGTAGCCTTCTGATTTGCAATTTTTTTGAGTATTGGCAACTGCATGTCAAAAGAGAACCGCCTTGCACAGATCAGATGTTATTATTGCTATTTCTATCTCGCCTTGACAGAATTTATTTTAGCCTAAGCCAATGAATGGTTCACAAAAAATAGATGTAATTTTGAAGTCTTCTCTTGAAAAGTGGTCTTCTAATGGTGGTCCACTCTCAATTCCTATCTTATGAAAATTTGAGTGCAAAAGTGGCTTTGGAAATACTTGAACAATACTAACAGATTGATGCTGTCATACTTAATTGGAAAGTTTCTTCAGTGTGGTTTGAACATTGTTAGGATTTCTGGGATAAGTAATCTTGAAAAAAGTAAGTAAAAAAAAACCAGAAGCAAAGCTGTGTTCAGTCTTCATATACAGAACTTTTCGTTTAAATATGCATAATGTTCATTCACTCAATTTAAAGCAACAAAAATTGGAGTGATCAAACTTTTGACTCCACAACTCCAGAAATCTTTATTTGTTTTTCTAAATTTATTTTTTTTTAGTTGTTTCCAGTTTACCAATAAGGCATCTCATGGAAGAGCTCGTCTTCCATTTCTAATGTTTAACCTCCCCAATGTTCTGTTCTCCATAGAAAACTGCAGAACCTTAGAACACATATGGAGATGGAGTGGGTTACAGAAAAAAGGGATGCTTATGAGGAAGTAATATATATATTATAAAATACAAAAATAATATCCTCAATGTAATAACTAAAATAATACTGTAATAGCTTCCTCAGAGGGTTAGCAAATAGAGATAGTCTAAAAGGCATGCTAAATTTTATGTACATTTTAACAAAATCCAGTACTGAAAGGGGAGATACCAAACTCCAGAACAATAAACCTGACATCACATTTGTGTCAAAGGACGGCTTTTAACTTGTCATGACAATTTTTGACATTCTATAGGGTATATAAGGCCCAATTCATACATTCAGACTAGCTAATTGTGGAAGACGTAACATCATTCACCTCATTTCCACCGGCAAGTGCTTATGGTGAGGTTAAATGATAAAATTGAAGAGAAAATTGCAACATTTCACTGAATCAGGCAAATTTCCAGCCTGTCAATGAGTCTTGACACATGCTACCAACCTTAAAACCCACCCGCAAAATGTCATAGCAGTGGAATAAAAGTGTTGTGTTAATTAGGAGAATGAAAGGGGCAGCTCCAACGTGAGTGTCAAGAGGACTGCTAGGAGGAAAACAAGTACCGTGGAGATTTAGAAGACCATCACTGGCAGAGAGAATGCAACCACTCAGAAGGAAAGAGTAAAACTGTGAAGGGTTATTGGGGCATATGCTAAAGAAACATCTCCCTGTGTTTCTCCAGAATTTCACTTCTAACACAGGATAGGAATAACTGCAATCGTAGAGTATAGAACTCATTGTTGGTTTTTTTGAATGGGGTTTGCTTTTTGGACCTATACCATGGAGCTCATAAGGAAAGGCACAAATTCACCGTGAAGTGCATATTTACCAGCACTGGAAGTGGATATTTTCTAGTCCTGAATCCACAGAGAGGATTTGCATACATGTGTGCATCTGTACAATCATCACCCACTCAAGAGCAACCCTCAGGATTGCGTATAAAACTGTGAGAATTACAAAAGTTGACAAAACATTTTAAAATTACAGCTGGTAAAAACACATTAAAAATGAATAAAACCCGAAGAGCTCCTCTGGTATTTTAAATGGATGTGAGGGGCTATGAGTATTCATTCCACCTGAAAGTCTGGGAGAAAAATTCTGTTTAAAAATATGAAAATGGGTAACTTGGATCCAAAGCATAGGTGTGACTTCATGTATGGGAAAGTTGAATTGTCCCCAAAGAAAGACCTTTCGGGAAGAGTTCATGGAATCATAGAATTATTTACTTTGGAAAAGACCTTTAAGATCATTGAGTGAAACTGTAAACCTAACACGGCCAAGTCCACCACTAACTCATGTCCCTAAATGCCACAACTACTTGTCTCTTAAATATCTCCAGAGATGGCGACTCAACCACTTCCCTGGGCAGCCTGTTCCAGTGCTTGATAACCCTTTCAGTGAAGATTTTTTCCAAATATATATATACATATGCAGGAACAATTTATTTGTTTCCAAAGCATTAGGGAAAAGTAGGTGGAAAAAACTGTTCATTGCCTTTTGTGATACTACCTATGCTTTCCACTACCTCTTTTAATTTTCCTTATTTTCCCTCTCCCTCCTTCGCTTATCACAAGCTTCCCCACTCTTGATACTCTCACCTTTGGCTTGCAAAGCTAGTGTATGAATATATTTTGAGAGGAGCAATTACAGCAGACCTTAAATTTACGATGCGGCGATTTAATAACTGCCAGCCTTGGTTATGGAGAGGAGTATTGCAGAGAACCGGCACAACCAGATTTGCAGGAGCAACCTGTCCTGCTGACAAACAGACCCTGACTTCCCATTGGAGATTTCCCATTTGGTTTGTGACTGACGCAGAAGGCTGACCTTTCCTTGGATACATCAAACAGAACATGTGGCCTCACGGGGCTTGTGCTGGCTTGGGAAACTACAATATTTTCAGCTTTTCTCCATTCTGCTTTGGAACAGTCATAGACAAATTGCTTGCCAGGTTGACAAGCTGGTTTAGGAACGGAGGTAGGAAACTAGACACCAGTCTTATACATCAAACTTTTAAAAAGTCTGAAGAATAACATCTTCTGGTTCTGAAGTAAACATCCAAAGAATAGTTTGATGCATCTTCTCATTCTGAAGTAAACAAAGAGGAAAGCTTTTACTTCAGTTTCATATACAGATACACGCAGGCCAGTTGGTAGGGAGGGGAAAAAACAGCTTTCCCTTATAAGCATAAGTATTTTCAATAGCTTAATTGGTCAACATTTGTAAATAAAAATATGTCTGATTATTCAAAGATTAAGCTGAAAAGTGACACACTTCACAATGATACAGTGAAAAAAAATACCTAAATATCACCTTTCGTGTGGTGAGAATATCTTCAGCAGAGCACGTTTTTGTGAAAGAATGGGGGATGTTTCAATGAGGGGAAAAAAGGAGAAAAAAGGTCCTTTCCCACTGAGAGAATTATTTATTACTAGATGGAGTTTTGGATCTGACAATACGTTTAAAAGATCGTATGGGAGTTTGGTGCATAAGATCCATTTTTCTGGAACTGACCTGGACATTTAGAAGCCCTATTTCACATTTCAATGAGACCATGGCATCTAAGAGCCTACGTTATTTCCAAACAGGTGGTACAGATGCTTTTAATATGTTGATACTATTACTTAAGAGTTGTCAAGTCAGAATTTGCTCCTATCCATCACATATTCTCTTTTTGTCATGGGGGAAAGCAGAAGAGAAGTTAAGATCAGTCAATGTCTCCTATTGTTAGATGAAATGGATCAGCGAAGACCTTTCTACTTAGGAAATGTACACAGAGCTGCAGTTTTTACCAGTAGCATACGAAATAGCCAGGCTACTGACTGGGTAGGACAAAGACAGAAAGATCTCTAGTTTTGCTTGCAAAATTACCTGGTAATGTTGCCACTTGGCCAGATGGTAGAAGGGGTCAAGTTCTTGCACATCAGCTCTTTGATAGAGAATAAATCATTTATATGGAGCCTGGGTGGCTCCTAGTTGCTCATTTTATGTACTAGTGAATGGCTTCTTACTGCAAGTGGTCACAAGTATGTTTGACAGATGCCTTATCACCATTTGTTGCTATTCTAACTCAGCTCTTCATCTTTGTCTTTCAGCCAGTCACGCTTCCCATAATCACTGCCAGAACATCTGCACAGTGTTTTAAGCAAGCAATTTTGCCTCTTATTAGGGAGTATAGAAAGCAAACTGCTGTATTCTAGGAAGTCTCTTAATGACAAAGCTAGGGATATGTAATTTATGCAGAAAGACTGAATCTTGGTTAAAAAGTAAGAGGAGTTTGAAAAATTCTAGGTTTGGTCCTGATGGTTTCAGTCCCATCTGGTGATTCCTTCCAGACCAGTGCATTGTGCTTGGCATTACAAAGCCGGTGCCAGAGCTCTGGTCTTGAGAAGTCAAGCATGTAGTACGAAAGAAGAAGAAGAAACTGGTAAGCGTTGAGAAAGAGCAGGTGAAGACTGTGTCTTCAAAAAATTACCTGGTGTTAAACCTAGTTTATATATGGCTTCATGTTCCCTGTAGATTTAAGACTCTTGCTTCAAAAGGAAAGACTCATCTCTTGCTGTCAGAGGACCTCACATCTTGCAAATCCATTCATTAACTTAACAAACTCCATCAGGAGCACAGCTGGGTTGTTTGTCCCCTAATTCTGCTGCTGAATGGCAACTTCTGAATCTATTGACTGTACTCGTTGGGAACCTTCTTTTAACTGCCAGCTTAAATGGTTGACAGACACATTACCAACCATTTGTTACCATCCTAATGTCCTCATTGTAAGAGTACCATTGCTCTTGTCAGGGAGTTGTATTTCTAGATGCATTTGTAGACTGCATTTCCTTCCCATCCTTCGCTTTTTAAGCTAAAGACACAAAGCCTGTCTTGTCTCATCTTGTCAATGACTCTTCAATTCCAAAACTGTGCTGGATTGCCATGCCCAGTGCGATCATGTTCCAGAGTGAGCTTAACATTCCTAAATTACAGTTTACCAGACGCAGCTTCGCTTTTGAAATTATTTAACGACTCTCAATGTCTCTTCTTTATTGCAGTCATTTTGGAAAAGCGGCTAGTGATTTTGAGCGCCTCTGGTTTGAGGGCCTTGGAAGAGATGATTTTTCAGTCTGGATAATTTTTTTGTTGCTTCTCAAACATTTCTGAGTTTCCAAAAGCTGAGGAAGCAGAATCACCAAGCACTTGAAATATGATACCTTTTTTGGGGGTGGGTGGACGGGGAGCCACTCGATCCAGTCTAAAATGCAGGTAAAGGAAAACTGGATTCTTAAACAGGCAGATGCCCAGCTTATTAGGTAGTTTCATCTAGATCTCCGAGCGCATCCTTTTACATGGCGATAGCCTGTATTTTTAAATCCAACTTCCTTAATCCTGCAGCTAAGGGACATGACAATCCTGCAGCTGATGGAGATGACAAATGCACCCCTCATGCTGCCCTTCCATCGTCTGCGACGCTGGGCAGCCGGGTGATGGCAGCAGCACCCCTGGCCCTTTGCTGGCTTTTGCCAGCCCAAGGAAGGGGAAATGGAGGTAAATTCACAGCAAAACCCTAGCAAGTTATGGAGGAGATTAGAATACAGAGAGCTATATGTCCTTTGACTTTTTCTGTGAGTAATGTGTGGTATGGGCTACACGCTGGCCGTCACCAGTGTTAGTGTTTCAAAAGGAAGGAGGAAGAGAGCCATGCAAGCACTCACTTGTGTATTTATGTCATGTATATTAAAATATTTTGCTAAAGTGTAGCGCCAGTGACAGTGAGGGGCTGAGGGTCTCCTTTCATCCATAGCTAAAGGATTACAACAGGGATTACCTTCTGGATCATTAGTCTACTGCTGTGTAGGAATAAAGAGATCCAGCTGAGTGGACTACTTGGGTCATCGCTCTTTGATTTATGATTCATTCGCTGTTCAGTACGGGTGAGAATACAAGTGCTTAATGTACCCTACTTTCATAGAGAAGGGGCTTGATTCTGTACAGATCAAATTTAATTGAGCATTGCACGTTCTGTAACTTTCAGGGCCCATTTAAATGTATTTTCCCAGAGAATGGTTAATTCAAAAATTTAATTTCCCTGGCCTTAGCCCAGTTGAATAGCTTTTGCACGTTCACAATATTCTGAAGGGTTCTGGAATAATAGATGAGATAATTAGGTTGCTTTTTGGCGATGGAACAAACAGAACTTCACCTGGTAAAGTCAGAATGACATTTCAATGGGACTTTTTCTTGGCTATTCTTTATAAATATGCTTGCGGGAGCTGATTAATAAATAATCGTACTGTGTTTTATACTAATTTTATGTCTGATGAATGATAAACTTCAGTGTAAAACCAGCATGCTACATAATTACAATGCATACAGATTATTAAATTATTTCCTATTAAAAAGTGAAGAAATCAATGAAGGAGAACCTCTCCTGCCCGGCTTTACTCTGTAGCTGCAATGGTAGACCACAGTGGAAAAGATTACAGTTTCAAGGACTTCTACCCTGGCTCTGGTAAATTTTAAAGCAGATTTTAGGCTGCTGTAATCTAGGCTGTTTGATTACACTTTGTAAGAGCTGTGCATCGATAGAGGAGCTCTGACAGGCTCAGGAACCAGTCTTCCAAATTCAGCCCACAAGAAGCATACAGCTTAAAGAGCTTTCTTTTTAGCCAGCTCTGCACCGGTTGAGGACTTACTTATTTATACCGTGGATTTCCCTGAGTACCCACTATTATTTCAGGCTTCTTTGTATTACTGGACATAAACAAAGGAATCTGAAAGAGCATCTCATTGTAACTTATCTGCATAAAATCACAGTACAAGTGTGACAATACAAGAAAGAGACAACTTTGTGGAGTATCACTCATTGTGGGAGAATCTGCATCTGAAAAAATAAGAGCAATCCAAGTCCATAGTAATTTTTAAATCAAATTTGATACTTAATTTAAGAATTGAAAAACATTTAGATATTTTTCCCAATTTCTACTTTATCATCTTCAGAAACAGAATCTCGGCCAGGTTTGACTTCCTGAGATTTTCAGCTGAAAAGTTACAAAAAATCTTCTGGTTTTTAATACTTACATACACTAGATACACACTACAACACCCTTGGAGTAATTACCCAGATATGACATAACTAATAGGAAAAATTAATTCATAATTTTATTTTTGCTTTTTGAGCTATTTCTTCTATTACAGCTTTTCAGAAATGTATTGATTAAAGGATTTGATTAATGATTAAAGAATTAAAGAAATTCAGAAAATAATTTTAAGTAAATTAGACAATATTAAGTTACCAAGGACAGCTTGTTTAGCTGTCATTTTTCCTTTGTGTTCTGCAGTTTAGATACAAGCTTAAACTTATAAACAAGGAAACAAAATAAAACCAAATAAAAGTAAATGGAAAAACAGGTTATGCTCTATGTGTACTTGGTGGTGGTAGTGGTAGAAAGTTTTAAGCTGAACCATTCAAACACACATACAAAAATTTTTTTAAATTTCTTAAAGCTGCTTGCACTGTAACCCAGGCAAATTAATGTTTTTAAGCTTATTTTCCTTTTGCTAGTATTGACTCCCAGCAAAAAGAACTCCATGAAACTGGATTTTGTGAAGTGCCTCAAATAACTCGATTCGTTTAGAGGACAATTTGGTTAATTAATGAACCGCTCATCTCCAGTCTAGAAAATATTTTGAGAATGTGTTGCAAGCAAAGTATTTTCCAGCTATGCCGTTATCTTTCTACTCTGATGAAGGATGCAGTATGTCTATGACTTCTCTGAGTTGTGGCTTACAGGGGTAAACGCTGCATTCAAAGGCATGTGGTGCTTCTCTGATGTCGAACAAACGTGACCTTTTCTCCAGTCATACAATTGATGTACCCACATCTTGGATGGAGGACACTGTTATTACTTATGTCAAAAATGATTGCGTGGAGGTACATATAATTATGATGAATATTAGCATTTCATATTCCTGGTTAAATTTCTTTTAGTTGTGGAGAACTTCAAAAGATTTCCTTAAACCTATAGACATGAATAGCTGTGCCTATAATTGTATGATGTAATCAAAACCATTTTTTCATAGATTATTACATAAGACTGTCTATAAGTACAAAATGTATATACATTTTAGAAAGAGTAGCTTGGTGAATTGAATTTGTCTTTTTATTTATTTTTCTTTTAAACACAACTTCAAAATAAAAGGACAGCTTAAAGCTGATGTAATTTCCTTACATAATTTCCATAAATTCCTTCCAAAATTTCTTTCCTTTCCTTTTTACTTCATCAGAGTTAAACACATAGGAGAAGGAAAGCTATTTAAACAAAAAAGGATAATGCTTGTGGGAAACAAGTTTGTGTAAATTAGCAAAGAATAAATTTAGGTGAGAAATGAGATGAAGTTTCTAGCTACCATAAAGCTGAAATTCTGGAAGTATGTTCCAAGCTGAATTTTAAACCGGTACTTCATAAATTTAGTACATTTATGAATTTGGTAATTTGATATGGTTTTCCTGTGATAGCAAGGACTAAGTCTTGGACATCCAAGGGATCCAAGTGCTACATTACAGTTCAAGATATAAGAGAGTCACATATCAGCAAATAGTAAAGGTTTTCATTATGGTTGTCCGTTATTTGGCAATCTCTTACTGAGTTTCATTTTGACTGTTATGTTGTGTAGATTTACACATACAGAGAAACTTAGAAGGTTGTCAATATTGCAGTTGCACTAATTTTACTTTTCCAAAACTATCAGGAAATGCAGAGATGTAGAGAATAATCAGTGTTTTGGGTGACAAAATACTTCCAGAGAAAGTGAAATCTCATACATATAAAAATATCACTCAAAACTAAGGAAGTCTACATTTTTAGGTAGAAAAATGGAACACATATTACCATTTTCAGTGTTGCATAATAAATCAAATACCATTGGGAAAATGTGTTTTGCTGCATGTTTGTTAATTCACTCAATGTACATAACAATACATGCGTGCTTATCCCCCCCACCACCACTTGCATACAGAGCTGTTTTTCTAATTCTTGGCAAGTCTTGGACTTTCCAGTGGAAATGACAATCAGATGAAAACCCTGCAGCATGAAGCATAAACACAGCTTATCTGCACTTTGTTTCCTGATATCTTCAGGTTCACTATATGATTGAAGTGGGTCGCTATATCATTGATGTTCACTTTTCATTACTCTTTAGAAAATTCCTTATAAAGAAATGCACATTTTTTTCTGATTTTTTGCTTTTGGGTTCCACAAGGAGGAATGTAACAGTCAAAGTCTGGATTCTCTGTTGACTTCATAAGTCCTTTCAAGGTCACAGTTAGCTACAGATTAACAAAGAATACATGACTGGCTCTATAGATGTACAAAAACTGAAGTTATATCCTGATCACATGTGATATTGTTCTTGTGAACGCAAAAAAACCCTGACACTTAGGAAATAGGGATAGATATGAAGGTGGAATGTACCACCGATTTTACGTGTAAGCCAAAGAACACTTGCTCTATTACCCTCTACTATTTTGAGGGTGACAGAGCACTGGAACAGGCTGCCCAGAGATGCTGTAGAGTTTCCTTCTCTGAAGATATTCAAAACCCACCTGGATGTGCTCCTGTCTAACCTGCTCTAGGTGAACCTGCTTTGGCAGGAGGATTGGACTAGATGACCTCTGAAGGTCCCTTCCAACTTCTACCGTTCTGTGATTCTGTGACAGAAAGGCCCATATAAGGAGAAAAGCTGAACTGAATCCCATTCAAGACAACAAAAAATACTGTGGATCAGGATGCAAATGTGCTATTTTGATAGGCTGAGAGTCTTCTGTAGAGTGCTGTTCACGAATCATTTGCTAAACAATTGTATGAAATGAATATGGGTACTTGTTTTAGACACATGTTCTTCTTCTAGTTGTATTCCCATTTGCATATCACAACTCCATTGCAATCACATCATATATAAATAATACATTGTGCCAAGTAACACCTTTAAACTTGAAACTTATGTCATAATATGACATGGTACAAGAAAAATAATATCCAAAAAGCATTTAATCATAGAATCAGGGTGTTAGGTTAATTGAAGTCCATTTGGTAGAGCTCTCAGAAAGTTTCAATAGATTTAATAGGAAAGAAAGAATTATCAGGTGAGTCAGTCATCTCAAATTATTTCTCATTTACAGTAGTTTAGGATTTAGGACATGTTAATTAGTTTAGAATGAAAATTCCTGCCTAAGAGCTAGTTGTTACACACAGCCGCTGGCTGTACTGGAGTTCACAATAAATCCTACCACAAGATGAGAAATTATTCTGTATCTAAAATGACCTCTTGACCTAGAGAAAGATCCCAAGCACGTGTTTCTGGGATGATTCACATGCATAATTCAGAGGTGATTAGTTGTACTGGTTTCCATACTCCTCAAGGAATAGGAAAGAAATAGCGAAATTAAGAGACGAAATGTAATTAATGAGCAATAAGGACTGTTAAAAAGGTAGGCCTGATTGCAGCAAGCACCTGGGAAATCTATTAAGATCACAATTAACTTGTTATTTCATCCAATCTGGAAGAGTTCAACTTGTTATAATGGCACTCCTGGCCAAGGCATGATTTTACAGAGGGTTTTAGTACTTTAAATGTCAAGGTAAGCCTCCAAACTAAAGAAACAAAAATCCAAATGCCCTTTCCTCAGGTGTTTCTCTCAAATTCAATTCCTACGGAATCTGAATCTTTTCAGAGTCCTCCAATATCTGCTAACATAAAAATGCCACTCAACCACACATACAGATGCCTCCTCTCCTGCTTGGCAGGGATTTTCTTAGCAGTGGGCTGAGGATAAATATCACCATGGCATTCCCTTAGGAACAATGCATTAGTGTGCATTACAAGAGTTTAATGGAGACTGACTTGGATCACAAGGGCTGCTTGCCTTCTTTGAGATCATAAAGCACAAGAGTTGCACTCCTTCAGAAATTACTACAACTCAGTTTGCACATATAACATTGCCTAGTCCGTGATAATTCTTTGCAGAAAGAGCTTTTATTGGATAAACTCATCTACTAAAATTCCAGTGCAAGAAGGTTTTTGTTAAAGTTTATCTGGAATGTGGAAAATGAAAAAAAAAATTAAAAAAATATATGGAGTAACATGTCAAAGAATCACCTTTTGCATTTTACAACTTGCTGTATATTTCTTACATTTAAGATTGTGTTCAGAAAAAAGTGGAAGGTTGATTCTCATTTTCTGAAGCCTCTATTTAAGCCTTTAGCTGCTTCTGAGACTTCTCCCCATTAGTTTTAAAGTGCAGGTCAATGATTTTTACATAGTGCAAAGACAGATTAAGGAACACGTTTCAGTTCTATAGAGAATATATCTAGTTTTGCTTCATTCAGCCTAGAAAGAAGGGGAATTATCAAAGCAAAGAAGATACATTCACTTTCTCCGACAACATATAACATATAATTTAAAGGAACTTTATAATATTGTCAATGAAAATCTTTGCCTAAAAGGGTTAAAATATATGATGATACTAAAATGCATTGATGATATTTTTCTTTGATAATCAGATGCGTAAACCATTCTTGCTAACTATAGTAATTTATTCACATTTTGCCGGTATTTTGTGTGTGATACAAATGTGTTCTTACCTGCATCAGCATACTGGAAGAGGAAAGACAGAAAAAGTTTCAATCAACCAAGCAACAGAAAAAAATCCCTCCACGCCTTCCACTTGACATCTGGCTCAGCATTGGAAAGGAAATAAACATGTACTATAGAAATTTGGCTAAATAAAGCCACAACTACAGCTGTTATAAAAAGTCTGTTGAAACGATGTCTTTGAAAATTGTCAAATCTCTGTGGCCAGAATCCAGGAATTTTATATTCTTACAAAATGCGCTTGCATGGTCTCAAAAATTTCTTAGCTATTTCTGGTTTGTACTTTAAGAAAAGCTTGAGTCTGAATGCTTTTCCATTTAAAGTGTTAACAGTTGATCTATTAAAATATACTTCTTTTCCTTCCAAACCTGGCTTCTCTTGCTTCCTCAGTCTGTTCTGGTTGCAACAGCTCTGCTACCAAGATTCTGCAGATGAGTTAACCAACATGGCATAAGAAGTCAAGATTCAAAATTAAACATTTTGCAAGATGTCTGTGGGCCAAACACGAGATATTTACTTAGTTGGACTTCAGTAAAGTAGGTCCAATAGCTTACACAGTGAAATACAGATTTAAATGATGGTTAAGCTGAGCAGCTATGGAAAATTTACAGATAAACATTTCCCTTTCAGGTATCATATAGTTCAAAATATATTTTATGATAGTAACTTCACTTGGTCATGTTCCTAGAAGGAGTATGACAGTTCTGAATACTGTCCTACTATCTGAATACATTTTTAGCTCAGCAGCTGCTACGAATGCAGGTTGCTGATGCACAGTGTTAACTGGTAAGCATTGGTGAAGAATACAGAGAAAAAAATAAGCTTGCACGAGCTGCCTAATAAAGCTGCATTTGCTTCTTGATGTGAGGGGGATTAAATAAGCAATTGCGGTAATGAAGGTGTCAGATGACTTAGAGAGAAATCATGACTTTTACTGTTTACAGTCTATCAAAACCCACTGTTTCCAACTGTGTCTGATTAGTTTCCTTTCCAACTGTTGCCTTGCCACAGGAGGCTTCCTAGCACTCATTCTACCTTTTTTTTTGTCCTCGTCTCAATATATTATTGCAATCAAAACTTTGGTACTGCAGTTTTATACTAGTTTAATACCAATGATTTCACAGGAATTATACTTGTGTGAAACTGCAGTTGTGCACTGGTGAGCTACGCATACCATAGGCAAATTCTGAATTTATACTACATGCATTTCATGGCCAGGATTAATAGGTTAGACACTTGGCATAACTTCCACAGCTTCAGGATTTTTGATATAATCCATCTCATATAAAGCTTGAAATAAGACTTTATTAGTCTTACTTTAAAAAGTACAGGTATCAAGGGGTTGATGGAAAACTTCAGCTCCTTCTCCTGTCAGTCTTACAGAGTATAGGCTTTTTTCAAAGGCAAAGCAATAAATTACAGTGAAAAGAGTCCAATTTTAAAGGACACAACACTAACACTAATATATTAATACACTAACACGCTAATGCATTAATATATTAATAAACTAATACATTAATTACTTGAAATTATAATCATGATGTATGTCTTTTTGGTATCACAAATATAAAATGGAGTTGTAGACACATAAAGGGAGTCAGATTTTTAATGCATAGTCAGCTGGGGAAGGAATCATGACACTTTCTACCTCTCCAGCATCTGTCTCTTAGTTTGGAATAAGCACATTTAAAATGTTGTAAAAAAACATGATTGAACTATTCATAACTAATTGATTTTATACATTCAGCATGCTGCTGGTGTTTACACTGTAAGTATTAAAAAGTCAAAGAACAAATAGAAGCAACACTATTGATAACTGAACTCTGATATTTTATTTGATATGGGAAATCCGTGTCAGTTTCAGTTGGGAAAAAGGAATATATTTTAATACATTGAAAGATACTTCCTCTCTCTCAGTTTCATACAAACTGAGATAAATTCAGGTGCATAAATCCCTCCTGGAATTCGTATTTTCTATATGTTTTTTGAGTGTATGTTTTGAATGGGTGGAGTTTCTGTGTTTTAATATAAAGGTGTTTATTACCTTAGTATAAAAATAACCTTCTATTCGTAGAATCATAGAATTATAGAATGTTTTGGGTTGGAAGGGAGCTTTAAAGATCATCTAGTTCAACCCCCCTGTCTATTTATTCCTATAATAAAAGGTTTCATATGGTCAGTTACAAAATGAAGAATGGTTTGAAAATGGTCAGTGTCTCCGCTAGTGGGACCCTGAAGAGGTGTTACTCTACCATCTTACATAAGTAGTAAGACACGCAAAAATATCTTGCTCTGAGTCACGGTCAGTTGTAGCAAAAATTAAAAATAGCCTGTTGTAATCCTATTTCACACTATTAGACCTCTATTTTTTAATTGAACATCCTCCAGTATCTTCTCTTTCTTGAGCTGTGCTTGCACAGAAAAGCTAGAAGAACCATTTGCATGGAAATAAGATTTCCTCTAGCAAGTGTTACCTGCTAGTCATTAACGGTGTGGAAGTGAATCTTATTAAACTTTATGCAAGAGGTATTTTTAATGCCAGTTGCCAGAAAACAATGTAAGAAGCTATCACCTCAAAGCACGAGAGATTTTTCTTGAAAGAAATCTGTTTATCAGAATGTTGGCTGGGTACATCATATATATAGGCATAAAAACAAGGAAACGAATTATGATGTATAATGTATCTTAATCAGAAACCAGTGAGCCTCATTTCATGGAAGACAAAACTGCAATTTGATTCCTTCAAAAGAGAAGAAATCCCAATCAAAGACTATTGTTTGTGGTGACTGGTGACACATACTACAAAAGACTAGTGAGCTTGATGTATGCTGGTTCTTAGACTGATCACACGTTGCAAGGAGACGTGCTCACTGCGGAGGCAGGGGCAGTCATGGGGATAAGGCATCTTCTATGGACCCTGCCAGGGCTGAGTGTTTATAGCATTACTAACGTCCTACCCACAGTAGTACAGGATCTCAAAAAACTGTAATCCTGGTGACAGTGTTTGGCAGTGTGTGCTTTTATTATTTTCTACAAAGAAATTTACATATGTTCTTGAAAAATGAAGTGTGGTACAGTGACAAAATCAAGAAACAAAGGCTTAATGTGGGTTAGCCACACAATAAATCTGTATTTCCCAGGTCCTTCTTGTATATTTTCATGATAGATACTCCTCACTGTTAACCTATCATAATGATCATAGAAATAGAATCATAGATTGCATAGGTTGGAAGGGACCTTTCAGATCATCTAGGCCAACCAACAACCTAACTCTGACAAAAACCACCACTAACTATAATCATTGAGTTGACTTTATAACCTATAGTTACACAAGCTAATAAAAATGATAGATGATAATACTGCTAGGTTCTCAATAAAAATAACGTTTTATTAAAAAAACTGACATCTGTTTCAGGAGAGGCCAAAGTATAGCTCATACCTCATCTGTAGCTCCCAAACAATGACAATGGGTCCTGCGCTCTGGTTTATCATGGGGAAGAAGTTGTAGTGAGGGAGCCACCGGGCAACTGGGTCCCTCACTGGGAGAGTGTGGAGAAACGTGGCAGATGCAGAGGTTTGCCTGGAGCCGGGGAGCTGTGGGTGATGTTGCTGTCCCCACAAGCGTGTTGAAGGTGCTTTCTTTTTAGGTCTTTGAGGTCAGTGTTATAAGCCCGGTGACTCTCAAGTCGCTTGCAATGTCAGGATAGTTGATCATGCTCCATTTTCCCAGCAAAGCACTCCTTTTCCCAAACCACACCAACAGTTGCGTGCTGTTTTATTGCAGCACATGAAGTGCCAGTTGGATTTTTTTCTGCCAGAGGTTTAACATTTACTTTGAGTGTCATATGCTGAATGACTGATAGTATTAATTAAAAACAAACAAGGAAATTATCAATAGACACTGAAAGTCTGATGCAAGACGATGCTTTTGCTGAAAACCAGCTAAAATAAATGACATCTTATGCTCTCCATCGTAACAGGGAAAAACAAGTAAGGGACTAGATATAGTGAGGGTAAAGTACTTTAAGTTTAAAATGGTCAACGGCAAGAATAATTATATACATATATAATGTATAGTAATTATGTATTACATATAATTACATACACAATATAGGAAGTAAAAATAAAATAAGTAAATATTACTTAAAATCTTATATAAGCATTCAAAAGACTAATCATAAGGTAGTTAACAACGGATAAAAGTGAAACAAAGCTGGCAAATACTGAGCTCACTGTATTAATTCTCTAGTTTTTAAATTTAGGTCTATGTCCCAAAACCTCATTGATATCTGGACCAGAAAACATGCTTAAGACAGTAGTCATTAAAAAAAAAAAAAAAAAAGGAAAAAAGAAGAAAAGCTACTTTTGCTCTTGCCTGACCCTGAAGAAACCTAAACACCTACGGAAACCTAAAGGAATTCAAATTTTTATGTTTCCTCAGAGGTATTAAGTTCCGCTACTGGAAAAGCGCAGAAGCCCCTCTAGTCGCAACAGATTTGGTGCTTACATCTCATCGATATCCCCAGAGCAGGAGTCCTGCTGCCTGTTGCACCTGGATGTGTTGAGCCAGGGCTCTTCTCTGAACACACCTACACATCAGCATCCCAGTTTTCTTCCACATCCCCAAGAAGCAGTTGAATTTCCCCTTTGCCAACAACCTAGGAGTGTGAGCGCTTAGGGGTCCTCAGCTACTGCCAGAGCAGATTCAAGCTCAGTTTTCTAGTAAATTGTGCTAACCAGAGGGATGTATGTGTGTTCAGGCAATGGTCAGGGAAAAGGAACATTCTTGAACCTTCCTGTTGGAAATGCTTTATTATGAATGTGCTACTAAAACTTTCATGATGCCAGAGAAACGTAAAAAATGAATGAGGATGGGAGAAACATGGATTCTGGGTACTGCAACAAAGACTATATTATTTCATCTGTTTTGAATTAAAGTACAGACTTAGTTTTGTAAAAGAGGGAATTGTGCAGGCAACTATGTTCTGGAATATAAGTGAACAAAAATAAATCCTGATAATGTTCAGAAAAGTGCTCTAGCCCTGGAGATATCCCCCTGAATTGGGATGGCCTAAATCAGGAAATGCATTGGTCAGCACATGCAGGTTTTGCAGATGCTCTGTTGGGAGTCCTGGTATGTATGGGGAGCACCGTCACTCACTGCTGGCAATTTTTGGACATTCATTTCAATATAAAGGTGCTGGGAGCCTTGTTTTTCAATCAAAGAATGACAGTGGGGGCAGAAGTCTTTCAGTACCCATCCACCAGCGTCCTTCCCACAGGAAGGCTTTATTTAAAGCATTGCAATGTTAGTTTTCTTTTCATGACTGCCCATAACTCTAGCACTTCTGCTGAAAGACTTTTAGGAGTGAGGATTTAACACAAGAGTGACAGGTACTCCTCTGAAGTCTGAAGGCCAAGCTTGTGGCAATCAAAACATCTTCAGCACTCCACTGGGTGGCCATTGGATGACAATGACTTTTGGCCAATGTGGACGTGAGTCAGTCTCAAACTGCAAATCCAAGAGAATTTAGCTAGCACATTTTAAATCTGGAAGCAGAGAAAACTATACTGAACAGCCTCGTCTGAGAAAGTAGTAAGAAGGCCTTAATTGACGTGAGGTTTTGAGAGAAGCATGAAATTCACTTTTCATAAAATTTGCCTGTGTGGGAGTTGGACTTTTTTTTTGGTCACCACCTCAGTGATGAATAATATGTTACTTATTAAAAAGAAAATCTCTGACGACTATTGAGATCTCTGAAAGGAACAGACGCTTTATATCAGAATTGATTTAGACATGATACATAAAAATAGAGTGGAAAAAAATCTTCAGTCAAAAACTGTCTTCCTCTAGGCAGGTATGGATATAAAAACATATTATCTGACAAGTAAGCTTCTAACAGAGGACATAAAATTATATACACTATTAATCTTGTTATTATTAACCTTTTGGATATTCATTGTTTCTCAAATCTAATCATATTTCATATAGATATTACAGTGCATAGGTAAGGAGCTCAAAACACTTTAAAGATATTAATTAAAGCTCATCCACAATACTCCTGGGAAGCAGAGCTAGAATCATTAAAATCATCTGACAGAGGAGGAGAAAGTAAGCAGTAGAGAATGTAAGTGACATATCTAACATCACACAAAGCCAGAAATTAAATCCAATATCCTCAGTTGTCAATTGATTGTTGTAGTTGCTGGGAACCAGCCTTTTACGTTTAAAACATGTTCAAATATCAAGAACGTCCGCTGAAAAATCCAGTTTAGACTGGAGTTGCAAGTGGACAGGTGTTGCAGAGAGGTATGTGGTGTCAACACACCAGAGAGGCATCCTGTGACCCATCTCGACTCCCCTAGACGGGTCAGAAGATAAAAATGAGCTACAAAATGCTGATTCCCTGGAGTCAATGGCTGCAGCATGACATGAGATGCGAGGCACCACCAACTTATTAAAATACTGAATTTAGCAACTAATCTGTAAGGATAGTTCACTTAATGCTCATACCCTCTGTGTATGTTAAGGGAACATGGACTGCTTTCCACATGTAAAGAGGACTTGCAGCTGTCCCAGAAAACCCCTGACTTTGACGGGCCCTGAGCAGAAAGGACTGTAGTCATCTAATCAAAGCTCAGTGGATTAAAATATGAAGTGTACACAAAGAAAAATGAAATTCCTCAACACTGTTTTGGATGTTTCAGTTTCCTTGAAAAACTATACATTCTTGTTTATGTTTTCTGTTCAAAACTACTCTTTTAATAAACTATTAAATGGGTTCAAATGCCTGCAAACAGAAGCAATTAAAAGTCTACCAAAAATGTCTTCTTCAAAAACTAAAACGAAATTCACACCGTTTCAGAATGTTATTCCAAATAAAATCTTTACATTGGTTTGTTTAATTGTTGCGTTTTAAATGAAAATGTTTTTCCAGTATACCATGTGCAAAGAGCTACACAACATTTCAATCTTTAAAAACTCTTTTTTAAGACACATTTTTCATGATCACATAGATTGTATTATTATAATGCTTTCAAAAAAAGCTTATTTTTAAAAATTTTTAATATTTATTTTCTCGAAAAAGAAAATGAGTAATTTTTTTCTCAATTAGGAATTTTTATTAGCACTTCTGAAGACACAAGAGCAGACTGAATTCCGTCAGTTACAAGTGTAAGAAAGTCTGAAGCTCTTTGTAACAAAGATATTCAAGTTTTCTGTGTCTTTTTTTCTTTCTCTTTGCCATTTTCACTTGAAATTGCATTTTGGTGTAACAGTTTTGTGGAAAAGGGACCTCCTGTGCAGATTTTTTCACGTTGTTGTCTGCTGAAATTATATTTAAAACCATTAAAGAAGTAACCATACATTAGCTCTGCCTTGCAAGAACAATACTATCCCTTATTCAAAAGCTAGAAACAACTGTCTTGCCAAATTAAGTCAATCTCTTAATGATGCTGCTGATGGGATGGATACTTATACATTACTCTCTTGATTTTTGTCAGTGAAAAGGTATTTGTGCTTCTTCCAAGCCACTTAAACACCGGAGGGCCTGATCCTGCTCATACTTAAGTAAGAAGGTTCCCACAGAGTTAATTGGAAATGGAGAGTAGGCCATGGTCGAAAGCACTGTCATGTGCAGACACCACAGCAGCACCTAGCTGGCAAGACGATTAGCAAGCACATCTGTTCTGAACCATTAAAATGATATAAAGAAATTGCCTTTAAACCACCTGCAGGACAGTAATTTCATACAATCATTACAGAGTCATTAAGAAAAGTTAATATAGAAAAAAACTGCTGTGGGAAATGTAATCTTTTTCTGTGTTTACTAGATACTCTAAAGATTTGAGGAGCAAACAGTCTGAGAACTATTGTGTCGGGTGATTATGCATTGTCTCCAGAGCATATTGGCTCACCTCTCACAGGTTAGACTTCTTACAACATACTCAAGCGATACTGAGAATTTCCATGTTGTACATGTAAATATGGTCAAAAACATTTACAGGCCAGCAGGATTTGGGACCCCTGTTGAGAAGATATTCTTGAATTCTGAAGGTGGTGTAGGCCTCTGAAAGTCAGGTCTTAAAATCCTTTTGTTCACAGTAGCAACAACAACAGGCTGGATATAAGTAAAATGGACATAAAGAAAGTTGTACTAAAACTGGGGAGGGGGCATAAGTGACCAAAGCAAGAACAGACAGAAAAATGAGATGGAGGGCAAAAGAGGAACCGAATCTTTTAGATCAAAATAAGAGTTTGCAGTGTGATTCAATACTGGAATATTTGCTTATAATCCTTTATTTTGTAGATAACATTTATATAAGGGGGGGGAAAAAGAAATGTTGTGTCAGATGCGTTCATCTGCTCTGAGGCATAGAAAGTTCTGCATGACAGACAAGCTGAAGGAGTTATATGGGAAGCACCAGTTGTTGACTTTGGTAAGACTTTGACACATTGTCTCCCAAACTATGGCAATACAAGTTTTGACAAAAACATTTGGAGCAGAAAAGCTCCATGCACATGGGGAAAACTGTGTCTGATGTAACACTTTCAGTGTGCCACTGTTAATTGGAGAACTACATTGGGTAGGGCATTTTCCTTCATGACTGAAAGGACAGAATAGAAAATCTTCTTATTAATTGCAAATAAGATTAGAGGCAAAGGGGCTGCAAGCACTTTGGAAGGAAAAAAAAATAGAATGAAAAATGAGTTTGACAGATTGGAGGAAAGGTTTGTAATTAAGAGCATGTTATTTAACAAGTACAAATGCCACATTAAATAGAAATAGTCATCTCCAGTAACTTCGTGGGGGTCAACAGATTAAGCAGCAATTATACAGAAAAATCTTTGAATATTATAATGATTTAATTTAAAAAAAACCACATATACATTGAGAAGTATAAGAGGGAGTAAATTATATGTGTAAAAATATACAATATGAAAAATGCATGAAGTAGTCTTTTTAGTCTTTTCAATCAGATTCATGTGGATTACTTTTTCTATACTTCAAGAAAGATACATCAGAGTTGTAATCTCCACAAAACAAAGTCCAGAGCAAACAGAATGGTCAGAGATACTGACAATACAATTGACACAGAAAAACAGGGAGACCTGCTATGGAGAAAACGGAAAAGTGACATACTAGCCATTTATAGAATACAATCTGTAAGTACAGATGTTAATTTTGAAAAAGTAAAATATTACTGCAATAACTTGTTCTCCATATCCACTGATGAGGGTACAAGAGTGCTTCAGTTGCAGCAAAGGATGCTTAGTTCAGATATCAGGGAAACAATCCATTAAGATATTTGAGTGCCGGCAGATGTTGCCCATGGAAGCTGTGGAATCCCCATCACTGGAACTTTTAAAGCATTGGTTAGTCAAATATTGGTCAGGGATGGTATTGATGTTATCAACTCCTCCTTCAGTGGGAATCATGGCTGATGTCTCAGGACCCTTCCCCTATCATCCTACCGTGTAGCAACTGCCCGGACTTTTGGAAGAAAGCCATTTGTCTAATTCATATTAACAAAGCCAAAAAATGAAACGTAAAGGAGGGAAGATTGCTGGAGCAATTTGAGACAAATTGGATTTTGGATGGCGTAGAAGGAGTTACACATGTTTGCAGACCTGATGAAAGGACTTCCTGCTTTAGCCTACCTAAACCAGACATACCATAGTATTTTGTGCAATTTTGTTGCCATAGTATTTTTGCCATGGTGACTGCTTCATTAAAGAAAGTAAATTATGGAAGCCAGCCATAGTAGGTGAGCTACTAGAATGGTCATAGAAACAAAAATGGAGAAAGACTAAAATTGACTGCAACAGGAAGACAGTTTATAGCATGTGGTGTGAAACTGAGGTCAGTTCCCATTGCAGGGAGGCCATCATAGAAACTACCAGTGCTGTTTGCCAACCTATGTGAAGTGACTTAGAGGGTTTCAGTACAACTCTCAGAGTTCGTGTTGCCCAAAATTGCTACTTTGGTACAGAAAATCTCTGCAGAAGACACTGCTGTGCTTAGGGTAGTAATATCTCTGGGAAATGTAACAAAGATACTGCTGGGAAGCCAATGGACATAAGAGATGGTAGAATGAAATTTAGTTTTTCAGAGGTAATACATTCAGGTGAGGCACCTTCTCAAGGCCATATAGAGCATACAGAGTAACATCAGTAGTCAAAGCTCGCACTAACTTCAGAGGGACACAATTTAGCTACAGCTGCTGAAGAGGAGGGAGAACTGGACTGGAAGGAGGAGTGGAAGGAGGGCTGGAAATGGCCAATACTGGTCTGGAAAGCAGAGTGCCAGATAAACAAAAGGGCTTTTAATAAATTATAATTTAAAAAATCTCAGCAAAACATAAAGGTACAAATGCAATAAAATAATCAAAGGAAATAGATGTTTCACTAGCAAAAAACTGGTCTTATGTCATTCAAATACACAAGCAAAAAGCCAATCAAGTATTCTGTGAAGCCACTCAGGGATATACAGAAAGTGGGAAGTTAGTTAATGACGTTAGTATTGCTCTGAGCCTGAATAAATTCTCTGCTTTCGTCTCCATGAAATAAGCCAAAGGTCAGATTCTGAGGATTGGGATATTTTCCCAAGTGGGAGGGAAAGGAATGGAAGCGTTGAAAGACTTTATGAGTACATCAAAGCAGAAAGGCAATTAGAGCTGATAAAAGTTCACATAGAACCAGATACAGATAAATTGCATCCCAGATTTATATTTTTTTTAACCTAGCAAGATGTAGAGATTTCCAGCTCCTAAGAACTAAGAAAGCATAATATATTTAGGATTCAAGAGCACAGAGATTCAAGAACCAAATTGGGTCAGGCATTATATTGAAGTTTATTCGTTTGATGACTTATTTATTTATTTATTTATCGTCTCAGTGGGACATAAGGGAAAGCCTCTGTTATGAGGCTCAGCGAGGTGAGTTATGCATTGCTGAAGGAATGAGGTAACAGTAAGCATAGATCTGAAATCATCACTGTGGTGTTTTCCAAAGTAATTTGCACTTTACACAGTCTCAGGTGTTTGCTGCTGTCAAAGTTGGTTTGCTAGAATCTTATACTTCGATTAAATGTATCTGAGTTATTTGCTGTAGAATTATGACAAAAGATAATTCACTGGTATACTATTATGATGATTTCAAATGTAATTTATTTATATCTTTTTAGCGCTCTCAAGTGAATGAGTTAAATAGCATTTTCCATCTTATTCAGCCTATTCTAGCTTTGCTCAGTTTGCCCATCCTATGGAGAATATTACTTTTTTCTTTATAAATCAAAACAAGGGAGAATAGCTAAGGGGAGAGAGAGAGAAAAGAAGTGTGTGGTTTCCCAGATAGCAGGAGTTAGTGTACTATTTAATGCATTCGGTAGAGGGGACTACACTGACCCACAGAAAGAAACTGCGGGAAAACTAACATCTACTGATGTCTTTATGTTAGCATGCATAGGTACTGAGTTGTTCCCCATCCTTTTAGTGATGCAGGTGTGCTCACAAACACGTGTTCCATTTTCAATATTATTCATAATCTTTAAGTGTTTCTGCTCTTTCATCTATGGCACCCTATAATTTCTTGCAAACAACTTTGCTGAAAAAAGCTGTAAGGTTGTTTTCTTTGATTAGTAAAAAGTCAAGGTTCATCAGATGTTGTTTACATGGCTTACAAGTTACTTGGTTCAATCAGGGAAAGGGATATTCAGTGAACTTTCTGCTATCCCTATTTTCCCACATGTTGGGGCTCAGCAACTCCTTAATAATGCATAAGGACAACCACGACTCTTCTCAGGCCATTGGCAAGGAGTTGGTAAATAGAGCTGGAGCTATTACAGTGACACAAATAAGAAGCTGAACACCATGCTTGATTTTCTGAGAGACTGGAAACAGAAAAATCAGTTTAAAAGACTAGACTTTCAAAACTTATTAATTATAAATTTAATTCCTTGGTATACGTGTTAAAGGTTTTTTTCCTGAAAAGTCGAAGTTCTAAGATTGGAGTTTTTGTGGAATATTTATGCCGCAGTGGCCTTTGTGTCAAAGACAGCAGATCAGAGCGCTGAAGTTTGTTCTTTGCAGCAGAAGTTCAGTCCAGCCCAGGTCATCCTTTCCCATGGTGTTCTGGCTGCACATTGAAGTCCTGGTTTGGGGAAGAACAGTTCTGGATGTGGTTTCTCTCCTTCTTTCTTCAGCTACTGGTAAAGTTTTGAGGGTTCAAATGTTTGGGCTTCATTACAAAAATAAACACACCACATTTACAGGATTTACATAAATATTTTAAGTGGGAAATACAAAGAAAATTTTGAAACATTTTCAGAATTCAAAAAGTAGGTTTGAATTAAAGATATATGATATACCATTCATTATGGTCTAAATGCATGAGTGTTTCAGATTACAATGTTGATTCATGTACTGAAGTCAATACTGGAAATACATCAGCCTTCTTCCAGTATTTTTTAATCAACAGCCCTTTCCAAACAATTTAATAAATGACAAACACTGTCTTATTTAATTTCTGTGATTCTATTCAAAAGGAAGTGAGCAGACAGTTACGGTTAAGTCTTCATCACTTCCTAATACCATAATAACAATGTTTTAACTCAAACCAGCTGCAGATATTCCAGAAGACTCAAAACAGGAGATTAATTAGACTTGAAAGGTTGAAAAATTCATGTGAATGTGACATTAAACTCAACTGTTTAGTCTGTGGGCAGGTGACACTTGCTTACTGCTACTGTTACCACTGCTACTGAGAAGGTACACAGTCCACTATGACACCACAAAGCGGTGGCCTCCAAAGTGCGGGGGATGCATACACCCCAGGGTGTGTGTGTGTAAGACAATCCATTAGGGTATAGGAAGAAAGCATTTTCTGTGCCATTAATAAAAAAGATAGAAAATTTAAAAAATTTAAAATAGAGTTGATTTTATCTTTGTCTCATCCTTTTTTTTAATTTCTATTTTTGTGTATGATTTATAATGTGCATCATATATAAGACAGTAGTCCATGCATACAACTTATAAATAAATACATAGATATATTGGGAATGCATACTCAAAAGTTTTTTCATCAATCAGAAAAGTTTGGAGACCACTGTACTGAAGAACTACTATGAAATCCAACTACGGGAATCTAAAGAACATTCAGTGCACTATTCATTCAACAAAAGAATTACAGTAAATCTGTGCCAGGCCTGTCCCCTGCAGCAGGAAATGTGCTTTTGTTACCTCACTAATTCAGTGCTTGTCTCTATGGAAAGAATGAGAAAAGTGAATTAGATGCACATGCAAGGGAGTGGTTAGGCTTTACTCAGAGTGGCTTATTGGCCCAACCATTATATTTTAACATTTATTTTACCTCAAAACCACCACCACCAATCAGACATGTACAGGCTGGCTCAGCCCTTCACCCTCAATGTGGGCAAATGGTTTTCTAGATGAGACTTCAAAACTGGAAATATTGATTTGCCAATGAATATTAAGGTCTGAGGAACTGTTTCAGCCTGCTATTAACTGTACATGAGTTCTCGTCCTTCCCTCTGCTGCTCTGTGCCCTCCTCGGGGCTGGCTCAGGTACAGACAGCCTTTGTTCAGATTGAGGGGTAGAGATCTCTAGAAGAGATTTGTATGGACATGGGCTATCAGAAAACAATCTATCTTCGTGGTGCCTACCAGTCATTGGTAATTGTTATGGTTTAACCCCAGCCGGCAGCTAGGACCTCACAGCTGCTGGTACAGTTCTCCCCCTTCTCCCAGAAGGGCAGGGAGAAGAGGGAGAAAAGGAGGGGTAAGGGAAAGGAAAAAAATCCTCATGGGTTGAGATAAAGACAGTTTAGTAGAACAATAACAGAAAAGGAAAATGACAATAATAATAGCAATAACAACAATAATAATAATGACACAAATGACTCTCACCACCCAGTGAATTGGCACCATCCCGAGCAGTGTTCGTTGATCCCCTCCCCCCTGGACAATCACCATTTATATACTGAGCAGATTGTCTATGGAATGGAATATTCCATAGGCCATTCCATTGTTCTGTCTATGCTCCTTCTCAGCTTCTTTGGGAACCTGAAAAGAGCCCTTGAAAAACATAAATATTGCTTTGTGACAACCAAACCAATATGCGTTATTGACATTCCTTCCACAGCAATTACTAGAAAGAAAATTACCACTTTCCCAGCTGAAACTGGGACACTAATAAAGATGGTCTTTTAATTGTAACCACACCTTATTTGTGATGTGTCTTTTATAATGAAACACAGTATAGTAAAAGAGAATAAGATGAGGGAAAATCCTTGACTAACAAGCAGCTATAAACAACTGTAGGGCAGAGGAAGTATTAAGAAACGTTGATGGAAGGAAAAAAGCTGAAGTAATTTGTTACTCAGTACTTAACATATGCAATGTACACAGAATATTTGAAGATTTTTCTTCCCTTGTCTGGAGGACTCTGATTTCTTTCTCCGCTGCCCCACCTGCACTTCCCATCCATTTGCAGCTTCCTTCTCTACTGTCTCGGCAATGAGGAACAAGCACGATAGCTTGACGTTGACGACTACACCAAGACATGCAGGAGAAGAATTGTTAAGATTAGGAGCCTCGTTTGATCTCAGACTTCGATGATTTAAAGGTGACAGCTAATCTCGCTCCTGTCAGTTGAGGACTCTGAGGGTTTCCAAAAGGACTCAGACACCCAGATTTGTCATTCACCTGAGCTTAGGCTGTATTATGCAGCTTTTTTGACCACCATCTATTTGGTAAGTCTTTAGAGATCTGACTAAAACTACAGAAATTCAATGTCCTCTTTAAATCTTTGGCATCAGAAAACTGAAGGACAAGCATTAAACTTTGACATCTATCTGATTGTTGTTAGTGTTTTGTTTTCTTTCAAGAGACAGGAAAACGTATTCCTTTGAACATTATTCTAGCTATTCCTTTTGGTAAAGGATCTTCGAAAGTGGAAAACATTTCAATGAACTTAATAAACAAACTCTTTACAATTCCAGTTTTGTTTCAAGGATTCTGAATGAGAGATTGCGCGTCTACCACGTGACAATATCCTTCTTCAATTAGCCTGAAAAAAAAGATATTTCCCACAAACTAAACAACTCCTCAGGAGTAGAAACAAATTTCTAAAAAGCAATGATTCTAGACTCAGCACTGTGAAGTTAAGACACAAAATTATTGTGATGACCTTAAGCGGAGGAAAGGTGTTTAATGAAGTGGGATGTATGTGTGGGAGGGGATTAATTGTAAATTCAGCATTTGTCTTTAACTAAAGAAGTTGGATTTGAAGACTGTTTTTTGTCAGAACTTCATACAAAAGAATTCCTGTCAGAGATATTCATAGTGTCTGAATTAGTTTGATTTAAATTCTCAGCCTGGAAATGTCACCAAAAAATAGATTAATCCAACAATATGACGTAATGCTATCAACCTGATCAGGAAGGAGGACACAAGAAATTGTTAATCAAAGAATCATAGGATCATTTAGGTTGGAAAAAAAACCTTTAAGATCATTGAATCCAATTGTAAATTTAACACTTCCAAGTCCACCACTAAACCATGTCCCTAAGTGCCACATCTATACGTCTTTTAAATACCTCCAGGGATGGTGACTCAACCACTTCCTTGGGCAGCCTGCTCAGGTTGATAACCCTTTCAGTGAAGAAATTTTTCCTCATACCCAATCTAAACTGCCTTTGACACAACTTCTTCAGACTTGCTCCAACACCTCAATGTCTTTCTTGTAGTGAGGGGCCCAAACCAGAACACACTACAAGGTGCAGACTCACCAGGGCCGAGAACAGGGGGACAATCACTTCCTAGTCCTGCTCACCACACTATTCCCGATACAGGCCAGGATGCTGTTGGCCTTCTTGGCTACCTGGGCAAACTGCTGGCTCATGTTCATCCAGCTGTCGACCATATACCCCCAGGTCCTTTTCTGCCAGGCAGCTCTCCAGCCACTCTTCCCCAAGCCTGTAGCGCTGCATGGGTTTGTTGTGACCCGAGTGCAGGACCCATCACTTGCCCTTGTTGAACCTCATACCGTTGGTCTCGGCCCATCGATCCAGCTGGTCCAGGTCCCTCTGTAGAGCCTTCCTACCCTCAAGGAGATCAACACTCCAACCCAACTTGGTGTCGTCTGCAAACTTACTGAAGGTGCACTCGGTCCCCTCATCCAGATCATTGATAAAGATACTAAACAGAACTTACCCTGAGGTTCACATGCTGAGGTTCACAAAATCTGTTGTTGACTCTGTAGGAGAAATGAGAGAAATGAAAAGAAGCAGGAAAGAGAAGGGAGAAAAGAAAATTGTGAAGATGCAGACAGAGAAACAAGAAAAGAGGAGAAGGGAAATATCACAACGGGATGGGGGGGAAGTGTTAACATAAGCAAAAAATTAAAAGAACAAAATCAGATTAAATACCAGGAAGAAAAAGATCAAAGGAAGTTGTCTGTGCTAGAAAAGGATATAGTTTGATAAAAAGCAGAAGGCATCAGATAATATGAGAAGCCATATGAGGTGGAAAAGCCATATACCTAATCAAATATTTGCACGAGAATGTCAATAGAGGTACTATGGTTTAAACAAGATGAATATGGCTGGCAGATAGATTAGGACTGGTGCTCTGCACAGCCTGGTAAAATGGGAAATGTCCCTGAAGTGCACCTTGCTGAAAGGAGGAACTGGTTGGTGTGGTGGTGGTGAGTTGAACCTCCTGAGATGCCTGCTCGGTCCCCAGGGTTTGCAGACAGCCAGCTGGCACAAGTCATTAAGTATAGCAGATTTTTTTCATTTCAGGGGGAAGATTGTGACTTTCTGTGGTTAGGAATGAGCCTTGTGACTACACCACCTCCAGGTTTGATTATCATAAAAGTTTCCTATGAGACACTCCCTAGCCATCTCCCGCTGCTGCAGAGCACAGCTGCCCACAACTGAGGTATGTTTCCAGACTGGCAAAAAAGGTCTTTGTGAGAATACCAGTTAGGCTACACTTGGTCCTTTGTCTCCCTTGACAGTCTAAAAGACACCCAAGGAGATGGAGAACATGGGAGCTTCACATTGCAAACACAGTTTTGAAAGGCAAGGCTTTCTGAGGATAAAATAGATATTTGTTTTGCAACAAATATGCCCTTTTCCACCTCTTATTGTGCTATCTGTGCAGCCTACGTGTATCTCATGCCATAAACTAGAGAACAGAATGAGTCTTGCTTTGAGCTAGAACAGCTGAGTTTACTGCACCCCACCTGAGGTTGCTGATTGACTTTGCACCCCCTCAGCTTACTCCTTGCATCGGACTGATAAAATTAAAGCACAGCACAGGGGAGTGTTTGTGGTTCTAAACTGGAAAAGAGATCATAAAATCTTTGTATTAGACTTACCATGCTATTGTAGTGACATATAATGGCCAAAGCAGGAACAGAGCTGGTGATAGAACCCCTGCATTCAGATGAGAACGTCACGTGTAATGTGACAAATTAGATAACAGTCTTGTCTTTCTTCAGCAGAGAATTAAACTGACCCATGGTATTCACTTATTTCCTTGGGAGCTCTCCTAGAACTCAACCTCAATCTCAGCCCTCAATTACTTGTGCATTTTATGTAATCTGCATTGAGGGCCCTACTTCTGTTCCAGTATCATATTAAAGCTATTCTACACTCCTTAAGGTTTACTTTTTGCTCTATGATGATACCACTTCAATCATTCTAGGAAAGGCTGGTTGTGTAATTATAAATGATTCAAGGGTAAACAAAACATTTGTCCAGAAAATATGTTTCTGAGGTAAATTTTGCTCCCCCTAACTGCTTCTATTTCTACTTTACAGTTTGCTTCATAAATCACATGGTAACGTGGTTAGAAAATGCAACATACTTTCTGAAGTTGTAGATGAAAATAGATGCAACATTAGTAAAAAGTCAACCGAAAACAGCGAGATCTTTAAAATCACGAGCACACTTGACTGAACAGTTACAAGCGTCATTTTAGTCACCCTAAAGCTTCTTATTTCAAAGCTGCAAAATAGATGTATTGACAGTTGCACAGGAATGAACTTTAAAGATACATAAAGGCAGCAGAGGTCAACCAAACTCTGAATAAATGTTAAAGTGCCAGAGGCTCATGAGGAAGTGCAAGAAATTCCGATGTTGTTGCTGTCCCCGAGACCAAGAGAAAGAATTAACAGTACTCCCAGCACTGTGCCCTGAAGTCAGAGCAAAGGGATTCCGAGCACTGTCTTGTCCCAGGAAAGGAAGAAAAGAGGTCAGTGCTGACTGGCTTTGCCGCTACTGCCCCAAGGGAACTGCTGCAAAACCTTAGCTAGAAAGGGAAAGTCCACAAAGTGTCTTCTAATCCTGCCAGCCACAGTCTTTTTCCAAAGAAAGGGGGAAGGACTCTGTTTTTACCCTTGTTTCCCCATCTGTCTTTGAAATTATTTGCACCTTTATGCAAATTTAATAAGGGCACGTATAAGTATATGCAAATATATATGAATCTGGAAGACTGCTTTTGCCTTTAAAGATTTCTGAGAGATAAGAACCAAGTTGAGAATTTCCATGTTCATTTCTGCTGATGTCCTTATAGATGTTTTCAGAAACAGAGTTCAGGGCGGTGCCAAATGTTTATCTATTGTCAAAAGCCTTACTTTTCACAGCAAGGTCAAAAACAGACAGGCTTCAAGGCATAAGGCAGGATACGTTTTTCTATCAGTTCAGAGGAATTTGTCTGGAAGCTGAGTTTTGCTACTAGAGCTTGGTTTTCCCTCATCCCATACGGCCTCCAGCAGCAGGGGCAGCCCTGCGTTTCTCAGTGCCCTCTCAGGAAAGAGAAGCTGTTCGGGCAGCTGGCCCAGGAGCGGGTGCACGGCTCACCTGCACCCTGCATTTCCCACCTTCCACTGACATGCTTCGATGCGTGGCACCTGGGAACACATGGGCTACCTTTTGACTTGCCAGCTGCACTCCTGAATGACTTTTATTAGTGGAAGGTATCTGGCAAGCAAGAGATTGAAGTGGCAGTTTTTTTCTTCAGCCTGTTGCACGTCATGTTTTATTTTCACTTGTTCTGGAGTTGCCCATATGTCGGTCCTTTAGATAAAAGTACAAAGCCAGATGGTACAAATAAAATATGTAATGAGACTGTCTGCCCTTGTGAGAAGAGATCATTTCCTAATGTTAGGAAATGCTAGTAAGTAGATGCATGGAGCTGCAGAAAAAGAGATGGATGCCTGGAGGGATCCAGTTCAGTGCAGCACCCAAGGAGGGAAGTTTCTACCCAGCAAATAAAAGCCTCTTGGCATGTAAGACAGTCTTACTGAGAATGCTGAATGGCAACATTAAGGCAAGTTTGCTGTGCAATTGTGATGGGTGACTGCAATATGCATAAGGAGGCTGACCCTAAGAGCACTGCAGCTGAAGGCATTACTGTAGCCTGAGAAGAGCGCCGCCACGCCAGCTGCACAGATAACAGCGGTGGAGACATTGTGGCACCACCTTCAGGATGGGTCCGGAGGACTTGCATCTGTACACTTTTTGCTAGCTTCCACTAAAGTCTGTGTGCCATGGCACGGTTGCATCTTATATGTGTACTAACTAGACTGAAAATGGCTTTCTTACGCTGCACTCACACATCCCGCTTGCACAGTACACATATCTTAATGTAGCTATTAATTATGCTTGGTAGCGTGTCCTTCCTGAAGTTTTGACTATTCACTACAACAATTACTTATTTCTAATAAAGTATTATCACTGCACTTTCCACTTTTCATTTAGTAAGATTTAAAAGTTGTAACTGTTCTGTTGTTTATAGACACCATTGCTTACAACGCTCAGCTTAGCAAAGACTAGTTTGATATGTGAGGTTTCAAATCCTAAAAATGGCTGCTACTACTACTAATCGTTGTCATAAATATTTTTTCCTTTATCTTGTATGTTACTCATCAGATTTGTGATAAAGTCACCTGAGAAGGCAATACTGTAATGACGCATAGCAAAATTTGGGCTTAACACAGATTTGCGTGTTACAAAAATATATATGAAGTAAAAGAAAGAGGAAATTTCTTTGACAGCCCCTCCGCTTTGGAATGTGTAGACTGCTGCAATTTAGGTTATATCACAGGGATTTCTCATAGGGAAAATGCCGTTACAAAATACTAGCTTCTACTTTTTATTTCACTGTGCGTTCCTAGCTGTGCTAATGAGAGCCTTCAGCCTGTGTGGCTGTGTTTAACTCAATTTCCATTAAATCACTGCAGTTCATCTTACAGTCCTACAGCACTCCAGAAATTTGTGAAAGTGTTCATTTAGATTTGAAAATGCCATAATTTATCAGCCAAAGCCTTTTTAAGAGGAAACAGTCTTTTTATTTCTCTAAACATTTAGTTAGCTGTCCCTGGTTTGACTTCACATGTCTCGCAATTACCAACAGCTGAACAGGAGTAGATACGTACATCTTCAGGTGTTGTCAGTAAAGAGCACAGTGGGTGAAGGGTGGCTGGAATGTTAATTGGAAACAGTTCTCTTCTTTTGAGTCAATTTTTATTATTTAGTTACACTGTTCTTTACTCTTCAATGCCAGTGTTCTACCACTGAAAAGACTCCTCAGATGACTGACCTGTGGGGAACAGTTGTTCTGTGGGCATTTGACAGGATGCTAACAGTTTGATGCAGAAACAAATTTAAGAGATGTCTTAATTTAAGCATGCTCCATATAGTTGTTACATCATAGTGATGTAAAGAGCCTGCTCTGAGCTCTATGAGCGTCCTTGCCTTTAGAACAAAACATGCTGTATGTGAATTTTATACTGTGCAGCTCAGGAAGAGACTCTTACAACCACTATGGGAAGGGCAGATCTCAGTCATGTGTAGAAAATATACCTTGGGTCACTGTTTCCCTGATGATCCAGGCTACATCACATGAGGACATGAACGCTTTAGTAGGCATGAAGGTCCACTTCTGTAATGTAAAATTAAACCGTTTTGTTTAAATGATTTTTGTAATTAAGACATAATTGGAGCAGAGCCATCC
This sequence comes from Larus michahellis, assembly GCF_964199755.1. NCBI lineage: Eukaryota > Metazoa > Chordata > Aves > Charadriiformes > Laridae > Larus > Larus michahellis. The sequence continues at coordinate 62,108,228 of NC_133898.1, forward strand.
AAGACTGTTTTTCAGATCAAGAAGTTAGGGAAGGTTGCACATATGTCCACAATTGCAAGGGAACTGAAGTCAGACCATGGGCAGCTAACTAGGTGTTAGGAGAGATGGAAAGACCCTTTCCTGTTATAAAGGCTCTGCCTGGGAAATTACGGTATTTTCAAATAAAAATGAAGAGTGCTCTTGGAACTATAAGATTAATTATTTTTTTTCCTACTTCAACGAGTAAACATATCTGGGGCTTGTAGAGTTTTTTCTTCCCTGAGTGTTCCCCAGAGATACTCGTTCTCAAGAGTATCTTTATGGGAAGAGAGGATTTAAACCTCTTTGTTATTCATGCTGTTTGCACTTCTTGCATTTTCCGTTCTTATGACGCATCTTTCCCTCAAAACGTATCCAGCTATGTGTACTTGAACCATGAGATGTTATAGACTAGTTTTAGGAGCTGCCGGTTTCACACGATGAATTTCGAACAATTTCAGATTAGTTACACATTCAGTAATTTCTATCCTTGTTTTAAGAGTGTTGTTACTGCCTCTTTAGTAGGGCAGATACCAAGTTTAGTAAAATTTCTGCTTTTGACTAACACTCGAGCAATATTGCCCCAGTATTCACTTCTTGTTTATGCAGACTGAGGAAGAGGAAGTAGAATTCTGTGTGAAGGATTCACACTAAAAGAAGATGGGCTGTTGACTTGTGAAAATGCTTAACCAAAATATCTTTATTAAAATATAAAAATCTCAGTGGTAATTTCTTCCTAATGAAGAAAATATGAAAGATCCATTTACTTACACAATAAGTTAAACCAGTAATAAGCAGAAATACTTGCCAGCCAGATAGGGCCTAAGACAATGCTCCTTTAAGTATTTCAGTGGATCATAGGAGATATATTCTCATACAACTAATGCTCTGATGACACATTAATGTGAATGTTGTAAACATCTACAGATAGCTTACAGATAAAAGCTTTAAAGATATATATAAACACAAAAGCTGCAAACATAAGCTTTGCTTGGAATATTAAGACAGTTTTTCAGACTTAATATAAGGTTGTAAATATTTTCTGATGTCTATAGCAAATGAAATAAATTTGACAAATTTGTAAATAGATAAAACTTGAGACTGCTGTGCTATTCCATTAAAATGAGGGGAAAGGTCACCAGTGTGCACCAGGTAAAGTGTAAGAGAGATCACAAAAATATGGTAGTGCAATATAACATTTGCAAAGAATTATAAATACAGTTAATACAACCTCAGAATGTAATGGGCTGTACCATGGACGTATAGCTGGGTTATACCTGTACCAGTGTTGTTGGAGGACAAATTCTGTAGGAGCTTTTGAGTGTTTTCATGGAATCAGCAACGCGTGGAACTAGAGGAATAAATTGTTGCACTATGTACTTAATATTAATCTATTTAATGTAAAATAACGTTAGAAATAATTTTGCCTTCAGCCTACATTGAAAAGTTACAAAGATCCTATAAAATGGGAAAGGCATCAGATATTAAGCCTGGTATTATCATAGACTATTTCTCCTGAAATGCAGTTTTCCAACATATATTTTAGGTATTTTCGGTAAACAGGAAATCAGTCTTATTCAGAGTAGACTGGACAATCTCAACAGCCAAATGAAAACAGAATTCACATGCAAAAGCGAATTTTCACTCACACAAAGGAGTGTAGTTTTGCTATCAGTGCACAGAACAGAACTCAATAAAATGTCAATTATTTTCTTTCCATACTGTGTTTGAAAAGTTATCACTTAATTCTGGAAATTTTAATAGTAATAATATATTATCATGTTAACTAAATTTAACATCTAATTTCTTTATAAGTTTTAGTTTGAAATGCTTCAATTTCTTCTCCCACTTCCTGTGCATGTTGGAAGTATGCTCTTTACAGGATTTCCTCCTTACTAGCAATGAGATTGTCTTAATTAGACATAGACGGGTTCAGAATATTCTGCCTTTTCAAAACTCTCTCTAAAATTAGTTCTTCTAGAAATCCAAACCAGATAACTGTCTTTTGCATTGTCTCATAAATTATTTGATAAATTTGTCATGGAAACTAATGTAAAAATTCCACAAGCTTTCCTGGGAGTAAATTCAAATTTTTGTATGGCTGTGTGGTAAAGGACAGAGTAAAACTGGAAGAATTGCGAGTATTCTACAGTAGCATAAATAGAACATATTTATTTAGCGAACAAGTTGTCTATCTGTAAAAGTTCAGGAAATCTTTACCTTGGGAATTATATCTGAGCATAATTTTCAAAAGGCACAACTTGAGGCCATTTCCTTTTGTTCTATTGCTTGTTACTTGGGAGAAGAGACTGACAGCCATCTTCCTATAGCCTCCTTTCAGGTAGGTGATAAGATCTCCCCTCAGTCTCCTTTTCTCCAGACTAAGCAACCCTGCTTCACTCAAGACTTCTGCTCTAGACCCTTCACTAGCTTTATTGCTGTTCTCTGGATATGTTTCAGCGCCTCATTGTCTTTCTTGCAGTGAGGGGCCCAAAACGGAACACAATACTCGAAGTGCAGCCTCACCAATGTTGAGTACAGGGGGACAATCACTTCCCTAGTCCCACTGGCCACACTATTTCTGATACAAGCCAAGATGGTGTTGGCCTTCTTGGCCACCTGGGCACACTGTTGGCTCATATTCATCCGGCTGTAGACCCAACACCCCAGGTCCTTTTCTACCAGGCGTCTCTCCAGCCACTCTTCCCCAAGCCTGTAGCATTGAATGGGTTACAAGTAGCTTGGTAACAAGTGCTTTTGTTTGACGAGTTAGGCCAGTTGGGCTACATCTAGATAGAAAGGATCTACTCACACAGATCCAATTGTGAGACTGAGATCTTTGTTGTAATAGAGATCATGAAGGGATGCAACAGTCACAGCACTAGTATTAGTTGCCCGCTCAGTCAAAGTGTCTAGACTCAGGCACTGTATTTCAAGGGAGATGTGAATAAATCCAAGGCCAAAAAACTAATTTATGAGGAAGCACTAAGCAAATTAGATGTCAGATTAGAGATGAAGGGTCACTGTGGTGCTTTGCAGATGAGAAGGTGTTAACTTTCAGGCAGAAATAATCTTTTCTTCCAAGTCCACTACGGATAAAACCAGTTTAGTTTTGCTTTTGGAGGCATGCATACAATTCTATCACATCACGTTGTCAAAAGGTTGTCTAGGGCCACATCTTGTGACAGTCATAGGTTAGCCATAGGCCTAATCACACATTCAACTAGTCTTCACTGTTTTTTTCCCAAGCTGTCCTGGAGTCTTTCATCTGCAACCAGTGGGTATAAAGACATCATAACTGTCCTCCACAGAGTGGAAACAGTAGGAATTCAGCTAATATATTTCTTACAAATGGCAAGTAAATTCATGTTCTAAAGCTCAATTTAAATAAAAGAATCAGCATAAATCACCCTATATCTTTGAGAAAAGAGTATGAGAGTTAAGAGTTAAGGAAAAAGAGCAAACACAAGTGACGAGCTTTTCCCTTCCACCCTTTCAACATCAATGAATATTTTATTGAATTCTGGAAGGCATAAGGGAAGATTCTTTTTTTATTCTAAGGAAGGGAATTTTCAATGGGATTTTATATATTTATTCTAGGAGTAGCATTTATTACAACTGCTTTATTTTCTAGTAAAATTTGTTAAAGGCTACAAAGCCAGGTCCTCTTTAGATTATGAAGTGGAGGTGACTATTCAAGGACTATTCTGTTCAGCCGCCTTACTGTTGAGGTGCCTGGTCTGAAAGGGTCATATCTTTGCCAGCGTAACTATCTTTTGCTAGTGTTAGTTCCAGGGAATCAAAAGAAGGTGTTGGGTAGCTCTATCTGAGGACTAGATGTAGACTTGGGTAGATTCTTGGAACCCACACAACTCAAGGAGGCACAGTGGACTACAGGCCATGACATTACTGTTCTCGTAACTAGTTATGTTATGATTTTAAAGATTAAAAAAAGAAAGAACTATGCTGAGAGAACACTTCTTTTTCTTTTTTTTTTTTTTTTTTGAACCATCTGTATGCAGACCCCCTCCAGGAAACGATTTAAAGCTTGTACTTTCGATCGTGCTGTTTATTTCCTTGAAACAACTGTTTGTTCTTACACTAAATTCAACAAAGGCTCATGAGTCACTAACTTTGAAATTGATTGGGCTTTCTGGAGCAAGTTAAAAGCCCCCTATGTATTTCTTAATTTGCTGAAAGGATACAGGCTCAGAAGATTTTCAGTGCTTCTGGTAGCCCAGGGGAGAGCTCTTTAATTGGTGAGTGTATCAAAAAAAAAAAGAATACCAAAGGAAAAAAAAGAAAAGGAAAGATTCCCTTGTAAGAAACTTCTCCTTTATGGATCCTATGCTTTATTCTTTTATCTGGGTTGAGCCTGTAAGCTGCTGAGCACCTTTAATTCCCTACTGAAATCTTTGGGGGCTGCTAGAAGTTCATCACCACCAATTTGTTTCAAAAGGCATTTGGGAGCTTGGAACTTCAGAGGGCTGAGCCCTTGTTGAACTGGTCAGATATGGTCCAGAGCAGAAGGTCCTCACCTGGGGGAAACTGTCACTGCTCTAGTGCTGCAGACCACCTGAGCAGGGTAAGCAAGTGGGTAAAGCCTTTTTTAATCAACTCAAGAAAATCTCTGCATCACAGATCCTGGTTCTCATAGGGAATTTAAGTCCTGGACATCTGCTAAAGTTGAAACACCGCCAGATGAGGGCAGTCAGCAAGATTTCCAGATCGTGACTGGGAGTAAATTCTTGATACAGGTACTGTATCTGGTTCTGCTAGTCGCTGCTAAGGAATAATTAACTGGAGATGTCGTAATCCATGAAAGTCCTGTCTGTAGTGGCCATGAAACAATGGAGTTCGATATCATGAAGAGAGTGAGGAAGGAGAGTAGCAGATACAGACCCCGGAGTTCAGGAGGGCAGTTTTAAGCGTATTCAGAAAACTGGTAGATGGGAGCACATAAGAGGCAGCTCTGAAGGGTGAAGGATCTCAGAAAATCTGGAAGGTTTTAAAGACAGCATCCTCCAAGTGCAGGAATTGTCCATCAGGGAGACAAGCAGATGTACCAGGAGACTGCTTAAGCTCAGCAGGTAACTCATGACACAAGCTTCAGCGCAAAAAGGAGGTGAAAGAAGAGCAGGCTATGGAAGACGAATTTAGGAACGCTGGCTAGCCAAGTGTCAGAAAAGCCAAAGTTGAACTGGATATCAGAGATTCAGGGGACATCAAAGGCAAAAAGAAGAGCTTCTATCACTGTGTTAGTGGTAAAAGGCTGAACACAGGGAAAGTGGGCCTGCAGGATGGTTGATTTAGTGACAGCAGGCACACATGAGGCTGAGGTACTCGATGCTGACTTTGACTCAGCCTTCACTGACAAAGCTTCTGCGCTTGGTGAAGGAGGAGAACTACCAGCAGTGGATGTGGATTCAGTCAGGTTTTACTTACAAGAATTTGACCCATACCAGTCCATGGGAGCAAATGGGCTTTATCCAAGGGTGCTGAGTGATCTGGCCAATATCTCTGCAGCATTTTTCACCTTTGAAAGGTCATGGAGACAATAGGAAGAGGGGAATCCTTGATGAGTGGAAGAAGGAAAATGTTGCAGCCATGTTAAAAAAAAAAAAACACAAAAGGATAATCCAGGGAACTAAAGGTTGGACAATCTTGGCAGATCATGGAGTGAGTCCTGTTGGAAGCCATTTCTGGGTACACAAGACAGAACTGAGTGATTGGGTACAGTCAGCATGGATTTACCAAAATTATATCATACCTGACCAACCTGACTGTCTTCCTTGACAGAATCATTGGATTTGTGGACAAGGGGAACACAGGGAATGTCATTCATTTTGACCTTAGCTTTTGATATTGTCTCCTATAATACTCTTTTATCCAAAATAAGATATTCCAGTCTGGACAAATGGGCAATTAGATGCGTAAAAAACTATTTAGATGATTGGTCTGAAAAGCTACTGGCTGAGCCAGTAACGAGTGGAGTACTGCAAAGTTTTACTTTGGGACCTGTACTGCTTATCAACTTTATCACTGAGTTGAAGGAGGCAATGGGGTGTACATTATCAACACTGCAGACCACACCGAACTGGGGAGACCAGTTGATACACTCAATGGCACAGCTGCCTTCCATGGAAACCCTGACTGGCTGTAAGAATGGGCAGATAAGAACATTATGAAGTTCAACAAGGACAAGTGCAGGGTCCTGCACCTGGGAAGAATGAGTCGTCTGCAGCAATGCAGGCTAGAGCTTGACTGAGGGGGGCAGTTTTGCTGAAAAGGCCCTGGGGTGTTAGCAGACAGGGAGCTGAGCATAAGACAGCAATGTCCCTGGCAGCAAAGAGGGCCAACAACATCCTGGCCTGTAGGACCAGAAGAACAGCCAGGAAGAGGAGTGAATTTATCATTTCCCTTTACTCACCACTCCTTAGACTGCATCTACAATTCTGTTTTGGGCTCCCGAATACAAGAAAGGCGTCAATAAACTGGAGTGGGTTTAGTGGATGGCCACCAAGATGATTAGGAACTGGAGCACACACCCTGTGAGAAGAAGCTGAGGAACTGAAGCCTTGGGCAGAGATGGCTTCAAGAGGACGTAATAGCCGCACCCCAGCACCTCTGGGAAGGTCAGTAAGGAGCTGGAGTTGGGCTTTTCAAAGCAGGGCATGATGGGAGGATGAGATGATGGGCAGCAGCTGAAGTGAAAGGTTCAAACTGTATATGAAAAAAATCCTTTTCCCCATAAGGGCAGTCAGGTACTGGATCAGGTTGCCCAAAATGTTTTGCTGACTCAGCCCTTGGAGGTTTTCTAGATCCCACTGGATAAAGGCCTGAACAACTTAGTTTGACCTAACAGCTAACCCTAGTATGAGCAGGATATTGGACTATAGACCTCCTGAGATCCTTTCCAGACTGAATTTTCCTGTGGTCCTAAAACTCCCCTTGGTTTTAGAGAATAGCAGCAGAGCTCACCTGCTGCTGGGTAGAATCTGCTCTATATCTAAAATTCTGGGATAGGTGGTACAAAAAGAGTTTAATAGCCTTAGCTAAATATTGGAACCCTAAGTCATGTTATTCTTTTGGTTTTTGTTTTAAATTTGGTCTCAGAATAATTTTTATCTTGGGAGGGAAAAGAAGAAAGAGCACACTAATGACCTTTATGTTTTGAAAGAGGTGAGTAAAAAGTTATTAAACTGCAGTCAGGTAAAGCTCTTTGCACAGCCAGACAGGGAAATATTTGCAGAGACTACGAGGTGGGCTTTGGGTAGGAAATGGTTTGGATTCATAAAAGTGGAAAAGCGTTTAGCTAAATATTTACCTTGTATGCAGCTTGGAGTGGTCAAGTGAAAACAGAAGGTCTGTATATGACATTTGCAGATATGTCCAGATAATACTAAATATAGGCAGGAGTCTGCCTTTGGGGAAAGGGGCCTTTACACTGACATAACATTACTTTTAGAATTTACTTCTGACTCCCACAACATACCCAGTTCAAGCGCTTTACATTAACAGAATATAGGTATGAGACTCAGCTATGCGAACGCAGTAATTTATACAATCGTACAGCGTATTTTAAAATAGAACCATGATAGTTAATGAGAATTTCTGAAATGACCAGGAAATATATTCACTCTTGAACCAGTGGATGCCACTAAAATGAGCAAGAAATGTTTTTGCTGCAGTGTAATAACATCAAGATATCAGGATACTGATTACTAGGGTTCCTTTCCTGTTTTTTTTTTTGTTTGTTTGAACTATATGAAGATTGGAAGGGTACTCCGATAACCTAAGTTTCTAAAGGAAATGAATTTTCATTCAGTCAGTAACGATGATAATTCTAAAACATACATTACTGCTAACTTCATAATCTTTAATGCGTTTATCCACAAAAAAACACCTGTGATGAAAGAAGTATAGTCATGCCCCCTTACCAGTGAAAAACTTAATGAGCAGAACTTGAAGACTTCATCTTGAATGGCATAGAGGTGAAATTTTAAAGCAGTTTTTTGGAACTAAAATTAAACAAAATCCACTCAAATCCTTTAGGCCACTAAGTACCTTTATATAATTGGCCAAACACTGAATATCTCTGGCAATACGTAATGTTGGCCTGCTAAATCAGCATTGTGAGTTAGTATTACAACCTAACCTAGTACTGCAATCACCCTGGCCATCCAAAATTTAGAATGAATGAAATGTCTTCCCAAAGTCCTGGAGAGGCTGAATATTGCTGACTAGAAAACAGCTCAGGGCACCCTCACAGAGGAGGAGTCAAAAGATCAGAAGGTTTTTCTTGATCACACCCTTCCTTCCTACCATTCAAGGCTGAGATGGCTGACCATCTCGGGAAGCACCATGTCTATGGGGCCTGAACCTTCTTCCTATAGATCCCCATCAGTTTTGGATCTTCTCCCAAACTCAGCCACTGCTTATGTGTGTGTCTCCTTCTGCCTGCTCATCATTTGACATGGGGTACTCCACAACTCAGCTGCCCACACAGAGGGGCCTAGAGCCATGTGCCCTGGTGCCACCTGAGATGCCCACACAGGCTGTTAGCTCCAGCACGGGACCCGCAGGCTGCTTCAGAGATGGGTCCTCCTCAAAGTAGGAAGTAATGCAGATGCTCTGAAGTGAATTTTTCAACGTAAAACCTTCTCTGGAAGGTCTTGTTTTTCCCTGCTGACTTTAGGAGGATCAGCGAATGAAGGCCAGGATTTATAGGCCAGAGCACCTGTCATGGAACAAGGAGCTGGCATTTTGGCAGCTAAACCAAGCCCACTGGACTGGAAAGGGAGCATGGACATCTGGCACTCACCTAGACTCCTGCCTCCAAACGCCACATTTTAGTCCTACCTTAACCTCAAACTGGATTCCAGCCCATATTCTTAGATAGCTGAAGTGATATGAGAAATTGGATTCAGTTGCCTGAAGAAAGGATTTGGTGCTGGTTTAGGCACTATGAGTTGCCTTGTGTAGCTTCTCCCCGCGACTGATGATTCAATTCAATTCATACCAGAGCATCTCAAATGATGCCAACATACCTGTGCTTATTGAATCCACCCAAAATGGGATCCAAGGCCTTGATCTAGTAAGTTTGCAATGTTTTCTAAAGAAGTAGGGGGAGAACCAGGGTATTTAATAGATTAGTTTCTAAAATCTGTGAGGAATGAAGGTGGAGAAGGGAAAGAGATGAATGGAAGGGATTATGATCTCAAAGGTTTGTTGTAAGCTTTGAGTAAGCATTCAGGATTTTCAATGTTTGTTTGCAACAAATGTCCAAAGCTACTTAGATATACCTTGAAATTCCTGTTGTTGGCAATCCTTATTTTCCTCTTTGAACTTCATAATGACTGTCAACTAGTAGTTAGATCTAATAGTGTCAATAGAGTACAGTTATTGCACCTGAAGTTATCAGTAGTAAAGGTCTGCTGCTCAGCGAGACATCCTATACTCAATGTTTTAGAAAAGACAATAGTATTTTGACTTAGATACTGTGTTGTTATTGGTAACAATATAGCAATATTGATAACAAGAAAAAGAAAGAGGAATGAAAGCAATCCTTTTTAGCAGAATAACGTTTAACAATTTATACTTTGAGATAGGTCTGTTCTCTTCCTCATATTCCTTTGTGGATGTGCTGTATCTGCAGCAGTTGATTAACTCACAGTAAATCTAATTATACAATACTTACAATGCCTAATTTACCTTTACTTTCAGCTAATTGGTCAATTAGCTTGATTTGGGGAATAATCAGTTTACAGTGCTGAGCACACAAATGGGATTTGGCAAAGAGAGGACAAAAGTACTGAGCAAACGGTGGTATACAGATTAATTCGTAACACTTCTGAAGAAACATTGTAGTGGCGCCTACTAGATTTGAATCCTTAATTATTAAATATCAAACCAAGTTCTCAATACCTTAAAAACTTACTACCCTCCCCTCTCCCCCCTGCTTTCCATGTATTACTTAGTTGATGGAAAAATTGTGCTAGGCCAAGTTTAATCAGGTGTGTATGCCAAGTCAATGTCATTTTTTCATCCATGGAACATCCTGAAGCAATGCAGCATTCACCTACTATTTTTACACGGCAAACCAAACATGCAGAATACCTGAAAGCAGCTGAATCTTCAGTGAGTACAAAGCTATTAGCAGAACTGGTTATCCAATTTATTTGATTGCACACTAAACATACTCGGAGTTCCTACAAAGGGGTACTATTAGACAGCTCCTATTATGACCATCAGCAAGAGCTCAATTTTTGGCATTTTGCAAACCTTAGCTCTGTTTAAATCCAGGGAAACTGAATATTTTTCTTCATTCTGTGATGCAGTTTTCCTCTTCCACACTCCTTGCAGAATGAGGAACTGTAATTGCAAACTTTTAGGTTCAGGCAAATACTATTGCATGTTGCTGAAAGCCTCTAATCAATGAGTATTTTTGTGGCTTATTTTACTCCTATTTACACCGCACTTTAGGGACTAGCTAGTTATTGCATAGATCATCATCATTATTATATTTGATAATTTAAGAAATCGGTCATTTCACCACTGACTAAAATCAGTTTTTGCACAGACATCTATTTTTCATGATCTACCTCTTGGGTAGTAACTTTGCAGAACTGCACTTTGGTAAAATAAAGAAACTCTGTATTAAGAGAAATATTTGAAGAGATCCTGGCGTTAGTGGTCTGGATACTTCAAGCAAGTTTCTGGTGCTGTTTTAAGCTGATAACTGATTTCAGGAAATAGATAAAAAAAACTTTTCCTCCTCTGAAGAGTATTCGTGCAATCCGGACCAGAAGCACCACCAAACAGTGGAGGCAGCCTGTCTTCCCCTAACAGTACGTATTACATGGCATCATTAGTGGCTGGAAAGATAAACTGCTCTGTTTTGGCAGCTTCAGTGTTCCTACAGCCTGGCTGGCGAAAGGAAAGTAGTCTGTCCTGTGTTATGTTAGAAGTGCATAGCATTTTAGAAACAGTGTTTGCACAGACAAGCAGTAGAATTATATAGCTACTGCTCTGTTTCAATCATATCAGTAATTTCAGACAATTATACCATGAGCTGTGTATCATCAATTGTATTATCTGCTGCAGTAAAATTTGATTAAAAAACTGCACTCAGATTACCAGTCTTTGCTGCAGGTTTTCTGCTGTTTACTTAAATGCTGCTTTTTAAATTTATTATTTTTTTAAATTTAGGAATGGTTTGAAAATTTCATTCTAATAACAAACCACTTGAACTTCAAAAGCCTACCTTCCTAATGGCTTAACTGAATCCTTTTTAAGTGTGTGTCTCTCTAATCCTTTCAGTTGGGATTGGATCATATGTTACAGTATATGATTTGTTGCCTTCTTGTTAATATGTTAATATTCTTTTAAGAAATGTGTATGGTCAATATTAACTCTTATGAATTCAGCCGTAAAACGTAATTTTCATACAAGACGTTCCATGTGGAATAAAGGGCAATGTTCTCCTGGCAACTTATTCCAGAACAACTAACGTTCTGCTAAGAAAGATCCTTTTCACTTGACAGAAATGATTGCATGTTTTTCATTCTGTAACGCTCAAAGATGAAAAAGACAACTGTGTCCTTTATCAGCCTTTCCATTGCAAACATGATTGTTACCACCTTATTTATTTTTACAGATAATGAAGATATCAAGACACAAGTGAAGCTATTTGTTGTACCTAATCAGAATTCCCATCTTTTTCTTACAGCTGATCACAACATTGCTGTCCTCTACAAAATGATATATTATTAGTTTTTACGTTTTGTAGGACTGTTCTGCTAGGTACTGCTAGTCTGTGTACTAAGTATTGTTCAGAAATACATAGAATACAAAGACACTCCTCAGTCTCAGAACATGCAGATAAATTAATAAGTTAGTCATCAAGACTGGTGGTGATCACAGTGCACCTAATTGTTGCCTACTGAGGATTTGGGGACGCTTTAAGACAGGGTATACTATAAGGTATATTTTCTTATTGTTTTCTTCAAAAATAAAAGTGGTAACAACAAAAAAAAAGTGAAATAAGATGCAGGAAAAGAGATTCTAAAAAGCCAATAAAAAACAGAATAGTCATGCTGCCATGTAATTAAATAAAATACTGATCCTACTACCTTTTTCCATCATAGGAGCAGTCCTCACTAGTTGCATCTATGTCAACATTTTGATTCAAAGCAGTAGTGCAAGTCTGAAGAAAATCTTCCAGTCATCATGACTTGATGGGCATCGGATCAATTAAAAACCCAGCTTTGGTGAACACAAACAAAATTCCTTTTCTGAAATCCAGGTGTGAAGATTCACACCATCTGCTCACCAAGGAGAAACTACATTGGCAAGATTTATTCCAGCTCCATCCCCATCCCTAATGGAAACACGAAAGCCCTTGCATCTTGTGCATGATCAATGTTTGGTCTAAGGGATCTGGCCAAGTCTACAATGAAAGAACATCCCTTCTCAAACTCTCCATATGGTAGACATAAATTATAACTGATCTGCTTCTGCTGTGCCAAATTGTTTACTAAGGTAAGCCTAAGAAATATCTTTATTCTACAGTGACCTACTTTCTGAATAGCGAAAGGTATTGTAGAATTCGATATTTCTTCCACAAGAAATAAGGAACTGAAATGAACTATAGGAAAATGCATTTAATGAACTCAGAACAAGCTTCAGTTTATGATTCCTCAAAAACAAAAAAAAAAGATGAGAATTCATAGCTGAAATGGGTTTATATTCTACCCAAACTCTTCTGCTCTTCTCCATTTCCATTTTCAGTAGAATGTCATTAAGACCTACATTTTTAAATAATATGTGGAATCCTCAAAGATGAGATGAATGAAATGGAAAACTCTGTATCACCTGACTGTATTACTCCTATTCAAGCTATAGGCAAGCATTTCAGGTTCTCTGTCTCCAGCATGGCTGCACATTCATGCAAAGTTTTTTTAGCTACAGTAAGAATTAGAAAACCCTGCTGCAAAGCTACTAACAGAAAAGGAATTCTGCATTCTTCACTCATTTGTCAGCAACGCAATGTATCTGAGGTATAGCCACCATGTAAAGAGACAACAAAAATGGATTAAAGACTACGAGTTTTATAAAATTGTACTGTGTCACCAGTACATCACCACTGTAATAAATACTGGACAGAAAGATCTTGTAATTATTAGAACCATATTTTTAGTGAACATACACAGATGCTCCAGTTTGAAACCCGCTACCACAGCTTTGACTCATGGCTATTATTACTGCTTTCATTTCCTGCTCTATGTGAGACAAGCTGAACAGAAATCCTGCTGTTCAACGCCTTATTTTAAACTACAAAATAAGGTTTTCCTGCATTAAAAGATGTACCAGCTTAACTTATATCACTTGAAAAGGTAACTTAAGTATGCATACGCAAAGCCTGTATGGATACGTGTATTTAAATTTCAGACCACTTTAAATCAACTAATTTTAAATAGAGAACTGAGCTAATGGGCCTTCATACCTATCATCTTGTGACTAGATTAAGAATATCCCTAAGACGACTATTTTGTTTGAAGCCATGGCATAAAGTAAAACCTTTATTTAGATCAACTCAACTCCGAATAGAGATCAGGAGTTGAAGTTATTATATCTTTTCTATCTCTCTGGCACATTTTCCTGCTTCTTGCAGACCTTACATTAACTACATGTACCAAAGCACTACCAGATTTCGGATAGCAACTGCAAACACGATTTCTAGCTCCTGCTAAAAATCAAACTGCATATAGCATGCACAGAGGGTAAAGAAGGAGATGTGTCATGCTTTGAACACCACAAAGTAATTTGCCACGTCCTTACACATGGTCACATTCATGTTACTTGGTCCTGGGCTTGTGTTCGTTGAAGAGGACTCGGATCAGACTTTCTCAAGGTGCTTGCCCTTAAGTTGTCCAGCTGTGTTGCTTTCCCTCTCCCTACACCAAATGATAAAGCTGGTCTCCTGACCAGAAGCCTGATGTCTTTCTATGAGTTCCTCTGTGAGTGCTGGGAATTGCTATGAAAGGAGCATTCAGAGTCTGCCTATTTTAAAGGACAGAGATGCACATTTTTTGTTTCTCCAGAATAAGTATTTTGGAAAATTCAGAGTTGGGGTTTTTTTCTGCCTTCTAGAGATATTGCTTGTAAGAAGAGAATGATCCAGCTTCTTTTAGATATTTATCCAGAAGTTCAGAGTTTAAGAAAACCACCTTTGAGTTGAAAACTCAAGACACTTGTTATCTAATATGCTGTAAGCCAATTGGTTGCTGTTAAAATAAGTTTTCCACTACTTCTTCATCCAATACCATTTCCAGAGCTACTCACTAATCTAATTGACAACAGTATAATGACTACAATAATCACCACATTTCACTCACCACGTTTCAACAGTTCAATTTTTATCTCGTGGTCCCGTTTCCTTTTTCCCCTTGGGCTTATCTATTTTTTGACATAGGAACATCCGTGGTCTTAAATTTTTCTTGAAGAGACAATCTTCAGTATTCATCAAGGTACAACAATATGTCATATCTTTCAATCCACCAGCATCAGTCCTTGTTCTGGCTGCTGAAAATAAACTCTTTAATGATCCAGTTCTTGCTGGCTCGCAATATATAGTCAGTCACTTCAGCGAAGCAATGATCTTTTCACCAAGCTTAAAGTAGCTTGGCACAGACATTTTCCAGTGCATATACTTTAGAGATGCCATGAAAAAATAATCAGGTATACACTTCACATCTGGAATTGTTAGCTATCTAAAATGTAATGTGTAAGTTCAAAATGCATTGGGCATCATTTCTAAGGGAGTTCAGCACCTTAAAGGGTCAGGCTATACATTGGCTTATTTTTGTTATTTAATATTGCCATTAAGTAACGTCAGGAAACTAAAAACAAGGATAGCATAGAAAGAAGCAGTACTAAGATCTAGGTTGTGCCTATTATAGATTAGTTAGCTCTTCTGTTTTCTTTCAGGTCAAGAAGCCTGCCAAAGAAAGAAAATGTTATCTGGACTTTTTGTGACTGTAATCAACAGGATCAATTCACACGTCAAGCTGCAAATGTAAAGAAGAAGAATAGATATTTATTTTCCTGTATTGTACAGGCTCAGGCTACAATTTGGCTTTTATTCCCCTTCATATTTCCGTGTCTTTTTAGATCAAAGTCTCCTAAGTCTGGTACGGTAGTATGATATATTAGACTTAGCTTTCTT
Organism: Larus michahellis; assembly: GCF_964199755.1. Classification (NCBI taxonomy): domain Eukaryota; kingdom Metazoa; phylum Chordata; class Aves; order Charadriiformes; family Laridae; genus Larus; species Larus michahellis. The sequence goes on from NC_133898.1 coordinate 62,123,475, forward strand.
TTTCCATGTAAAACATCAGACTACAAGGAAAATATAAGATTACTGCAATTTTTCAGACAAGGATGTCAGTTATGTGCATTGCTTCCATCTTCCTCGCTATCTGGTACTGAAAATGAGTCTGTTGTAGCAGGTTTCATTTCAGATAATAAGGGAAGTTAATAATTAGCTGGTGCTCCTGGATTCACTGAATCCAACCTTTGTTAAGCAGCAGTTTCCTGTATATTAATAGATTTGAAATTATTCAGGAAATTGCTTGAAAATGACAGAGTCACTGAACATTATTTTAATGTCAAATGACTTGAACAATTCTGTTGGAGATCCAGAACACAGAAGTCAATGTTGCAGTGCAGCATGGCAGCTGATACGCCTTGGGAGCTGAGGACAGACAACTTCAGTCTGAAAGAACTTAAAACTGCCAAAGATAAAATGGACCACAGCAAGAAAATCTTATTTTTAGAAGCTATAACAATATCACATTAGCCTATCTTAAATGTTCTTTAAAATTCTGTCCAGGTTCGCGTGGTAGAGGAGTGATCTGACCGCTACATTTAAGGCCATACTTAAATCAGCTGGTGGAAAGAATTTCTCTCTTTCATATGGAGATAGGCTTTTCTGTAGGAGTATCGACAAAGTATTCATGAGTCTTCTTCATGTCCTAACACAGAGTGGAAAAAAAAAAAAAAAAAAGATGTTTAGCCATCAAAATAAATTATTGAGTGATACTAACAATATCAAAAGTTCTCGGCACAATGCCTATTCCCACAGACATATAAAAAGCAGCTTACAATTCAAATTTAGTGATTCATAGTAGCTGAGGAACCAGTTTGTCAACTTCAATGTTAGTTTTAATTCTACTATATGAATTAACCACTAATTAACTCAGAAGAAGTAGGAAATGTAACAGCCTAATTTTCCAACACGTGGATTTCATCTTCTGAAAGACCTAATCCACTGTGACTGGTTTGCAATGAAAAATAACATAAATAGGAACTCAAACAGTGAATTCATAGACATACCCAACTGTCCAAGTAGTATCACCCATATTTCAAAACACTTTTCCTAAACTGGAAGAGAAATCACAGGCTTTTATGGAATAAGCAGCATATGCTTGTTGAGTCATATTTGACAAGATAAAAACTATTGTACTTTCATTCGTATATACTTATTAAAAGTGTCTTTCAAAATTTTTGACTTTGCATAGATGACATCAGAGAATGCTTCTTTTATGCAGCTTATTTTTCTGAAATTCCTGATCCTAGAATTCAGGATGTGTGCATAGCTCAGCCTACATCATTTAAAGGTAAGAACTAAATTGCTAATTCTCACTTCAGATCACTTTCAATAGTACAGTTACAGCTAGATGGTCCATACAAAGACATTATCATCAGCCTGAAACACAAACATGCAGAATCCCATAGGCTTGTGTGACAGGTAATAATTTGCTCGTAGAACTGGGCAGTCTTCCTAAACCTCCCTAAACATTCCTAAATCTTGGCAGTGCAGCGTAAATGTGATTTTTGCCCAGAATCATTGCTGTGTTCACAAGTGGAAGAGTTTTGTTACTCTCATGTCTTTTATTAGCCTTAAGTTTGCTTTCAGAATGGGAAGTAAGTGAGAATGCAGTTGCCCCTTCTATGAAACATTAAAACACTATTTAGCTTTGTCTGAAATTCTGCCTAGCTTTGGAAACTCATTTTCAATGGTCTGTAATTAAATAAAATGGGGGTTTTTTTGCAATGTATTATAACTATGTGATACCATGGTACATTTACATACCATTGTTTTATATATTATTTATAATGTACTCCGGTAATCAATTTGAATTCTGCATTTTCCTTTGCTCTCCTCCCCATTGTTTTGCATGTTTAAAAATAAGCAGCGTGTATAGATCTCAAAACAGCTGCTGAACTTACGAAGACCAGGGCTACTACAATTGTAGCATCTTTTCATTCCAAGCAGATACTGTACGCAGAGTAGAGGGAAAACAGATTAAGTTACTGGAACATGTGCAAAAGATCTAGTATATCCAGCATCTGTACCAGTTTAAAAAAAAAAACCACATTCATCTAGATTTGCAGTTGGCGAAAACTGGCATAAATCGAGAATTCATCTGTCTCGAACAATTTCTTTTTAACCTGACTTCGGACACTCAGTTTGTTTGATTTCTTAAGCAACTGTTTTAAACACCAGTATTTTTTTTTATCAACCGCAGCTCACAGACCTGGGTGATCCCAACAGGATGAAGCAACGTGCCCAATAGCCAAAAGGGTCCTGGGCAAGGAGACCTGTACCAGTGACTCACCATAGGATCCCTCAGGCATGCTACTCGTGTTCGGGTTTACCGAGGTGGAAGACTGAGCAGAACGAGAAAAGGGAGAAAGACCTCAGTTAAATTCTCCATCTGAACTGAGCATTCAGCCTGTATATCACAAATACAAATACCTGTGTTTTTTCTTTTTTTTACTCCAAATAGAACCAAATACAATCTCTTTGTTTCATTTGTGAATGGGCTTTATTGTAATTCTGCCACAACATGTTCTTCTACCCCAACCCCCACTTTTTTTCAGCCAGAGGAATTTGGAAGTAAACTGTCTATACATGGCAATCACAGAATAACCCTGCTACTTCAGTTTCTTGGGAGCTGCAATGTTCCTTTAAGTCACCGAAGTATTCACAAGGCAGAATTTACATGACAAGAAGGATCTGATCTTTCAAAGTCAAGATAAAAATATACACCATATAAAAATAGTACCATAAAATAGGTCTTGTATAAAAGACTGTAATTACTGGCCTAGGACAATATACTTGAAAATGCAATGTAGGCTAGGCTAAGATTCATATTAAAAGTTGTTGTTGACAGTTCATGGTCAGAATTCACATGTCCATGCCACATTTCAGATATGTAAACTTTGTATCTTTTCTATCAATGGGAAATATCAATCAAAGCAGAAAGCAATAAAAAACCCCAGAGATGTGACAGTCCGTCTGAATATACTACATTCTTATATCTTAAATAGTATTTGAGGGAGATATGATTTCTGTGTAGTTTTTATTTAGCATTTATGCTCCAGCACTGCCCAGAAGGCCTAATCCATATTAGAGACTGATGCAAAACACTGATAACTGTGTTGAAAAAAAAAAAAAAAAAAAAAGTTAAAAAACCCAAAGCTAAACATTTTTACTTTTTAAGGGAAAGGAAATGCAACAAAAGACCCAATTAAGTAAGCATTCTGCTCCAAAGTGCTGAATGTTCGCTATGTTTTATTCAAGCTGCCTCTGGTTATTCCCAGAAAATGCACCATCCCTCCTGTTCCCTGCTCATGTTCTCACAAAATGACAGCTACCTCTCCCAACGCTGCATGCCTAGCAAAGCACACTGATGGTGCTTTTAAAGAAACAAATCCTAATACCTTCATACTGCAGGGACTCCAGAGGAGCTTTGGACAGAACTCCTTCACTAGGAGATTGCACTGAGGACCTGAGAGCTCCTGACTCTCCTTCCCTAGGAGAACTTCCTCTCTTTGTCAGTTATCTTCTTTATTCCTATATTTCTAACATTTTTCCCCTTTCCATGGTCTTTAGTTTTAAATTTTTTCTACTGAAGTCTTGCACTAACATTAAGAAGTCCCATAAAGTACAATTAATATGTAAAAATTCTATAACACAAATCTGTCCCAGAGCTTTCTTTCGCTGAATGTTTTCTTTCATTTAAAATTCCTTTGACACCTGATAGGAAACTCTAAGCAGTGCCCTGATACTGCAGCAACAAGAATTTTGTAAAAATGTTAAAATTGCCACAATTGCAGTCCAGCAGATGGGATTTCTGCTTGCTTTGTTACAGATCAAGTCAATCATGTATATGAAACACCCTCTATACGCTTAGTTTTCAGCACATCAATAACTATGTAACCTTACATGGCTGAATGCTATACAGTAATGTGGTTACGCTCAGCTTGCTCTTCAAACGTTCTTTTAAACATCTGCTTCTCTGTGCAGGCAGAAAAATAATTATAAACTTACAGCAAACAGATATAGCATGTTAGGCACAATAAGCCAGCATACATAGCCTGATCTCAATAGAACCCAGCAAAAGCCACATGACAGATAAAGAAAACTATCTTCCTTTTTTGCACACAACTGACTACATCATTTACATCTTCAAATGCTTACAGATATGCTTACTGAGCAGTGCCACTGGCACCAGTTGATGGAGACAAAGGCCTGAAAAGCAAGTGACATCTTGCATTACGTAGTTCACTGTATTCACTTTTTTTGATGAAAAGTTATATTTTCTACAATAAGAGAATCAATTGGCAACATTTGGACAACAAACTTATATGGCCATCAGTTGGTTAACCAGGAACTCTCCAAACAGTACTCATTTTGGTCCTTTTACATAAATGAAAGATTGTCCTTTTGAGAAAAAAAAATAAAAAGAATTGTAAACTCTAGAGAATGTACTTAGTGTTTCTTGCCACAAGTCAGCTGAAACGAAAGCGTTTGTTAAACCACAAGCCAGTGATTCTTTGAGGTCACCTGTCAGATCCTCCAGTAGGTATAGGTTGTGTCCATATTGCTCAATAAAACAGCACCGGAGAAAGCATTTATGCATCAGATCTCTGGCTGTCTATATGGCTCACTTCTTACATTCACCTGCAGAGTGTTTCTCTTCAGGGTGTACTTATGTGCTGAAGAATTCAAACACTGTCCGTCTGTCTGATCGTAAGGAAGGGCTCTAAACTCTAAAGCCTGCGCTCTGGGTCTGAAAACCTTGTGTAAACTTTTCAAAATTGCCAGTGCAGTCTCTCAAGTTCTAGACCCAAGAAAAACCTCGTGAGCTCACTGGTGTGCGCTGTGTGCCTGCAACCTCACAGAAGTATGTGCAGTACTGTATGCCAGCTGTTTAAAAATAGTGGTTAACATAGTTAACATTTTTGGGCCTGCAAGGAAAAACTGATAAATCAAATGAATTCGTCGGTAAAGATAATGCACTTCAGAAAATTTATTTTTCTATATTTACTTTTTCACTGTTATATCAACTTGACCTCTAGTATAAGTATGAATGAAAATATAAATTCTGAATAATAATCTTAGCTACTGTTAAGAACCCTGAAAACCAAGCTATACTTTCCCCAGTGATTGCATCGATACATTAACCTAAAAGAAATTTTACCTTTGCCAGGCATTCAAAGAATATTAAATATTAAAATACTTTCATAAATTAATAAGTTCTAACGACATGCTACGTTACACATAACAGAACAGCTGGACTGAGAAAAAAATATTAATTATGTTTAAAATCTTTTGGTTTTCAATATTTCAAATATTTCCTATCAGTACCACTTTTCTGTGGCACTGATCTGCAATGTGACTTTCATGCATGAGAATGAACGTAGGAGAATTTTGTGTTCCATTTCTAGTTCACTTTCTATTCCAGTCCAAAACATTTTCTGAATACTTCGCAAATTGGAGAAAAAACAAACAAACAAACAAAAAAAACCAAAACCAAAACAAAAAATCACCACAGCATCTCCTAAACTTGTATCTTGTTTGATTTGAGCTTGGGGGACTTGAATAAGCATCACATTGAGACAAGTTATGGGGCAGTCTGGCAGCAGTCTTTGTGGAAGTAAATTTCATCGTGGAGCAAGTACTTCGTTGCTCCGGCTGCTGCAGATGTGGGTCTCAGGATACCCCCAAACCAGGACCTGGGCTGGCATTAACAAGTTACAGATGGGATACTCGATGTTTATGCTTCAGTTTGGGAATTACCAAAGGGCACCCACCAGCCCAGTCTTTTGGAGTGGTTTGTTGTAGACAAGACCAAGAAGTCTGCATGAGTTGGAAGATGAAGAGGCTTCCCTGAGAGGTTATAGATCATAAGAGGAAAGCACGTTTCACCTCACTTCCTCCCAGAACCTTAGAGAGCAAAATCCAAGACTTTTACCTTAGCCTGAGAAAGGGAAGATGGAGAGTTTTTCCACATGACTACCCAAGCTGAGACCTCTTTTCCAACGTGTGCAGTCATGGAGGGAATGAGTGGGCCCCGTATTTGTTCTTTTGTACTGAGCTTTTCATGATAGAATCCCATCTTCAAAGAAGGTGATAAGAAAATGTACAGATATAATAAAACCAATTAAAATGAAAAATGGATGTATGGTTTTAACATACATTATTGTTCTCAAGTCAGCAACTTTTCGTGCAGAAAATATTATCAGTTTTGAAGAAAAAGATTGAGGGGAGAGGATCACAAATTGATTTTAAATGGTTTCAAGAATAAAAGGTACTGGGTAGCTGACTGGATTGTTTTTTTAAAGCTTACTGTGAATCAGGCAGGATCTAAAAATAAGAAAGATCTAGCTGAATGCAAAACACATACTGTGTTCATGAGATGAATCTCAAAATGAAATACAATGAAATTATCAGCTAGTAATGAAATAAAGAAAAGAAATCTAGATCTGCGCCTGCTGTTCAGAATGCGAGAAATTGAATCATGACTGGGTTAAGTGAAGCAACTACATCAAATTCCTCCAGAGGACCCTGTGTATAAACAGTTAAAGGAATGGCACGTGGAGTGTTCTACTCTACGTTTCTGAGGTGAAAGTAGCAGAGCATATAGTTACTGTGATGTTATAATACTAAGTGCAATTTGCAAACTGGATCAATTTTTCTGATTTGGGATACAGATAGCATACCTTTTTGGCTTGCAAGTGAAAGATTACGAAACAGAAGCAGCATCTAATAATCAAAGGCCTTCAAGGGGTTCAAAATTCATTTGAGCAGTCCCATTAACACAGAGAGTTTGTCTTTGATATGACAGGACTGAGTCTACAACGTATTTAGGATAATAAACTAACACTACCAACAAGTTGGCAAATCAAAAAAACCCCACAAGGTTCACCTGAGCTTTTCCAGGTGTTGAACTGTAGCATTTTCTTTCACCAAAGACTTGATGAAGTGCTAAACATCCATAATTGTGGCCGAAGGAGAGTATTGCTACCTGAGAAAATCTAGGAGTGGAATTCAGCCGCTCCTTCTCTGAAGGATCACACGGGGAAGTGTCACAGTTGCAGTTATATATTTGTTTACACCTTTTGTCTATCTCAAAAGCGTGCACTAAGCGAGAGCTGCAACTTCTGTCTCCTTGTTCCAGGTGACACTGCCTGATCGCAGCAGGGGAGGAGCTGCGTGCAGCCAGCTCTGCTTCCTACCTCTCCTTCCAGCCCTGCAACGCAACAAAAACATGTGGCAATGACAGAAATATCCAATAAACCCAATAACATTTGATTTCAGAGGCTCAAAACCAGTTTCTGTAAAGCAAAAATGTTGTTTATTATGTCACTCTATGTCTGCAGTGCATAAAGCAAAAGGATTAAACCAGCAATGGGCTGAGGCATGCTCAGTCTGTATCCCAACCTTTCCTGGCCAGTTTCTCTAAGCTTTGTCCACCCAGTTACCTGCTTCATTGCCTTTGTGAATTCGGCTGCAAACTGCTGCAGCTTTCCACTTGCTCCCAGTATCTTTCAGCATGTTTAAAACCCACCCACTCTCCCTTCTGCCTACCTCAGCATCTGTAAGGTTTTCAAATTTGCTTTGATCCCGAATTCAGGGATGATGATGCTGCAGGCCACTAGCTTGTTTGGACACAGGTTATTCTGCTTCTGGTCCCCACTGTTCTCCAGTGCCACTCGAGGATGAATAGCAGCTCACCTTTGTTCTTTGAAGGACCTGGTGTTTGCAGCGGTTTTATTTCCTGTTGGTTTTGCTCTAACAGCTTCATCTGGTTTAGCTCTGTGCATTCAGGTAGGATAATAGCAAGACAGTTTGAAGTCTGCATATTTATATGAAATAAAACATATATCTTCCTCATTCTGCAGAATATATAATAAAGCAAGTAACTAATAAATATCTAATGGTTTCTTGAGTTTCCAGCCTTTGGTGTGGCTTACTCAGATTTTTATCCAAGTAGGAGGGGAACACTGAATGGAGATTCATTTTGAAAAGAGAGTTCGTTCAGTTTGTATGGATCTCTGTTTTTCCGGTGTTCATGTTCTTCAGAAAGCACATTTTTATATCACTCACTAAGAAAATAAAGACTCTTGACCCACACTGTTCTTCAGATGTGAAAAGGAAATGAAATCACACCTCCTCAGTTTTTTGTAATTCAAATTCTTCCCCTGAGGGTAGAGCTTAGGGAGAAAAAGACCTACATAGTCCGCTCTCTCTTACTGATGTTACACATAAATAAAAGAAATTCTTTCATTAAAAGCCCACCCAGCATCTCTGGAATTGTGTACCTTGTTTTATTTTTAGAAGTTTTTTAGAATTTTTTTCAGCGATTGTATCTCACATTTTCTCAACAAACCTACTGTTTGTTGAGGAACAAGGAAATGAGATAAAATAGCTAAAATATGGGGGAAAAAACCCAGTGATTTTTATTCTCTAGCAAGGAAGGGATAATTTTTCTGGTTACTGCAACTATGCTTGTAGGTAAACAGACGATACAGTCATCAATGAAGAGATCAGATGAAAATGTGCTAACAACCTAGCTGAGAAACAGCATCCAAGTCAGAAAGAGCCCTGGCATTAATTCTAACAGAAACAAATCCAAGATTGGTAAAATTCGTATTGTGGCTTTCTTATAAGCTGCATCTGCAATTTCTCTTATGATTGATCTAACATGACACCTTGATGAAATGATATGAACTTTAAAGCAAAGACCAAAATCTAGAGTACTGGTGTGATTTTCTGTCTTAGTTGTCAAATCCTGGATGCTGAGAGCTTGTAGAACAGTAACGTGTATGCATAAAGATTTACATGTTGCTTTTTTTCTATTAGAATTCGAAATAAGGTATTGAATGATAAGTTTTCTTGAGTTATTTGGTTTCTGATTAGATTACATATATGTAACGAATCAGAACAATTGAAAACTCAACAAGTAGACAGCTGAGCAAGGCATGAATCCTGGGCATGGTAAGAATTATAAGTAATCAAATACAAGCCGAGATTTTTGAAGCTGCCTAAGCTTCAGTAACAAGGGACCTTGTGATGTTCAGTCACCCACAGATGGACTGGACATCGACCACAGAATAGTGCTGATCTATAGGACATTTCCATAGCTGCATTTCTTGCCTGGATCTCTTATACCTAAGCTCCTAGTAGGTAATAAAGACACTATTTCCACAGGAACAGAAACAAAACTCTAAAGATCAGTCTTGATAACCCTAGCCGTATCTTGGTGTAACTCGAGAGATTTCAAGGGAGTTCCTTCTAATTTCTATGACAGTAAATACGGTCTCAAACTAAGCTCTCTTAACTTCAGGCGGTGTTAACATACCCTTCTCCAGGCAAATTCCAAACTGACAGCCTTGACATAGGTTTCTCCACAAGACTTAGATGATGAGACATATAATCTGTGAACTGCATGGTATGGTAAGTTATAACTTCCCATATACTTCTGTGTACCCATAGACCCTCCCTTCCCCAAATCACCTTTGTTGCAACACGGCAAGCCCCGGCTAGTAAGATGACAAGGAAGGTTGAGGCAGATGATTCTACCCCTCCGCTTTGCTCTGATGAGACCCCAACTGGAGTACTGTGTCCAGCTCCGGAGCCCTCAGTGCAGGGAAGACATGGACCTGTCGGAGCGGGTCCAGAGGAGGGCCACGAAGATGACCAGAGGGCTGGAGTACCTCTCCTATGACAGGCTGAGAGAGTTGAGGTTGTTCAACCTGGAGAAGTGAGGCTCTGGGGAGACTTTATTGTGACCTTTCAGTACCTAAAGGGGGCTTATATGAAAGGCGGGGATAAACTTTTTAGCAGGGCCTGTTGCCATAGGACAAGGGGTAATGGTTTTAAACTAAAAGAGGGAAGATTTAGACTATATATAAAGAAGAAATTTTTTCCAGTGAGGGTGCTGAAACACTGGCACAGGTTGCCCAGAGAAGCTGTGGGTGTGCCATCACTGCAAACATTCAAGGTCGGTTTGAACAGGGCCCTGAGCAACCTGATGTAGTTGAAGATGTTCCTGCTTATTGCAGGGGAGATTGGACTAGGTGACCTTTAAAGGTTCCTTCCAACCCAACACATTCTATGATTCTATGATTCCAATCTAAGGTAGTAAGAGCCTGCCATAAAAGTTTTCAGGAGGAGCTTACAAAACTCAGAACTAGTTGTGAAAGTACGTACTAAATTTTGGGTAGATAAACCTTGCTTTTGTGATGCTTTGGTGATTGGGCGAGTGGCATCTTCTGTCCCAGGGTGCACATCTGGCCTCTCCATCTCTTAGAAATGAAAACAAGCAAAAAGAAAAGGCAGCTTATTTGGGAAGGGCTTCTTAAAACAAAAGAAATAACTTTTAAAGCTTTGTTCTTTTTTCTTTGTGAAAACAGAAAATCCCCAAAACTGACCTCTAGATTTGAAGGTACTTGGTTTCTTATTACGTTATACTACCCATTATATTAATTAATTTGTCATCTCTGATGGGCATAGAGGATATGAACTCAGAAAAGATGCTGAAAAGTAATTGCTTGCAAATATGTTGTCTGTATTGAAGAGCAGAGATACCACAGCTGCTTCCCTGACTCTCCTTTTGTGTAGTTTCACAAGGAGCTGACTAAAGGACATGAGGTAAATGTAGGATATAAACTGCAACTCATTTTGGTGAAACACAAGGGCTACAATTTAATATGAAATATCAGCTGGTAAGGGAGAATGGCTGCTGGTGAAGAACAATCACCCAAGCTCTAACTCTACCTTCTGCCTCATGAAGTGACTCAACAGCTATGAATACTAAGTACAAGTTGACCTCTTATAGTAAATGCCTTTAACAACAGTAGGATTTATATCTAAAAATAAAACATCAGCTTCTTAGCTTTTTCTAAAGTATGTTTTACTATCCATCCAATTTTACCCAGGAGGAATTAAGTTGTTTGAATTAAAACCAGTATCTTCAAACTCTGTTAGCATCCAGTTGGTAACAGCCACTGATAGGCACAGTCCCTGTTTTCTACAGTCTACGGTTAGATGAAAAGGGTCTGTTATGAGACAGAAAAGCTGGAAGACTAACACCGAAGGCTAACAAGATCCATCGGTTCGTAGAAGTTGCAATTTTACTTCTCATGAAGCTCTAGATCAACACTTCAGGTCCCTCACTTAGAGAGAATGGGGACAGTAGCAGCCCCTCTGAGCTCTGTGCTTAACTGCTTGCATGGGTCGGAGGAGCTGTGTCTCCTGGCTCTTCTCCTCACAGATTTTATTCTCCGGTTTGCAGGAACAAGCTTATTCTTTCTTCCCAATACCTTGATTCTTCTGGAACCCTTTAAACATAGTACTGGCTCCACTTACCAGTATTTGCGGTTCAATACGTTGTAATTTCTTAAGACACTTGAAAGTCACTTTTTGCTTTTTTCAAACAATTAATGATGCTTTATCACCAGAATAAAACGATATAGTGTAAGTGACTGTAACTGAATGGGTTGGATGTCTTTCCACTCTGTCTTTGAACCTGGAACAGATCAAGTTCATGAGACTGTAGGCAAGCAGATCAAAATGCACCCAATGGGACAAAGTTTATATATAGAGATATGTATGCCCATGTATGCTGTTTTATAGATAACTTTGCAAATGAAAGAATGAAATAGATTTGTTAGTCTCCAGATCCTTGTTGTTATCTCAAATACCAAAAAATGAGCAATTTTGCAATTTTCTTTCCCTTCCTGTACCAGATGCTTTTTTCAGCCAAATTGAAACTGTTCCTTAACACAATTTCTCCAGCTCAGAGGAACTAAATGTACCAAAGGGAGAGGGGAGCTGGGACTCCGTTGCGTTCACCATGTTCTATTCTTGGACCTGTGAAGCCCAGAGCAGCAGAAATCATCTTATCTGGCACAAGCCTTAGTGGGTCTATGGGTGGGGTTGACTCTGCCCACCCTGGACCTGGGCATATTTCCTCGGTTTGTTCCTCAACCAGGACAGCCCTTCTCTGCTACAGAGGAGTCAAGAGAGAAAATAGATTTTAAATCCCCCATTTTAAAGATGAAGGGGCAATTGCTAGTAGAGCAGTCAGAGACAAGTAGGAGAGGAGGGTGGGCTTGGCTGTGCTGGGCTGTGACACTTCTTTTTTTGTCACAGAAAGTGCCTGCACATTTGTTACAGACTTTTAGCTAAATCCTTTCAGCTAATTAGTTTTATATATACAGCTTCTCAATAATTGTTGTACAAAAGCCCTGGGGTAAAAATCTCTAGGTCATCATTTCAGGGCTTACGTATGTGTTTTTCTGAAACAGCGGATCTTAAGTATATATGTAGGGAATTTCCCCAGGTGAAGACGGGTGTAAACATGACTTTGAATGCTTTTGGGAATCAGAGATAACACACCTATGATTTTTTTAAAATTTGTTCTTTTTGCTCAAAACCAAATGAAATCTCTAGGCCTACTCAAGAGCTTTCAGAGCACGAGGACACTTCTGTGCACAGAGCATGAGGAATATAAGTTCTTTCCATAACTTGTACCCTAACTTTTCCACAGCTTAAACCTTGACTGTTTCCTATATGGTGCCTCCACAGAAGCCACCTTCATATCTCTTTAGTAGGCAGAGAAATACAAATGCAGGTGCAACTGTACCCAGGAAGAGTTTCTTCAGTTTCTAGTTTCTATAGTCACACCAGTCTTTCCATTGGTGTTAGTGAAGAAATCAAAGCTAAAAGCAGGTAAACAGTGTTTGAAAAAATTCAATAAAGTTTATTTCTTGTATGCACAATAAAAGTTAGCTTACCCACTTTCTTTCTGTCTCATTGCCCCACTGCTTCCCAACCCAGTCCTCAAGTTTCACTTGATCCTTCATTTCTTTGCAGTCTATTTCCAAGGAAGTAGTAAGTATTTTGCAAGATGTATATAACGGTAGAATACTGGAATGTGTGAAATGGGCGGTCAGCAAGGTACCGCTCTGAAAAACCAGAGACAAAAATATCTAGGAAACATACATGCTAACACCGTAGATTTGATTTACAAATCCAATTAATAGAACTAGTGACTGAAAGGGTCAATAAAGATAAATATTACAGCCAATTTAATTTTTTTGGGTCAAGGTTTTAAGCTTCCGTTACTGAATTACAAATTTTATTATAAAAAGGGGAGTTTTCTTGAAAAGTCACAGCTTTCTAACTTCAAATATTTGTAGGCTTTAAATTATCAGTGTTTCAACAAACCTGCCTCCTCAAATATTTTTTAAAAAGCAGTCAAAAAGAAGGGGAAAAAAATCGAATAATTTCAATTTTTAAAAATGAGAAAAAAATGCCTGGGATTCCAGTAGGTGGAAGAATGTGTCCCAAGGGAAGAGCGTAGAGGCAGTACAATGTAGAAGAGTGTGCTTGTGCGGCGCATGTCCGCAGTGCCTCCCCACAGAGCACAGAGAAATTGTGGAGATTGATGCTAATAGATAGGGGGCCTGTGTTTGCGTGCGGCTGCACTTCCTACAGCTGTTATACAGGTTCTTCGACTGCCCACCTCCTCCTCCCTGAACAGCACACTGCCTCCAGGAGCCAGCTCACTTCCCTCTGTGCAGCTCTGCCACAATTAGGTCCAGTACACTACTGGAGAAGTAAAGTATCCAATTTATTGTCCGTGACAGTTCAGATTAGGGTGGATATGTAACCTAGACCGAAAACCACATACAGAAATAAAAGCAAAAAAGAGAGGAAAAAATAAAATAGCTTCCTACTCTTAAGAAAAATCCTATTCTGGACAGCTTTGATGAACACCTATGTAAGTTCCTATTGCGCTACCGCTTTTAGCTTGCTGCTCCAAATAAATATCCTAATGCTATATATAGAAAATTGGCGTACAACCGATCCACGAAAAGTTCTTCTCTTTTCCAACTTCACTGCAGTATTTTTCCTCACACATCTCTTTCACTAAAGATATTCCCTTTTCTAAATATCTAAGTTCACTGACTGTAATTTAAATATCTCCAATCCTCATTAATTTGCAGTTAGGAAATTAGGCCAGATCTGTATTCCTGCTAATGTAAAAATATTGCCTTCAGGAAAATCAAAAGAATTTTAATGACATATCTTTACGTAAATAAAACAGTCATGCAGTTCTTTTTTCCTGTTCTATTTTCATTGTGCTGGTTAAGGAGTGGGAATATACCCCTATAATCGGGCATGATTTATATAATATGCTAATTCATAAGTGGTGGCTCATCATCAGCAATGTGAACTTTGAGAACTCTGCAAAGAGTGCAATGAGGACAGGTTTTTCTTGTGGGCTTCCAGTGCACTCCACAAAGAGCTGTGTTTCACAAGTCTTTGCAGAGATGTTATGCTGCTTCAGCCATGCAACACTGGCTTTCTTGCCTGTGCAAACAGGAATAGGTCTAATAACCTTACGGACCTCTTTTAAGTCCATTTTTATAGTTCCAAGACTTTTGTATATTTGGTCATAATGTTTTCGTGATACCTCTTTTCCTGGTAGACATGGAGAAGAAAAAAAAAACATTTTATGAGGAAAAAAACACTTTAAAGCCAAACTGAATATAGGAGGGAAGGAGAGTTTTGTGCTGAGGACTCAGCAGTTTCAGTTCAGTTCTCAGTAGGCTACAAAATTACTAAGTAGCCTGAAGCCTCAACTCTTCATTTGTCAAAAGTGTACAGGTGCCATTGCAAGAGTCTATAAAATGGCAAACAGCATTTAGGCAACTGAATTCTGCCCCTGGTCATGCAATTCAGAGGAGCATATGAAGCCATGCAGCTTCCACTAGACCGGACAGCTTGTGGACAGCTGGGTCGCTGTCTACGTTCCACCAACCATAGACTGGATCTTCATCGGCTGTAATAGGAATTTGATTCTTAGTAGAAAGCTAAATAATTTACATGATTGAAAATACTTTTTTTAGCTTTCTTTTCAGTAAAGTACCATGTCAGGCTAGATGATAGGTACTCATCCCTCCAGATTAACCGAATTGCAGTGATCTCCAGGATGCTAAGATTTCATTTTCTTTGACCAGTGGATTACAACTACCAAGAGATTCATCACTGCAAATTATGCACTTGCAAAACAAAACAAAACAGGATGGAAGCTAATAATAATTTACCTGTTCCTAAACAGATGTTTGAAAAACTACCAATCAGCTTTGTTCCCCTTCATGATGCTGTCCACAGTTTTACACTGTCATAGCGTGTTGGCGTGCTGCAACGTACTTGTTTAGCATGTGCTTGTTCTGGCCAAAGCACAGGACTTTGACTCTGCAGGGGAGAAACACACAGGTAACCCAACACGATGCTTCAGCAGACTCTCAAAGCTTACGCTGGCCATACAGATCACTATCCTCTTCTTAAAGCCAGGCCACTGTGCCTGAGAGAATTCAGCATCACAACGTTAAAAAGATGGGATAACCTCTACTTTGTACAAGTATTACTGAGGGTGTCTACAGGTTGTTGGAAGCCTACAATTCAAATTATGGGAGCATACTTATTCCATTCTCTTGCCCCTGTTTACTCTCTGCTCTGAAGCTCTTAGAAGTTAAAATGTTTCCCAGAGCAGCCAATACTTGCAGTCGTTTAAAACTGAGCAGAAAAGCCTAAAACTCTGCCATGTCAGTGAGCACCAACATTCTCATTTTCAAGCGTAATGAGAAATCCTGCTGTGCATGCATAGAAACAGTTCTACTATTCACTCTGTTGGCTTAACTTTTGTCTCTCCTGCTTAGCTCTAGATTCCAAGCTGACACTATGAAGACGCCAATTTATCAATATTTAGTTCACACGCTATCGAATTACAGTTTATTACTGATGATAAATGGACAAGTTCTCTTCATCCATGTGGCTCATGCACATGGACTTAAACACACAGGTGTGCGAGATAAAACTTTTAAAATCAGTTCCCACCTAAACTAACAAAAAGTGTGGAAAATTTCTGCCCCTAAGAAATTTGATAGTTATAGGCAAACAGGAGGAAAAGAGTTGTATTGCAACAATAGACAACGGAATCTCAGTTTTAACTGATAGCACTCACTATGCTCCTCACTGAAGTGTTGTCAAAGGGAGTGAAGAAACAGGCAAGCATATCTTAATATAAGGAATGCAAATGTGTAAGGATTATAAAGTTCTGCTTACCACATTATGAAAAGCATCCTCCCCCCTCTAGATCTGTACTGAATTCAATGCTCTTGGGGAGCATCAGGCAATTTGTAAATCCCAAATGGTGTTAGGCATGAGGTAGGTGCTGCAGTGCTCACCTCCAGCAAGATAGCAATGCTCCTAGGCAGAAAGAACAGCAGACTTTTCAGCATTTATGCATATTTACAAGTTAAAACTTAGGCACTACAACATGCCCAAATGTGCTAGGCAGAAGCTTGAAGCTCTTTTAATTCTGTTAACGTGCACTATTGTTCTTAACAGCCCTATTTACAGCCCTATTAACAGCCCTTAACATTTGTTTAAACCACTATCATTTGTCTCTTTAAAACTGACGTGTAAGGTAATAGAAGCAACTCATTTCAGGAAGAGTTTGTCAAGATATTTTCTTGCTTTGTTAAGCATTTGGTGCTTAAGCCAAAAATCTGACAACTAAAGAAGGGCAACGCCAGCTCAGTGGAAAGTATTGTGGGAGCAAAATTGCTACTGAATTGTAAAATGACATGTGCACTCACTCTTACTGTTCACTGTGCAAATTATGTGTATTTTGGCCCAATAACATTTGCTGTGCAACGGAAAACTATTGAAGTATTTGTTATGGAAGTGTGGGCCAGATGCCTCATTTATCAATAGATATGAAAAATATCAAAAACTAAGGAGTACATGTCTTTGAGCAAAGTTTTATAGATATTTGAGGACAAGAGTGTGGTACCTACGATTTAATCAAGGTGCAAAAAACTACAACTTTTTTTTTTTTTGTATAAATCTTGCATGAATGAAAGGAAATAGCCACATGATGGCAGCAGAATACACGACAATGAGGAAGGGCCTGGTGCCCCTTTTCATAACCAAGTAGGAGAATTTGAGGGAAAGGCAGGGAACAACCTTCAACTGTTGTTTATAGGGAGTGTTCTCTACCTGCCTAGTTTCAAACAGGAGCAGAACCAAGAGGAAAGCTGTAACCATGAAGTTAAGAAACTACATTGTTTGGTGTAGTGGTCCATCAAGGATCAACAGATGTGAAAAGTGGAGCGTTTGCAAGCAAGAAATAGCAGCTCCTATAGACCTTGGTACACATCTGGTTGTAAAGAAGTAGGCTAATGAACCAAATGCTGTCCAGTTGTGAAAGACATCAGATCTACACCTCAATGTTCCCAACTCCTTATTGGTCCATCGAATAACAAATTGACATTATATGCTGTTGCATAGCTATGGTTACATGGGGTACTAGTGCATATACACGAACAGATAAAAAAATGACAGTGAAGACAGATTTTTCAGCTAAGGGACAGAAGAGTCTCTTATATTTCTGGTCTCTTCTGGATGGACATGCGAGAAGAAATATCTCAAATGCTATCATAAAATGATATATCTTATTCTATAATTGTTTGTTCTTACATCTTTTCTTCTTATTCTTCTTTCTGTCTATGCTCAGAAGCCTGCTCAGGAGCCTTAACTTTATTCCTTGTCCAGCTCCCACTATTTTGTTTCTTCTGGACCCTTAATCAACATGTTTAATTGCTCCAGTCTCTCACTTCTGCAAGCCTGTCCTTCCAGTGATAAGGAACCTCAGTTGTATCATTCACACATATTGTCCTCATAACAAAAATTGTCAATCTACCAATAGACATTTGGACATAACCAAACTGTTTTGCTGGACTGGGATAGGTTCAGTGACATATGGGGTATTAGAAGTGTTTTCTCCCTCTCTCCTTGCCAGTCTTCTCACCCTGTATCCTCTGCAACCCCCTCACTCTTAGCTTATTTGATCTTTCTGGGCAGCCATTGGTGGAGGCTGCCACACAAGGTGGCACCGGGGTTCTCTTTCCTTCCTCCTTCATATCCCCAAGATCTGAGCAACTCTGACATCTAATAATCTTATCTGGTATCACCTGCCATTGTAAATTGCAGCACCACTTCATCAGTCTTGCTTGCAGTTGCCCTCAGGTTCTGCACAAGTGCTACGTTGACAACTATCACAAGTTCACAAGACAGCCTTGGGACACAGCAATTCAAAACAATCAGAAAGAGATAATTTGTTACACAATGTGCAAGAAAGGTGTTGAGTCTTTCCCATGGGATGCTTTGGAGGCTAAAAGCTTACATGGGTTGAAAACACAACTGGCCAAATTAATGGAATAAAAAACTATGAAGACTATGAAATTCAAAGGCATCACCTGAGCTGCAGGTCACTGGAGAGAAGGAGACAGTCTGGAGAATAATCACTGTATGGTTACCTGGTCTTCTAATTTATGCAGTTCTTATTAGCCAGTGTCAGAGAAAGGTTATCAGAATAAGTGGACCTTTGGTCCAACTCTGTATGGCCATTCTTATTTTCTTATAGTCGTATAAAATACTTGGGATTTTTTTCCCTTGGAAACCTAATTTTTGAAACATCTATGTGCATTCTTTTTACTGTAAGTTGTGGCGATTGGAAAACAAAAAATCTGGCCATGAAAAAAAGTTAATTTTGTGGGGTTTGTCTCCTGATTTTTGCATAAAGCTTATAATTGGCACTGATGTTTTGTAGTGAGAATCACTGCTATAGGACAGTGGCTTAAGTGAGCAAACAGGAAGAAAGAATTAAAAATTGTTTTTATGATTAAAAACATGAATCAACACACTGACTTAAATCTCTCTTATTTGAAAAAATAATGGTAAAGGGCATAAATTGTCAGCCCCAGTTTCCTCTCATGCCCAGCGTGCTTTCTCGAGCAGGTTCACATGATTTAAAGGTCCCACCTGGCTCACCAGCTTTGAACCTCTTCCTCCCTAACAAAATGTGTTTGAAGGATTATCTTTGGAGAAATGGGATTTCAGACACAGAAAGTAGTGTGTGTTTTGCGGTAGCACCAGGGGTTAAAGAATCAGATATGACAATCGAAAAAGCAACCCTTGACAGAATTCTTTCTGTACAGAACATATCTGACAACATTTCTTAAGGTACTAACGTGAGGGTGCTGTGGTTTGAGGCAGCTCAGGCCCATGCAGCCACTTGCTTACTCCTCCCACGGTGGGATGGGGGAGAGAACTGGAAGGGAGAAAGTAAGGAAACTCATGGGTTGAGCTAAAGACAGTTTAATAGGTAAAGCAAAAGCTGTGCATGCAAGCAAAGCAAAATAAGGAATTCACTCACTACTTCCCATCGGCAGGCAGGTGTTCAGCCATCTCCAGGAAAGCAGGGCTTCACAAATGATTACTTGGGAAGACAGACAGCATAACTCCAAATTTCCACCTCCCCTTCCTCCTTCTTCCTCCAGCTTCTATTGCTGAGCACAAAGTCATATGGCATGGGATATCACTTTGGTCAGTTGGGGTTAGCTGTCCCAGCTGTGTCCCCTCCCGACCTCTCGTGCGCTCCCAGCCTGTTCGCTGACAGGACAGAGTGAGAAACAGAAAAGACATTGGCACTGGGCAAGCAATGCTCAGCGATAGCTAAAACATCCCTATGTTATCAGCACTGTTTTGGTCACAAATCCAAAACATAGCACCATATGAGCTACTGTAAAGAAATTTAACTCTACTCCAGACAAGCCCAGTACAGGGGAACTCCACTGTCATTCTTAAGAGTGGTGGGTTTTTTCTCTTTTTAATTATATAGAGACAGGTTTTCAGCAGTATTATGTTCTTTTTCATGGGCTGGAGCTGAAGTAAAGATTGTTTTCTCCCTTTTTCCCCCACAGTAAGTGCATGAACGTTTCAGAAATTAAGGAGTTCCAATGGAGTAAAAGCATCATGGATTCAAATGTTTATTGGGTGTGTTAAATTGCACTGTAAATCTCCCCAAATATTTTATCAAATCTGGACGACATAGAGATTACTTATTTGTGTAGCAGATCTAACCCAATGTCTAAGAACCCACCTAAGGTGAAAACAGCAGGCTAAGTTATATTTTGCTATATATATAGAATGTTACACATATCATATAAGTTTTGCTTCTAGTTAGAACATTCAATTAATTCCTCTGTGAAAGACGAATAAATTTGGAACTTCAATATATGTGAACAACACAAACATAGATTTCCATTAGAAAAATAAGTTAGTTATTAAGTTCAACTCTAGGCTGTTTATGAATACAGCGGATATTGTCTCAATACCTGAATATTTTCTTTTAATGAGGGACATTTTTGTTAAGAGGAAGATTATGAGTATATCCAATACAGAAGAGTTCAGCTTGCTAATGCTTATAGTTTTCAAATGGTCTGTTCATATGTCTAAGTAGATAATTAATAAAAGATGAATAGCACAATATCAAAAGACATCTGTGTTAGCTGTAGAAATATAATGAAGGCAATTTAGTAAGTTTCAGAACAAAACCCACAAATATTTTCTCAGTTCAAAAGACCCAACTGAATCTTCAATAAGAATCTTCTTAACTCACTGCAATGGTTTGCGCATATGGTACTTTCTACCCACAAACTTCTTAAAATGTTCCTTAGGGACACGGATTGTACTACAGGTGTATTTTTAAATGTCGTCATAAAAAATAGGATAAACAGCTCATCAGTCAGCCAGAACAATGAACAAAAGGGTCTTTAGTTCACAGAATGATCTAATCTTTAAGTAAGTGTCCTATTTGGCAAGGGCACGTAGGATTCTATCTTTGGTTGTGAAAACATGTAAGTCCTTTATAAAGTCAAGGAAAAGTGACCAGTAACAGGGGTTGCCTGTGGCCATGGTGCTACTAACTAGTAACGGGAAATTTTGACAAGGGGCCCATTCCAGTTTCTGTAAAACTCAGTGAAAGAAAAATCCTTTGCTTACTCTTATAATGGTCTGGATCAAGCTTAGCGTTTGATTAGACATCCATTGATTTGGGATTTTCATTCAGAGTCTCTGATTTTTATCTGTCTTTTCAGCACTTGAAAATCTTGCAGCAGCAACATGTCTGTACGGAATAACCTACCAGTTATTTTGCAACTCTTTCCTCTAAATCAGTTTGAAAAATTGAAAAGGAGAAGGAAAGGTTCAAACAAATTTAATTTTAGGTAGTGATCAGCACTCCAGGACTATATTAATTAGCTTAAAATATTTGTGTAAGAGTATAAGAGACTGTATGTTATAAAGAATGTCATCTGGGAATTACTGTTCATCCTGAATCATAACAAAAAAAAAAGAGAATTACACTATGAAATTAAGAGGTAACATATTCAAAACCAATAAAAATGAATATTTTCTCATGAGATCGATAATTGGATCGCATGATTTATTGTCAAAGGAAACACCAAAGGAAAAAAAATAATAGTGAGGGGTAAAAAGAAATTGTACATTTACACAGAGAAGAAAAATTCCAGAGTTATAAACATTATTGCTAAAAATATATTCTGGAAGAGATATTAAAACATGCTTCAGGGCTCAAACCAATATCTCACTAATAAATAACGTGATGAAACTTAATGTATGGAGTCCGATTATTCTTCCAAAATATCTAGAATAGCCCTCTGTTAAGAACTATAGATTAAAAGGACTTTAAGTTTTACTAAGCATGACAGTTCTCCAATAATCAAATGTAAGAACTGTTTAGAAACTGGCTCATTGTTTCATAGTGACGGTTTTCCATAACTGACATTTTGATATATATTTCTCCTAGCTACAAGGAGAAAAGTGAATAGAAGAGGAGAGAAGAGGAGAGGAGAGGGAAATATAACAATCTGTGGGAGATAGTCCAAGGTTAATCCAATTCTAATTTTACTTATTTATACATTTGGGGGTGTGGGTCTTGGGACTGGGTGGATGCCCTTTATAGAAATATCCTGAGAGGCTCTGACTCACTTTGTTTTTATGAGTCACAATGACACTGGCAAGGACTAGTAATTAGTTAACTATATTAATTTTATACAAAAGCAATTGAAACATGATAAAATACATTCACAAAAACAGCATAAGCATACAAATAATAGTTTAATGCAAATGTGTTACCCTATACAATCAAACAGCATAAGCTGATTTAAAAAATTGGTCTCAGGCTGTTCGCAATGAATGTAACCTGATTGATGGGTCCTGATTTGGAGCCATTTAAGTTGGTAAATTTCCTTCTGGGTGTGAGGGGTCCAGTGGTTTCGTGCAAATACTTCTGAAATAAAATAGTTTGGTTTGGACATTTTAAAGTACTTTTTAGCTGTTGTTTTGCTTGTTCATTTAAAAATTAACCTAAAAACATAACCTTTTTCTCTTATTTTGTGAATAACTCAGAGAACTAGATATAGCAGGGAGTCCAATGTAAGTTTTAATAAGATATAACGTGATGAATGCATTTTCATTAGCTGGAGATGGATTTAGAAACTCCTTAAAGAGCACGCAATTACTCAAGAGAAAGAAAAAGTATCTGCAGTTGCAGCAAATCCTTCCTGCATAATCAGAGAAAGCTGGAATCACACTCAACCCACCTGCTCTCAGTCTTCAAGACTGCTAAAATGGCACCAAAATCCCCGGCTCCCTAAGCTTATAATTTACTTTCTCATAAGTTTGTAGCTCAGTAGTCTCTAAAACTGTGGCTAGAACCTGATATTTAAACAAGGTTTGTTATATGAATACAAATATCTATTATGGAACAATCTATAATCTGGAACAATCTCTTGGCTTCAGATTCACATTTTACTGTCTATTAAAGAGCAAATAATATTAATTTAATCTTATTTCATGTTAACTATTTTTCAGCCTCATGGAAGTGCTATAAAAACCAGATTTGGATTATCATAGTCAGTGGAATACCTAACTGATCACCAAAAAAAATCAACATTAATTGCACAGCTAGTGCTTGAAAAGCAATTGGGAAGAACCTTAGAATAGCAAGTGAGGCACTTCTGAAGTAAATGAGAAATTAACAAAGGTAATAAATATAGTTTATTTTCCAATCCAACTATAAAAGGAAGAATTGACAAACAGGATTTCTTAATTAGACTCATATTGGCCCTCCAGGCCAAAATACTTGAAACTGGAAGTGGGCTGAGAAGACACCTGACTAGATGTCCTCTGTGGCCTCAGGTCAACATGATTGGCTTTAATTTACCCATTTATTTAAAATGAAAAGTTAATCTTTGCCAATCCCAAGAAAAAAAATATGTAGCACAATAAAAATATTTAAAGCATTTATTTCATTCAAAATGCCAACTTTTCTATCATCATCTATGCAATTAAATAGTCAAATTACTTTCTTCATTCCATTTCTGCAGTTTTGTGCCTTTTGAGATTCCCTGTGTTTCTTATGACTGCAGGGACATCAAAATATAATCACTGAAAAAGTTCCTTTCTAGTTCAAAACTTGAAGATAGCTGTTCGGGGTTTTACAATAGCTAGCTACCAGGGCTGGTCAGATGGCTGGTCCGTGCTCTAGAGCCTACATTAGAACATGCCATGAAACTACGCGCTATGCACACATCACAAGGAACTGCTAGCAGATAGACAAAATCAAGCATCTGGAGAAAGGAAGGGATGGTAAGGCAAGGGAAGGCAAAGGCAATCAGTCAGCTGAAAATTATTCGAGACGCAAGCATAAAAACTTTTTAAAAGTTTGCAGAATAAGGATAGAATGTCAAATTGTTTGAACAAATTTAGTAAGAATGCAGTTTTCTAATGTGATAATTGGAATTAAAAATGTGCAAACCCAGAACTCTGTCATGAGTACATCATTTGTATTATGACTATCAGTGCTATGACTTGATTTGCACAAGCTCAGACAGAAGGTTTCCTGCACAGTGTGCTCTCACAATTTTTTGTGAGAACACACGCAGGCAAACTACTCCATCTCCAACTTTTTTTCCTTGATGTTACTTTCAGTCATCAAAAGAGTAAGTAGAAATCGTATCATATCCCTGGGTTAATCAACGAGGGAAGAAGAAAGGACAAAGAAATTACAATGAATATTTGTAGAGGTCATGAACTATATATGAAAATATGGTCATAAGAGTGTTTTTGTGAATTTCAAACAACAAAGAGAAGTCAGCGAGTGTCGCAACTTTTTGGTGAAAAATAATTTTCAAGATAGTACCCTCAGCAAATTATTGACAATAACTGAAAACTGGTGACATGAAAAACCTGGGGGAGGGTTTCATGGTTTCAGTTGGGATAGAGTTAACTTTCTTACTAGCAGCTGGTGTAGTGCTATGTTTTGGATTTGGGATGAGAATAGTCTTGGTAGTGCACTGATGGTTTTGTTTGTTGCTAAGCGGTCAAATTCTTTTCTGCTCCTCACACCTCTCTGCCAGCGAGCAGGCTGGGAGTGCACAAGAAGT
The DNA here is from genome assembly GCF_964199755.1 of Larus michahellis. NCBI lineage: Eukaryota > Metazoa > Chordata > Aves > Charadriiformes > Laridae > Larus > Larus michahellis. The sequence continues at coordinate 62,147,843 of NC_133898.1, forward strand.
TGGGAGGAGACACAGTTGGGACAGGTGACCCTGACTAACCAAAGGAATATTGCATACCATATGACATCCTGCTCAGTATATAAAGCTGAGGGAAGAAGAAAAAAGGGGATGATGTGGAGTATGGCATTTGTCTTCCCAAGTAACCATCATGTTTGATGGAGCCCCGCTTTCCTGGAGATGGCTGAACACCTGCCTGCCAACGGGAAGAAGTGAATGAATTCCTTGTTTTGCTTTGCTTGCATGTGCAGCTTTTGCTCTACTTATTAAAGTGTCTTTATCTCAACCTTCGAGTTTTTTCTCACTTTTACTCTTCTGATTCTCTCCCCCATCGCAACTGTGGGGAGTGAGCAAGTGGCTGCATGATCCTGGTGGCTGGCTGGAGTTAAACCGTGACAAAGGGGACCCTGATATTCTTTGTGCAGTATATTAAATATGTAATACGACCATACAACAAGGGAGGTGACTGGTATGAAGGAAAAACACCAATATGGGAAAAGATGAAGCAGTTTTTAGTTGAGATAGCATAAGACAAATATTTGTTTAGCCAAAGCCCTGATCATACATCCAGTGAAATGCTGGTCAGACCCAACAAATAATGATGCTGTTTCATATTCATGTGGCAGTTTCTATCATGAAGTGATTGCCTTCTGTGCTGAGAGGACTGAATAGGAGGTGGTGGCATTGGATATTGTTCACAGTGGCTTTAGCAAGGCCTTTGACACTTGCCCATAGTGTTCCTATATCCAGGTTGGTGAGATATGGGTTGAAGATGTGGACAACAAAGTGAGTGGAAATTCAGCTTCAGTCAAGTGCAGTTATCAGCAGTACAAAGTCAGCTGACAACTGATTACCAAGAGAATCCCTCAGAGAGCAAGTACCTATCAATGCTTTTATTAATGACCTAGAGGATAGGACAGAGAGCCCTCAGCAAATTCCAAGTTTTCAGCACAGCTGAGAGCTGTCAGGTCTCCAACCCTGTCTCGGGTCTCGCCTCCTTGATGGGCCTTGGCCTTGCACTGCAGATAACTGGCCTTCTGGATGAACCTCTTGTACAAGTGTTGTGGCCGTATCTCCAGTCCTTTCTCTGGTATTGTTTATGGGCCTGGAGCTCCTGGCTGGTGCTGGACCCACGTTCACCTCCTTGCATGTCTTGGACTGTCAAAGGGTCCTCTTTCCCAGCTTTTCCCTTTCTGTTTGGGATCTGTGGGTACAGAGGGGTGACAGCATGGTCACCCCAGCTCTTGGTTCACCTTCTGGGAGCAGCTGGCCCTCACCGTGCCCTGGCACAGGAAAAGGAAACCAGTAGAAAGCAAATTCAAGAAGAAGGTAGTGACAACTTGTACAAAACCATAAATACTGGCATTTAACAGAGAAATCAATAAGGGCAACAAGACCCAATTTCCCTTAAACTGTGCCTCAGAACAAACTAGATGCTTTTTTCTTTATGAGCTCCAAGAATGGTGGCTCCTCGTTGACGCATTGGCTGCCTGCACAGTCCTGGAAGAGAAGAAGGGTACATTTTGGATCTCCCACTGTTGTATGTCCTACTGCTGGATTCAAATGAATTGCTCATAGTACAGACAACATTCTCATACAGGTTCTCATACAGCTTAGCATCATGATACAAAACTGCAGCCATCAGTAGCAAGCAGAACAGGAAACAACTTAGAATAACTTGGAAAAAAAGCATGTGAAGTACTATGGCTTTTTATCTCTTTTCCCAAATCATGAACTTTGTAGCGTGTGTGACAATATCCTAAACTTTTAAGTTTATATTGTTCCCTTCATACGACAGGAGACAGGACAGAGTAACATTACCTCTAAAGCTAACGATATTTGAGTGAGAAAATGAAAATAAACATAAGTTTAAAATGATAACAATTTTTCTTAATGTAGCCTAGGAAAAGATGTACCTCTTGGAGAACAGTAATTATTTTAAAATATTGTGTTGAAATTAGGGAAGAGTTTGGAGAAAAAAATTCACATGTTTGCATAGATATTGATAAATACAATAAAGAAATACATTAAATATTAATTTAGCATATTTTTAGTATATTAGTTTGCTTTTAGTATATTAACAAGTTTAATTAAAAAAAGTAGGATCAAAAAACTCCAAAGAACAGGTAATTCATTTCAGGAAGAATGAACTCCCTACTGTGTGCTGTTTGGGTGGAGGGCTGTGTGCGTGCTGGAAAACCACAAAATAATAGCTGTCGATTTTTTGTTTCATTAGTAAATCAAAAGCAAAATTTAGTAACTATCTACACAATTCAGAATAGGTATTTCAATGATTAAATACAGCAATCTGCAAAGGCTCTTATGTTGCTTTTTTGAGTGTTTGATTAAATCTCCGCAGTCGTCAATCAAGTTTATGACACCAGTGCAAAATTAAAAAGACCCTTTCTGTCCCAAAGGAAACCACAGAAACTACAGAAGTTAAAAGGAATATAAAAAGTAGTATGAGGGAAAGGATAGTTTAGTACTTTGATTTATTATGCCACTTATGTTTCCAAATGACCAGAGAATTTTTAAAACTAGTAAATTTGAATGTATTGTTCCCTGGCCAGAACTCAATGAGTGATTTAATGTCAGTGCAAAAGTGAAATCTGCCAATGCACTAAAGAAGAGGAAAGCAACAAAAGTATAGATTAATTTAGAAGCGATATGCTCAGATAGCTTTAGGATTTAAATTTGCTACCTTTTCTGAGAGAAGACAGAAAACAATCCAACTTTCACTTCCAGGCTAATGTAAGAGCAAAAGAAAATGCATGTGATTTTCCAACTAAGGAAACAATCTGATCTATAGAAAGTGACACAAATTTCCATAATTGAAAATACAAATCACTTTTACTGGATTTTGCAAAGTACATTCTTGGAGCTGTTTCAAAACTTTTACATTGCAGTAAACAAAAATGGGTGTTCTTTTTTTTGTAAGCTGCGGGACCAATAAAGCCATTGACCTGCAAATGCAGATTCCTCCCCTATTCCTTGTTTTCTTCCTCCACTCCAATATCCTGATGTGTCCCTGTCTTCCTCTGAAGTAGGGGTATTACCATACGTCTCTACGGTGTTCTTAGATTTTCTCTATCTGTTCAAGCTCTACTTTTGACTTTTCACGAGCACACTCGTTTTCTCTGTGTTATAATGTTTTTCAGCTGCAGCGCTCCCCAAAATGTTTCCCCTTTTAGCCATGGCACTCCCAAATCTAACTCCCCCTCCTGCATTCTCTATCCATACCTGCTCTGCCAGAAGGGCATCCGCAAACTTGCTGTGGTGGAGGTTGGCTCATTGTGTCATGTGAGTTTCTGTTTGGCTTTAGCTCCTCTTTTTCTCTGCAGCTAAGCAGTCAGACAGAAGGGATAAAGTTGAGTTGCAGTCATCTACTTTCACAAAAGTCAAAGGAATTTAATGGCTTTGAGATATCTAGATACTATCACGTGCAGCTGAAAATGACAAAAAATGTATTTAAAAGTTATTCGGGAAAGAGGGAGGCTGATTGCCAGTGAAAAAACATGTTCACATAAACCTGATTTCCTTAGGAAGCCAGGCTGAAAATGGTGAGCAAATGAGAACAGTATCTGGCCATCTGAGTGTAGTATGTTCAACCACTGTGTAATTCAAAGCTGTGGAAAGAGAGTTGAAGGGTTACTGATCCCAGGGCTACAGATTTGCTGCATTCAACAAAACATTTAGAACAGCTACCAGGAAGAGTAAAACTTTCACGCTCAGACATGAAACAGAGATTCGCTAAAAATTGATTAATGTCATATCCTTGTAGTATTAAAGCTAGATGACAAGCTTCTGGCTGCACTGTTTAAACTCTTACCTAAGAACATGCTTCCTTTCTACAGAGCCACTACATTTTGTGCAGAACAAACAACCAACTTTTACATCTGACCCACAGGCTAATGCGGCAGATGCTTGCAAAGTCATTCGTTCATATGTCGACAGAGCCGTTCATGGCTATTAGGCATTGCGCATTGTTTTGTCGCTGTCTTGGGGTACAGCAGTGTTGTGATGGAGGTCTCCTTTTGCTCTTCTCAGATGGAGGCAGGAGCACCGTTCACCCTCAGAGCTCTCTCCACCATCTTATCGAGCACCCAATGTAGTATCTTACGTAATTTATAGCAGGAAGAGACAAGTATAGAAGGGTTGCTAAGTGAATGAGGTAAATAAAAAATAGAACAAAGACAAAAGAGAAAAATCACAAGTTGACAGAAAACTCAGTTTATTATTTCCCGTCACAACATTTAATCCAATACAAAGTGTTGATAGGTCTCAGACCTCTTAGTTTAACAATCCACTGTGAGCAAAGGAAGCACGACATGGAAAAGTGGCTCTACAAAGTGAATAAGCTGGAATAGCTAGCCCATATCTAAATGACTACATCTTTATATTTAGAAAATGTGTCCACATTACAACTGAACTCAGACAGACCTGCTTCTTTAAAGGTACTTCAGAAAGGAGTGAGCAGCCCAGGGACAGGGAATGGATTAGCCAGGCCATTGACACAGCTCTTTAGTCCCAATTCACAAAGGTGAAGAAGTTTTTCAGTGCACGCCAGCGTACACTATGCATTGTTATGTAAAAATAATGCACTGAGAAATCAGAATTGAAAGTCCAAAGAAGCACTTCATTTGTTGAACTATCACTTGCGGTCGTTATATTTTTGGAGTCACACTTAAAGCACTGGTGATAAAAAATAAATCTATTTCTGAATTGAGTAGTGATTAACAAAAAAAAAGTCCATGTCATACATATCTTTTGGCTTTAGAAGTAGGCTGTGTAGGTTTTGGAATATTTTATGATGGGCTGTGTCATTGAAGAACTCACCCAATTCATATAAGCAGCAGGGCCGTTTCACTCCCTCAATTAAACACCATCCATTAAGGCTCTGGTTTTTGAAATAAATATCTGTTTAGGACCCCTGGAAAGCTGTACTCTTGATGCTGAGGATGATCTTCCAAAGTCTGGGGCATAAAAGATAGTTGGACACTTTAAAATTGTCGCACCTTATGACTTAACCTAAATTGAAACAAAAGTAAGGCCCGAAACAGCAGGACACTTGCTCCCATAGAGAAACAGACCTAATTTTAACGTAGCCCTTGTTTTGCCCAAGTTAATATTCTTATTTAAATAAGATTCTTTCCACAGAAAAGCCTGTTTCATGTATCTGCTGCTGTTTAATGATAGGAGATATGCTGTGTACTCAGCTAACAAAATGAAGTATTGTGCAAATTAACATCAAGGAAGTCCTCAAGTGTATTAGAGGGTGGACTGCATAATGAGAATCTGAGATCAAGGGCCTGAGCTGTAATGGTTCTCTTCTGAGGGCATATTTATGCTGCATCTGTGCAAAGCAGTAGAGAATGTTATTCTACAATAAATGGCTGTGATGCAGGAGAGGATCCTCACTGAGGATCCTCTTCTCACAGAGGACATTTTAGCTATAATACAGAGACCTACAGTTGCATGAAATAATGTTCCACAGAGAGATGGAAGAATAAGGCTGAAGATGCATGAGAAAATAGGAGCTGCGCATAAAAACTGAACAGTTAGACTTCTCAGGATGGATCACATTAGATAACAACCAGATCTACAGGAAGGGTTTTTTTAAGTGCTTTTCAAGGCAGACAACAGCTACAAAAAACCCTCTGTAGGGGGTTACACAAATGTAAATACTTCCGAAGAGGAACACATACAGCAAAAGAGAAAGGTGCTGATTTTATTTCCTTTTAGCATGTCAGGATATAAAATGGACAGATTAAGAGCTTGCTGGTGTCCCGAGATTCTGCCACAAGCAGAATAATTTCCACAGTTTAGACAGCTCTCCTCAGCTAAAAATGCAGTACATTATCATTTTGAGAGTGGGTCAGTTCAGATTTATTCACCTCTACAGGCAGTTCATGTATTTCACTCTCTCCTCTTAAGGTAGTGATACGTTTGCTTTAGTTTTTGTGACCTCAAATTTGAGTACTAAGGTAGCTGCCCAAGTGTTCATGCCAATCCCCAGTTTTTGGCAATAAACTCTTGTAAACCAGTTTCCTTTTTCCTTCTGGAAAACAATTCTGATTTTTATTTGGGCTTGTGTGCATAACATGTCAAACTTGGAAAAAAACAGCTTGATGTTATCAAAATGAAATATTTTCTTTGAGCTGAAAAGACATATTTCAAGAAATATTCTACTGGCAGTTTAAAAAAAAGAAAACAGGCTGCTGGCTGTGGCAGGTCTCCACACTAAAGACAGCAAAATCCATGCTTCTACCACTTTACCATGATCTGCAGCTTTAACAAACTATTTCCAAGAATCTGTGAAAGTGCGAGAGTTAGCAGGGAGGAAAACAAGTCCATCATGAGGATGCCTGAGCAGAAGGGCAACAGCAGCACTTGGCCATGGGCTGAGGTGGTACAGCAGGCACCAGAGTTGTGACAACTGGAGGGTGCAGAAGAGACACCCAAGGTGACAAGGGCCATGACCCCAGGATGCATTAGGGCATGAGGTGAGGGGAGGACAACAGTGAGTAACCAGCCCCACGGCAGCTGGCTGAGACCTGCTTTGGCTGTGACAGGGCACAAGGAAGCTATCTTCTCTGCTTATTGCCGGTCTCATTACACCCCTGGGAGGTATATTTGCCCACATCCATGTCTATCAGTTTATGGACATCCTTGTGCTTTCTACTTTGTAATAAAAGTGTCACAGAACACTTATGAAATAGGGAGTCTTGTTGTTTACAGACCTTGAGCGCAGAGCTCCTTGCATGGATTCGTTCCTATCCCCTTCCTCAACAAGAAACAGGCACTGAATCACTCTTATCCAATTGTCACTGAACTTCTCCTGGTTTAGGCTGCTGGCAGTTCAGCTCTCAGAGCCAGTGTCCAGGGACACACGACTCTAATAAATTTGATGGAAGTAACACCGCCACTTGATTGACGCAGACAGTGACAGCAGGTATCAGACTTATGGTCCATACGACTGCTTACTGCAAGCTCAAATCCTGAAAAGCTAAATACTATCAGATTAAAGAAAGAAATCCTGTGCTTTTGACTATGTTTACTGTTCATTTTGGTTAAGTCTGTATTTTCTTTTTTAAAACAATTTATTGCTGGCACTAAATAATATATGCAATCTCCTGCTGACAAATTCAATCTGCCTACCTCCACTGGTACTGTGGGAAAAAACGTGGAAGATGTGAACATTTCAGTTGTAGCTGTAATGCATTACCAATTTTATTTTGGATATGAAAATGGAGACAAACTTTTGCAAGCAACGAACTGTCATTAGGGCTTCTGGGTATTGCACAATACAGTGGGACCTAGGGCTCTATATAAAGACTTCTCTAAGCTGCAGAAAGTTCCTTTGACATTGTGTTAAAAAAATCTGTCTGTTGGGATCCAGCAGTGACTGTCACATTCTCCCTACAAAGCCCTTCAGCAGCAAGGGGCTGAAACATTTTCAATCAACCCAAATCAGCCCGGTTACATGTAATGTGCAGCTGAAGACTTACAGTGCTTTATCAATTATTCCTAGTTTTTATGCTTGTGGTTTTCCCAGTTTACACGTCCGCAGTCCTCTATAAGCCAATGTAAGCTACCCCAAAATCCCAATGCTAGCCAGGAAGATTATTCATATCTTTGACCAGATTGTCAAACACCTGATTAGTATTTATGGATGAACACGTAAAAAGTCTGTCTTTAGTACGCAGATATCAGTAGCTGTTGTTTACCACAATAAACCACAATATGTGAAGGCCCCTTTAGGTTTTGGGGGAGGGCAACTGAAATAATTCCATAGATCAGAAACAGAACTGAAAATATTTTGAATAAAATTTGGGCTGTGCATGTTCAAGCAGCCTGACCTATTGCTGCTTGTGACAGCGTTTGGACAGGTTTTTCAATGAATTTTGACAAAACCAGTAGCCAGGATGACACTTGCATGACTTCTAAGAGTCTGAACGATCGTGTTCATTTCTAGGCAGCCAGCCATGAGCTTTAGATAGGAGACCTCTGAAATGCTTTGCTAAATTGGCCCAGACTTCAGAGGTTTAACAGCAACGCTGCAAGTTTTGACTTGTTGTGTTGATTCATAATGATTTGAACATCTGCTGTTAAAATATTTTTTCCTGGATTGTAAGGTTTTGGTGATACGAACCTTCTGTTAATTCTGCATTCGAACAGTAGTGGGGAATAGGCAAAGAGAAGCTAGCTAATAAGTGGGAGTAACCAGTGATACTCTCTCCTTGTCCCTGGTAAATCTACACCCTGTTCTGTAGCTGGCTTTGAATCATTTATAATGATAACATATTTCAAATAAAGTGGATTCTTCTCATTTTGTTCAAGAGAAATCCATCCAGCTCTGACACTTGATATATTTTTTTCTATCTATCTACAGCATGGACATTTACACCTGAGCTTCTGTCCTGGGCTTCTTTGTTAATCATAGGAGAAATATATGCATTTCTAAGGTATCTTTAAGCAGATTTTTATAAGTCAGGTTCTCTGAAAAGATATTTCTTCCCAATGACTATAAAGGCATAATAAGTGAATACATCAGACATCTGCATTTTGGATATCTAATGTCAAGGAAAAAGTCCACTCAGTCTGCCTCAGATTCTTTTCTGCAAGATTGCTACTTCACGTATTATGACTTATCCTGAAATGTTTGATCTTTTAAGCTTAGTGTTCTGCATTTCTCATTACTGAATTGTATCCAATTTATTTAAATGATTTCCCTAATTTGTCAAGATCTTTTTTAGTCTGTCCTCATATATGTTTACAGACCCTCACAGCTTGATGTCATTGGAAATTTAATAAGCACACTACACTATTTAATCATTGACTACCTACTCAATGATTCAAGTCACTAATGAGAACATTGATGACAACTGGGCACAAGACTGACCTCTGCAGAACACTACTCAATACTTAACGCTAGCCAACAAAGAACTGTTAATAACTACTAAATGTGGGTTCCTAACCATTTGTGTATCTGCCTGATAGTAATTTCATGAAGAACTCACTTCCCCATTTTTTTTGAAAATGTCACATGAAACATTTAAAAAACAGTAGCGAGGTCACGATATACAATATATACTATTCTATATACTCAGTACTTCTTATCAGTAGAGAAGGAAATTCAGAGGGTATTATATGTTCTTGACAAATCTATCCTACTTGTTACTCATTCTTTTGCTATTTCTGGGGGGTTTACAAAAATATATCTTTTCACTTTTTTATTATTGCAGAAACTGAAGTTAAGATAACTGGTCCGTAATTCCCAAGCTCTTCCCTCTTAAAGATGAACTCTATATTTGCCTTCTTTCCCTCAGGGGTTTGCTCTAGATTAAGCAGCTCTATCTGTCTGAGTAGCCTTTCTAGGCCTCTTTCTTATGGAAACACACACTGAGGAGGAAAACAGAACAGAAACTCTTTGTCTGTCTCCAGATCTTGCCCTGATATGGAGGTACACGGCATGAAAATAAAAATCAATAATGTCAGTCTTGTCTAGATTACTAGGTGAACTCCATCACTAATGATTGGAGGATAATTTTTATTAGTGTCATGGTTTCAGCTGGGATGGAATTAACTTTCTTACTAGCAGCTGGTATAGTTCTATGTTTTTGGATTTGGGATGAGAATAGTGTTGATAGCGCGCTGATGATTTTTGTTGTTCCTAAGCAGTCAAGGACTTTTCTGCTCCTCACAGCGTCCCACCAGCGAACAGGCTGGGAGTGCACAAGAAGTTGGGAGGGGACACAGTTGGGACAGGTGACCCCAACTGACCAAAGGGATATTCCATACCATGTGACATCATACTCAGAATGAAAAAAAAGGCAGGGGGGGCATGACACACATTTGGAGTGATGGTGAATGTCTTTCCAAGTATCCATTATGCATGACGGAGCCCTGCTTTCCTGGAGATGGCTGAACACCTGCCTGCCAACAGGAAGAAGTGAATGAATTCCTTGTTTTACTTTGTGTGCGTGCGCGGCTTTTGTTCTACCTATTAAACTGTCTTTAGCTCAACCCATGAGTTTTTTCTCGCTTTTACTCTTCTGATTCTCTCCCCCGTCACAACTGTGGGGAGTGAGCAAGTGGCTTCATGATCCTGGTTGCTGGCTGGGGTTACACCACAACAATGAGCTCTAGAAAATTTAAAAGAAAATTAATGTAATTCCGTAGTCTCTACCCAGTACGTCTCTTTTTCTCTCTGAGTTCTTGCCTCTTTACCAAAGGTCTGTTTTGCTACGCAAAACCACATATGTGTTATGCAAAGGAAGGTTTTTCATTTTGTAATGCCTAATAAAGTCCTGGTCATTGGTAATTTTAAAAAAATATGTTTATATATGCAATGGGATTTTAATTCATCGTAGGAAGACAGTGTAAACTCAATGAAAATTCACACCAAAGTCACTTTATAGTAAGATATATAAGGTCCAAGATGACTCTTTCTCAACTAAAATAAATTTAACTCAGCCTTTTTATACATGAAACGAGTTTTGTCATTTAGGCTATTTATAACACGGTTATCTCTTTACCATTCATGGAATAGTGGTATCTTAACAACTGCACTGAAAAAATTCCTACTCTGATCTCTGAAAATTTCTCTGTAGCACTGGGTGTTGTTTGCAATTATTCTGTATGTGAGAAATACTTCTAAAGGAATCTTGTTTATAGAACGTTTTCAAGAAGTTTTCAAGAGGCATCAGACACCATGAGGGGACGGGATTGGTCAAGCACTGGAACAGGTTGCCCAGGGAGGCTGTGGATTCTCCATCCTTGGAGATGTTCAGACTGGACCCAGCTGAACAGAGCCCTGAGCAACCTCCTCTCACTGGACCTGTGTTGAGCTAATCATGGTCAAATGAGAAATAAAGAACATATTTTAAACAGTAAGATTCAATAGCCAAACTTAGATTTGTTTCCCTCTCTGGATGTCTGAATACCATTGCAAAGGTGTGATTATGTCAACAAATGACTGATCTCAACAAGTAAAACTGAATAATATTCTAGGGATTACGTTGTGCTTAAAATCAAGGTGAGCTCTTGGTTTCTATTGAAGAAAATTATTTTTTCATTAATCTCAGTTTTCCATTGAAGCAAACGTAGCACTGTATTCTGAAAGAATTGCCTTATACTTTTCTTTGTTTGTATAATCAGTTGAAAGTATTTTCCATTTACATTTGTGTTTACTTTTCCATGTGAATTGTTACTTACAGAGATTAACATTGAACACTGTGATTTCTAGAAGTATACTCTTACTTCCACCTACAAGAAACATTGCAGAAATTTTGAATCATATTTCCTGAACATAAAGAAAAAACAAACTATCATTTAAGTAATATTACATTTGAAGAAGAGAGGAAATAATACAGGAATAACAGGAAATTCTGCACTGCCATTTTTAAACCTCCAAACAATTTCCTGTACCATTTGGAATCTACCTTAATATAAATGAAGTCACTTTGTATTATTCATCACTAAAAAATCTAGAGGGCTACTTTTGCTTCTTTTAATGACAGTCTACCATTTCTTTTCTTTTTTTTTTTTCCCTTTTGTATCACTATTTGTACTCCTTGGAAAAATATTTTGACATTCATGTCAAAAAATTAATATGGAACAATTTAACAGATCACTCTGGGAAGATCAGAGAAGCTCAATTACATGAAGAAAACAGAGAGAAGACAAAGACCAGAGTTACTGAGTGGAGGGAAAGAAAAGACAGGTGCTAATTACTCTGCAGTTTCTTAGACTTCATTTCGTATCTGAAAAGTAAAGCTATGTACTTATCCACATCATTTGTTAAGTGGAGCTTTTTCAAGATCTGATTACTTTAATGAGCATGTAATATCATTCACAGCTCCATCTACCTAATAAAGGGCAAGAGGATGATTAATTATCTACTGTCTAGAGGAGAAATCCTGTTAAGTGACAAAATTCTGTGGTTTTTTTGCTTTTCGTGTAGGAGGTACATGTGAGGGATGACTTGCCCGTTCAGGTCAGCTCACAGGATTGTCCTTAACTAATTGCTGTTTCAGTCTCATTGGCTGACTAATTTCATTCTTTTTTATGTGCCTGTGCCCATTAGATTTTGAAAGTAGCTATTGTCTCACCTTGCATGAGCAGTGTCTTGATTACAGAAAGATGTTCCAAAAAATTTGGGGAAATCAGTTGGTACCGGCAGTGAGTCGCAAAGCTGCATAAGAAGTAAATGGGTTCTTGTGTTATTTTACTTACACTGTGGAGTTTATAATGGTTTATGACATCCCTCTCAGCCTACGGGATATAATGAAGATACTGATCTGAAGGCAGGGTATGCAGAACCCATCAAAATAAGTGTCAGAATAGGGTCTGTAGCTGGAAAACCTGACTGAAACGAACTGTTCAAAAAGGCCATTTTTCTGCCTGGGCTCCGAGAGGCAGGCAGACCCCACACGGGAGAGTTTCCAAGAGAACAGCATAGAGGTACATACGTAGCAGATGTGACTCAACGTGTCTGTTGCCAGAGAGGTGCTATTTAGCTCTGACTATAAAATCAATTCCTTCTATTAGCAGCCTCACCAGAAAGCTGACTGCCCTCTCTTGAAGATGAATGCTCTCACCAGTTCAGCAGTCCCTGTAGGCAGCGTGAAAAGACCACGTACAGGGGAGTTTCAAAGAAAACATAAGCAGAAATGTACTGGCCAGTTTCAGTGTGACCAGTGTTGCCTTGGTTATGGCCAAATAAACAGAAGGAAAGAGACAGCTGTGTGTAAGAGTACAATTTGTCTGAGGGTCTTGCCAGAGGCAGTTCCCAAATGCACATTTGCAAGCAAAGATTTACATAACTTTTACCAGCTCTTTTCAAAGCACTTCTAACAAAGATGGGGCTCTGTAATGGTGAAAAAATCCACCACTTTTCAATTTGTCCTCTTTCTCCTTCTGTAACTTTTCATAACTTCTTTAGCTCCACAGAAGTTTGAGAGGAAAAAGGACCTTCACTAACATTCCAATTTTTCATGAAATCTCACTCTAAAGAAGCTCTGCATGTTTTTGAACAGAAATTCACCAAAATGAAGATTTCCATACATTTTAAAAAAACACAGAATGAAAGTATATGGTGTGTATGTCTTAACCACATATAGTTAAGAGAATAAATACTTCTATAAACAAAAATAGATCAGTGTTATTTATCACAGCATAATCAAATCAGTAATTTTCAAATGAAGCATTATGCATATCATAGAACGTATGATAGATTTAATATACAGAATTTGTTTACCTCTCTATAACTAAATGTCCACTTTTAGCAATTAAAGAAATCAACAGATACTTACTTCAGTAAGTAATAAATAATACTGGCGGTATGAGCAAAGCATACCCTCTGAGATAAGTTTATATAAAATAGTGGACCTTTGTAACCAGTCCAATGGTCAGTTCTTTAACTCCCAGAGATTATGTTACTGAACATTTTATGGAGAAACATTTTAGCTTTTTCCATTTCAAAAAGCAGTCTAACTTAAATTTTGAGAAATAAACTATTATTTGAGTTAGTTACAGGATTTTTTTAAAAAAGCTAATACTAAAAATCTGCAGTCTTGTGCTTTAGCTGCATGAAAAATAGCAGAGAGATTAAGATAGGGGCCTAGAAAACAGGGAACAGGAAAAGGACAATCGTATATCACTGCTGTATGTAGTGTCACAAAAATGAAAAGGGGAAAAAAAAATAAATTAGAAAATAGTCAGGGATATCCTCTGAAAGTCTCAGCTAATAGGCAAAATCTTAAAGTGAGCTTCTTCCCCCTGATTTTAGTCACATAAAAGTGAAGTACGAAGGCAAGTCATTGCAACTACCTCTGTTGTCAATGAAGAGACATAGACATATTGAAAAAAAGATTTAGCCTTCCTGACTTTGATTCCATTATGGGATGAATTTGCTCTCTAAGGAAGCTGACTCTCTTTTTTGATAAAGGGGGTTGGCTAGATGGATCGATTAAACTTTAACTAAATGAACAGCTCAAATAAGATGCCTAACCTTTGGATCAAGTCAGATGAAAGATGCCCCTGAAAGATGAAAGACTCATCGCTGGAACAACAGAACAAAATAAAGTGAGATGGTTTTCCTCAACAAAAAATAATAAAAAATAAAAATAAGCAAATAATAAAAAATAAAACACTGAGTCATTACAATCACTTTGTTCGGTAACATCTGTTTTAACAAGCAAATATTCGTTTTAAGATATGAAACAAGGAATGCAAATATCTGGTCTCTGAAAATTTAATACTATCTTTCAAAATCAGTCATTAACGGAAGTATTAACTAAATGATCTAGTTCACTAACTTATTTAGGTTTTTTTATATAGATCCATTTGTAGTAAAATGATTAAAAATACAATCGAATTAATACAACTAAATTAGATTTGCAGATTTGGCCCAGCGAATGAGTTCTGTAAAAATATAATAGACATTTAGTATTTAGTTACTTCAGATGGACCGTGGATACACACAGAGAAGTTATTTCTATCATACTGCATTGGATATCACTGCTTGCCGAATATTCAGCCTCTGTTCAAGATTGACCCAGAACAGACAACTGATATAGCTGACCGATTTCTCCATTCAAATTAAGTGTTGCAGATTCATGACAGGGCCACCTGGGATCTGTGCATGGAAATAAAAATCAATTCAACAGATTTACACAAGGATACAACTCTGTTTTATTCCCTTTTGCCATTTAGAAGTCATTTTAGAGTCCCATGATGCTGAGCATTGGACGTTTTATGTAGATTTACCGTCTGGGCTTATCCGGGTTCTGTTCTAAATAGGATCTTATATCACATTTAACACTACCTAAATGTCTCACATAATTAATTTTTGCAGCATTCAGGTAGTACTAACAATTGATGCTTTTTCATGTGGAATTTCATCAAATCATATTAATTATCTACCTCAGTTTCTCTGTCATCCGTCTAGGAAAGCTTGGTAGCTTTCATAGAAAAAAAGAACTGGAAAACAGAGAGGAAATGACCGCTGAGAGGTTTCCTCCTCTGTTTCCCATTTCAGGACAGGACAAACAAAGGTGTTTATTTCCTGTGGTGCACCAAAGAAAGGAAAAGAGGAAACAACCACAATGACAGAACCAAACAAACATTGCCCTAACTAAATTATTGTAATTTGTAATAAATTTTAAATGTATAATTTCCCACTGATTAATTTAAAGCGTGGTCCAGCTGGTGGCCTGCAGATTGGGTCCAGTCTGTGAAATTTTCTCCAACAGACTCAGGAAACCAGATTTTGGCAGCATATACCTTACCTGTGGCTTCAAACAAACTGCTGTTGCTACCACTTCCCTTTAGAAAGCAGAAAACAAACCTGCAAATAACGCTATGCCAGTACAGCAATGGCCAGCATGGAGTAGAAGCTGTCAGCAAAACAAGATCAGGCTCCAGTGATTGCAGAAGTTGAACCATTTCGAGAGATGAGATTACTGTGTGAGGCACTATTCAGAAATAGATCAGATAAGGGCTTTTTATTTTATTTCAACAGTCAGCAGTAAAGTTGATACACTCCATAAAAGGTATCATGTTTGCTGAAATCCCTCTCTGAGATTTTTTGGATATAAAATATGAAAGAGGAGTATCCATAAGTACTAATTGTTACAATTTCTGGTTCTTAACCTACCATTTTGACATCAGTGAAAGAGTTCTACGCTTGCCCAGAGCATATAATACCTGCAAAGTCTCTAGTAGTAATGTTTATACTTGCTTGGTACAGGAATATATATGCATAAGTACTTGCAGTCTTATGTTACTGTGCAGAATTTCTGGTTTACTAGTATTGACTGAATCACAGCTGTGCACAGAGTAAATGCCTGAGAATGTGAAGTTCTCCAAGGGCATTACTGGAAAGCGCGGACTATGAATTCAGCTGACAAAACCAACCTGCCCCACTTTTGTCCACATGGAAAAAAACCTCCAAGGTAAATGCAGTAGTATTTCATACCTGACCAACTTTAAATACAATTATACTTTAAAGCCTTAAATAGTCAATAATCTGCTAATTGGGCTCTACAAAGCTTAATTTCAGAACCTGGTGCTGAACACGAATCTTAAATTCTTTAACATTTCATGTTTACTGTCTGTCTTCATATTTAATTTCTGTACAACGGAAAATCCTGAAAGACTTAAAAAATTGCAGAGAAAATGCTGAAACGTACTCCCCGCATAAGACAGAAAAAGATAAAGGTAAATGGGCATCACCATTAATGTTACACTGGTGAGAATTACAGTGGACGTACAGGACATCTCAGTTCTAAATTCAATTCCATGAGAACTCCTGTCGCTTGTGGTTTGAATCTTCTCCCAGTTTTAATACTGAATCTTTCAAAAGACAGAAGTTACAAGCATCAAATCCAGTCAATTAACTTAAAAAAACCGCACAACATAATAAGGCTTACAGAAGCATTTCTGACAAGCACCTAGATGAAGAAATAAAAATCAAGAATAAGATTTTGTCAGGGGTATGAGAAACAAAGAGCTAATTATAGTCAGTAATCAAAATGCAAAAGGAGAACTCAAGCGGCATAACAGCAGAAATGCTACATAGATTTTGTAAAGATGTTCCTTATGGAGAAGAGCAGTAATGCTTTCTACACCAGAGACATTCTGTACAGAATCTCCACAATTTATGTAGAAATAGAAGGGGTTTTGTCAAAACAAAGTAATGCAATAAACAAGACTACGAGATATTCGGCCAAGCTGCTCAGGAATATAGAGTACACTGTTTCTGAACAGCTGATGAGCACTTGCAATCATCACACACTGGATTTGGCACAAGGTGGGTCTGTTGTTTAACTAGAGTTTAAAAATATTTCTGTGAACTGGAAAAATCTTTTTTTTCAGAGTTCGAAACGTTTTATAAACAATCTCTCCCTTTAAGTATTTTGAGTGGGATCAGAAACAACTGGTTGCTTTTTCACTTGTTATTTTCTGCAGAATTCAATAGGACTATATTGAAGTTTTTGTCTATTACTATGCGTATGGTCACAGAAATAAAAATAATTGTAATTATGCAAAAGAAACAAAGTATAACAAGTCACAGCTCATTGATTATAACCACTGCCCTAGTAGGAGGCCATGTAAAGTAATGGTTAAGTATAAGTAAACACTTGATGGAAAAATTAGAATATAGAGAAGTGAAGTGAGTTGCTCAAAGCAAAGCAGAAATTAGAAAGCAAGTGATTTTAGAGCCCAGGACTTCTAATCTCCTAGTCTAATTCCCAGTCACTCTTCTCATTTCAGAGGGATCTGGGTAAGTGTCTGTCTGTCCCCAGGAGATTAAAAAAAAAAAACAAAACAGTTTCAAGCACCTCGTGTTCACAATGGACGCAAATCTGAGGAGGAAAAAGAATAATATATAATGCTAGGGTTAACTCTAGAACATGATGATTTATCTCACAATAATGTCTACCATTCTTGAAAAAATTATACAGGGAATTGATTGGCCATGTTTACTTACTGGGTGAAAAAAAGTGTTTTCCTTTCATGGACAAGCTATAAACACTGTCTCCTGCAATTCCTGGTTTTTCCTCAGGTTGCTATTGGCTTATACAAATATCTATCAACCCAGTCCCATACCTATGGCTATAGAAAACATTTCCTTCACATTTAGCTTCTAATCAGCAAAGTTTTGTAACCCCAAATCACCCCTGAACCCTGCAGAATTGCATCTTCCATTGCTTCCGTGGACAAATTGTGAACTGAAGCTACCCTCGTCCCATGGACGCCAGTTGTTTTGTTATCTACCACACTAGCAAATTCCTTGCGAGCAGTCTGACTGGACACAACACTAAGCAATCTGAGGTAGGTGACCCTGATTGAGCAAGGTGTTGGACTGGTTGATCTCCAGAGGTCCCTTCTCACCTCAGCCATTCTGTCACACTTTGTAGAAGAAGGAAATTAATGAGCATGGCTTATTCACAATAAAATGATTATGGAAACTATTATGATCTCTGGCAATTTAAGCATTTGCTTTAATGAGAAAACAACATTTGACAATTAGTGTCAAATGGTCAGAGGAAAGATGAAAGGTTAGCGCATAGAAGACACAAGGCTCAATTAATAACTAAAATCCCTGGTTGCAGCCAGGCTGTAATACTCTAGAGGGCAAATTCAGACATGTATATAAAAAGCATATCACTGCAAATCGTACCCAGTGTTTAACACTTTGGCAGGGCAGAATCTGAGCCTGCCAGGTGCTCAGTGTCTGGGAGAAAGGAAAAAGGAGAATTACCAGATCTCCGCTACAAAGTAGCTTAAGAAGTCATTTATGTATGATCAGCCTGAATACGAAAGGCTAAGCTTTTTTCATTATTATTATTTTATTATTTTCATTATTATTATTTTATTTTCATTAGCTATTATTTTAAAATCCATTTTATAGAAGGTATAAACCATTACATCTAATATCTCATGTGCTCAAAAATCAGGTTCAAACAGTGGGCTTCCGCTTCATATGTTTGTGTTACTAAGACTCTATATCATGCTTTTGCCTCTGGCATACCATGGTGAATTTTTGGCATTTTCTTCCAGAAAAGGCACCACCACCACACAGCAGAACCCCCCAGTTCAAAAAAAGATCCATTAAGAGGCATTCCCTGCACCAACATCTGACACCACTCTCCCTCCTTCCTCACCTATGGTCGTTCTGCAAATACCCTGTGTCCTGAGGCATCTAATGCATTGAGGTGTTGAACCCCAGAGATTATCTGATAGCAATCAAGACTCAGTAGAAATTCAGCTCCACAGTCACCAAAACCATCGTATTCTCCATTTTAGAAACCCACATCTTCTAACCTGTTCTTTGTCTGAAGAACTACCGTTTGCTGATGGCAGTAATTGATGTGCCTGTGTGGGCTGAGGAAACTTCTTCCTGCCAAGAAGTTAATAGTGGGTGGAAGACAAAAGTAAAAACAAGCTACAGCTATTCCTAATTCTCAACCCAGGAATTTCAAAAATAGGATTCTATATTTACCAGCTTGGTCTTTTACATATGATTTAATCTTTGCCTGAGACCTTGAAATCTTCCATCCTCTTCTCTCCTACCATCACTGCTAATAGTCATTACCACTGTCCATGCACTAACAAACAGCTCTGCAGCCCAGGAGTAGCATTCCCTTTGGTTGCATTGTATCACAAATATACCTGCTACTCCATTTTCTTCACTTGGTATGATAAATTGCCATTGGAATTACATTGGAATTCAAACAAAACACAGGCTGGAGCTGACTCGTGCATCCTTGATTTGGTTCACTGCCTCTGAAGAACAGTTAAAGTAATTTAATTCAGTGAGGGTGGTAGGTATGACATACCTATGTTACCAAGATGATGACTGAAAAAAACTGGTACAATGGCATTTTGTTCTTGTGCAGCTGTTCTTCCCAGCAGATCTCAAGCAGTTTGAAATTACTGATTTCCTTTCACAGAGACTAAACCAAAGCATGTAGAAAGACAACTTGCTTAAGGATACTGCAAGGCTGGTGGCAGGGGAGGGATAAGAATCCAGGTGTTAAGCATCCCAGACCGCTACTGTCTCCAAAAATAAACTTTTTTTTTTTTTTTAGTTCATAGGTGCAAAGATTAACTATACAACTCTAGAAGAATAAGCAACAGAGCTATTCCTTAGTAGACTCACCTTCAGCTTGATAAAATGTATGTTTTAGCACCTCCACAACGAATACGTACCTTTCCTGATTAACAAATCATATGGCTTCTTAACAAAATGTTCTGTCATTCTGTGTCTGGAATAGAACTTATCAACAGAGACAGCTGATTAAAGTCTGTGCATGTACAACATAAGCAATGTACAGTAAATCGTTGTAAAGCTGAATGCTATTATAATGGATTGATTTCATGAAGAATCACTGAATCGAGAAAAATGATGCAATTGATAGAAATTTATATTACAAGGAGGATTGGGGTAACAGGCCAAATAGAATAGAGTACTCTTGTCTAGATAATAAGGTGGGATTTGAGGAGAGACAGGGAGGGATTTGTGAACTACCAGTTACACACAATAGAGGCTGACTGAGAAAAAAGAAAAAAACTGAAGAAATTAGAAGTTTCCTGGAATTTCAGCAATGTAGAGATCAGAAACAGATGCCAAGGGATGAAGATTCTGGGAAAGGATTCCCATGAGACAAATGGGCTGGTGAAAGGGGCTGTGCACAGTGAGGACAAACGGGTGTCTAGCAACACAGTGAGAACAAATACGCAAAGCTTGACTTCGAGGGGTTTTGTACAACTCCCATTGCCTTTCCGCCAACTACAGTGGCATGTTTCCACCAACTACAGGGCAGTGTGCTATTGATGGGTGGGTTTTACAGAACCACAGAGGCTGACAAGGAGCCTGGGATTGATGAGTTTTGGTACCATAAAGAAAGAAAAGTGCAAAGGATCGATACTAGACAAAGCTGTAAGTGGGATAAATCTGCGAGTGCTGACTGAAAATTTATGTAGATGGTTGCAGCTCATCATCCCTTTGGAGTTGGAGCCTTAGAACCAAGAAGAAAACAGAGGGAATGGGACAAAGACTAAGTGTATTTGAATTACTTTAACATAAATGGAAGATTAAAAGAGAAGAAGAATTAAACAAATGAGAAAAAAACATCATTTTAGTTTAACTAATTCTTTACATGAAGTAGGAGATAAAACAAATATCAATTATTCATAGGGAGCCACATCCATTGGCTTAAATTTTTTTAACAAAAATATTAATGAATATAGCTTTTACACATTTAAAATGTTTATTTAATGAAAATGAACCATATGATGCATTAAGAAATGATTATTTAAAAATAGCAGCACTTTATGATGCAGAAAAAAGGCGGAATCTTAATAGCTGCTTTCATTTATATTTTATGTGCAAAAACCCCAGCATAAAAAAATTATAAGAGACTGACTTTAACTAAATCAAAGTTATTCAAAGAAATACTGCTTTCTCATTTTTTTAAAACTTACTTTCTTACGCTAAGAAAGTATTTTCTACAGGTGAGAGCACGAGACTGCAAATCAGAACACGTGGCCACACTGTCACATTATCACAGATTCACTCTCTGGCACAGGGAGAGATTTTAAGGCAACTTCAATCTTAGCTTCTGTTGACAACTAGCAAAACCACGTGAGCTGACCTCCTGTGAAAAACTAAACTTCTAACCTGGTATTTGTCTAAATACGGACCTTCTGCTCCCACTGTGACTCACAGACAGGCACAGCCCCAGAGCTTTACAATTCAATCTTTCACAGCGCCCTACAGGGAGCTACGCAGAGAAGAGTCAGGTGAGCCGAAGCTGCCACATCCTAGAGAAGGCTGCTCTGCCCCACAAAAAGTTTCCTTGTTATAATAACAATTATAAAGGAAGGTCAGTAAAAGAGCCCCCTCCCCTGGTTTTGCCCATCTCTGATGAAATTATTTATTCTATATTTTTTTATGTAATAAATACATTGGTAATTAAGCATCAATGAAACAGATGTACAAGAAAAGTAGACTATACTGTGCCTGCTCATTCATTTAGGCTGTGATGTCCTGGTGATGAAGGGATTATGTTCTTTGTATGGCACACTGTAAGTTACTATGGACAATTACAGGGTTTAGAAGAGAATAATGAACTGCATTACTTTCACTAGTTTATTATTAGGTGTCAAAGTTTTTCTAAATTAACAAACGTGCAAAATATTTCCTCCCTATTTTATGGGAAGCATGTTTAAAATAAGAGGTAAACTTAAAATATAGCAGGTAATCTGTGTCAGACATATGCCCTACAAATTCAAAAGAAAAGTGACAAGCACGTGTCCCCCCTCAACCCCCCACTATATGTAACACAACAACAGTCATGAGCCTTTTTTATTTGTTGGTGCTCATGACAAAGAAACAGAACTGAACCTATTTCCTGTGCACTCACTGGGCTGCATTATCCATGGATCACATTTAAAGTGGAACTAATAATTTTAAAATAACTGTCATAACTGCGAGCATGTCGAATTCAGTGACACGCACCCAGGGACGTGATTCGCAAGAAGCATCAAAGATACCAATAGTTCACGGTTCAAAAATAGCTGGTCTTAGACCTTCAATGGCTAAAAAACCTGACATCAGCGAGTGAAAAGAACAAGGTAAGAAAGCAGCTACATATAGAACTAACATTTGTGCTTGACTAGAGGCAGTGGGGACGTAATAAAACTGCTTAGCTGATGAGAGACCCTACAGGAGTTTTTCACAAAAACAGGAAAACAGCATTAAACTGACATTTACTCAGCAAGCCACCAACCAGAAGTGCTTGGGGCACCCCCTACACTGAAGCAAAATGCCAGAGCTGTATAATGATTAGACTTTGATGGATCCCGCTGACGTCCCAAAGGCTGTTCTGTTTCTATTTTTTATGTCTTTCATCTGATCTTTATCCATAATTTGACAAACTATTTTTAAGTGTCTATTTTCTTTCTGATTTATATATTCCAGGCTCACCAAATTAATTCAGTACTTCACCCGATCACTGATCACACTTATCTGTTCTTTAACTGTTAAAGTGACAGCACAATCCGAAACTTGACCCATTTAGTAGTGACAAAATCTGATCACTTCAAAATCAGTGACAAACATATCCCTGCAGCCGAGATCCCTCCAATTTTTGTGCTCTTCAAGTCATGTTCTACCACTATTTTCTTCTACTCTCTTCATTAAGTTCCAGTGACTGAAATAGGAAGAGGCATTAAAAAAAAGTAACTGTGAAAGTTTTGTGCAGAATTCTTCAAAACGGTTTTCTGGGCACCAAGAGACAGGCAGTTGGCTGGTGTAAGTCAGTATATGTCCCCCCTCTACCAGGGAAGCTCATCCCATTACTGAGTGCATGACCCAGTCTTTGTCCAGATGAAGCTACAATATGCTGCTGAGACTCATCCATGCCAAAGCTCTTGTGCCTCCAGTAAAGCACAAGTAGAATAATTTCTGCAGGACCTGATAAAATGCAGCAGCCTTCAGCTTCTGAGCTCCCTCACTGCCTTGTATTTCTGTGGGTTCTGCACTGGTGGGTAGCTAGCATATTTCGGAATTTGATCAGGTCTTCATTTAATTGGAAGAGTATTACTATTAAATTCTTAATTCATTTGTTGTCTAAAAACAGTATACGCAAGTCAACAACAATATAGGCAAGTTATATTTTACGTACACCCAAGAGAGACAGGCTAAACCTAGTAAATTGTTGGTGACCTAGTTAGCATTTACGAAGGTCTTGTGTTTCAGTCTGCTGCTCCCACACTGCACTACGATTTAGAGCACCTTCAGAACTAACAGTTTCAAACATAGTATCACCCAGTCCTAGTTAAATCATAGCCAAGGCACAAACTTGAAAACTCTGATTGCGCCATTACTACCTGAAGAAAAAGATGGCCTCAGACAACCAAGGCCCAGCACAATAGAAATTCTTGCTATGAGAATTTTGAAGGAGGCTCATAAACGAATCTCAGTGAATATTCCTCAAAAGCAAAGGCAGACAAAGAGCACATATCTCAAATGTGGATGGTCTTTGATTCAATGTTCACTATCATCATCATAAAGGCCTTTCTTTACTGGGATAGGGGACCAGGGAGAAAAACTTTTATGCACAATATGTTTTTTGCTGTATGAAAAGATGTGACCATCCAAAGAAAATAAAAGATCTGGAAGATTCCATTTACGAGGGAAGATTTTCAAGTATTTAGGCTGTTGGTTCACAAAAGAAAGGAATAAATAGTTGGAGTTCATTTGCTCTGAATAGCATAAGTAATGGGCTTAAATTGTAGCAGGGGAGATTTAGCTTTCTAATAGGATAGATAGTCCATGGGAACTGCAGCATCTCTATCATTTAAAGGATTACAAGAACAAATGTCTACCAGGAGCAGTTTAAGTACAGGTGTGTCTGCTTTGGGGACATGGAAATAAACCAGGTGAATTTCTGTAGCCTGATTTTTACTATTCCATACTGGAAAAAGCCATTGTCAAAAGAAACCTCTGAATTCTCAGAAACAAAATTAGTTTATGGGTATCCTAAGTTAACACAGAGGTCTAATCAGTGAGTTACACAAGTTTTTCTATATTAAAGAGAAGACTGGATTAATGAGTAGGGTTTATCTGTCTGCACGTGCACTTAGGATTTAGTTGTGCAGACATAGTAATTTAGTGCCTTTTCAGCCACTCCACAACACCCCATTTGTTGCCTTGTTGCTGCTGCAGAGCAGTACATCTGCCCCATGGATCTGCCAGCCCCACGCAAACCCGGGACACGGACAGTGAGTCATGGGGAACCCAGCTGCACCCTCGGGATCTGAGCTCTGGCAGCAGTCAGCAGAGGCGCAGGTAACTCCACAAGGGGCTGCAGGAGATAAACTGAGAGCCAGCACGCAGCCCCACGCAGTTACCCACAGAGAAGCAGGTAGGACTCTTTGGCATGGGCCGGCACATCCCTCCCATCCCTCCAGCCACCACGTGAGAAGGACAGGGGTCTCCTCAAGGCCCCGGGTGAGATATCTGGAAGCACACAGGAGGCACTAATGCTTATATCATGAGCAAATGAATTGAGCTCCTAGTGCTTAATGCAAGAGTGTAGCAATAAAATGCTGCCAATACCTCTTGCTATACGTATAACATATTTTGAGATCATGCTATTGCAACCTCCTCTGAAACCACAAATAAATTATTCTTCAAACAATCACCAGCTCTGTTCTAAAACAATTCAGACATGAATTTACCAGCTCCTGGGCCACTACCATCATAGCTTTTTAGTGGCTTTAATTTTCTTTCTGACAGTCTTTTGTTTGCACAATAGATCATTAGGAAATACTTTGTTTAAAAACAGGTTTTAAAACTATAAAGTCTGTGGTAAATTATTAAAGCTTAATAGGGAAATACTGGAGCAAACATATAATGTGCAAAGAAAATGAGAAAAAAAAATCAACTGTGATTTCTGTAGGAAACTAGATAGTTTATGAGCTGCTATACCTATCAGTATTCGGAATCCTATTCTGTCTGCTAGTCAGGGGAGAGATCAGGAAAAATAAGAAGGGCATACTCTGAGACAAATATATGAAAACTTCTCCTTACTTTTTGTTATAATAACATTTGAACTTACAGGTCACTACCTACTAAGGTTAACATAGATTTAACCCACTAACATTAAATATTAATTTTTTATCTTTCTCTTGCATTTTAAATCAAAATTTAAAAATCTGTTTGTTCCCAAAAGTTAACCACGAAGACTGGAAGCCATTTAAAAAAAAAAAAAGTAAAGCCATTTCTACTAATTCACAGGAAAATCTTCAACACAATAGCTTTTGGATTCCTGTAACTTACAGAATAAGAGCACTTTTATTGAATGTTGACTCACACTGGCTTCTTTAGGAATTGTTTATTATAATACCACTGATTAACAATAGGATAAACAAAACTATGTCAGTGGTGGCTTTTTTTCATGATTACCTGATCCTGGCTGACAAAAAAGTATGAAACAGTTAGTTAAATTGTCCACTAGAGAACAAAACTGAAGATCTGTATTCATACATATTTTTACGTTTTTAATTTTTCTTATCTCCTTTTTCAAATGTTTTCCATTATTTTCTGAAACTCAGACTTCAGGAATTTAAAATTTAACAAGGATCTGATCCTGAGATTACATAATCAAAATTATTCCTCTGTTATTCCAGAGATTTATTAGATCTATGGAAGCTGAAAATACAATGAAATCTCCTACAAATGTAGAAGAAAGTTGAGATCACTGGAAACAAGGACATGTGGGTTAGACATATAATCTTGTAGGTTAAAAGGGACGTCTAGAGCTCATCTAGTCCAACTTCATAGTCAAAGCAGGTCCAGGGAAAGCAGGTTTAATCCAACATGTCTGGATAAAGAACAGTTATTGGAAAATGTTCAAGACTTACAATCATTCTACAAAAATATACTTCTTTAAAATAGTGTTTATGAATAGCAAAGCAAGAACATATTTTAACTGGAGAGTGATTTGTTTTCTTCAAGAGATTAATTTTGTGCTGGAATTATCCAATGTACTCTGTAGAAGGAACATGAAGGCAGCAAACACAGGAAGTAATAATTGAAGATTAAAGCTTTTGTTACCTTGGGTGGGTTAGAATCCACTTGTACAGGTTCCAGTAATATAATTATAATTACACTGCATAAAAGTGTGAGAGCTGAAGTACCATTATATAGTTCTCATCATTGTTTGAGATGATGAGTAACAGGCAGTTAGCCTGTTTTAGCATCCTGTTTGAAGATTAAAGCTTGGATAATAAGAAATAACTCTTGTTTTCTTTCTATCATACACTGGTGAAACACAATAAAGCTTTAATAATCAGACATATGTTCAGAACCCATGGTGATGATCATGGTACAAAGAAGTTAATAAACAAGACAATTAGGTAAATTTCAGCTTCCAAATCTCAGCAAAACTGTAGGCATGAAGGGACAAAGAGGAATTTTCTAGGGGAAGTTCACATTATCACAACATAACTGCTGGTTTGTGAATAACGTCAAAGTGCTGTTAAGGAAGCCATGCAACCATCGGAGAACTGAATTTATACTTCAGTAAAGCATAATAGATTTGCATTACATTTTGTAGTCAATGATGACTTCTACAATAGAAGGAAAGATGCTCATGTGGCTTTGTCCTTCCTTTTTTGCAAGATCCCATTTCTTAGCTGTGACTGTAGACAATGCTCAGGTTTAGGATACATGTATTCTGACGTAATAGTAGTTTGTTACCTGGGAAGTGTTAGCGTAATGTTTTTAAATCAATCATAGGAAAAAAAAAATCTCTCAGTTGAGAACTGTACTTTTAAGATTGAACATTTTTTCCTTTGAATATTTTGACTGCCCTTTAGATTTTGTTCTGAGGAAGATATCAGAGAGATTTGCTCTACTACTTGAAGGATACATGCCCAGCTCCCTGAAGCTGTATTTCTGTTTCTCCAACCACCACAATAGGCTTTTACTCCTTAGAGAGAGTAAAAAAAAAAGGCATGGCTCTCACTTGGAAAGTCCTGTGAACAAATCAGTTCTACCAAGGTGCTGTAGTCTAGAGTGGGCTGTGCTTCCCAAGTCATGCAGGTGTGTTTTATATACATCCTGAAATTTAGCACAGACTGAAGACCTATTGATGCAACAGGGCAAGGGCAAGGTCCTGCACCTGGGAAGGAAGAGGTCCCTGCAATGGTGCTGGCTGGAATTGACTTGGGGAAGAAGCTTTGCTGAAAAGACACTGGGAGCGTTGGCAGTCAGGGAGTGAGCATGCGCCAGTGAAGTGCCCTAGCAGCAAAGGGGGCCCACAAAATCCTGGGCTGTGTGACCAGAAGAATAGCTAGAGATGGAGCAAAGCAATCATCTTCCTTTCCTCAGCACTCCTTAGATGGCTTCTACAGTATTGTGTTCCATTTTGGGCTCCCCAATACACGGAAGACGTGAATAAACTGGAGTGGGTTTAGTGGAGGTCCACCAAGATGGTCAGGGACTGGAGCACTCACCTTGTGAGGAGAAACTGAGAAACCAGGGCTGGTTCAGCTTTGGGCAGAGATAGCAGCTATCAGCAGCTCCCCAGCACTTCTGGGAAAAGGAGTAAGAAGATGGAGCCAATCTCTTCACAGCAAGGCACACCAGGAGAATGGGATATAATGAGTAGAGATAAGCCTGAGCAACCTGGTTTAAGTACACAGCTGACCCTGCCTTGAGGGGGAGGTTGGAGTAGACACCCACCTCTTAGCGTCCCTTCCAGCCTGATTTATCCTGTGATCTACATGTTCCCAGAAAAGAAGCTGAAGAGTAAAAAGGATCACAGCTAACGTGAGTTAACAATGTTTTGCTGTTGCCAAAGCAGCAAAATCATCCTGGGATGTATAAAGAGGAGCAGCCTCGCAAGGCTTTTGCAGAAAATAAGGGAACAGTCTGCTCTTTGCTTCAGTCACGAGTAGGAGTAGCCTTAAATTGTAGCAATAGATTTAACTGCCATGTGTTCCTCCTTTCAAATTATATTGCTTAGCCATTCCTTATTCTGGAGTACATATAAAGCCTCATTTATAGCTTTCCTTTTCTTTATTTGTGTCATCTTTACAGTATTTTCTGTCCACTTTGTTTCTCCAGACATTTGAGCTAATAACAATAATAATGAAGGCTCTTATTCTACTCTAAAACGCTGTAGGTGTGATAAGGAGTAGGTGAAGAGAAAAGGGAGTCTGAAAAAGAGGAGAATTCAAGCTTTAATTTTTCTTGGCAAGGAAAATTGTGGGGCTGTTGGACCTTGGTACTGACAGAATATGCTTTGAATAATTTCAAAAATGTCTATAAAATTAGTTACATCAAGATAGACACTTCTGTTATACTTAACACAATATCAAAAAAATGAGGAGGAAGAAAATCAGCTGTGGATTACCAGAAGAACTGTTCTTTCTTGCAGAATCAAGTGTGAGAAGCTCCTAAGCTCAGGATTACAGTCACTGAATGAAGGCCTGCACTTCAACAGGCTTAATCTCAGAAATGCTGATTTTATCACTTACATCTAATACAAAGTCAATCTTTTTTGGATTCTACAAGAGCAGAGACATTTAGTAGGTGTTTTTACTAGTCTAATTAACTTTCAAGATCATTCTTAAGCCAGATTTGTATTTCTAGATAACAGAAGAGGTAGCCAGAGTGCCCGTAGAGAAAAATCTACTCTTGCTAAATTGGCACTCTGTGGAAATGAGGGAGATTTGTACTTATCATTTAATATCACTTATCCTTTACTTCATGTAAAAACTTAGTGGATGCCACTCTAAAACATACTTTTGTGTTCCTGACAAAATTCTTAAAGAGTTTATCAACCGCTTTGCAACCTTTGGTTAAAACTAGAAGGTGAGTGAAGCTCAAAACTATAATTGACCAATGTTTTTTTTCAGTCACTTGAAAGAAAAAAGACAAAGAGTTGAGTGCTTTTTCAGCATCATAATTTTCTTGAAGACATACCAGGAAGTATCTCTGCAGAGACCTCTTCAAAATCAAGAAGCAATATTTCTTATAACCTTGATCAGTAACAATAGGGAACAGTGTTGATAATCCTATGAATTTCTGATTTTTCGAAGGTTAGACTGCAGAACGGTTCAGGTCTGAATTCAGCAAAAATACACCTTGAACCTTGGATACCTAACACAGTGTGCAGAGACAAAGCAATCTGAGTTGTGTACAGCCTTACAGAAAAAAAAACAAAACAAAACAAAAAAAACCCCCACCCAAACTCTGGAGATAGTTATACAGTTGCATATGAAACCAGGACCAAGAAAGACAAGTTTTGTGTGCATTTCATAAGATGGAAGGGATACAAAATGAAAAATAATTTGCAACAATTGCTCTTTTTAACCTATCATTATAACAGCTTTTTAAAACCAATTTCTACATGGAGTCCCTATTCTGCAAAGACCAATGCATATTTTTATATAAGTTTCATGTATGTACACTGTATATAATTCCAATAACATTCTTCAGAAAACTAATCATAATTTTTCATTGAGCAACATACTGTATCAAGAGAGAAAAAGTGACGGATCTTTTTATGGGACCCATATTTCAGTCTTTATAGACAAAATGACCACAAGAGACAAATTTTTATCCTTCATGATTTAAAAAGAAAAAAAGAAAAAGCAATTCTCTGACACATGTGCAAGAATGGAAACCTTTCAGGTAAGCCTCAAGTCAATCCCTCATCTGCTAATCAGGTTTCATTCAGACTTTATTTAGACAAGGCTGCCATACCTGCATGTCTGAAACCGGGACAAAACCTGAGATTTTTGTGCGCTCCAAGTGAGCCTATCTTCTTCTGCATCAGGTCCGCCCAGGATGGAAATCAGGATTAGGTGGAACCAGATCCATTTCTTGCAGATAGCCCCCACCTGACTGCTAAGTAAAGGAAAATTGTACATCTGTGCCTTATGGGGCTTTTTTCTTTCTTCATCTAGATCTGCCAATCCACCAGGCTGCCTGCATCAGGGAGGGGGTGTGACTCTGCTCAGGAACGAGGAAAACTGCTCCCAGTCCCTTTTTGACTCCTTTGAGTTTCCCGACCTTTACCAGTCAACACCACAGCCTACAACTACCATTCCCCTGGAAGACAGACCACCTGGTCTCGTGGAGAAAATCTGAGGGCGGAGCTGGCAGACAGAGGAAAGATGTCTCGGAGGCCCCAGCTAGGTGTACAACAGATAAGCCAAGCCTGGAGGAAGAAACCTCGATGCCACCACTGAGATCCTGGAGAAAAAGAGCTTTCTCCTGCAGGGAGGCAGATGCCGTGCTGCAGAGGAAGCTCCCCCATCGCAGGGAGTGTCTCTTCATTATTCATCTGTATTTTCTGCTATAAGGTTAAGCAACAGATAATCGTCATATGACAAATGCTCCCACAAGCAGCTTTAACGGTTAATTTCAGTGCATTTCTGACTTTAGAACTTGCTTTGCAATCACTTGTCCATGTAAAAAGCCATCGTTTGCATATTTGGTGGTATCAACATGAAGAAAGCAAAGATCCTTACTAGGTTTATGTACCTATACTACTGTAGATAAATCTGAGACTCTAAAAAAGTTTGGGTTTTGCTCCTTAACACTGAGATTTTGTTGAGTTTCTGTCTAATCTTCTGCCAGGCAAATCAGAATGTGTGTATTTTCAAAGGACCAAGGAAGAATGTCACCATATATGCCATGAACTATTATTTGGAAATACCAGTTCAGATGAAAAAAAAACCAACCATACTGGTGCCTTACAATATAAGCCCTAAATTGCCATTCAGTTCTTCATAAGGAATGAGAAAAAAATGTAATTTCTCTTTTTTTTTCTAATTGATCTAAGTTATGGTGAATAAAAACTGCACAACTGCATCTGAATGTTTTCTTTAATTCTAATTTGTAACAAATCCTTTTATGCTTCCTACATTGTCATCTATCTCAACAACATTAAATTCCAATTTGTTGACATCTGGTCCAGTCCAAATCAAATCAAAGATGTTTGACATTGCAGAGCTGTATTCAACAAGCTTCCAGACAAACAGCAGAAGTTGGACAGAATTTTTCGAACACTGCAACAGAACTCCCTCATTCTCAGTATACACTAAAAAATAGTGTGAGAATCAAGTATCAGAAAAGAAAGAATCAAGAATTAGAAAGGGACATCCATTTCTTTCCACTTTTAGGTAACTGTAAACTAGAATAATTCCACGGAAGTCAGCAGAATTTTGCTGGGAAAAAAATAGAGAAATTACATTTTCTCACTTTGAACAAAAGTAGGTTGATTTTAATTATCTGGATGCATATTCTTGGTTATTTGAAAATGCATCCTTCTAGTTCCCTTGTAATACAGATATAAATAAGCTTTCCCTAAGCTTAATCTTCCTCCACACAAAACCTATCTACCTGAAATTTCGGCTTGTGTAATGGATTAAACGTTCTCTGAAGCAGAGTCAGTAAAACAACTTGAAAACAGAAAATTTCAAAGTAGGAAATGATCTCACTTCTTGTAGATTATTTTAGTTTCCACTTTCTTACTAAAAATCTAAAATAGATTGGCTGAGTAATTTTAAGCCTTTAAATCATTAAAATGACTGAAACATTTTCAAGAACTGGTGGGCATGGAGAACTCTTTTCCACAATCAGAATTTACTTTGTTCATTATGTTTTTATTCAAGCCTTGTACATAAATCTTTGGAGCCTTTATGAAATAATGTTTTAGTCTCTAGAAAGGATAGACAAAAATAAAGGGCATAGAGCCATATGATGAGCAAAGGGTAGGAGTTAAACATTCCTGTGTTCCTGCATTATAATCCTGGCTCTGAAAACAGTTTGAAGTGAACTATCAGGTAGTTGTAAATTCTTGCTTCTGGTTCTTTGTTTGTGAAATGTAAGTAGATTATAAGTTTGTGAGAGTTGGCATGATTACACAGTGCTATAAAACTCCTAAAGTTAATATAAACTCAGGATGTATCCACCAAAGAATGTAACAAGAAAGGTAATTGCACAGGCAAGGTCTAGGAAGTGCAGGATTTCATTCCTTCCAGTGCAGACCTCCTGAGAAAAAACATCTGTTGTGATTCCAGTAATGTAACAATCCCCTCCTGAGTCTGCAGCCTCTTTTAGGGTATCCATGTCCACGTCAACCAGAGCACCATCCAGAATGATTCTTGATTCCTTGCTGTATCCCCTGGGTTAGGTCTTGCAAGGGAATCAAGCACTGGAATCTTTCCCCAGGCAGTTAACAGAGGTTTAATAGGCAGCATCCAAGGGCTGCAGTGAGAGCTGTTTTCTCAGATTGTCTTTATATGATATAATTTCACATGTTGTTTGAGCTCAATTGTCATCACCCCCGAACTAGTGACTGCAGCACTTCACTCTGAAAGATCCTTTTCAGTATATGAATTTACATTAGTCCACAGTACACAAAATGTTTGGTTTGGAGTGGTTTGGGGTTTTTTTCATTGAAGATTTCTGTGCCAAATAATTAGCTCAGTAAACGTAAAGATCTCCCTGAGATGAAACGATGACAATGAAAACATCAGCCTGCTGCTAAATACCATCACCAGAAAGACTTGTGTCCTCACAAAGGCCAGTGCCATTTATCAACACATTGTAAAATGGGTAAACACACAGCATCCTCAGTCAGATGTGGCTGGGTGATTGAAACCGAACCATCACTCCTTTCTGCTCAATACATCTGTTTCACCATCAAAAACAACTCACAAGAGGATGTTAATGATTTTCCCCCAACACCCCAAAATGTGCTGAGTATTTTATAAATAGAAAGTAGACAACACCTGAAGAAGCAGCAGCAAAGCTCAGGGTGAGCTGGGGGAGGGAGGATGAGGAGAGAAACAAGATGGCGGATACCTACAACAGCAAGTTTAGAACTGTTAGGTATAACTTGAGCTGGTATATAACTATTTCTACAGAAAAGAAATAAGAAGGGTAGAAAGTGTGACCAAATCAAAAAGGTTTATGAAGAAGAGTGGGGAAGAACGCTTCTCTAGAGCCACTAACCTTTGGAGGTGCCGCCTGCTGGAATCACGGAATCACAGAATCTTCAGAGTTGGAAGGGACTTCTAGAGATCATCTAGTCCAGCTCCCCTGCTAGAGCAGGATTGCCTAAAGCACATCCCTCAGGGCTGCATCCAGGCAGGTCTTGAAAATCTCCAGAGTAGGGGACTCCACAACCTCCCTGGGCAGCCTGTTCCAGTGCTCTGTCACCCTCACCGTAAAGAAGTTTTTCCGTGTATTTGAACGGAACTTCCTATGTTCTAGCTTGTGCCCATTGCCCCTTGTCCTGTCACTGGGAACCATTGAAAAGAGCCTGGCTCCGTCCTCCTTAAACCCACCCCTTAGATACTTGTAAACATTAATCAGGTCCCCCCTCAACCTTCTCTTCTCCAGGCTAAAGAGTCCCAGCTCTTTCAGCCTTTCCTCATAAGGGAGGTGCTCCAGTCCCATAATCATCTTGGTTGCCCTTCGCTGGACTCTCTCCAGTAGTTCCCTGTCCCTCTTGAACTGGGGAGCCCAAAACTGGACACAATACTCCAGTTGTGGCCTCACCAGTGCAGAGTAGAGGGGGAGAATGACCTCCCTCGACCTACTGGCCACAGTCTTCCCTATGCAGCCCAGGATGCCATTGGCCTTCTTGGTGACAAGGGCACACTGCTGGCTCATGGATAATTTGCTGTCTACCAGGACCCCCAGGTCCTTCTCCTCAGAGCTGCTTCCCAGCATGTCCGCCCCTAACATATACTGGTGTTTGGCATTCTTCCTTCCCAGGTGCAGGACCCTACACTTGCTTTTGTTGAACCTCATTAGGTTCTTCTCTGCCCAGCTCTCCAGCCTGTCCAGGTCACGCTGGATGGCAGCACGGCCCTCTGGAGTGTCGGCCACCCCTCCCAGCTTGGTATCATCAGCAAACTTGCTGAGGATACACTCTGTCCCCTCATCTAGGTCATTAATGAATATATTGAACAAAATTGGACCAAGTATTGACCCCTGAGGGACACCACTGGTTATAGGCCTCCAAATGGACTCTGTGCCGCTGATCACAACCCTCTGAGTTCTGTCACTCAGCCAGCTCTCGATCCACCTCACTGTCACCTCATCTAGCCCATACTTCCTCAGCTTCCTAATGAGGATGTTATGGGAGACAGTGTCAAAAGCCTTGCTAAGGTCAAGGTAGATGACATCTACGGCTCTCCCCTCATCCAGCCAACCCGTTATAACATCATAGGAAGCTATCAGATTGGTCAGGCATGATTTGCCCTTGGTAAATCCGTACTGACCACTTCCAATAACTTCCTGTTCCTCTACGTGTTTGGAGACGACATCCAGAATGAGTCGCTCCATTACCTTCCCAGGGACAGAGGTGAGACTAACCGGTCTGTAGTTCCCTGGGTCCTCCTGCTTGCCTTTTTTGAAGATTGGAGTGATGTCAGCCTTCCTCCAGTCCTCAGGCACCTCTCCTGTTCCCCATGACCTTGCAAAGACAATGGAGAACGGTCTAGCGATAACAGAGCCGTGCTGCAGCCCTGTATACCCCAGGCCTATTAAAGTGCAGCTGCTATTCACTGGCCTCAGTTTCTAAAGGCGAAATAAACAAATAAAAAACATAACACAGACGTACCTAGCATACATAATGTCAACAAGCCATTGAGGTGGTTTCACGGGCTCTGAGCAGCCAGAGGCACCTGCTGGCAGGCCTGTGTCAGGCCCAGAGACTCTCCTCAGTCTGTCTCTCGCTATAAAAAAGTGTAGATATGATTCAATGTCACGCGTCTCCCCACTCCCTCACTCGATCTGTTGAAGAGAGAAGCTCATCCTGAACTCCTCCACTTTCCTCTCCACCTCCGGGTGTTTTGAAAGAACTGCCTGTCCTATTTTAAAGCAGACCCCACCTCACGGTGAATAGGGGAGTCTAATAAAACCTTAGGGTACCAATTCTTACTGTTCGCCATGAACCCCTAAGGCTACTGAGACCGCTGTGGTTTGTCCGTGGTGACCGACTCGACCAAGTTACCAGCTCCTGAGGCCCGGGTAAGGGAAGGGCGACCATTTCCTACAAGTGCTCCAGGCAAGACCCTGACACCAAAGGTAGCCTCCTATAGAAACATCCCGCTGCCTTTGCTGCTCCCGTCACCGAAGGGAGTTACCGCCTTGAGGGGAAAAGAGGAATGAAATAAGAAGGCAGTCCTGACAGCCTGCTTTTCTTCCCCAGCCTCCGGGCTTCTATTTTGGGCAGAATAGGCAAATCCGCTGCTTCTCCAGCTGCACAGCTCCCTGGAGCAGCAGGGAAGAGGACAGCTGGAAGCACAGCAGCCAGCTGCAGCCTTCTGAGAAGAGTCAGCTCTGAGTCACCACACCATCACACCGCATCATTATCACCACTTAGCATGCACGATGACCAACGCCTTCCACAAAAGGCTAATAAATGGCTATTACTTCTATTTTAGCTTTTAGCCTTTCCCTTTTTTTTTTTTTATTGGGTCCAATTTCTCATGCCAGCACTTCACAAGCATCCTGAAAAGCAACATTCAAAGTGTCTTCTCCCAGGCTCTCAGCTATACATATTAAAGGAAATTAAATTTCAGACAGTAGCCTGAAGTTTATCAGCACCAGGACCGTATCCCAGCTGAGGGGTGCCTCTCTGGGCTGGCTTGCTCCAGAAGCACGTCTACCTGGTGGAGCATATGGAGGCACAGGACAACACCTGCCCCCCTTCCTAGCTGCCCTCCCACACTGACACAGTGACAGAGGCTTGCCCTCTTGCCTTGCTGTGCCGGAGCACTGCTGGGTGGATTGCTAGGACTATGTGCATTGCTTGAATAACCACTCCTTTGAGGAGAGGCTGAGGAGCCAGGCAAGAGTATCCTGGAATCTAAATCCTTTTTACATGTCACCAGCTGGACTGTGCTGCTCTAGAAATTTTTTTTTCTCCTTGTACAGGTAGACACGCTAGCTGTTAGCAGTACAATAGTTGCAAAAAATACTCTGCAGGGGAACACCAGTTCTAAATATACTGTTATTATGGAACCATCTCATAAAAATCTTCCGCAGATCTGATGACAACTCCTTGCTGAATTATTCAAAGTGATAGCATCTTGGCGTATTTTTAAGAATATTGCGTGTGCTCGCCTGCTTTTCTTTTCTGCTTGAAAAAGGTTCTTGCTTTCAATAATATTCTCAATATTTTAGCATTATTAATTAAATAGAATAAACAGTGTTTTTCTTTGGAAGAGCATTAAAAAGATAGAATCAACATAATATTGTGATTTAACCACATATCTATTGTATGATTAACACCATAATGGACCTAAGTATATGCTTGATAGGTTTTAAACTTGACAACGACAGCAAGAAACATGACATGACCTGGCATTTACATCTTTGCAATGCACATGTCGGAGCTAATTCACCTCTCACTCAATGATGAAATATTTTTATGTTCTCTGCACTTATTCCAAAATTGTGCTGGTACAAATCACAGGAAAAACAGGTCTCAAATTCCTTCACATATAGTAGAAATTACCTAGACACAATTTGGACTGGATCCTCATAAGTTGTGAAGCGTGTAGGTGTTTTGATTTATATCAGCTGAAAAATCTGTCCCACCAGACCTAAATTACAGCCTTCACCTGGGAAGCTTCAGCTGATGTGGAATCTATCTGCTGTTTTCACCTGCAGAATCT
Source organism: Larus michahellis (assembly GCF_964199755.1). Classification (NCBI taxonomy): domain Eukaryota; kingdom Metazoa; phylum Chordata; class Aves; order Charadriiformes; family Laridae; genus Larus; species Larus michahellis. The sequence continues at coordinate 62,184,578 of NC_133898.1, forward strand.
GTGTATTATCAATCAAACTCTTTAGTTGCTGAATATTGCCGACTATACTGAGGCATAGGTAATGCATGGAGACGTTCAATAAGTAGAACCATACTTTCATCTCGCAGCCCTCTCCTTTCCTTCCCAACCAGCAGCAGGGATTTCAGAAAGAGGTTTTCTTTCCACTTCCTTGACATTGCTCTGGACTGGAAGCCTTTTTTTCCCTGCCTTCTCACCATGGTACGCAACCCTTTTTACTTCTTTGTTCCCTCCTTCCAAGATAGAACAAACCCCTTTCTTTCCATGTGCCTGGGACAAAGCAGAACAGAGTCCCTTCCACTCAGCTCAGTTATCTGAGGATGTGTATCATTCCATAAATGTAATTAAGAATGTGGGCCAAACTCTAACCACTTTTAAGCAAACTTCTGTGGGCCAAACTTCTAACCACTCATATTACAAAGCAGAAGAATTTACCCTAAACACCACCGAATGAGCTTTAAGCCAGGACTAGGACTGATTCCTGGGACTGTTACCATGCTCAGCGGATACCCAATACTTTCTTAAAACTCTGTAACATACTCATACATTTGATGCCTAAAAATACAGCCTATGATATGAATACCTTGTAGCGTAATACATATTGCTGTTATGGTGACTATTATTTCATGACAAATTAAGCGCGTGCTCTAGTTAGAAAGCTTAAGCTGGGAGAATTAAAAGCTAAGAACATGGCTGTCACATAAAGCTTGGAAAGTATGGCTTTTTTTGTGCAAAGGGATGAGTATGCACATGGAGTCTGTGCCTGCAATTAATAATATAGCGATGCCATCATGGACAACTGCATCAATAGTTTAAACCACCCCCAATCTCATTGTAATTCAACACTGTAGGAGGAGAAGGTCATGGCTATATTCAGGGGTTAAAATTAAGAGGAAGATTCATTAATTTTGAATCCAGCTCATCATGCCTGCAAGACTATGTACTGGGCAATGGCTTCACATTCTTATTAAGGCAGGAAGCACTAGAAACTGAAAGACTATTGAAAATAACTTCACTTCAGTAATACCGAAAACTAAACAGTATTGGCTATAAAGCAAGGCAGTAATTCAAGAAATATAATTTCTTTTAAAAGTGCTCATGAATACATCAATAAATAGATAAATTCAATTACATTTTCTCATGTTGAACTCTGACATCTTTTGGAAATTAATGATAATCAACAACATAGGAGCACTGTGCTAGGATGTAGTGCAAAATATGAGTTGAAATGTTTACGCCTGACAAATATCTAATGAAAAGTAAAAATCTTTGGTACTTTATTTCAAGACCTTTTCTTCACCTCCCTCCTCTTTAGCAGACGACCCTTACTTTAGATGCGTGCGTGGGTACCGGTATTGTTGTTGGCATCATGGAAACTGTCAGAGTTACTGAGATTAGATCTGATTTTATATGCGCTCATAGCAGTGCAAAGAAAAGAGCACAGATATAAAGATAGCCAAAAGTTGAATTGTTATTAATATGATAGCAAATTTGAAACCAAGGCCAAGTTTAGAACCAAGGATGTGGGATGGCACCGATAACATGAACTCTAATGGTTTTTACAGCAAACCTCAGCAGCAGGAAAGAAAAAGCTCCAGTATCACTGAGTTAGTGTAACAATTTCTGTAAGGTTGTATCAGTGTATCAGAGTTTCCACAAGGAAGGTCTACACAGGCATCAGCTGAAATCACCGAGTTCGAACTCTGCCCTGGCCAAAGATGGAGAATTATCCGTGCCTGTGCTTTCACCTGCTTGTTTTAAATCCCTTCAGACAGCTGGTAAGAAGACAGCTCTGTCTCCTCTCCTGTGACGGTAAAGTGTTAACTGGGCTTTTTTTACAAAGGGGGAAAGACTTGTATGGGCGCTAGGTATTTCAAAATAACAAGGCTTTCAAAAGAGTAGTCTCCAGTTGTTTCAGAATATGGGATGGATATCATGGTTCCCCTGGTGAGGATTTGTGAGAAGGCGGCTGGAGTGGGGAAGCTCTGTTGCAGGTCTGTTTCTGCCGCGCTGCCTGTGACAGCGATGGAAAGCAGCACCCTTCCCGCCCAGCCTGCTCCCGGCTGCCTCAGGGTGGCCAGAAATGGGGGAGTACAAAGGTACTTAAAATTTTTCTTTTCACGTTCGGCTCTTGTTTGCTCCAAACATGATAGAGCCTGAGAGGGGAACCAAGTCTTTTATCACCCTGGGGTTTTGATGAGACTAACAATAAGGGATGTTTGGTGTTCCTGCTGTGAACTTGGTGCAGGAGAGTGCTGTAAGATGAGAGCAGGAGACTCGTGTATTCAGTGCCTGTATGTGTGAATGGTGGAACAGGAGCAAAACATAGTACATGTTCATGGACATCACTGCAGTCTCACTAGTGTAAAGAGTAAAAAGAGTGAAGAGGGACTCTTTGTCAGGGAGTGTAGCAATAGGACAAAGGGTAATAGTTCTAAACTGAAGGAGGGTAGATTTAGGTTAGATATTAAAAGGAAATTTTTTACTGTGAGGGAGGCAAGACACTGGAACAGGTGGCCCAGAGAAGCTGTGGATGCCCCGTCCCTGGAGGTGTTCAAGGCCAGGCTGGATGGGGCTTTGAGCAGCCTGGTCTAGTGGGAGGTGTCCCTGCCCATGGCAGGGGGGGTGGAACTAGATGGTCTTTAAGGTCCCTTCCAACTCTAATGACAGTATGATTCTATGAAAACCAAGGAGCAATCCTGAACTCCCCAGCATGCATTCAGGTCTGTGCTAACTCAGTCACATGCCTGGTTTTGGATAGGACCTGCCATGCTTCCTGCTAGTTCACAGCACAGGCAGAGAAATCACAAGTCTGTCCGGAAAAAATAAAAAGAGAAAGGCACTACAGACATGCCCTTATCACATACTCACACTGGAGGCAAAAGAGCTACCTGAGGACTAGTTTTATAAGCAAAAAAAATCTCTTGGACAGTCACTTACTAGTTAAAGAGGGATCGGACCTTGACTCAGGCCTCTTTCGAATCATATGGTGTTTAACATCACAAGTGTGCGTGATGTGGAAATCACACTGACAGATGCGCAGTAGCAATTACCAAACTTCTTGATTGCAACTTTTATTCCATTTCATCATCTTTTCTGCACTCTCTGGGGTGCAGAAGCGTTTACTAAAACTTTTCTGTGCTGTTGCAAAGTAGTTCTTTTTTCCTTTGTAGCTGTTCCCCAGTGGTCATTGAGTAAGAGGACCTCATGAGAGGTCGAGTCTGCTGACTCAGAGAGAGTCTTAGCTTGAAAGCTTGAAAGATAGTGAAATATTCTTGAAAGTATTTAAATCTGTCATCAGTATTGCAGGAACAAGGTGATAGAAATCAAGAGTTATTAAGCAGAAGACTTTATTAAATTTGTACAATGTTTTAAATCAACAAATTTAAAATTACACGGAGCACATAAAGGAGACAAGGAAGTCTCATTAGAAGTGTGTTCTCCGCTCCCTGAATTAAACTCTGTGATCCCTCAGATCTACCAAATGATATATTCTATGTTCCTTTCATGTTGTTTCAATTTTAGCATAAATAAAAAAGCTACATGCTACTACTACTCTGAATTCAAAATGAATTGATGCTAACTGAGGTTTAATATAAAAATGATGCTGCTGCTTTTTCATTGTCCTCGGGGTTAACATTTATTACCTGCAAAACACATCCAGACTAGAAGCACATTGAAAATATAATCAGAGAAGTGTATTTCTTCACAGCAATTTTGCAGCAGCTGCTATGGCAATACAGCAGCAACTCTAGACCAAATTCATATACAGGATATATAACGCCATTGAGTGTTCTGAGTTCACCACCAGATGAAATCCATTTTTCAGTAACACAAATGCTGGCTTAATTTACAAAGATTTATGGATCAATTTCTTGCCCACAGGCTGTGTATTACAGTCCTCTATTGAGCTTCTTTCATGCCCTTAAGGGCAAGCCTAAGGAGAAGCCTTCTGGATCATGTTTCCTGCCATGTTAATTTTTAAAACGGTGGGCTCACTTGCTGGCTTTGAACAAGTCTTAAAAATGGTAAACAAAAAAGATGCTGACTTCTTTTAATTTCTAATCCTTCAAACTTTTACTACCAGCTATACAGCTTGCTACCAGCAAACTGTGGCAGCCTAAAAGGGAGCACTGTGCTTTCACTTACAAACTATTTAAAAATATGAATATTTTAAGCAGCTATTTTTTATCCTGCTGGATTAAGCACTTCCCCAACTATTGCAAGCTGCGTAATAAATAGTAACTACACATTTCCCCTGTAACACTAGGAGCTCAGGTTACAACCTGAAAGCCAAATCTACCCTATTTTGTATTATCTAACATGTTTTGTGTTAAGATTGACTAAATTATCTGTGGATAAATACAATAGTTACATACACATAAAACTCTGGGATAGAAGAATTCTTTAACCTTATTCCCTGAATACAAATTTGGCTGGTTTATAGTAAAGAATTTCTGTGATTATGGCAATGAAAGTATCTATAATTATTTTTGAACTTTACAACTTTATTTAATGATGAGTTGATTTCTCTGAAAAAAAAATAATCTATTAATTTCAAATCAAAGGAACAGAAATAAGTAGTAATATAGCTGATGGGTTTTTCTTTCCAGCATATAATCCTTGTAAACCCATACCAGATTATATACTTAATTTATTAAGGCACATAGAAGAGGAAATGTTATAGTTACCCTCTACCACCCGCTCCTCAATTTATGTTTTTTACTCTCTAGAAGCCCAATCCACAGGTCAAGTCACAGGTATGCCTTCCATTGATTCCATTTTTTTCACTTTGAGTGACAACCATTTCTGCCTAGTTAGCAGTGCTAAAAGTTTATCCTGGTTTTATACGGGAGCATAAACTTCTGCTCTCATCAGCTGCATAAGTAACAAATATGTGATATAGACTTAGGAGGGCTGTAGAAGTATACACTGCTACCTTGCAGTAAGAAGTTGCTTCAAAGGGTAGATTCTGTTTCAGAAGGAAAACCGTGAGTATTTGCTACCTCTGGTCTTCATTTGATCTGAAGTGTTTGAGGCATGAGCTGAGCCTGGTTTTGTCATTTCAGACAGCCTCTTTTGTACATCTTTTCTCTGTCTTCTTTTTTTTTTTCATCAATGTAAGTAAGCAGATTAAACCGGTAATCTTTTTTAAGTAGAGAAGCCCTCACATTCCTTAAAGTTTCTTTGTTTGTTTGAGCACCAAGTATCATAAAATACAAAGTGTTTCTTGATTTACCACTTTAATTACTATGAGAAGCAGGATGGACAAGAGAAGACATAGTCCCAGAATTTGGAGTCAGAAAGTCCAGACTGTATTTGTAACTGAACCACTGCATGACCATGGACCGAGCATTTTGTATCTCCATTGCTTTACATTTAAAATAGAATAAAAATATTCGTCTCACGACATTCTTTGCAACTCACAGATAAGAAAATGACATGCGATTTAGGTATTGTTATGTTCTATTCTATGCCTGGTTTATATTCCAAGAACCCAAGATCATTCTAAAAACTATTTCTGAAAAATTTTGTGTTGGTCATGGATTTGTTTTGCTTAGTGCAAACACTCAGGAGGAAAATGTTTCATGAAGATCCAGCTATCACCTTTAAGAAAAGATCATGGAGTCCCTGAATACTATTTTTCTCATTTCATGCATTGGCAAAAAAAAATGAAACTGCAGGTCAGGGAACTACATCTCCTAAAAATCAAATAGTTCTTAGTGTAAGAGTTACCATTATCTGTCCTACAAGTCAGTGTTTTTCAATAATATGATTATTACTTAGTACATTGGAACAGTTTCTTTTTCTCTGAGTATTTCCAGAGGAAGAAGGGCATATGCTCTAACTTCTTAAAACACGCACAAGCAGTACTTTTGATTTTGGTCAGCAGAATTTAAGAAATTGATATGGAAAAGAATAAATACAGGCATTTAATTTGCTTTGGTGTCAGTATGTATGCACAGGAAAACTGAAAGCATTTTAATCATATTCAAGACTGGCATGTAAACATAAAACAACATACCGAATTACTGTCTGCTCCAGAAACTTTGTGAAGACCTTGCTATAGTGAGGATAAAGCTGTTCTGTATGAACAATGAAAACCTTGCTTTTGATTGAAACTCCGAGGGAAGAGAACCTTTCTTTTGCTGTGATACGCAAAACACAGCAAAAAGGTTGTCTTCAGCTTGTTAAGAAAGTCAGGGTATAATCTATTTACAAGAGTGCTGAGAACGCTGAAGAAGATTATGAGTACTGACAAGAGAATAAGTATTGTGAGTATTAATACGCTGAGAGTATAAATAGAAATATTAAAAAGTGTACTCCTTATCTACTTCATGGTTAATTCGTAGCAGAGAGTGGTAGTGTAGGGTACTAAGACATCTTTCTTTTACATATTTTACATTTGTATATCATGTACAAACACTGGGAATATAACTGGCATTTAAGAGAGGTGAGGAGACCAGAACAAATATGAACTGCTTGCTTTTCTGACACTCTTTCTAAAATGCACACAGGGAGACTGGAAGTCCCGTGGTGCTCTTACTGATTTACTTACCTTTAACATCTGACACCTTCCATGGTTTTTAACACTGCTCCAATGGGCTTTTTCTAGTACAGTTTAACATCTTGTCTTATTACACAACCACAATGTGCCATAAAGAATGACAGGGACATGGAGCAACTCACAAACTTTCTGTATTTCATACTCGTACACAGATTTTTTATCTAGGGGTACAAGAGTAAATGCTTTTCAGAGACTAAGTGTATTATTGTGCTGCCTGTTGTGAATATTTTCAAGGCAACACAGAGCTTTTTAATTTAAAAACATTATGTGTATTTTTACAAGCAGCTGGTGTTTAAAGTACGTTTGTAAGCAAATTGCAATTGATGTCTTCTCTACTAATTTGGTATCCAGGGACAATCTCGAAAATTAGATCTACATATGACTAACGAAAAATCTGTTGTACGATGTAATTAACCGAGCCGAGGTAGACCCTCATAAAATGACACTAAACGTAAAAGGTAAGTCTCAGGGGTCTTGTGTCATCCTCTTGGCGTTGTGATTCGCGCCTGAGCCCGCTCCCCGCGCAGCCCCCGGCAGGAGCCCTCCGCGCTGCGGAGCAGGGACACTGCGCTCTCTGCTGGGCATTCGGGAGCCACGGGCTGGAAACCGGGAGTTTCGGGAGGTGGCAACCAGCGAAACGCCACCACGGCTGTATTCATCCTAAATCTCTCATCTGAAGCGGTAGCCGGCACACATTAGCTCTGGGAAGAGCTCTACCTCCTCCTGAAACATGCAGGAGCATCTTCCGAGCCCGGTCCTTCTGCTCAGCAGCAGCGGACCACCTGAAGTTTATATGCCCGCAGCAAACACTTTTTGTTAGAGCCAACTCCGACTTTCACGAGGCTCTCAGTGCGGGTCCAACACCGGCTGAAGAAGGCAGAGTAATTTGGCCATTTAATGCAACACCAGCATTCACCTACTGTCCTGGTTTGGTTACAAGGTAGCACCAAATATCCATCAGCCTTTGCTTTTCAGCAAACACACACATGCAACAAGCTGTGTTACCTACTGAAAGGCCATAGCCTGCACCCACCCGGGGCCTTACAGCCACCCCAGCTGACTTCCCCAACCCTTCCTTTGTTCCCCAACGCGCCACAGTGCAGCCCCTGCTCCGGCATCAGTCTTCCTCCTCCCTCTTGCCAGGCACAGCTACACCAGCCAAGGTCAGTAGCACTTCTGGCACCTCCCAAAAACTAGCCCAGCGCTTAGGAGATGGGAAATAGGGCAGAGGAGGGGCAGGGTTCCCTCCCACTTCACAGCCATGCCCCTGCTCATCCAGGGGACATCCTCAGGGCCATCCCTGGGGTCATGGGCTGGCTGAGGGCTGACCAAGTCAAAACCTGCAGAGCAGTCAGCAAACATAGGGAACTGAATTTTTTTGCATCTTAATTTCTCAAAATACCTCCTAAGCCCTTGGCTTGTTTGAGTGGACCTAACAGGGCAATTTGGTCATCATCAGGTAAAGACTCATATTCTGGCAGTTGTCCATCTCTGTATCTCCTCAACCTCTACTCCAAAGTTTAAATGTAGTAGAGGGGGAATCTTTTCTACCATGGCAAGTGTATTCCAAAACCAAGCATCTATCACAGCAATTTCCCTGTCTATCCTTGCATTCAGGTAATGGCATTTCAGCTCAAGACAACAGCTCCTCCTAACCATGGCAGAGGCAGTGTATGAGAAGTTGCCTTACCTGTTCATGCTATGCCTTTGAGATATTTTGCAAGTCGGCACCATTAACTTGTGCCAGAGGACATGTCCAGGTCACACCACAGCAGTCACCCAGCTGAGGTGTTCACCGAACCTCTGTTGGTCAGGAACACGACATCCAACCTGGGAAAAGCTTCACTCGCTGCTTGTTCCAGACCCACGCTGAGTGCTTGATGGGACAGCTTGCACCCACTGCTTTGGAGTGGTGGCTTTACTCTCCACTTGTCACTACAGTGGCACAAGGTGGGCAAAATAAATGTGATGTTTTTAGGGCACAAAATCACTCCTTGAAGAAGGCATGTACATTTAGCAGCAGGATGTGGCTTTTATGGAAGGCACATGTATTTTTTTAAGTTTTGCAAATAAGTACATATCCTACACAAATATGTTTGAAAAAAACATTAAGATCAGTAATTGAATTAAAGGTTTGGGGTTTGTTCTTTTAATCACAGTTATAATGTGATTACCCGTGACTGTAGTAACTAGATGGATAGCTACTGTCAGTGGTGGTGGAGAAAATATCCTCTCCGTGAACACAGCAAGATGGAACTCAATGAATTTGGCTTCATGCAGTGTATCAAGAGCACCATCTCGTGGTTTTCCCTTTCCAGAACATATTTTATTTTTAAAAATCTCTATACTACAGTATAATTGCCTCAAAAAGGGTGTCAGCCCTTGGCTTTAGGAGTAGATATTTTGGGAGGAGGGGAGGGAATTCTTACCACAATCTTAATCTAGATTGCCTTTTTAAACTCTGTGGGTCAGGCCAGACTTTGTTTTTTGAGAGTGATCACTGCCAGAACTTTGAGTTTTAAACTCTTTTTTTTTTTTTTTTGCCAAACAAAACATTCTGCATGCTAAAATGTCACTTTTTTTGTGGTGGAGCCTTTGGCTAGTGACAGCGTATCTGACACATGCTGCAGTTTTGCCACGCGTTAGAAACTTCCGAGGTGAACAGCTGGGCTCTGTGCTGTGCTAAGGCACCAGCAGTTGCGGAGTTGAAGTAAAAGGATTTTTTTCTGTTTTGGTTTTCCCATGTCCCACAGTCCTCAAAGGAGCCTCAAAGGCTGCTGCTGGAGGATAAATTACACTGATAAGTGCATACAAACTCAACCTTGTTTTCGCTAGTGAGTATATCATAGGATTAATCATCATTATCTGACACTTCCCTCCAGCCTCTCTGGTTGCTGTGGTGGGACAGCTGAAATTGCCTTTGCAGAAAGATGTAAGTATCTTGAGCAGCTCCTCGGGTTTTTCAGGACAGAATCCTAAGTGCAAGAGACAAGACCTGCAAAATGTGGGTATTCAATATTAATTTCAGAAGGTCCTAAACCCCTTCTTCTGCTTGCCTCCCGGCTAGGGTCAGGATGAAGTTAAGGAATGTTCTGGCTGCATAGTTGTTCAGGCCAGGGGGACCAGTTGCTAGCCACAGCAATTTACAGCGCAGAGAAACATCCCGCCCTTTTCCTCACCATGCAGAGCCATGCCTGGAGATAAGCAAGTAGCTGGGAGAAATCTGTACTCTGTTGCACTAGCCAGAGAGGGGACTCTGTCAGCCTGCAGGTATTTATCACCCTCTGTAGATCTGAAAGGCATATGTAATGTGGGTAAGAAGCTTATCACGTTCCTGCAATGTCACTGGGGCTGCCAATTGTTGGGTCTGAAAGTGGTTTTCACAACACAGCTGTTGTAGTTGGGGACTACTCATCTCCATATGGCAAGGGCTATGCTCTTGCCTTAGGTAGGACTCTCACATTGATTACACATCAAAGGCAGGCTCAAGATAGGCTCAGCACAGCCATTAACAACAATCTGCAGCTACTACTTTGTTCCCACTTTTGGCATATAAATCACTCTCCTCAGCACTGGTTGGGGCACCTTCTAGTACTAACTTCCAACGCCCCCACTCTCCATAAGGATCTGCTTTCTTGCTCAGCAGTAGATGCCAGGGTGGAGACCGATTTTCCTGTTTTTTTCTGCCATACACCATTTACTGAAGCTATTGGTGGAGACGATTCGCAGTAAGATGCATAGTTTTTATACAGCTCCAGTGCTCAGCATTGTTGGGCAAGGTTTCAATGGTTGGTCAAGATTACCACAAAGGAAGAAATAGCCATGTGGCCACTACAGATCCCCATGCTTCTCTAATAGAAATTTTGCTTAAGAAAATTGAAAGCATTGAAAATAGGTCGAGGTCCTTAAGGAGCTGTCACCCACCTGTTGAAGGCTGCAATCTTGAATGTCTATTCTGATTATTAACACTAAAGCTGAGAGGGCAAGGGTCTGAGGACCAGGATAAGGCAAAAATTGTTGGGCAAGAGGAAAGAAACAGCCACAATAGTTTGCAGCAGACCCATTCCAGCTTGGCCAAAGTTTTGTTAGAAGTCAAGTAATCTGACCATTGCAACAAGGTTTTGGGAAGAAGTTAGTTGCCTCTTATCACTCAGAAGTTATTGAAAAATGTCTGCTTCTTCGTATTGTTCACCTCCAGCTGTGACCACTGAAGCCTTGTAATCCAATTCTTCCCCCTTATCTGAGGGTAACAAGGAACTTTCCTCAAATTCTACATGAGCAGATAAATTTCTACAAGAAAGAAGCAAAAAAGAAAAAGCACAGCTGTTCCTCACTCTCTGTGTACAAGTTTTTAGGCCTACTAGAGAGTGGATAGTTTCCCTTAGCAAACTCAAAACCTGAAAAAGTAAACCTGTTAAGTTTGCAACTTCCACATTCACCTCCGAAACAGACACATAGATTTTAATTCAAGATGTATTGTACTCTGCAACACCAGCCTGAGTGTGGATGCCTGTGCTGCATTTCTCAAAATTGATGTACAAAAGGGGCAGTTCTGTCCAGATCACATTACGCTATCTCTACTCTTTAGGACATGGGAATTTCAGTAGACACAGATGAAAGTTTCATAACAAATTTTGCTTATATTTCTTATCTATCTGTGCTCAACCTACAAACAGGCTCATGGTGGCATGCATATCAACCCCCTGACCATTGCCTTTTCCATGTCTCACAAACAATACTGGAGGCACCAATATCCAGTAGCTGAGGGCTGTTACTTCCTATAAAACCCCGGACCTTCGGGCCTGCAGGACTGGCTGGCAAAGGTGGTATGGTCTAGTTACCAGAATAAGGTATAATAGGATGGAAGACTTGTACTTCATTCTCAGATCTTGAGCATATCCATAAATTGGATTTAAACAGACATAAGATTTATGGATTAAAGTTCTTCATCAAAAGATATTACTCATCCAGCCTCCTATTTTAAGTCTCAGGTTTAGGTTAGGAGATTAAGTTCACCACATAAAAATAGAACGCTAGAGGTGCTGCTCAACTCTTTTACCACTGTCACAAATGCAGAATTAACAAGTGCAGGAAAACTGCTATCCCAGTTCAAGGAGCAGGACCTACAGTGCTGGCTGCTCAGTTTGTTATCTACTTACTAACAGGAAAAGAACACCCAACCCTCAGACATTTCTGGAAAATTTTCGTGAAAGCTTGCCTTTCTTTGCTGTGGAATTGCTAAGACTTACTGACAGTGAGCTGGTTCTGCAACAGCAGCATTAATTCAGCCAACAGAAGATTTTTCCATTGAATGCGTTGGTTCAGAAACTATCGGCAATTACTGCTAAGAGCCTTTAGGTAAGCTGAAGGAACACAGCATGAGAATGTATTCAGTACATTTTTACACAGAATCAGGAGATTTGCTCTTTGTTAAATCAACATTTTTAAGAAGCATGTACTAGAAGACATGAGAAACAAGCATGAAAAGTAACCTTTTAAGATGATAAATAAACAAGTACAGGTTTGCCAACCAAGTTGCTGAAAACAGTAATTTATTTTCACATTTAAAAGACAAACATGAATAATATTTAAAGTACATTTACAAATATATACAAATATTAAAAATCTTATCATTTGGAAATAACTGGCAAAGTATTTTTCTAGTCAAGATACAGTACTTTTTCTTTAAGTTGGAAAAGGTATCACCTCAGTTCAAGGAAAACCTGCAGTTTCTGAATGAAGAAATGAAGAGCAACAATTTACGGTTCCCATAAGGTAAACCATCAGAGAAAATGGTACTATGAACTTTCACATTTTAAAATTAAGGCAAAGCCTTGAAAAAAGAAAAATCATAGAATTCACTCACTTCAATTGACATTCTCACTAGAAATGTTTTTAAAAGACTTTTGAACAAGAGTAAACATTTAAATAAAACACAGTTTACCCTTCTGGCATTCAAGAATTGCTAGGGTTACACCTGGAAGGTTACTTGCTAAAATTTTTTTTTTTTTGTTCAATATTACTGTGGGGTGTTTTGAAGACTGGAACACAATAGACAAATTGTCAGGACAATATTTAAAATGTTATTAGAATCCGTATCCAGAATTTTATTTTAAATTTAGATATTAGTAAGGCTTTTTTAAATGGATATTTATGATGATTCCTAGGAATTTGACCATGACTAAATAGTACAGAGGAATAATAAAATTAAACCTTTTTTAAAAATATAGAATAGCAGAAAGCATGTTTTTCCTTGATTTTCTTTGTGGAAAAGTTCATACCCTAAAAAGACTTTTATGGGACACCTGAGTATCTGTACTGGGATGGATGGATGGATGGATCACAATCGCCGTAGATTCTGTTTGCTTTTCTTAGTCCCAGGAAGCGGCCCTAGCTTAGAGCTGGGTTTCACTGGTTTGCCACTCATACAGTCACTGGAGCTGTGGTAGCTGCACATGCACTTTGTGCAAAAGTCAAAGCTACAGCTTTCACGATTACACGTCGCTCTTTGTAGATAGGAGTCATACTTTGCAGGTGAGCCACAGCGATGGCAGACTTTAAGGCTTTCAGTGTTTTTCAAGGTCTTGGCAGCCTGTTGGAAAAAGCATATAAAGAAAATCATGAGTGGAGGGTAAACACACCCCAAATATTCCCTGATGTTATCCAAGTGCCACAAAACATTTAACTTCTCCTACTCCTACTTAAGCCTAATTCTGGTTGTACCAAATTCTGATGGAGATTGAACAGGAATAATTGGTCTATAACTGTGAGTACTTTGGACTGGAACAGAGGTAGCCAATTTAAAATTCTTTAAATTTGAAATTTAAGGGACAGACAGACTAAATGTACAGCTGAACTTTCAGATTCCTAATGGTACAAAGTGCCATATAGTAGTATGAGAGCAGCTTGATCATACTTTCCAGTGTGATTATATCTTCTTCTCTCATTGTACCAATTTGCAGACTTTGGAGCTTGAGTGTAAAAACTTTTTCTAGTTAAGAAAATACATTGCTCATTAACAAACAATGACCTTCAATAAACATTTTAAAAAGTCTTATAAGACCTTTGCAACGCAGACCTGCACTTACACGTGGAAAAACAAAAGCTTCAGAAAAACAACAAGGTAAAGGGAAGCTTACACTGTCAGCAGTTGTTAACAACTCCAAATGTGTGGCACTTAATAAATATGAAGTTAGAAAAAGACATTTCAATGTCAGATAATTAGTTGAAAAATAAGCATAGAATGGGCAGAATTATTCATTCATCCCATTTAAAGAAAAAAAAACCTAACTACTTAGTCTTTACCTTTAATAAAAAAAAATTAATTGCCAATCAGTGTTGAAGCAAAATTGATAGTTTTTGTGCGAATGCTAGGTGGAAAACATGATTCATTATAAACCCATGGAAACTAAGAGGAAATTACTAAACATTTTCATGTCTTATCCAAGCCAAAATTTAAGCCAAATGAACCCCACTAAGCCATTTTGAGGATACCTAGGCACCTGGGAGGGGCGGAAAAAAAGATGTAGGACATCTCAGTGTATGTACCAATATTCTCCACTTCGTTTCTGATGTCATCTTAAAATATGCTCAACAAGCAAAGTCTGGCAGCCATACGAGTAGGAGTTACAAGCACTTCAAATTGGAGACACTACTTTTAGAAATACTCTTCACAAGCTGATCGTGGGCCAGACAACATATGAGAAATTAAAGATGAATGGAAATCACCAGTTACCTCAGAAAACTCCATGAGCCTGCTGTGATTCTTAGATGCTTTGGATCTGGTGCCTTTTTTACTCAAGTTTTTTGGTGGGGTTGCTTTCTGAATGGAAGCTAAAGCTGCTCGGTAGACAACAAAGTCCCTTGTTGCTGCATGTTCTGGTGCCTTAGCGCCATTCTAATGAAAGAAAAACAAGAATAAAGTTTGAGAAGAGACTTATCAGATACTGACTTTTGGTTTAATAGAAGTCTACAACTTATTTTTGATCTGTCCTCCTGGCTAGAAGGTTTCCTATAATAAAGTGTCATACCAAGTAGTATGTTAATTTTACCTTAGCTTGCTTGGTTGCTACTGTTATAAATGTGCAGAATAGTCCACTAGTTCAGACCATCAAAACCAACCATCTTCTATTACATAATGCAATTGACTTTCGTATTAACATAATTATTTAGGTAGAGCATGTAACCTAGTCACAGCAATGTTTTAAAGAACAAAGTAATACTTGTAATTCTTTACAGTGAACAGGGATACTTTTTCAGAGAGAAAACTTCAAGCAAACCCCTCCCACACTAATTTTTTAAGTTTGCAGTTCAGGTTAAGAAAAAGCATACAATGCCAGGGAGGAAATCAAACTTTATGGGATGAATGTTCACTGGTGTCCAACTACTTCATCCCAACAGGCTAGCACCATAAAATACTACCCAAAATTCAAGCTAGTTGACCACCTTATTCTGTGGCAGACTCTAAGCCTTGTTTAATTGTCTCTCAAGGAATAAAAACACCCTGAACATTTTAAAAGAGTCCTTCCTTGGTAAAGTGCAATGCTAGCGTGGTTGGATCTTGTATTTTTTTTTTTTCGTGGGACAAATAGGCACTAGGAGTAGCTGATAATGCAAAAAGCCTTTCAGTTTTCTGAGGCCAACATGTCGCACTTCAGAGACTGTTGCTAGAAAGTATAAGCAGAGAACCTGCATGGCACAGGCAGCTGAGTGGTTTCTCTGTGTGCCTTCCTCTGTGCACAGACATGCGGAAGCTCCTAAGAACATCTACATCTCTTCTTGGGTACCCTGCTCAGTCATCCTTCCTTGGGCTCCAGAGTCTATGCACTACCAGTGGAGTGACTAGCAACACCCGAGACCAGGCATCTTAACAGGACACACTGAGACACTTCAGAGACAAAGTCTTCTATCTAACAAACTCTTCTGTGATCTCTTAAGGCTGGAAGGAGTCCTGAAATAGCAGAAAGACACTGCTGGTTTAGGCTTGACATATCCTACAAGTGTCCTACAAACTTACAGAAAGGTTTTTCACAGCTTTATTATACATTTGGAAAATCCATTTGTCTTCTTGTAGAATCTTCTGCCATGTTGTGCTGACTTTGGCAAAACTGTAATGACAATACAAACATATCAGTTACCTCCTAGGAAAGGAAAAAACTATTTTTTAAGAGTAGGAATAACTATGTAATCTTTTTCTTTCATGGAGAAGATGGAATATATTCACAGTAGTAGTCTTTAATTTACCTTCTAGGGAAAAGACACATTGTCCATATTTGGCTTATCCATGGCTTACATCAACAGTTCGTGTTTCAATATATTAATATATAATACTAACCATTGTCTTTGTCAATGTCACAAGCCCCATATCTAAAACATTCTTAAACCATCTGATTAGGTTGTTTACTTTCCCAATGAAATACAACAAGATTGATATACTTACTTTACTAAATCCATCTCACTGAGATGCCTTAAGATATTTGCTAATATATGCTTCAGGTTCTTTTGGAAGAGTTCGGCAAGAATGTCTATTTTGTCTAATCCCATTTTCTTTCCAATTAGGTTACAAAGTTCAACCTTTCCCCTGAGAACAATTTTGTCCACTACAGCCCAAGACTTGAGATTTCTTTTACCACTTTTTTTCAAAGTTGAGCAAATCATTTCTTCGTAATGGATTACTGGCAACAAAGTCTTCTTTGAAAACTGTGCTTGGTTTTGGTTCTTGAGACAATGCTTTGGTGTGCCACAGAGATTCCCAGCCAAAGGTATACTATCATCATGTTCTATTGCATCAGCGTATTGGCTACTTAACATAGAGGAATAACCACTGTCCTCATTAAATTTGCTGTTTTCCAGTGCCTCCATTTCATAGATACCTTCATCAAGCGTCTGGGTTACTTGTTTATTTTCTTTATTATGTACAGGTCTTCCTTCATCTTCAAGTTCTAGATTTCTGGTGGCCGCATGGTTTGAGTCACTAAGAAGTATTTTCTGATGGTCTTCAGCACAGCTTTTACAAAAGCCTTCCTCATAATTCAAGGAGCAGGATTCTTCCAGTCTTGTTTTCTCCACAGCAGACTTCAATGGTGCAAACCCAGCAGGAAGAGACGTACAATCAAAATCGCGTTTCATTTTGAAAGAGTGGTTAAGGTTTGATTCAATTATTTTGTTTGTATCCTGCAAGAAACAACAAGGACAGTATTACAACACAGCATAAACTGCATCACAGATTCTTTTTCTTATAAAGAACCAACCACACCTTTCTTCTGCATTACACATTTTAAGCTTTTATCTAACTCACCCTCCAGGGTCTAAAACACAGACAACTGGCAGAACTGAGAATCTGATCAGCCACACATTAAATCTATGAGATCTTCTCAAAATTTGAGCTTTCTGCTGCATATAACTGGGGCTAGAGAACCGACTAGATGATTTACTTCGTTACTGTTCCACCAGTACAGATTACTTTTAGAGACACCGATGTCTCCACTTCCTACCCTAATACTCAGGACACTTGCGGTCCCTTCTAGGGACACCAGTGGCAGAGGGTCCATGCGTGACAGCAGGCCCGTGCAGGGCTATAGCCAGGTCGGAGCAGCCTGAAGTTTGCATCCAAGGGCAGAGGCAATGCTGCTGATGCAGGCAGATATCTGGCATTTTTAGAGAGGGAGGGGGCCAAGTGGCACAGGAAAAACATGAGTGCTCACATGCATGTGTAAATTACAATGCATGTATAAATTACAATGGAAAGCAGCGACCCTTAAACAATCGTCAAAGTGAAATACAGCGTACTTACAAGTATGATTTTTAAGAGGGTGGAGGGTCAATAGATATTATAGGGAAACCGGGTGCTTTTTGCCCTGTTGCCTTCCCCTCCCCCCGAAGTGTGGTGCTATCTATATTAACAATTGCGGGGGGATGGGCGAGGGCTGAAGGGAAGAAGGAAGCCATCTCTGTGGAAGTGTTAAATCTAGAGGGAAAATAATTTTCAACATGCTTTGTAATCCATATGAAAAGTAAGTTCCCCCATTTGAGCAGGCATTTTAAAGGATTTAAGCGCTTCCAGCCGTTTTAGAAAAAACACATTAGGAAAACGTGTTTCGTGAACGATTCAATAAAAAAAAAAAAAAAAAAAAAAAGAGTCCCTTCTTCGTCCCTACGTTTGGTGGAAGAAAGGAGCAAATAGGCTTATGGCTTTGTACAGTGTGAGCGAACCGGGGGGGAAAGGCGAGCCCTCCCTAAGCCTCCTTCCCCTCTTCCCCCCTCGCTTGCGCGGCGCGAGCGAGCAGGGGAGCTTTTGGGCTGAAACCTTGCAGAACTGGGTAACATGTGTGTGTTCCCCCCTCCTCCTCGTTCTTTGGGGCGCCCAGGCCGGCCCCGACCCCCCACCGGAGCGGGCTCAGCCGCGGGCCCCCCGGGCGCTGTCAGGCTGCTCCCGCCCGGCGCCCAAAGATGGCCCGGGCGGGCGGCAGGTAGACCGGCCGCCGGACCCACCGTACCCCGCGGCCCTGGACCCCGCGCTTTCGTGGGGATGGGTCTCCGCTTTCCCCCCGTTTTGTGGGATTCTCCCCTAAAATGGTGGCGGCGGGGCGGGCAGGAGCGCGGTGGGGGGATGCCCCCCTCCGGCGGCGTGGCCCGGCGGGCGGGAGACAGCGCGGCGCGGCGCCTCCCCGCCCGCCGCTGCCCGCCGGCGGGAGCTGGGCTCCCCACCCGGCCTCGGACCCGGACCCGGTCCCGCTAGTACGGGATGGGCCCCACACGCGGCTCGGTGGCGGGACCGGGGCGCTCCGCGGCCGGCCATGCGCCGCCGTCCCGTCCGGTCCCATCCCATCCCGCCGGCGGGATGGCTGCGGGACGGCTGCGGGACGAGGCTGGGGAGGGCGGCGAGGCCGCCGGGCATCCCCGTCCCCGGTCTGCCCGCCACCCCTCGCAGCACCGCCAGCGCCCGCAGCACCACCACCGCGTACGCCGGTAGCCCCCAGAGCCCTCACCATAGCCCCGGTCACAGAGCCCTCGCCACGGCGTCCCACCGTCCCCAGGCACAGAGACCTCGCCACGGAGACCTCGCCGCGGAGTCCCGAACGGTCCCCCAGCCACGGAGCCCTCGCCGCGGAGCCCCGCTGCCCCGAACGAGCCTTGCCGCGGAGCCCCGTCCCCGGCACCCGCCCGCGCTTACCTGCAGGGCCGCGTCCCGCAGACCGTGAGTGCGCTGCCGCCCGCGCCGGCTACTTTTAAATTAAAACTTTGAATTTGGTATCCAAAACCGCGCCGGCCAATGGGGCGCCGCCGGGGTAAGGGGATGCGGCCAATGGGAGGCGGGCGGAAGGCGGGGGACCAATCCTGAGGGGCGGTGGGCGGCGCCGGCCCGGCTCAGCATTTTCCCTCCTCGGCCGGCAAAAGGAGGGAGGCGAGTGGCGGGGAGGTGGCGCGCGCGCGCTCGGCGCGGGGTGGGGCCGGGCTGGGGCCGGGCTGGGGGGCGGAGCGCGGGAGACCCGGGCGCGGGGCGTCTCCCGCCTCTTCCTCCTCTTCCTCCCTCCTTCCCTCTTTCCCTCTCCTCCTCCGGCAGCCGGACGGGCTCGCGGCGCTCTCCCGCACCCACGGGCGACTTCTGCGCCCCGGGGGAGGCGGGGCGGGGGTTGACACAGACGTGTAAGCGCCCGCCGAGGACGGATGCGCCCGGGGCGGTGACATCGACCACAGCGCGCAAAGCTCCTGCCCCGGGGAAAGATTTGGGCTCTTACACCTGGGTTCTTCCCCCGTGGAAGAATTGTATTTGTTTGGCAGCATAACCAGCGTTATTCGCAGCTGTCCGGGCGGGGAGATGAGGTGCTGGGGGAGGAGTGGCACTGGGAGCTACGCGGCGTGGACACCAGTGAGAAGACAATCCTCACAGCCCAGGAAGGTCGCGTTTGTAGCGCGACAATTAATATTCCTCGTTGCTGTTATACCAGTCATAGCTGTTGTATTTATTCATACAGTGACAGTTCAGATTCCTACTTCAGTGACACCGTTTCTGAATATTGTAAGTAGTGCATTCCAGCTTCACGTGGTTGGAATCAAACAGGAGTGACCTCCCAGTAGGTTTGGTTTTGATTGTTTTGGGGTTTTTTATATACTTTTTGTTAGAATCACTCACTACTCATGCCCATGCTTTACAGATACTGACTTCTACGTGAAGCCATGTATCGGTATCTTATTAATGTTTTAAAGCCAACAACACCGTTGGAGGGAATCAGTTGAAGTCTCTGCATCAACTCAAACAGATGCTGTGTCATCATTAATATGGTGCATCTATATTTAACTTGCGTTAAAATGAATATGGAGCAAGAAAGGGACTTCAAGTCTCCACACAGCAATGCTTGCCACGACAGGCCAAGAAGGCACAACTCAGGGTAGCAAAGTCCACCTTGTATGATGCTGTCAGATGCCAGTTTTGGGATACCTCTGTCAACCTCCTGCCAGAACCACGTGATACCTGGGATTTCTCACACCGATCAGAGGCAACAACACATCTAGTGTCTGTTCAGGAGCCAGGCAAGAAGAGGGAGGCTGCGAGCCAGGCATGAGACCTAGGTCTCACTAACAGGAAATATGTGTGCCTCACCTTATGCATATGGGCATTCCTGCATCTCCAGTTAATGTACGCATCTTTAATGAAAAGATTTGGAACTTAATCATAGTTACCACGCAGTATTTCCTAGAAAATAAAGCTGATAAAGGTAATAAATGATTCTATAAGTTTTTCTGACATGCATTGGTTCAAACTGCAGTCTCAAATGTAACACAAGATGGTAATAAACATATAACAATCAGTTGATTTTTTTTATACAGAATGTTTAAATAATGCATTTCTATAAGCTATCTCTAGCAAACTTTCTTCCATTTCTCATTTCTTACACTAATTTTAATTACAAGTCTGCAAGTATATTCCTGATAACATTTTCCTTAGGTTCCAATTTCTTATTTACTGGTATTTACATTTCAAATACATTCTGTGTGTGTATACACACATGCATAGATACAATGCATGATGTGATACTGTGGCATGGAAGGTGCAGGTTTTGTATTGCTGTATGTATTTGGCATTGTAAATGTAGTCTAAAATAAATTTAACTTAAAAGTCTTCTTTACCCACAGATATAAACACAGGCACATGTATCAGTAGGTAAGAAAGGCAAACGTTTTAATTTGATTTCACAGATCAAATGTTTTAAGATGCTGTTAAATAAATAGACAAAACCAGTAAGATGCCGTTCATACCACATAACGTTTAGGAAATCAATAAACTGGAGAGTCAATTAAAAAAATAAAGGATAAACTGGACTGAAGCCACATGGAGACTGAAATATCAGACAAACAATATTGTAATGATTCTATTCACTTTTGACTCAAGAACAGAAACATCCTTTTCAAAACCAATTCATATAACTTGGCAGTTGGCTTCCACCACTTTTTTTTTTTTTGAACGAGGGATATTCCTTAACATTTTTTTTTGTTTATTAATAAGGGCCGGAAGGCCATGATAATATGAAGGATACATATTTCGACTCCCTCTCCCATGCCATGTATAAGTGATTAACAAATATACAGATTAGTATTGGGGTCATTTATTTATCACTTTCTTCCAATCACTCAAACAAAATAGGATTTTTTTGTTCTCTCAGGTAAGCTATTTGACACTGTCCTGATGTTTAAACTATTGTTTAAATGAAAACTGGAATTAGAAATACCTCATTTTTTGATGCGTACCTTTCGAGAGTGGTGTGTCGGTATCTTCTCGGCGGAGAAAGGTAAAAATCGCAGTTACTTCTGGCCCAGTCAAATTTATTTTTTAAAGGGACTGCTGCAGCAATAATGTCTCATATGAAGGTAATAAAGTCTTTTACTCAGCAAGTAAGAAAACTGTTTATCAGTCATGAGGAAACAAGTTGTGGTGTCTTTCATGATCTGAAAAGCAGTTGCATTTTCTGGGTGGTGCTCCAAGAAGCTCCTTTGCAGACAAATGTCTGCATCTGTTGTATTGGGCTGACAAAGGGCAACGTTCAGGATAGATTCTCTTTTTCACTTTCTGAAATAATTTCCATTAAAGATTCATAATCAGCATATTCTCTCAGAGTTTGTATCATTTCATCTAGCATTTCTTCCCCTAGCATGAAAGACTCAATATGATGCACTGATCTGCTTATCCTGTGGTCAGTAATCCGGTCCTGTGGAAAGTTGTATGTTCGGATCTTCTCCGATCTTCCTTTTGTGCCAACCTATGAAAAAAGAAGAATCAGTTTATCATCATCATATTTTTTATAAATAGCATGAAATATTGATTAAGCATCTGAAGCAAAAGCTTTCTCTTCCTCCCATGATTATCCAAAATGTTTTATAGTTAAGTTGTATAGTGCTTAGACCAGTTCAGCAGTTGCAGTAATTGTTCTCAAACATGTAGAAGAATTATTTTACTGTATCTTTTTCTAAAACTGTTCCGGTTCTTCATGTTCCGATCCAGTTTCTTTCACTAAATCTCTAGAATTTACATACTACTGAAATTTTAAGTCTGGCTTATAGATGACCTTTATTGCTCAAGTAGACTGTAATTTTTTTGCCTCATATAAGTCCTTCCTGGGCTCCTTTTCCTCTATATTTCCATTTACTATTTGCAGTTCAACACAGGAGTTACCCTAAGAACACATGCTTTTACAGAATTATATCTTTACTAACTGAAACTTACTTGAATCTTTCGAACACTGTTTCTCTTTTTGGTTTCTTCTTCCAGTTTGGCATTGTAGAGTTTAGCAGATAACATTTGCATAGCCTTCTCTTTGTTTCTAATTTGAGATCTTTCTTGCTGACATTCAGACACGATCCCTGCCAAAAATATCATGACATTTGACACTTAACGGTAAGGCATACTAAAAGGGTTTTGGCAATTTCTAGAAGTCTAGGCTTATTAATGTCTAACAATACAGTTTGGGAGAGAAGTGCAGGCTGAGTTTTACAGGTGCTTTAAGCCATAAAACAAGAAATTTAATTCGATATGTTGGACAACAGGCAGATAAGGAAATAGAAGATACGTGATGTAATCTGAGTTACAGAATACAACTTTAATACTTGTAATTTTTGGCCACAGTTCCAGGAAATTTAGGATTTAAGGAGCAGTAAAATACACAAGATAGTGAGTATACAGAATATGATCAGAATATAAAAAAATGGGCACTATTTTCTTTTAAAAAAAAGGTGTGGTCTCTTCCCCCAAAACATACGAGTCAAATTAAGATGAGAAGTGAACAGATTAAGAAAGAGGAGAAGAAATACAGGAATAAGACAGCACAAGCTAAGTTGTTACTTGGATTTACTTTAAGTAACTCTGGTAATTTGACATTATGCTTTTATAAGATTACATAGTATTACTTTATGAAAGACTTGTTTACAAACTTTTTGGGTCAAAATAAAGGTTTATAAACCTAAGAGTTAGGATGAGAGAAATAGAAGAAGTAACAGGACAATTGTAAAGGAAGAGAACCCAGAGGAATGAAGAAGGGAATGGTGGGATAGGAAAAAGTCAAGAGATAAGGTGAAATACAGACACCCTATGAATGATCTGCAGTGCATAACCACAAAAAAACTTGCAATACATTTTAAGATTTCTATAACTAACACTAATAACTGCCTTCAGCAAAACCTAAGATCATTTGCTGATTTTAGTTTGTGTGGGGTTTTTTTTCCCAAACATGCAGGCAATCCAAAACTTTTTGAATCTGGAGTACCTTTTTGTCACCATACCTTGAACTGAATTCTATCCTCTCTACTATTTACCTTCTGCTTTACTGAGGTGATGCAACAAGTGCAGAATGGATTAATGTCTTCAATAAACATGAAGAAATGGGTGGCAAAAATCTGCGTACGTGAAGATACTTGGGATTACCTGAGGCCGTAAAGCCTGACTAATGTTTGTGGTAGAGAAGAGGAAAAGTTAAAAAGCAATGAAAGTCAAGACAGCTGTTGTGGATTGCTCAAAGGGAAGTAAAAAGCTTAGGAATGGCAATAAAAAGAAAAGATATGATAGCTAAAATCAGGTAGCATTTGAAAGCGTATCTCACATCCCTCCTGCATTTCCTAACCTGAGCCCTGGGGCTGGGCCTGCTAATTATATGTGTAATCTACGGGAAAGGAGCCAGCAGACAAAAAGAAGCTGGCATCATGAGTAGACTCTGCAATTAAAAGCAACATTTTCATATGGAAATAGAGCAATCTCTCTTTCAGAGACTAGTCAAGAAAAGGCAAATCATCAGATTTTAACCTACTCAGTTTTTCAGTTTCTTTTCCATTATTTGAAAGCTTAAACATAACTTTTTAATAGAAACTGATCTGGATGCTTTTAGAGTGTCATGATTAATGGCAAAATGGATAGCTCACCTACTGAAGGCAGTAGTACTCGTTATTACAAAGTGGAGTGGGCATAAGATGGTGCATTTACAGTACCATGAACACACATGAAAACTATATGAAAACTGCTCTACTGTTGCCCAGGGTTGAAAATAAAACCATTGTTTCAAACGACATTCTGACAGCAATATAGATCTTGTACTAAGGAATAAATGAAGTACCTGTTGGAATATGAACTATCCGTACAGCACTGTCTGTGGTATTGACATGTTGGCCTCCAGCTCCACTAGCTCGCTTTGTTTCGATCCGTAGATCTTTCGGATTAATTTGCAGCTTCATCTGTCATGGGAGACAGAAGAAAAAAAAAAAAGAATGTATTCATGTTATTTCTTTCTAGATAGATGTCAAATATGCATAGTTGGTTTATTTTATATGGCACATTCAGGCAAGATCAAACTTTTTAAAGTTTATGAACGGTATCTCACATCCTCTTATGAACATATTAACAAATCCTTGCAGCCAGATTGGAACGCGACATGATAGAAGCCAGGAAATCAGACAAATAGTAGCTTAAGGCATAACCATCCCTTAACACTAATCTTCTTCTTCTGAAAGCTCTGCACCTTCTTCCAGCAAAGCTAACCAATATTTGGACTTTACCAGATGGGTTTTTAGATAAAATGGAACATATTCCCTTGATTGGCTCTGGAATGGGGCGACAGTCTCTGGGAGGAAGGAGAGAGACAACTTCGGGAGAGAATAGGAAGGATAACATCTTTGACAATTTGCGAGGTCAACGTGAAACAAAGATCAAAACAAAGCTTTAATTCTTAGTCAGTTTTTTTAACCAAGCAAATATGGCGAGAATGAATTATCACCCATACACTTTGGAAGGGGAAAGTGAGGACACTACAAAAATGGAGAAGAGAAGGTGCTAAAAGAAATCTCTATGGGCTCTGTAAACTAATTCAGCCTGTTGTTACTTTGTAAAAAACCTAAAGTTTTCCACAAAACATGCAAGACACAGTCACAGTGAATTTTCAGGTTACAGTGAAGTAAACTGCCAGTGACTTTCTTGAGAATAGGATTATGAGGAAATCCAGAAATCCTTTATTGCACACATCTAGACAAAAATAAAAATAAACCAATAAATATGACTTAGGTTAAAACTAAGATTAAAAAAAAATCATTAAGAGAGAATAACAACAGAGACAGAAAACATTTGGGTATCAACAATACAGCATGTAAAAACATTGCTCATGGTAAAGTCTGTTATACTAGAAGATAAATATTACCTCAGTGGGTTGGGGTAATATTGCAACAGTCATTGTGCTGGTGTGAATGCGTCCTTGTTTTTCTGTCTTTGGCACCCGCTGAACACGATGCACTCCTCCTTCAAATTTCATGTACTTGTAAGCCTCAAGACCTGCTATACTGGCAACTGCGTGTCTTAGACCACCTTAAATATAGAAGAAAAACATCTGTAAAGCTGTAAGAAAAACTGCTGGTACTATGCTATTTCAGTGTATTTAGGCATCATTGTCATTTGTTTCTTAAAATTATGATTTTTTCCATTTAAATATTTAGGCAGAATTGCACCAAAAATGCAAGAAAAGTCTTAAAAACAAAGCCAGACATACATGCTCACACACTACCTCAAGTAAAGAACTGTCTAATTTTTATAGAGTCCAATTTTATTTTTTTATAATCATAAAAAGATTGCCTAGAAACCATGTACATACATGTACACATACAATCATAAACCACAGTAGAACTCTAACACCAGTAAGTTTATGCCACCTTCAGAAACTACATCAATTTTTTTATTGTTAGTTCAGAACCTTATCATTCAATGGGAAAAAACCTAACTCTAACTAAAGGATGAATACTATTCATACTCCTCTTCCTATCCATTCTCGTCTAGGCATCCTACCCGTGTCTCATCTTTGCTCTTTCATTTCATTGTAATCTTTTGCTCCCTTTGAGTAAGCAGAACTTCAACTCCTGCCCCTCTTACGAATACATCCAGCAAAACATTTGACAGCAATATCCTAAAACCTAGCATTGAACAGCTTGGAACTTGCAAGTAAAACCCAGTACAATTATGGTTTCACAACAGAAAGAGTTTGTTGCAATACTAGTTTCTAGCATTCTTGGTCTTCCTTGTTTGCTACTGTGCAAAGCCTTCAGTCACGCTGGTATAACTGTTTGAAGGATCAGAGAAGTGATGGCACTATAAATGATTGTGTTCCCCAGGGGTCAGTACTGGGTCCAGTCCTCTTCAATATATTCATCAATGACCTGGACGAGGGGATAGAGTGCACCCTCAGCAAGTTTGCCGATGACACAAAGCTGGGGGGAGTGGCTGACACACCGGAAGGCTGTGCCGCCATACAGAGAGACCTGGACAGGTTGGAGAGTTGGGCAGAGAGGAACCTTATGAAATTCAACAAGGGCAAGTGTAGGGTGCTGCACCTGGGGAGGAGCAACCCCCTGCACCAGTACAGGTTGGGGGCTGACCTGCTGGAGAGCAGCTCAGCTGAAAGAGACCTGGAAGTCCTGGTGGACAACAGGATGACCATGAGTCAGCAATGTGCCCTTGTGGCCAAGAATTCCAAGGGCATCCTGGGGTGCATCAAGTGTGGCCAGCAGGTCGAGGGAGGTCATCCTCCCCCTCTGCTCTGCCTTGGTGAGGCCGCACCTGGAGTACTGTGTCCAGTTCTGGGCTCCCCGGTTCAAGAGGGACAGGGAACTGCTGGAGAGGGTGCAGCAAAGGGCTACCAAGATGATTAGGGGACTTGAACACCTCTCTTATGAAGAAAGGCTGAGGGATTTGGGTCTCTTCAGTCTGGAAAAAAGACGACTGAGGGGGGACCTTATCAATGCTCATAAATACTTAAAGGGTGGGTGTCAGGAGGATGGGGCCAGGCTCTTTTCAGTGGTGCCCAGCGACAGGACAAGAGGTAACGGGCACAAACTTGAGCATAGGAAGTTCCACCTAAACTTGAGGAGGAACTTCTTTCCTTTGAGGGTGGCAGAGCACTGGAAGAGGCTGCCCAGAGAGGTGGTGGAGTCTCCAACTCTGGAGACATTCAAAACCCGCCTGGACACGTTCCTGTGCAACCTGCTCTAGGTGATCCTGCTCTGGCAGGGGGGTTGGACTAGATGATCTCCAGAGGTCCCTTCCAACCCTACCATTCTGTGATTCTGTGAATGTAATTTTTCACCTGTTTTGGTTTTTAATCCTGCTCAGCTCCCAGATCCCATTCTCAGGACTGTGGATGGTGTGCCAAGGGAATAATTGAAGAGGAGATAGGTGGCCTTCAAAGAGCACTGCAGTTGAAGTCTTGCAACAAGAAACCACAGATGAGGAAAACAAGAGGAACACACTTCTCAGAAATACTGTTTTAGGCTGTCTCTAGACTAAGGAAATCGGCCATAGGGACAAGATATCAGCTTTTTAAGAGAGGAAAATGAAGACAACATAGAACATGAAAATGCCCTGCAGAGCATAAAAAAATCATTAGCCAGAACATAGGCCAAGTTTTTCACTTCCACAGAGAAGGTTTGCAAACGTTTTCATTCTACAGAAATTTAACATTCCCTCATAACTTTACTAAAACATATTTCTTTTTACAGTCACATTTGTGGAAAATAGCCTAAACTGCCTCTTCCTTTCTCTTTCATCTCGTTTTTGTCCTTCTGACTTCTACAAGTTTTCTTCTACTTGTACAAATCTGTACCACTTTGATTCAAATGCACTATTCAACATACCTAGTGCTTCACTGATTTAATTTATAGCCATCATCTACTATCAATTCTATGAGATAAATCAGTTATGTTTAGAATAAATATGACCATAAAGCATGTAGTTTAACAAAGAAGAGTATCTGTCAAAATCTTCAGTTTAGATCAGTAAGTTTCATTCTAACAGGTACTGTGAAATCTTTCTACTGCTATGCAAATGCTACTCAAATGAACAAAAGATTTCTTCTGTACTCTAAAAGAATCTTACATAACCTAAAATAATTAATGCAGTTGAGGAATAAAACTTATGTACTCCTTTACATATAAAAGCAAGTACTAAAAAAATCATAAGCAACCTCTGCACATGAGGAAGGAGCCAGGCTATGCCAGGAGTAAAAATAATGTGAATGTCCACAAGGCTATGGTGCTACTGAAAAGTATTAATTACGTGATAAGCAGTTCATTGCAAAAGCTAATGTTCTGTCTTTTCTCCCTCACTTCTCCCAGCATTAACATATACATACCATGGGTACAGACTGTCTGAGCTGCAGCCACACCTGTGACACGTTCAGGAGAGTTTAAGTTTGTAGCAATAACAGTGTGCCTGCGGCACCATAGTGCTTCACATGAGATGACCGAGAAACTGTTTCAAAAGACGGGTATTTTAAGTCATACTGCTTCAAATCAACTATCCTGTCAAATATAGTTACCTCTTACGAACTATATGCTTGCCCCTTTCAATTAAAATGTCCCTCTCTATCCTGAAAGCTGATGTTCACACAACAAGGGTCTGAGTTCATGCTTGTTTTTTATGTGGCGTCTTATACCCAGATTGAGACTAAGTCCCAAATCTGTGTCTCTGCCTGCCACTACAGGGCAAGAGGCAGTGGATAAATAATGACACGTGGGTTTGTGCTGTAATGTGCATACTAAATCTTGAACATGCTATTTTTGCACCATGGCATCCCTTGGGGTAGGTCAGTAAAGTTAGTCAAGAGTGGTCTGAAACCAATTCTTAATTGCAGCTTTGCAGCTCAAACATTCGCCTTGTTCACACAGGCTCACAGTCAGATTTCAGCCAAATTCTGGAGCTCTCTGAAATGAGGGAGGCTGATGTGTTAATGCAGGACCTTGCTCTTGCTCATGCAGTCCATAAAAATGAAGCATGGCTGGGATGCAACAGCTTAGTGTCACCAGCAAGCGTCCTTAACTCCATTCTTGCTCAGCACAGCTCAGACACTTTGAACCTGAGGGTTCAAACATGCCTTTCAGTGGCAGTGCCATCTATAGTGCCCCTACCTCCCAACTGATTTCTCGCTCCTCAGTTTTGACAACATGCGGTCATGCAAGTAAGATCAGAAAATACACCGCAAGAGGCTGACAAAGGCTAGGGCTGCCTTTATTTTTCTCCAAATTTACATCCTACCTTCCTAAACACTCATTTTGGTGCAGAGACAGGTGCAAAAGAGTTTAAACCAAATATATAACCATTAAAAACCTAGCGGTTTCAAAGAGAAAATACAGTTAGATATATACCAGGCTAACGTATTACTTCAATTTCTCACTTAAGGCATTGAAGAGAATGCCTCTGAAGGTGTGGGCTCCTTGTCCAAGGATTGAGCTTTCACCAAAAGGGTAGTCAAGCACAACTCCCTTTCTCTTCCAATCACAGGACCACAAGTTGAGTCAGACCCGACTTTAAACTATCCAATCACTGAGAGTTTTTAAGCCAAATCAGCGTATTGATCCAATTAGCACTGTGGCCTCAAAATTGCTGGAGCTGAGAGAGAAGGAACACACAGCTGGCAGCTGGATGGAAGGTGGGACAGCCCTTGTTCAAGCTGACTGTGAAACTGTGCTCTGAAGGTGAAGTTGTGTGCGACTGCTGGGGTTCACCCCACCTACTTCTTGCTTCAATGGGAAGAGCAACTCCCTCTAGTATATGAAATAAGGAGGACCCAGACCCTTCCCCCATTCTGTTTAAACGCAGCTAACCTGCATGATGTTTATTCCATATACTTCAAAAAAAAAAAAAGAAAAAAAAAGTTAATAGAGTTCTGTCAGCTTTGAAGGCTGAACGGGATCAGCTCCTGGCAAAGCGTTTGCCTGGTTGTGAGTGGGGACAAAGATGACTTTCCTCTTTCAGCAACGAACTCCGCTGTAACGTGAAGCTGCTTCTTGTCCCTACCTTCACTTGAACTGTGAAAACAGTTTACTTGACAAATGACCTCTTGACCATAAAAAAAAGTTTTATTAATAGTAACAAATCTAGACGGACAATAATGAATTCAAGTATCACCAAAGTAAAAAAACGTATATTAATTGAATCGACAGCAGACACTCTGGAAGGAGATTCTGATACTGTAAAAACCTGAGATCATGTTCATCAACTTGAAATGTCACCAGCTAAGAACTCTAATGAACATTATTCAAACATTTTACAGATATAGCACTTTTAAAAATCAAATTCTAGTAAAGATTTTAAAACCCCAGAAGTGTAAGTGAAATCCATAGTAAGTTAAATTGTATCTGTATATCTGAAAGGTGAAGTGTGAACACAGACAACAAATCAAGCTAGTTTGTGATGTCCAATTGCATTTCTTCCATGGGGTCTGATTTTTGAACCTTCTTTTAATCTCTCAATATATAACAGTGAATCAAAAAACTGTACTTATGCAAGATGGTCTTAGGGCACAGTAAGACCCTCATTAGAAGGGGAAAGTAGCTCACTGACATGAGAAGCTCAACTAGGAGAGCTGTGGATATTGATTGTATTTTTTTTTTCATTTCTACACAGTTGTAACAGAAAGGGTTCAAGATACTTGAAAATATCACTGAGTCCAAAATACGGCGTAAGTAACCAGAAGGAGTGTTAGAACATCTCTCAAAGCTGGCTAAAAATCTCTCTGCAATTATATTGTGTTGACTGAAAAAAAATATGAGTTTTTCTGACAGATTGCATATCCTAACATCCTAGCTTTTCTCATTTCTTCTTCAAAGTTTCACTAAAAAGAAAAAAAAATGCTGATGAAAGTATGAATACAGGTAAAGTTTCACAAGTGATCCGAGGTATGGGCAGTAAGCTGCACAAGCACCCATCTACTGATCCATACCCCCTATGATACATCCGTTACCCCCACAACAATATGTGAGTAAGCAAAATGTGCTGGCTCTACTCACAACAGCATGGGTAACAGTAAGCCTGCAGATCTGTTAACACAGACAGACACAGCAAATCCAGCCTGCTGAAGAAACGTGGCTAACAATCTATCAATCAAAACCCGAAATCCCTGCCACTGGTTGGGCATGTTTTGGGTTGCAGTTTCACAGTTGTCTTAAGGTGACTGAACCTCTTGCTGCTGGAAGGAGGGCCTGGTTTTCTCCCTGTCAGCACTAGTAGCCACACACTTCTGCCTCCACCACCCACATGAGCATTTCTCTGCTTCCGTTGTGCTGCATCACCTGAAAACTAATCGGGGGTGGGTTTTTTTAATGCTATTTTTCAGTTGGAGTGACTTGGTGATGGGACTCTGCGAAGATGCATAACGCCAAGTGCCAACGCAAAGAAGTCAGCAGCAACACAGAGACAGCAGCCTGATCTTTGCGAAACAACTTTACACACTAACTGGATTAAGCTAAAATTAACTAACATGTGCCACAGCCTCAGTTTGTTGCGTAATGCTACCAGTCCCCATCTTTACAAAGATACTGTTCCATGAGACGTGGTGAACCAACTTCACAGCTCATCACCAAAAGATCCAGTTTTTCCACCTCCTTGCATTCACCCCCCTGTTGCTGCTTATCTTTTGCTAGCTCTAAGGCTCATGAGAACTGATTTAACACATTAACTAGGCAAAAAAAAAAATACCCGTTGTAAAAAGCAAAGTCTTTGCCAGTTTTAGTGAAAGGACATCAAAACAGACACGCACAAAAAAGGTAGGACTGCTCAGAGAGACAGTGAGGCAGTAAGGGAGAAAGGAGAAACATCTCCTTTTACCGGCAACAAGCTGTTAAACTGATTACCTGTAAAACTTTCATAAATAATTAGGTCTCTTATCTCTCCTCTGAAAGTCTCAACAATTCCCCCATTTTGCTCATCCGTTAGCTGTTACAGATGGCCTACGTAAATCCTCAAATCACATTATTTCAGATTAATTCAAGACGTTTTAGATTAAAACTCAAGAACAGTTTTAATAATACTCATCTCTCTCTGCCAAGGTATTCATAATAATACACTGACTTCCAACCCGCCACCAAACCGATCTATAAACACTAGAAACATTCAGTAACTAAGTAGAACAGTGTATCCAATAAAAAGTATATGTAATCTGTATTTGTAAAAAAAAAAAAAAAGCTAAACCAACATATCTGCATCTTCTTCCACCAAGCACTTGGTTTCATTTCTACTTTTTTGAAACTAATGAAAGGCAAGTTTTATATTTTAGTAGTTTAGTATTTTAATAGTACTCCTGAAATGGAATTTCATTCTCAAATACAGAAGCTGAGGAAAATCATATTCAGACATTCAAACAATCTTCCGCTTCTAAAATTAAGTTAGTGCAAATTAGCTTCCTGTAGTCAGGAAATTCAAGTGTCATATGAATGAGCGTTTCAACTTAAATTAAAGAGTTACAAAGATTAAGTATATCCATTACTGACCTATTTCACTGGGAAAGTATTCTAATACTTCAAATTTCCACTGTTTATAGGCAGCATATCGTTGATACATATCAAATATCTCCGAGGTGAACAGCATGGCTTCCTGCCCTCCAACTCCAGCAGTTACTTCCATGACAAGATCACTCTTGTCTGTTTCTTCTGAAGGAATCAAAAGCAACGCTATCTGCGAACACAGAAACACCCAGCTAAGACTTCCCCCTCTGACGCTGCTATCCACAACTGGGACAGTATAAAATGCCAGACAAGCCTGTAATGGATCTAGGCTGTGTTTTCTCCTGCACGAACTCCTGGGATGCCCAGAGGACAAACTCCTCCTGCCTCTTGCAGGGAAGCAGCAGTGGTCGGGAAAATGGGGAAGGGAGGGATGCTGCATGGCAAGAAGGCTCCCTGTGTCTGGCTGCAGGAGCGACGTAGGTCTCTCTAAAGACATATGAAACTTCACAGAAGTTTTCACACATCAGGAGCACTGCGACTTTTGAGCACCACGGGATACACCCTGGTTCTTGCAAGACAACTGAGCATCTCTCTTCCCAGCAGGTTCCCTTTTAACCTGGTCCCAACTGCAGAGCTAATAAGGTATGGATGTTCAGGTGGACAGTCCTTCAACAACAACTCAGCTCTATTATTCATTTATTTATTTACAAAGGGAGAGACAGCCTTCTAGTCATCTGTAGAAGAAAGATACACTAGAACAAAAAAAAAACCAACTCTATCACAGTTTTGCAGGCTGGATCAAAACTCTGGATGATTTGCAAGTGCTTTTCAGTCATCTTCCTTTGCTAGCATTAGGTGATGTTTCTTTCCACAGACTTCTCCTCCTTCTTTTGGCAAAACCATAAGTATTTAACAAAAATATTTATAAAGCGACTGTTTCATTGTTGTCAAAGGAATAAAGAATGTGACAATACCAGCTTTTACTTCATCAGTAAATTAAGAATATGTAACAGTTTGTTTACATAAAGATCATTATTTTTAATGTAGCAGTCTAAAGTAGTTACATACTACTAAAATACTTTTTTCAAAACCACTGTGTATTTGATACTATACAAGCTGAATGTTTCCAATGGATAAAAAGCTGGACATCCATAAAGGTACACCCAGACAAGACAAATTATAGCACCTACTTACAAAGGTGTATTGATTCAAAGAATTTCAGATACAAGTAAGCGCTTATTTAGAGGCTGTCTCTATACCAGCTGCGTTGTTCATTTTCCTTAGATAACAGACACTAGTTGAGGAGTACAATTTGAAGGGGAGAAGAGTTGATTGTATACATCATGTTTTGATGAAGACAATTTGTCTTTGTTCATTTAAGAATGGCAAGGTAATAGAGGCTTTTAAAGGGGATCTAACCTCCTTTTTCAGTTCAGCTATCTCTTCTTCACAGGAGGCGATTTCCGTTTCTGCAAGCTTCTGGAAATCTTCATTCTCATCTGGAATATTTGAGTATGGTTAATCCTCAGACTTTTATCAGTGCCACTCTCAGAAAACCTTCTGAAAAATAACCACACGAAAAATTTACTCTACAAAAAAAACAAAAAAACCAAAACCCCACCACACAAAACCCCGAACACACTAAACCTGTCAGAAAATGAGATTAATAATACGATCTGTAACAAAGATGAATAGTACACAAAAACCCCAACAAAACAACCCAACTCAACGAAAAAAAACAACAATCACTGTGCTGGTGGTCAAACAGTGGTACAGGTTGCCCAGAGAGGTTGCAGATTCTCCATGCTTGGAAATATTCAGAACCCAACTGGACACAACCCTGAACGACCTGCTGTGGGTGACCCTGCTTGAGCAGAGGGTTGGACTGGACAATCTCCAGAGGTGCCTTCTCACTTCAGCCATTCCGTGATTCTAAGAAATTACTCGCTGTATTTGACTGCGACAGGAACATAAAAGATTTACGGAGCAGCCCCACGACTGACACTTCCTTAAAAGGACTATTACCCCGATCATTGTATGCAAAAATTTGAAGACAGCAGTGGTAATTTCATGTATTTCATGTCTGTCAATTTATTCCAGAACAGCTGCAAAACTTCTAACACATCACTAAAAACAAAGGTATAGGAGAACTTTTGCATAAGAAGAGGAACTTGTAATTTTGAAGTGTTACTTGACTGATCAACACAAATGCTTTACAATTAAGACTTGTTTTTCAGTACTACAGTTTCGATATGTTAAAATGTTCCTTTTCTTCTGGTCAATATCAGACCCCCGCCCCCTCCCCCCCCCCCCCCCCCCAAAAAAAAAAAAATTCAGCATCCTACATAGCCTCTGATCCGCACTGATTCAGCTCACTCACCCAGAAGAAAAAAATATTACCCCAAAAATGAGAAAATGGTATACACAATGAAAAAAGGGGGAACTGGGGAAGGCACAGGAACACGTAACTGCACAGTCAGCAGCAAGAGAAGAAAAAAAAGATGCTAAACTTCTTTTTTCTGTGTACAGCAAGCTTCAAGAATGCACTCAGCTGAGACAGAAGGTGTACTCTTACAGTAAAGCCACATCTTTTCAGCACTTTAACTGCATTTAGCCACTAGCACAATTTTAAATGAAGCTTTACAATTTAGGTTTAACATTGGTAAATTACCCCCCCCCAGAATCACTTCTGTAAGAAGGAAATTCTAAAGCGAGTCATGCGTAAAATTGTTTTAAACAACAAATGTGCTCTTTACCTACAGCTGAATAAGAGCACCCACGGTTGACTACCTGACTAACTGTAACTCTTTAAACATGTAAACTTGATCATCTCCAACTATCTACATTTCTTTACAATAACTGCTGATCAAGGGCTAGTCATTAAGGCTAACAGAAGGAAGGATATGAATTAAGGAATTACAAATTGATTACAATCAAATCAGCTATTCATAATGCAACAATTATACAATTAAGAAATAATCTATTTAAAAGCAGTTGAATACTTTAAAGTGCAAATGTAATATAAGTTCTAAAATAATTTAAAAATAATATATACAAATATTTTTAAGTAGGAACTACAGAGGTGCTCAAAGTTACTGACTAAGCCCTTGTAATCACTTCACTTTGCTGAAGTTCTAAACCTGGTTTTGATGGCACCTACTTCTCCAACAGGTTCTGAAAGGCGAGGAAAAAAAATCCCTCCGTTCCGTTTCATTCTGTTAGTTTGGGTCATTGATTAGTTTGTTCAGAAGAATCAGTTCTCCTTTTTCAGTATGAGGTGAGAGAGAATGAACAGAAAAAAAAGAGGCCGTTTCCTGTCAGACAGTGTTTGCCATCTCCACCGGCTGAAATAACTGAATACAGTTAAGACTCTTATTTCAGCAGTATTTAGAGAAGCAGTAAGTATTAAATGATCTGGGGAACATTTCATGATCTAGTGAATGCTTACTGATCTTAAAGTACTGTTCTTCTGCATTTTGGTTTCTGACCGCTACCAAAACAAAGTTTGATTTGGGGAAAAAAAAATAAATATTTGGTATTTGGCAACACTAAAAGCTGACAACACAGCTCAGAGTTAAATCAGAGCACGGAGGCAGCACGAAGAGCCGCTGAGGCCCACGGCTGCCAAAATGGGTGCAAGCGGGCATACCACAGCAAGAAAAAAAAAATTATAAAAAAATTTTAAAATTAAGTTTTTAATCCCTAATTAATTATCTTTATGTTATATGAAGTAGATGCTGTTACGCTGCCCTTCCTTCAGGTACCAGCGGCTCCCACGCACGTTGGACGCGCCTCTCCCACTCCCACTCCCTCCCTTCCTCCTTCCTTCTCTCCCGCCCGCGCCGACACCCACTCGTGCCCTGACCTCTGCTGCGGAGGTGTGCTCGCCTCCTTCGGCCGCGGAACCCTGAGGAACCACCCCCCCGCCCCCGCGTTCCCGCACTGCCGCGGCCGACAGGCCTTTAACCCTCCCACGCGTGTCACCGCCCTCCCGCCACCGCCACGCGCGCCCCGCACGCGCCGCCGACACCCTCACGGGTGCGCCCCGCCCCCTTGCGGCGCTCCACCAGTCGCGTCGGCGTATGCAAATCACCCCACCACCCACACACACCCCGCCAGTAGGCGCCGCGGGGCAACGCCTTCGCCCCGCCCCTCCCGGCCCAGGCCCCGCCCCTCCCCGTGTCCCAGGCTCCGCCCCCCCGCACCTTGCCGCGCCAGCTCCCGCGTGTCGCACAGCTCCCGCTCCTTGTCGCGCAGCCGCTGGATCCGCGCTGCCAGCTCCGGCCTCGCCCCGCCCTGCGCCCGCGCCTCCAGCAGGCGGTGTAAGGACGGGGCGGCGAACAGTTCGTCTAAGCCGGGGCGGGCGCTCAGCCCGCGGCGCGGCTGCGTCCCCGCCGCCCTGCCCCCGCCCGGCGCTGCGCGGGGTCTCCGCGGCGGGGGCAGCGCGGCGGCCCGGCAGCCTTGCGCCGCGCGGAGAACTCGCGAGAGTAGCCGCATGCCTGGCTGGGGCGCTTGTCCTCCACCGGCGCTGGCCGCGCCGGCCGGAAACACCTGAGCACCCTCAGCCGCCTCCCTTCCGGGTTTCCGGAAGCTGCCGAAGAGACTCGGGAGCGACCGGAAACTGTCGTGACTCCTCCGGCGGAAAGGGACGAAGGGGTTCGTCTCCCTTCGGCTAGGAGGGGCGGTGCCCGTTGGGCGGGTGCGCTGTGATTGGCTAGCGCTGGCAGGGCGGGGCAGGGGGCGTGCCCCGGGGCTCCACGCCTGTATGCAGGCCACAGTGGGGCGGCTGTCGCCGTGTGAGGGGCATTTGGGTGCGTTTTTATTTATTCTGACTAAAAGAAGCCCCCAAACCTCGCCAGGTCCTCTGTGCCACAAGTTCAAAGCAGGGCTCCCGGGGTGAGGGCCCGCGGGGGCGCTGAGGTGGGCGTGGGGGCGGTGTCGTGTCCTCCCACCCTGCGGCCAACCCCAACCGCTTGTGGGGACGGGGAGGCGGGGGGCTGGATATCCAGGTTACTCTCCTTTTTCCTCTCGCTCCAGAAGAAATTTTCAGAATTAAAACACCCTGAGGAGGAGGAAGCCCCAAATACTCGTGGAAAGATACCTCCACAGTAGAAGCAGGCGCAAAATCACGCGTTTAGAGGAAAAGAAGAAAAAAGGGCAATTGAAAGCGCGTTCACGTCAGGGATAAGTGGTGAGGCTGAGAGTACCTTTTACAAAATGCAGCATCTGAGCACAGTGTCTCACGTTAAAGTTTTAAGCTGGAATGCAGTGAAGACGCGGTCGTTTAGTAAATGGGATGTGACGGGTGTTGTGGGACGATCCTGACAAATCCCTTCTGGTATGCAGACAGGGTGGCATAGTAACCTTGTTTTACATAACATCATTAATGAGATTCTTGGCTGAACTCAAAACAGTTTGAAGAATATACTTTATTATAAAAATGTGCAACTATCCATGAAACTTTATTAGGCAGTATTTTATATTACAATCATTGGAGGAGTCAAAGTCAGGTCTTTGCTGTTCTTCTGTCCTTGTTCATGTCTAAACAGAACTACGTAAGCATACTTTACAACTAAATTCCACTGATGAAATAACAGTAAATTCCACTGGTGGAATAACAGTAGCTTCCACGTGATACATTAGTAAATTGTTATTTTCATGAATGTAATATCAAAAGCAAGAGGAAGGCTTGCACGCCTAAGTAGTTTTGGTAGTCAGAAATGAAAACTTAGAAGTCTTGTTCCATTGTGTAAATCCAAAGGCAATACGGTCAACATGAGAATTTATTATTTGGAATGTGAAACGTTAAAAGGAATGGTTGGGTAAAAACTTTTTTCTATGATTCCAAATGCACCACTTTGAATAAGGTTTATTGTCAAAATATACTGTAGCAATAATTTATAAGTAAAATCACACTCGGAGAGCTTTGCGGAGAATGTACAGTCTGTGCAGGCTAGTCTGGCACTGATAGACAGCCCAGGCCGTTGCCTATGAAATCTCACCCACCAAAGTCTTCCCTTGCACTCACTGCTGACTGCTCATGGAGCTTCTTGAAGCTTTCTTTCAGAAGGGTAAAGGAAAAATGATCAACTTTATGCATTTAATAGACCAAATTTTGGTGGTCTCTAACAATAAAAGAAACTGTGAGAGTCTTAATGGCTGTGTGAACCCTGCTTGTGAGACAACTGCACAGAACTCTGGAAATTTAGAGTAAGGCGTGATTTAATGTAAAGTTTTTGAGAAGGAAAAAGGTAGTGTGAGTCAATGTCTGCTGGTCAGCCTTTGAATCACCTGAATTGTATCTCTGTTTTAAATCGTAAGGGTGGATTTCCATAGGATGAGTTTATGGATAAAGGAAGGGGCAAAATCTGGCCTTTGGTATAACATTAAAGTAATACACAGACTTTTTTCCCAGCTGATTTTGGCACCATTATTGCTTTATTCGTTCATCCCACAAACCAGTCACTTCTACTGCTGGCAGAAGTATTTGGGAGCAATATAAATAGGGCTGATGTTTTGTCACTGCAAAGGTACTGAGGCTTTAGGTGAACAGGACTAGACCTTTGTCACTGCAGCCATGTCCCGGGATGTGCTACAGTGCTACTCTTGGTTCTCTCAAAAAATAACAGCATTATGGGGTGAGAAAAACTCCGTTTTGAAGTTGGTAGTTAGACATGGTTCAAATCAACTTGGAGCAGGTGTTGCAGCTGTTTGTCTGTCTATGTGCAACCTTAATTTTTTGCAGTGTTGGATTTGATAAGGACTCAGGCTGTCGTTGGCTGGGTTAACGCTGTCGGGAGCAGGCTCACAGATATTGTAGAGGTATGAGCTTTACTGTCATGGTGTAGAGAGTCACTGACATTAGGAGACTGTCTTGTAGCAGCTTTGATTGCTTTTGAATTGGTGATGTGGAATACTTATGCTAAATGGCTTTCACAAGCACTTACTGCATACAGAAGCTGCTGGTTCCTGAGCAGGCTCATGGCGTTGTCAGTCCAGCAAGCTGCTCCCACCGAAAGAGCCCCCCACCTTTTTTAGGTACTGGTTCCACAGGCAGCTTCTCCTTGTGATGGAATTTGCTGTCTAGGGGAGCAAGTCTGGCATCAGGTGACAGCTGAAACCCCAGCTGTTTAAGGTAGAATGTAGGTCTCCTCTATTTGCTTAGTTCAGACCACAGTCTAATAGACACTTTAGCATGCTTTTTATTTGAAACAGAGCTATTACTACCTTAAGTCTGGTTTGTGTCCACTCTCTGTTGTCCTGCGAATAGATTATGTGGACTCCACAGGTGTTTAAGCAAGTGGTGGACAGGCTGTGGAG
Source organism: Larus michahellis (assembly GCF_964199755.1). Taxonomy (NCBI): domain Eukaryota; kingdom Metazoa; phylum Chordata; class Aves; order Charadriiformes; family Laridae; genus Larus; species Larus michahellis. The sequence goes on from NC_133898.1 coordinate 62,224,218, forward strand.
CTGGGAGTGCTATGGCCACGTTTCCATGGTACCTGGACTCAGTTGGTGAATATGCAGCCCAGCGACCTGTGTCACTGACCTGTCTTTTCTCCATCATACCTTTAGTTTCCTTCATAACATATGTGCCTTCAGTCGAATTTAAATACTCTTGATACTATCTGCAGGTTTTGTTTTAACCTGCGTATCCCAAACTACTTTCAGCTCAGTTATATGAAAGTTGACTATAAACACCTAAGTTGAACACATTCATAATACAATAAATATTCAGTTTCTTTGAAAGGTAAAGGTCAGGAGCGTACACAAGTGCTCTGCTTATTTGTGGCTATTTGGCATTAGGCTCTGCTTGACAGAAAAGATTACACACTGGGCAAAAGTGACGAAAACATAACTCACTTTCTGTAGTGCACTTGTTATATACATTCTCATGAAAAACTGAAATACAAGTTAAATACATACTTATTTTATTCCAGGCTATAGAATAAGTGTATTTAGGCAGTTTTTCAAAGTGTATTGTACACTGCATGCACAATAAATCAGTTTAATAGCTTGACTGTTTTACAATTTGTGTTCAAAGAACTGTATGATAGGCAATGAGATCATGTTACGGCATGACTTGTTGTCCATCTAGACCATGTGCATTTTTTTCATAAAAAAATTTTGGAAAACCCAAACGGATGGATGAAGAGTGTATTAAACATTTTAATATGAGCATTTGCTCCAAGAAGGAAGCTTCACATGTTATGTTAAATTTTTAAATCCCTCCAAATAGAGGATTTAAGACAAGAAGTTTTGAACGTGATTTCATTGCAGTATTACACTGAAGATTGGTGTAGTATTTTTCAAAATGATGTAACAGTTTCCAAATACAGATTTTTTGAATCTTACGCTAGAAATCAAGATAATATTTTAGGGCGTGCACATTTAGCTTTAAAACTGTCTGTGAAAGGATGACTTGTCTGTGCTGACAAGAACTTCTACCTGTGTGAAATATCTTATAAAGATAGTTTATGACTAGCAGGTCACCATCAAATAGTAACATTAAGGATATTCAAGTCTACATTTGTAAAGACTTAATGCATGCAGTTTTGTCTCTTAAACATTGCTTAGATGTGTGGACTAAATGTATTGTGCCTCAAACACCAACAAACTTGAAATTACACTATGTAAATATATACATATATGATGCTGTATATGTTTAGTACCACAGTAAATATAACTGTAATCAAATGATACTAGACATATGTAGGACCATAGTTAAATTCCAATTAAGAAAAAAAAGCCAGAAAAATTCATTTTTTCTAACAGCATTTCACAGTAGGAGGAGGCAGTCCTTTTTTCACTGAATTTTCCCCCCTCAGGATTTGTAAACATCATAGCTATTATTCTATCAGTATAATAATTGAATATTTTATTCATAATGGTAAGTAGCTAACCAACATGAATAAAGTTGTCATAACACGATAACACTTTCAGACAAAACAGGTATTTATTAAAAGAAACATTTATAAATATTTTGTCTTGCATTTTAAACTACATTTTCATAAATAACAATATTTAAAAGTGCTGAATATGGTAGGATAGTCAGCAACGCCACTGTAAACAGATTTGTTTTCCACTTTGCAGATTTTTTTTTTTAGATCCCATTTTGTCAAACACTACAACAGTTAAAATATTTGCATAGGGAATAGAGAATAGCCCTTTTAATCATCTCCTGAATTCTATTTAAATTACAAAACCAAATGAGTTTAAGAAACAGTTCATTAAATTGTTCATATATATATCCAAAAAAAGCACACAGGTTTCAAGTAAAAAGAATGATTAAAAAAATTCCCCAGACTTGCTTTTTGAAGCATGTTCAATAAATTAAAAAAATGAGAGGTAGTAAAACAAAGGAAAAAAAAAATAAGCCCCAGAAAATAAACTAAGACCTGCATCCCACCCGTTACTGTATAGCAGCAGACCCGCCTGGGCGGCAGCGTCTCCAAGCGAGAGCCGGCACCGGAGGCTGCCTGCGAGGAGTAACCGGGTGGTTGGAGCCACGTGTGTTGGGGCTGGATTCCACTCAAGGACACAACTGCCAGACCTTCCGGTCCCATCGAAAGCAAGGGGCTGATGCCGTGTTTAGTCCTGTGTGAGTGAGAAGAACCTTGCCTCTGAAGTCTTAGTATAAGACCAGAGTTGTCAGTGTTAAATATATATATATACACGCATACATCCATCCATATATATATATTTAACAAGTATTCAAAGCCATTTCTTGGTATATCTTTAGCAGTTTGTGAGGGATGCTAACGCTCATTTTGCTTGTATATGGTAGGTATGAAGATGTTTTTTTTTAAGTTCCGAGTCACTGTCTCTTTAAACATCAAAATGCATCCTAAAATTGGACTTTTTTTGATAAAAAGGCCAAGCAAACACCTATTAAAAACACCATGGCAGCCCAGCGATGGGAGTACTGTGCTGCCTTAGCTCTGATTAAGGGCTCAGTACAGGATTCTTTACCCAGGAAAGACACGCGTTGTGTTTCCGTAGGCATTTTGCTTGGGTAAGGACTGCAGGTTTAGGAGCCCTTGAAGTTTGGTTTAATATTACTCTCCAAACCCCTCGTTTTCAAGGAGTTACTCGAAATCAATGAGGTTAGAAGCTAAGATAAGACTTCTTTAACCTGCCACCTCGTAAAACATTACTTTGTTTAAAAACATTTTTTCACTGGATTTAGCTTTCAAAAAAAAAAATCTTACAGGACAGATGCAATTCATCAAAATGTTCTAAAATGCTCTAAAATGCTACATGTAGGCAATCTTTTATTAAATTTCTTTATTAAAAAAACTAAATTATCAAGCTTTTTGTTTTTTTGTTTTTGTTTTTCTTTTTTTGCTGAAGTACATAACATTATACAACAGTGTTAGAACTGGATAGCCAGTCTTTAATAAATCAATTACAGTATCTGACATCTGAAATGTACATTGAAAATCTTTGTTCTTTTAACAATTAAACAATATCAGCGCATAGATTGTGTCACCCAGATACGGATCCCTTTAAGTGGTTTGTGCTTTTTTTTTTTCTTCTTTTTTTTTTTTTTGACATTGCAAACTCTGTAATGAAAATGCCACAGTTTTGGCAGTGAACAGCCAGAGGAATCCTCCGCTTGATTTATTTTAAATAAACAGTGATAAATAGCTCTTTTTTTTTTTCTGTACAGAAATATTGGCTTCAAAAAGTCAGTGTATTGTACTCAGTAGAGCATGTTCAGTAATGCTACACCTTAAAAATTGGCTTTTTTCAGTTAGTGATGTTAAAAAATGCAAGCCTCTTTCTGGTTTGCTGCAATTGTTTCTATGTACCATAAGACTGTATTGCACAAAAAAAGTTCTTAAATACAGATATAATTTATGTTATTGGATTAAATATTGCAACAACTAAGTGGTAAGTGAAGCAGTTTTACCTTGCACATGCAGTGTGAGGATACACAAGGAGACTGTTCATAAAACTACAAATACATCATTGCAATCTTGACTGCAGTAGGGTGAAAGGAGTGTGAAACAAATGTATTTTGGCAAATCCATTGTTCCCCTCCCGTGCCATCTCGAGCAAGGAGGACCTTGGTAAAAATGTAGACAGAGACCATAATACGTATTTGTTTTCTTCACAGTAGCCTGAGTAGTGCTAAACTGTAGTTCTCCAGGAACCCAGCTCCAGATGTTATTAAACTACTTTTCTTCCATCCCACCCACCCCCCAAAAAAATCAAGTTATTTTGTTTGAAAATTAGAACTAAGTTTCAGAAGTAGAGCCTGTAATACTTTCAACGAGAGACTTATAAATCTGAGAGTTCAAAAACCTTGGAAAAGAGTCTCTGTGCATTAGGGTGTATATCTGGAGTTGGGCATCTTCATACATGTGAGGGCTGGGATCCAACAAATTTCTGTTGATCACTTCTCTCACACGGGAATCAAGACTAACCTGAAGAAGATAAGAACAGACTAATATTAAACAGTAATATCAGAAAGGCTGTTATGTGTAACTTTTATTTCACGGGGCTCCCCAGAACATGCCGGAGTTTGTCAATTTATTCAAGTAAGGCTCTGTGCTTCTTTTAGGGCCACCACACAGTTACAGACTGAGACCATCAGCTCTATTTCAGTTTTGACTTGGTCTTTGCATCCATCTTAATATCTGTAAGATGAAGTGCAGCCGTATAACAGAAAAAATACAATGCAACTAAATAAAGCTCTGCAGCAACCTGGATTTCCCAAAATATGCTATTTTACTTTTTTTTTTTTACTTATTTAAAATTATTTCAATGAATGTTGAATTACTCTCATTCAGAGAGCTGAAATGTTTTTTTTCTGACCCTTTAGCAGATTTCTGTTCAGCATTCTCTTCTGGCTGCCCTGCAGATTTTTTCCCAATTTTTTTCAGACACTACACTTGTTACTCGCAAATTACCCAGAGGTTTTTTGTCATTTTTATCATATTAATCTCCCTGTTAATATTAACTATTTCAGATTTGTTCTTTTTTTCAAGGCCCTTTAACAGCTGGTGATTTTCAGGATATCATGTGTCTGTATTGAAGTTGTTAGCAAGTCTCAGTTTTAGCTTCTCATTTACTTTCCATTTGTAATGAACTCCTGCACCTAGGCAGAAAAGGGCATATTATGCTTGGGATGAAAGCACAGATGATATTAGAATATTCTTTAGAAGTTTGAGTGAATGTACAGCTTATCCACAAAATACTCAAAAAACAGTAAAATTAATGCCTTCTGGATTAAACGAAATGGCAGTAGCAGGGAAAGCCACCGGGGCCAGCAAAGGTTTACTCAGCTAAGAAGAAAAAGGCTAAAAGACTGAATAGAGAAATACCAAGTACAGATCAGTTAAGCTACTGTGATTTACACCGGTTTGCGGCCTGCAACCATGTAAATAGATATTCATATTTCTGAAGGATTGAGTTGAACCCTGGAAAGCTCCACGTACTGAGATAGCTTGGTATGTGAAGGATGCTAACAGACATGAAAACTCAGAACGTGTGTGGATGTGTGAGCTTCTGGGTTATGTATTTGTGTATACGGTGAAACAAAGTATTTGAAATCAGTGGGATGGGATGGGATGGGATGGGATGGGATGGGATGGGATGGGGTGGGGTGGGGTGGTAGTGAGGAGATATCTTCAGTACCAACTACAGAATCTTGCATTGTTGGTTTGTTGGCATATTGGAGTATATTACTGCTACAGCAGGCATGCTCACTCTTCTCCAAGATTTGCTGTTACTTGGTCGGTCACAAGGCACAACTGCGATGCAGCCTAACTATGAGTAAATTGTTGCCCGTTCATGCTAGCAAACCGTACCTATTACTCAAGTACGCTACCTCTGCAGAACATCCCTTACGCCTGCTTAGCCCGATTCTCTCTACATCCATCTACACTCATCTACACGTCATCTGCAATCCATCTACACGCTCCATCCAAGTGCTCAGCACCCCAGGGCGCAGCAGGCGTCCCAGCTGTACGCCTCCCATACGGATGGGCAGGGGTGCTGCATCGGCTGCCATCAACAGCCTCCCCCCCTTTCCCATCCTGGCGGGGCTGCCTGGGCAGCCCCCCAGCTAGCTGAGTTAAGGGATCGATCGATCTGAAAGTGGCTGTTTCTCAACCCAGGCATTTTTCTGATCGAATTCATTGTGTAACTAATGTAGCTGTGCAAGCAAACCGGGCTGCTCAGCAGGAGCGAACAGACCAGTGGGGCTGCTTGAACAGTGTCTACCTGCTTTTAGACACAACAGCGTGCAAGGGTGTAGCGTTTATGGTAGTTTAAAGAAGCTGTGTTGCAGCCATGTATCTTTGGAATTTATTGGAATAGATTTCAATCCTAGACCATTGCATTTCTGTAGCACAGAAGTGGCACACTAAGATTTAAGCAGTTCTCCCCCTGACACACATGCACATGCACGTATCTTAGCAAAAACAGTTTGTGCAGGTAGCTAATTGGTTCTTCATTATCAAATATAATAGCTGGGATAAAAAGCTCAAATTTGTCAGGGTGGTGGGGTTTTGTGCCATTGAATCTACTAAAAGTTAATTGCACTTATAGAATGAAAAAATGTAATTATGGAACTATTAATTTACATTGTAGTTTTTCAGTGACTCGCTAAAGCCATATGGCAAAACTAGTTGGAATTACAGAAGGTATTTCCTTGCTACACAGATGAATACAAGGTATCTGTTCAGAACACTAAGACTTTCTGCCTCAGTAACTTCATCACTGAACAAGTGATGCTAAATATTTTGGCTCTTATGCCAAAAGATAACATCTGGAATGGGATGCCTGGATGAACAAGAACTTTTCAGCTCCCATGCTGATCTAAAGCATTGCAGGCAGTTCTTGTTTGTCTCATAAGATGTCCAGTAGGGGCAGGAGCAACTGGATTGATGACCTGCACGCATGTCCAGTGCATCAAGTTTGTGACTAGTTTTGTTAAACCCTAAGTCAAACAACATTTAGTTAGTATTTGAATTTCAACTGCTGGTTGATTTTAGCTTAAAAAGACAGCTGAGCATTCAGCACATATATATGTATTAGAGATATTATATTATGTTATAAGGAAAACTCATTATTAGCTTGCTGCGCTGGCAGTTATCTCACTCCGAAGCAGAAGTATACATTATGGCACAAGAGAAGATAATGGAGCTATAAATTGCTGTTGGCTTCATTCATATGAATGAAGTTGCAAATTATTACTGAATGTAGTGCAGAAGTAAAATGTAGGAAGCAAGGTCCACAGTGAGCATAAATTAGCATAATGCTATTGAGTAGAAAGTCAGATGCAATGCACATAGACAAGGCAAAGGAGCTGAAGGTACGTGACGTGGTCTAAGAAAGACTCTTCTATAGTGCTTATATATTTATATATTGCAAAAGATGGTTTGATAGGGGATTCTTTTTCATTGCTCCAGGTGAAGATCATTTCAGAATTTGTCTATTTCAGTATAAGGGTTGAAAAAAATCTCATACAATTTCCTAGATAGTATCATACCTTTCATTAGGGAAAATATGTGGTCTCCATTCCTGGATTCTCACATAGGAATTACCGGTGCAAATTTAGATTTTCTCCCAGACAGCTGTTGCAGCAGATAAATCTATAATGATTCTGATTTAAATTTCCTAATTTTGGTGCCTTTTCTCCAGAAGTCCATTTGTATTACTTCCTCTCTCTGGCAGGCATGTAGCGTTACTAAAGAAGCATACCTATTTGTCAGCCTTCTCTTACTGGAGTTTCTTGAGTCTTACAGTGAACTTTGAGGTGTTGTAGCCAGTGATGCTAAATGGCCCAGCACCTGTGTCTCTACTTTTTCTGTCCCTTCCTTTCCTGATTTAATGTCCATACTAAGACGTTCATCTGACAGATCAGGCAGCCTTTCAGACCCCCATCTGGAAATCCAGGGTATAACATTTCTGCTCTGGAATAACAGAAGATGCATATGTAACATTTACAGCTTTACCTCTTTTGGTGATAGTATAGAAATGTAATCTTCATATATAAGTCTAGCTTTTTCTTCAATAACTTTCTTGTTCTGCTCCTGCTTTAGATCTTCACATGCAAGCCAGAAAAGCAGGTTCTCCTCACTATACTCCGTTCGAAGAAACTCTCTGAAAAGGTTCCTCCCAGCTGGTGTTTTCATCATCTTGTCAAAATTCTGAGCCCAAGACAAAATTTCATCTGCAGTAGGGTTTTGGCTGCAAAAGCAAAGTATCATTACAAATATGCTTCTATTTTCGTAACACTGTTTTCATACATTTGTCCAAAAATTCTCCTTTCAACTGCACTTTAGTCCACAGTGGAAACTGGAAGCAACAAGGCTTCAGCGGTGACAGGCAAATTTTGTTCACTCTTCACTTGTGCATTCATTATCTGAATAGCCCTCTAAATGTATTTAATGTTACGCGACATGCACTTGGCTTTCTACAAGTTCTCTACCAGTGTTGTTAGCCATCAGACTCAAAGACAAAATCCCACAACAACACTGAATTCCTGCCTCTGCAGTTACAGGAGATGTGATTTCAGGAAGCTGGCAACAGACTCTCTTTCACGAGGGGTTTAGATGACACCTGATGTCCCTGCCTGCTTCTGATGGTGTTTGGCCAATCACTGGCTGCCACCCAATTTGGTTCAGGAAGGACAAGAAAAACAAAAGGCTCTTGGCAGCCAAGAGCATACTAATGAGGCCCAACAAAATAGTGATTCAGAGAGCTTTTAAATTAGCATATTTCTCTGTGCTTGTACCTAAGGGTTGCTAAGCTTCCCTCTGTTTGGTGCTATTGACCTGAATGATGATCTATTGGCACGAGATGTGATGGATGTTGCTGGCAAAACTGGAGAGAGAAGAAAGGGGAAAAGTCCTTATTCCCATTTTCTGAAGGAAACTATTTGTGGCTTGTAACAGTGGACGCGCTGGATAAGTGATCAGAAGACTAACTTGCGTCACTAATCCATTAATGTACCAATGAATAGCTTGAGAAGGTAATATTCCAAGTTACTTAACAACAATTAAATATGGTTTCAAACTTAATTCTGAGCATTCACCCTCCTCTTCCTGATAGGATCCAACACAAGAGCTTTACTAGCTGTTGTTAATAGCTTCTGTGTAATCATGTTGCACAGTTAAGTGACATTGGTCTATATGATTTCTCTTCAAGTCCATTTATCAACTCTACTCTGCATGCAAGGCAGACTGGATGATGGGAAGCTATTTGTGATAGCTTTTCGGCAGTCCAAAAGATGTAATAAATGAGAAGGTGTTTAACATTTAAAATATACAGCAAAATAATTGTAATCTGAACCAAAAAGTATAAACATACAGATTTGAAGGTGAAAAGTCCTCTGTCTGAGGAGACTGAAAAGAACCTGCTGAAGTGGATGGAGCTGACAAGCATCCTGTGCTCCCTCGTTGTCTATTGGGAAGCTCTCTTCGTGACAGTATTTTGTGGAAATTTCTGATGTTGTCTTCTTGTAAATGACCATGCGCAGCAATGAAGAAGTAGCAACGAATGAAGTAGCAACAAGAAGATGTTTGGGTTGCTCTTGCCATCAATCATATCCTCTAGAATTAAGTTTTAATTTGCTTTTTATGGGATTAGAGAATTCAAGGCCACTGATATGTTAGCATTTTTTCAACACAATAAACATGGGCCCAAGCTTTAGACAGAAATAGAAGCTCAGGCTTTCAGTGCATGTTAGCCTGTTTTTCAAGGTTAATTCCAATGAAACCGTGGTCCAAGCTGTTTATGAAAGGTAGCCATGATAAAAACCTGACTGTAAAGTACACTTATGCTGGTTAGATTTTCTTCTTGTCTGGATAAACAGAAGAAAATGATCCCACAGGTAGCACAGGCTTCTTACAGAGACCCACAGGTCTATGGAACCATCCTTGCACCTCCCATTCCTCCCTACCTTCCCCACAAATAAGAAACTGTAAGTAAGCCTGACTTACGAATGTCTCTGCTGGCATTTCATCGTCAGGACAGATTTTGCTTCCTTTTGTGTAGAATTTTTTGAAGGAAAAGTAATTAAAAGGACACTCGTAAAGCATAAAACTCAAGGCAATTCTTGATATTAGTTATAGGCAAATTAAAAACATTTGTTAGGCAACAGTTTGACCAACTCACCATTCTTCTATGACTTGGATACTCTCCATTTTGGTCGTATGTGTTGGCCTTCCTGCATTGTCTCCTCTATCTTCATTCCTAACAGTGAGGCTGCAATGTAGTACAACACTTTATTTTGTCTAGAGAAAGTTAATTTAAAACAATGACTAAAGTAATGCAAACTTTTAAAATATACAAACCTATGTAAAGTGTAATTTTTCACTCTTGCCCCTAAATTTTACAACCACAGTTTGGAGAGAAATTTTTGATAATGACTTTTTCCCTTAATTCTGATTAATGTTAATTAACAGTTGCTATTAGCATGTGTAATTTTTTTACAAGCTCACAGTTAACCCACTGAAAGATGGACGTAAACTTAGAGGTCACTTCTGGAGTGATTTCACTTAGTAAATTGAGAATATTAGTAACAATAAGGATGGGGGGGATAAGAATATCTGAATTGGGTATCGACAAGGCTTTGGTGCCCCATCAGTTCTGGATGGTTGTTCATTCTTTATGAACGTTCCCTTTTTTCTTTCCAGGATACGGTGGCAGTAGATGGCTTGGGTACAGAACTTAGGTCGTGGCAGCTCCTTATGATTTTCTTCTCTGACCCAAATTCATTTTTCAGTCCAAAAAGTAAAACTTACTGGCCTCTTAATAGAAAGGCATCCATTACCTTCACATTACCAGAAGAAAGGAAAAGAAAGACTTCCTTTAGGTGAGGGTGTTTTTAAATTAATTTTTTTTCTTCTCTTTTGAGCTGGTAACTGGCATCATGTATTTTTCTGTAAATATCTTTTAAATTGGATTTGCTTTAGTGGTAGCAACTTCCTCTGTGCGTGCTGTCTAAGAATGTTCTGGAACATGGTATTGCCACTGAAAACACAATTCCTGATAACTACTGCAATAAAGCACATTTTGAATGGCATAAGTATTCATAAAGGAAACCTAGTTCCAATAATTAAGCTTAAGAAGTGGAACATAGTAATGAGATGGAGATTTCCCCTCATCAGGTGTCCCCTGCACGTCCAATTGAGAGAAAACAAGCAATTAAACAAAAAAATCTCCCCTCCCAATCCTAACAGAGCTCATATTTTGAATATTGAGTATTCACCATACAACAATGCTCTCAGTCATCCTAAGTGGTGATATACAAAAATATGTTGGTAGCATAAAGCTTCTCCCTCCCCCACTAATCTGAATAACTGCTCAGCTTTAAGAAGAAATCCCAGCTTTGAGACATTTTTAGCACCAGTAACTTTCTTTCTAGCCCCTCTGCATTTATGAGTTTCATCAACACTTTTTCAAGCGCTTGCCAAAGTTTATAGGTGAACTCGAATGCTCATCTGAAAAGTGGAAGTTTAAGCTCCCAGGCAAAGCAGAGCACATATTAAGACTTAAACATTACAAAGACATACACTTTCAAAAAAAAGCTGTTTGATACTGGTTGCTCCTTCACTTACCTGCCAAGACCTTAGTTCAGGCCCTTGGTCCTGCTTCCCCTGTTACAGCGTAGGAATGCAGCTCCAGTGCTGCTAAGGTGTTAGGGTGTCATCAACTGCTGCAGGAGAAACAACACATCCTGAACTCTGGGGTTGGCAGGTAAAAAGCCTTTCCGTCTCCTCTGACCTGTTGCTTGTCAGTCTATAGAGGGAGCACCCAGGAAAGCCAATGGGAGTTCCGTATATAGGAGGAGAAAAAAAAGGGACCATCCATCCACTTTCTGTCTTGTAATCTTTAAGTCCACACATGTAACTGCTTAGGGTCACCTTGCATCTGGCTGGAGCACAAAGTTGGGGTGAGGGAGAAGCAGGGAAGGCACAAACCTTCTCACTCTTCCTCCCTCCCTCCCTCCTTTGCAGTCCATAGGTAGAGCAGCATTTGTCTTCTCTGCAAGGTGCAGAGAAGTGAGTGTCCTTTGGTTCCATGGAAGAGTAACACCGTGGAAGGAGGAAACAGCTTCTGTATGTTGGGAATGTAAGAGGGTGTTCACCTGAGTCCATACAAAAGGGAATTAAGCTGCCCATTTTCTTTCCTCCATCACATGAGCAGCAGCTAAGCTGTATTGAGATAATTTACTTGTCAGGAAGTAGGCTTATTCCAAGGTTTGGATGCAGAGTTTTACTGGAAGTAGAAGGTGACTCATCTGAGAGCAGTTAATCAACACTGCTAATTTAATTTGATGTCTGGGATCAAATACTATTGTTTTGCTCATGCAAAATCTCTGCTAAACTTAGGAAAACCAACATGGGCGGAAGAAGGTGGAATACAAGTAGTGAGTGGGGAGTAAGAAAGAAAAATAGGAAAACAGACAAGAAAGCCATGTTGACTTCATTGCACTTTTTTACCAAAGAACTAACGGATAGGCCCTATGCATTTTGATTTTCTACGAGATTACATCTCAGTAAAGAGTCCAGATGGTGGGCCCAGAGCATAGCGCGTGGTTTTCTGGTGTCTATACCAAAGTGACAATGCGAGGTACACACTTGGCCCTAATTCCTTCATCTCACCATTCGTACCTGGAGTTCAATGGCTGAAGTTAGTCAGCATTGCAAAATAGGGAAGACTCTAAAGAAAGAAGTGTTACACTTGGTTGGAACACTTTCTCAAGTTTTGGTGTTGTATTTAAAGCTGTGCTAAATTTATAATACATCTTGGCCTGAATTATGCGTTATGTTTCCAGTGACAAACGCTACACTACATTTCAACTTTTATTTATCTACATCTGTCAAGGCTGGAGTTCCATCGGATACATTACTTTTGATATGTTTTTCCTGTGAAAGAAACCATCATTTTTATACAGAAGTACATTCAATTCAGACAGGTTCTGTTTTCACTCAAGGAACTGGTTCATGTTTGCTTAGAAAAAAAAATTAAATATTTATACATTTGTGACTGCTAAGCTAATTTGAAAGCAGCCTTTAAATAACTCTGATCACAGTAAGAGATTGCTACCTTTTGCCTCAAAATGACAGCACTGCATTGCTATTTGCTATGTTGCTATCTTCGGTTGAAAACACCCTATCCTTTCACATTTCTCTGTGGAGTTCAAGCAGTGCCCAGCAGACAAGGCAGCCTGCATACCCTGAGCTGGAGTTCTTGATACATTATTCCATCACGGAAGCTAGCTGATTATGTCAGAAGAATTATGCTGTATAGTGTAAAACTAAACAGAGTAAAAGTAACAGGATAAAGATTAACAAAATGATCTTACTTAGTTAAGGCTTTGAGGAAATTGCTGATATGCCTTATCAAAACATAGTTAAATAAAAAGGAGTGTTCTAGAGAGACATCTGATGTAACTTAACATATATAGTGCCATTATTATTTATTAGTTGGAGTACATCCAGCAGATGTCTTTAAAATTTGGAGATGTAAATTACCCACGACAAAAGGGCAAGAAAACCACTAATGCCTTAAAAAGAGAGAATGTGGGGTATCTAAAGGCAGAACTTAAGTGGAAAGCACGAGCACTGGTTTGTTTTCCTATGGAAGTTTTGTTGGAGGTTTGTTCTGCCCATTTTTATGCTGATTCTATTGCTCTGGCGAGTATGGTAAAAAGTACGTCAGCAAGCCCAAGTGGCCTGACCTGGATGTACTTTTCAAATATATCTTGGGTTCCTGATTTCTACAAAAACAATAGTTTCTTTAACTACTGCAGTAGTATTATTAAGAGTAATTTCTCTTTGGAGTGAGTGCATATCTATTTTGCAACTTCACAAACTTTATAAGTAAAAATGTTAATGACCAGGGACTATTTGAAGAAGTATACAATACAAAATGAACAAATTGCCACACATAAGGTTAAACTCATCCAAGTTCCTAGCTGGTGTGTTTTTGGAGGAACTACTGGGATTCAGAAGACTAATCTTTATTTATTTAGCTACTATTATTCAGCTGTTAATATTCATGTTCAGCAATTAAGTAGTTGTTCTGTTGAGTAATTACTTTGCTACATCAGTATTGCAGGCCACTGGTGCATGGTAAGGTAAAAAAGCCAAGCTAATTGGATAAAATCATCAAGAGAGTTGGACTAATTTAAGAGCAAAAATCTCACTGGCTCTTCCTCCAGGTGTTTCCAGCTGTTGGTTTTAGCCTTTTTTTTAAAGTTGCTTAGCATCCCTACTGCTGCACTTACCTTCTACTGCAATTAAGAAACTGAAAATCATTTAGATCTTGGACCTGATCTTTTGTTCTCTGTCTATCCAGTACACAAATACTCTTTAATTGTTTCGTAGCGTCAGATTCTGATGTAGCAGTAGCCTAAATCTGGTGAATCAGTGAAATTACTGTTACCACTATGGCAAGAAAACTATGCCATTGTGACAGGTGCTAAGATTTTGCCCATGCATGGCTAACAGCAGTTACTATTCGCTCAGGTGTTTTCTCAGTTATATGCATCATATGCAGTATATCATCACAGTATTTTGCAATTATGTCTGGCATTGAAAGCCATGTGACGATTAAAGCCTCTTGCCTTAGCCTTTGGGTTTTTTTGGGCTGCCATGAAGGTAAGGAGAAGAAATCAAACTGGGACGCTGTGAACTAGTTGGTGGGCTCTTGGGTTGCCATTCAGGAGGTCTGTGCTCAATTCCTGCTTCTCAGCTGAAGTTTGCGGACGTGAGGCCCTGCCAGGCAACGATTACATTTTAGGCTGAATCTGTGTATGTCACACAGTGGGGCCACGACCCCTCTAGCCACCACTGTAACACAAAAACCTTCCTTATTCCACCCCAAAGGCCACATAAGGCCAGTTGCGCATACATAATCTAAAGGCAGAATTTGGTTTTTAGGTGAAAGTCAATATTCAGTTAAGATCCTCCGGATAATACGTGTTCTGATACGTTTCTTTCACTGATCTGCCCTTTGAAAGAGTGTATCTCACTGGCTCCGCTCTTCACCCTATCCTACTTCTAGGAATTTTTATTATCACCAGATCAAGACACAAAATATTTTTAGGTTATAGGTCCAAAAACAAGAAGGATTTTTTTGATGCTTGAGTCCAGCTTCCAGTGCAAGCGAGCTACAGGCAGGACTGACAAAACTTACATAATGGTGATTTAATAGGTGTGGATTAAGTGGCGGCTTTCTTAAAAAAACAACTCTCTCCCCCAAAAAAGCACAAGAGATCAGTATTTAATTATGATTTTAAAATTCCACTGGTAGATGATGTAAAATGGTCATTCACCTAAAAAGTTGACAAACACAGGTTGAATGTACCGAATAGATTCAGTTAGGAAATATTTTTTCAGGGTCGTTTGGAGGAGGAAAAGCCCTCCTTTAAACAAGCCGGTTAGTGCACTCATTCAGGATTTGACACACCCTCCCTGTGGGACTGTGGTAGGGTAGATGTCGTTCAAGCTGTTCTGCTGAAGCTGTCCTACCTCGGTAAAATTAGTAGAGTACGCATTACACAAGACAGAAATAAAAGACTCTGAACTTAATGGCAAATCATCATGTAGTGAATACTTAAGCATTTTATGTAAAAAGTACAATATTATACAACTTTGAGGGGAGAGCCTGAAACAAGAACGTGTGATTAGTGCGTTTTCCTGAAGTGAGGGGAAGGTGCTTTTGAAAACTCTGAAACAAAGATGGGCACCAACCCTACATCTTTCACCAGATGGATAAATACCTTCACTCTTCAACACAAAGTGGTTGTGCCCCTGCCTGCCTCCCAGCCCTTTGATTCCTTTACTTTTATTATAAGTGTCTGGCATAAAACATCCTGTATGAGCAGAAACTTATTTCTTCTGGTTTTAATTTGGATGCAGAAGAAGGGCATGCCAGTGTCTTCTCTCATTTTTGATTGCGGCTCAGTCTGATTAGACTGTCTTCAATACAGCCAGTCATTGAAAAATCAACTGTCTGCACTGCTGTGTTCACAAATGACTCCTGCATGCTGAGGCAGGCTCTGGTAGAAGTCAGAGATGGATGTGGTCCCCGTCTGCAGCCATGAAATAAATAGACAGCTGTGCTGGCACTCTTTAATTTCTTTTATGAAACAAAGAAAAAATTATTTTCTATCATCACCTTGTTTTTCTGACAGCTGGAAGATTTAAGCCCGATAGCAGTGAAAACTAGTCAGGGCTGTGTTTGTTTATGACCAGAGGAGCATGATGATTTTGCTATATTGTACGAAGCAATAATAAGGAAAGATAACTGCAATATTATCATGATCCATTCATAAAGAACAATACAGCTATGTTACTCTCAAAAATCACTTCGACAGAGTCTAGTCAGTAATGCTATATTCTATCTCCCTTTTATTGCCACAAAAATAGGCATCCAAGAGAAAGAAATTATTACATGAACAGAATTATCTTTCTTTTTTTTTTTCAGACAAGTAAAGGATAACAAATGCTGCTATCAAAGTTAGGAAAAGAGTTCACTTTTTGTTGCAATAAATGAATATCACCCAGAATAATTATTCTGAGAAAAACTAGAGCTAGACTTATGATTTTTATGAAGAATTGATGCCTTGCACTAGATATTTTCATAGGATCAGAGAAAGTTATAGCCTTCATGCCCCTGGCTGTATGAGAAAGGGGAGGCATCAGCCATCAGCCATGCGTTGTGGTGCCTTATCTCTCACCTCTGAGAATTTATCTTCTTGGAAGAATAGCTAGACAGACTAAAGCACTTAGACTGTTGTAATAATACCTGTATATGCAAAGCATAGAGGTGCAGAGCAAACTTCAGCCAAATTAGCGGCGCTAAATGAATTCTGGAGCAAAGGCTTGCGTGGACCCCTGGAGGTCTGCAAGGCCAGCATAAGTGATGTGCAGTTCATCCAGAGAAAGACATGAAACAGCAAAAATTGCAAATCTGGTATCTCCATATGTCAGCATTGGTTTTCTGTGAGAAAGTTTGGAAGGTAAGAGTGGTCAAGAGCCTTTGGAGTCATTTACTTAAATTGATCAGAATCTGGTCTTAAATCAGTCATCAGAACATGAAAATTTTTGTTCCATAGAAGAAACAGATCAAAAAAATTTGAAGGATTTTTTTCTTTAATTAGTGTCCATCCAGGTTCTTTCATGAGGTAAGATTTATAGATCTTCACTGAATTCAGTAAAGCAATATAGGATGTAGAATTTTATACTGCAAATAAGTTGGAATTTTAGTGAAAAATAGCATCCTGCTCTGAGTAAAAAAATGAATTGTCTTGTGCTTAAATCCAAATGATGGAGATTGTGTTTGGTAGACTGACACAGGAAAGCAGTCTGTTGGGGAAAAGCCAACAATTACCATAAGGCTGTAATCAGCCTACTTGGCAGTGTCCACTGAAACTATAAACTCCTTTCAAAAAGTCCAGGTACCTGTGGTGCTAAGTTTCCTGAGTGCCAGAGTTACATTTGCCTTAGGTGAAAAGATGGTGCAAGAGACATGTATAATCCAAATTGTTTTAAAAGAAAAAACCAAACAAGCATAGACTCCAGCTTCGACTCAGCTGGTTTAGAGTGAAAAAAAAATGTGTTTGCAGGGAGAACTTATAAACTTGAGATCTTATTCTGCAAGCCTGACATCATGTAGGAAAAAAACCCCAAAGAAATATTTGTTTTCTTTTGTTTTGTTTATTAATAATGCAACTATTTGCAAGGTTGGCATCCTGGAGATTTTATATTACAGCTAAAAAACCTCCAATATTTCAAAGCTTCAGATGAGGGAAGGAATGTGGAGTCACAAACCCCCCAGCTCTTTGTTCAGCTTACACTGTGGTCTCATCATTTTGACCTGTAACCATAAAAGCTGCAGTGATAACAGGGCTTGTTTTTTTTTTTTGGTCATAGGTCACAAAAAGTAAAACAAAAATGAAAAAAATTATAAACCCAGATGTTTTGTCTCTTCCAATGGCTAGAAAACATTCATTTTCTTCCTTTCCAATTTTCCTTGGTGGCATTTTTTCCCCTCGATTCACTTTGCTATGTTGTAGTGTGGTGTACTTCGTATTTTTTCCCTTTTTTCCATCTCTTTGTTTGAAGAGCGTACAGCTGAGAAACAGTCCGTAACAGACGGTTGGGCACTTGTGTGTGCCGTGAATGTGCTTTCAACTGAAAAGCTCGGTGTCTGCTCAGGATCCAGTAATAGTAAACGCAGGCAGACTTCTGGCTCCCATATGCACCGTTCTGCATACCATAAATCCTGTGGGCCAAAGGGGAGCTCAAGGTGGAACTTTTCTGGTCTGATTTCTGCTACCCAGGATGGGTGCGGAAGCTGTTTCACAGGCGCTTCCTCTGGGGTTTTACAGAGAATGCAGCTGACTGGACCTGAGTTTGTGTTCCGCACAGATTTGACAGTTAAAGATAATTTACTCCTGAACTGGATTTTCCACAAAATAGTGTTGGTGGAAAGGTTTAAGATGAATGAAATGTCATTTTTTTTTTGATGGTTTTAAAAATAGTTATCATTAAATTGTAAAATGAAATCATCGGTTGTCTTGGCTTCATTCATTGTTAGTAACTGTTATTTTCCCTAGTCTTTTGCAAATAATTCTAGTGAATGTAACCAAATAATAGATTTAAATGAAATACTGTGCTTAACTTTAAAAAGCTCTTTAGGAAAATTACATTCAATGTAACATTACAGTGTTTTTCCTCATAAGCTTTCTGATTACAAGAAAAGAGATTGTCTAATAAGCAAACAGCTACTATAAGCTGTTTGCAAACAGCTACTAATAAGCTAAACAGCAGCTATAACTCTTAACTTCGTGATACCTGGAGTTTATTAGAACTTTGTCTCTCGGAGTCCTGCAAACAGTTGGCAGCCCCACCTTTCACTCATAATCACGTTTATACAAGAACTGTGGAGAGAAGCTTAAAGAGCAATGCCTTACAGTGTCAAAATCCTAAAGCACAGCAAAACCTGTGTTTGTTTTTTGGGTTATTTCGAAGTATCCTCACTTGGCTGTGGAGTGTGTGAATACAGTAATAAAGAGATGTGGTCAAAACCCCCTGTGCCTACACGCAGGTATCCTGGCCTGTTCACTGCCGTATTTCTGACACCTGCGCTGTAGCAGCAATCCAGGGGCGACTGAAGGAAGCATTGACAATTCTCCTGTCTTTGTTCCATAGCACTGCTCTTGCAGTGTTATGTAGACTTTTCTGTGTGAAGGAATAGCTTTTAACCCTGTGAGATATTTGAGAGTTTAGAAGGAAATACACTTGAAAACACTACTTATGAATGGGATCCTACCTTTCTTCCTTGTGAAAACCTGGACTAAGGTCTGTGAATTTTTTTATTTAAAGGCATATGATAAGGCCAGCTCATCATTGTTCAGAGTTGTGAACATCCCCGTGAAAAATTAGAAAGTTCTCAGTTCATCTGAGATTGTATATTTCTGCCATACTTTCAAGGTGGGGGAGAGCAGGCTGAATTTCTTACCTGTTTTTCAATTGCAGTGCTTTCTTAATACTGTGCTGGATTCAGCGTAATTGGACAAAGTCATTACAGATTCAACTATAAACCATAAAAGAAAAAGGAGATTGGTGGAAATTGAGGTTTAAGATATCTGGAGCATCTCAGGCTATTAAGGTCTAGTCAGTTAAGACATTTAACTCTGTCCTGATAGTCTTATTTATGTTGTGCTACTCCTCAGCTTGAGTAAAAGCAGAATTGAACCCAAGTGATCTAGTGCTTAAGAGCATAATCATCTCTTTGTTAATGGGAAGTCTTGGCCAAGATGTTGGAGTTTATGTAAGATCATTATATAAGGTTATTAAATTGCATCCCACATGCCACTGTGAAGGTAGATCATCCTTACAGAAATATGAATGCTAAGATAAAGTAAGTCATAGCAGGATGTGCTCAGTAAAGCAAGTACCTAAAAAGATTTTAGCAAATCTGCAGTGTTACACTCTATTCCCTTTCTTGTATATTTAACGATTTAAAATGGAATAGATCTAAATTCTGCTAACCTTTTCTGTTCATAAGGGACAGTCGAACTAACAGTCTCTTTCTAAAGCCACGAGTTACATTCTTCTGCTGTATTTTCCATAGAAGTTGAATTCAGTATACCTTTGGCAGACAAGCTTTCAGATTTGTCCAAACTCTGCATTTTCCTTTTGGACCCCACGAAGAATTTGAAAGCAAAGCCTTGTAGAATCAAAAATCCACATGTCAATACATCTTCCATCATAAATTGCTATTTGCAATGTGATCTTTGATGTAATTTTTATACTGATTCTTTCTTCTTTTAGAGAATGTTCAGAAGTGGATTCTAAGTGGAAAAACTAACCTGCTGGAAACCCTCTGAAAAAAGGGACATTTTCCTAAGATACCCACAAATATATCCAGAAATGTTTTGCAAACATTTAAGATCTGAGTTTAGTCTTTGCTAAGTTGAACACAGAATCACAGAAACAAAGAGTCACAGAATGGTTGAGGTTGGAAGGGACAGAGCTCTGGAGGTCATCTTGTCCACCCGCCATGCTCAAGCAGGGACACCTAGAGCAGGCTGCCTAGGATCATGTCCAGATGGGTTTTGAATATATCCAAGGATGGAGACTCCACAGCCTCTCTGGGCAACCTGTGCTCAGTCACCCACACAGTAAAAAAGTGTTTCTTGTTGCTCAGAGAGAACCTCTTGTGTTTCAGTTTGTGCCCATTGCCCCTTCTCCTGTCACTGGGCACCACTGAAGAGCCTGGCTCTGTGCTCTTTGCATCCTCCCTTCAGGTATTTATGCACATTGATAAGATCCCCCTGAGCCTGCTCTTCTCCAGGTGGAACAGTCCCAGCTGCCTCAGCCTTGCCTCATAGGAGAGGTGCTCCAGTTCCCTAATCATTTTAGTGGCCCTTTGCTGGACTCTCCTCGGTATGTCCAGGTCTCTTGCAATGAAGAGCCCAGAACTGGACACAGTATTTCAGGTGTGGCCACCAGTGCCACAACCAACACATATACTACAATCACATTTAAAGAAAGATTGTGATTGAAGAGTATTTATGGGGGCTAATTAAAAAAATGTAATGATATTTACACTTCAGGGTGACTTCAGGCTGAAGGAGGGAAATGTTCTCAAGGTTAATGCAGGCTAAAAGGTACGTGAAAGGAGACTGGTCCTTTTAATGGACAGCCTTGCTGAACTTGCTTTCCTCCTCTGTTCGTGTGTGACTTATTTAAACTACCGGCTACAGATATTGCAGCTCAGCAGGCATCCAAAGGCAGATGGAAACTACCAGCATGCACTGTACTTGAACTTCTGAAATAAAGGACAGTATCTACCTCCAACTTAGACTAGTGCTGAGCAAAAGTTGTAACTGTGCAAGAGAGGCAAGGACTAGGGGTTTAAAGCAATCTGACTTCCCTAAACTCTCCTTTTTCTCAGATGTATTTTGTGCTTCTGAAAATCTGTAAGAAAATATGCTTTCTGCTGGATTCTACTTTAAAGAGATTATATTACTTTTACATAATGATAGCCACACCAGAAGCTATTACAACTTTTGGAAACTTGTAGTCCTTTCTAGGATAAATTTTTGAGATTTTTGTGCTCAGATGTGGAATGTAATTTCTGTATAGGTAAGAAATCCATGGCTTGCCAGTTTGCTTGCCAATGATTCCTAATGGAGTTAGTCTAGCTTTGTTTCATTACTGTAGAGCTGGTTTCTGCTTTAGGCAAGATTCAACTCAAGGGTGTATTTCTCCTGTCAGGTCACCCAACAGATCACTACTCCGGCTGTCAGCTTCATTCCTTCCTTCAGAATAATGTTACCACCCATATTCCATCTTGTACAATGAATACATCTAATTACTAGACAATCTGCAGTGTCCTTACTCCTGGCTACAGCTATTTTGCAAGCAATTCCTTCGTATATTTGACACAATTAAAAGTGGCAGTTGTCTAGTGTTCAAAGAAATAGAAATCGTATTCCTTGAAAGGGTAACTGGATGAATAAAAGCCCTTCAATCCACTAGCAAGCAAGACTAATGGTTTCAATTAATTCTGAGAAATTGGCCTAATCTCAGTTTCCACAGTGGCTTTTTTTTATTATTTTTCATTTGCAGAGATGCAAATAGCAGGAACAGTAAAGAATTGAGCCTGATTAGGGTCACTCCTTTGATTCCATAGATTTAGTTGCAGTTTCCAAATGGGAAGAGATGCCTGGGAATATTCATACTAAATTCACATTTTTCTTTTCATACAGTGTTGCAAAGTTCTTCAATTAAAGTGGGCTTTATGTATTTGTAAAATATAATTCCTACCATCATGTTTATGAGCACCGTATTTTATGATATTAGAACGGACCAGACTAGTTTACGCTTATCAACATTACAGTCAAATAAGAAGAGGAATCTTCCACTTAACATCTGTCCAGCAAACAGGATTGAGAACCACCATGCCCGTCTGTGTGTATTACAGGCATCTGTTTTGATGGGTGTTAACTGCTGGTTTCCAGATTTTCTGCTAGATAGGGCCCTGAGCTGGGAAGTACTTTCAACATGGATGTCAACAGGAACTGAAGATATCCATTGCTCTGTAATAGTTGCTCAGCGTCTGCCGGTATCAGGCCCTCAATCAGGTACTTCAGAAGAGCCAGAGTTGCCATCATCGAGACAAATATATGTGCTATGGAATTATTAAGGGTGACTAGACAAGATTCGCATCTCCTTTGCCTTTCTGCCTCACATAATGAATGTCTGACCCACTTTTCTAGTGAGAGGATCTCCATCTTATAAGTGTTATCTACTAGGGGTGCAGACTCATTTCCATGATACATTCTCTCATTTTTTTCTCTTAAAAGCGCTAGGCATTTATCCCTGTTTTAACTGACATTTTAAACCGATTTGGAATGATACATGGTTAAAAAATAAACCTTTGTAAGATGGAAATTTTGCTGCTAACAGATTTAAGTAGCCTAATTTTTTTTCCCTTTTGGCTTGGAACTACAGACTGCATTTATTCTTGCAGATAAAATGGGCTGGGAGAGTTCTCTGGCCCTGAGGCTGACTGGCACCATGTAGCCCCAGTCCATAAAGCCCATACCCAAAACAAGGTTTCTGCACCTGCGACAGGTCTTAGCCTGAGAATGTGCACTTTGGCACTGGCCAAAACTCTGCCAGGGAGTTAACACTTGCAAACAGTTTAACTGTACGGCTGATTGCTTGAGCCCATATTAGACCCTGGCCCTATAAAGTTTACTAGTATAGACACAGCCATTGTGTTTAATTCCAATAAGATTTTTTGTTGTTGTTTTTGCATGTTAAATATTTAAGTTTTTATTATACTCTACGATGAACAACGTTCAGAGGATCTGCAAGGCCACATTGGAACCTTTAAAATGACACCATCTATCAACATGCCTTACTTCAGCTTATATTTTGATCTCAGACCCATTTTGACCTTTCACACACTTCTCCTTTTCTGTGTTTTTCCACAGACTCCTGAGTTAATGCATCTTTCTGTAAATACATAATTGTCAAATTTGCAATAAAGAAACAAAAAAACAGGCCAAACTCTACTGGGGGAGAAGTAAAGGCTCTAAACTCCTAACAGCTGAAAATCACAGCGTAAACTGGACTCAGGCATCCTCAGCACTCTTGGGTTTTTGTTTTGTCTTTTTTTCACAGCAACAGTCAAGCTGTGCGCCGGTGACAGGAAATCTGTCATGACATTACGAATCTTCCCTCAGCCACTGTTCCGCAGACATCAAGCTGAATAGCATTTTGGCACAGACAGGTGGGCAACGGGCATGAGTGGCGAGGGAGAGCCAAGATGCTGATGCTCTGAAGCAATCCATCTCTTCAACAGCCTCTGAGGAGACATCAAGCTGCTTTGCCCCAGTGGAGGTGATTCTGCCATTGCTTTCTCTCCCTCTAGTCTCCTCAAGAGCAGCTGTCCCTGAATACACTCTGTGTGCTGCAGCAGGGCAGAGTCAAGATCATTTTCTAAAGTTAACTAGATTTAGTCTGCTCTCTCCTTCTAAGGAGCTACTGTCAGCATCTTATGCGCGGCTGAATTAGAATGAGCCTTGTGTAATCCCAAATCCCCTCTGAGCATATATTTATTCTTCAATTTAGGAGGATTGCAGTGCTGGTTTTTTTTTTCTTCTGCATTCCAATTTTCTTTACAGAATTGTTTGCTTGAAATAGGACTATTTTCTGCAGTTAGACTGATGAGGCCTTCCTATCTTAGTAGTATTATACACGTAGAAATCTATGCCTTTGGTTTGTGAAGCTTCAGTAACATTTATTAAAAATTTGCTAATATATTATGTTTATGTTCTAACCATTCTCTAATCTGCTTGTGTTATCACAGATGGGTAAAAATGTCAGTAAATACATGAGCCTCCATCTGTTCCTCAAAACGAAATGAACTTTCAAAGTTTAAAATATTAAGGATAAAATCCTGACTAGGAAAGCTTGTCCCAGAGACCCCTGGGCTGGTTTTGATGTTAAGGAGGATTCTACCACTGGCTTGTGATCAAAGCTAACAGTCCAGCTGCATAAGAAGCTATTGCTTCACTCTTCACATTAGGCTTCTATTTTATTATGAGGAGTAACAAGTTTATCTCATACCTTTGAAAATAGAAACATTTATCAGGTTTACATGGAGCTTGACTCAGTTTACAGTGTTAAAGTTTTTTTCAAACCAGAGTTCTTGGCTGAAAATTAATTTAAAATTATTTCTATACGCTGAATGTCTGTGTAGTGTCTTGCGTATCTTTGTGTTTCTACCATGATCTCATGGTAGGCCAGCACTGCCTTAGTGACTACTCCTTTGCAGACACTTGCCAAAATAGATGCGGTGTGTAGCTTACAGCTTTCTCCTTGAGAACTACATGATTTTGATTTATTTTGCATGTCCCACCAAGCAATAGCGTGCATCAAAACCAATTCTGCATGGCAAATGACCTGTGGAAATCCATTGCTGCTGTGGGAGCTGGAGGCTCACAGTTCCTGCCCCTGCTCCAAGGCTGTGCAGGACCTTGTGCTTCCACAGAGCTTTGGAGCTAGGCGGCAGGGGGCTGAGAGGAAGAAAGGAGGAAGATAAAATGTGGTGGATGAGCTTGGAAATCAGGATTCCTGGGCTGCTTTTTGATGAGGGCAGATGAGAGGTACTCGATTATTTTGGCTCCACAGTGACCAAGGCAGGCTCTCATGAGATTTAATAGGTTAATTTTAAGCTTCCTTTAGTTGATTTTACATTAAAGCTTGCTTTTTGTAAACTTTATTTCTATAGTCCCTTAGGTTTGCTGGTAACATTTTGATTTCCTGCATTTGCATCTTACTCTTTAGACGTAGATGCAGAAAAACTTACGGAGAAGTAGTTTGCTGCAGTTAGTATACCTGAGACCTCATCCATCATACCTTTGCACCTTGTGGCATTATTTATGTAGAAGAAATGTGCTCCCCTCTTTTGAACAGCAGCGGTTCACATCTGCTTGACAGGGAGGTGCAGGAAGTGGTCAAAGCTGCCTTCACTCGCCACCTCTGCAGCTCTGGGATAAGCCCCGTATTGAATCACACCTGAGGTATATTTGTGTTCCGGCTCAAGGAGAGAGCAGACTTCCAGGAATTATTAGGCTAACACTGACAGTCTGGCCCAGTGTCACAGCAGGGCGCAAGCCCAGAGGTTGGCAAGTCAGGCTGTGATGTCCTGGGAGAGTTGTGTAAACAAGCGTGCAGAGAGCCACCTGTCCCCAGCCTGCCCTGAGGACCTAAACATCCATAAAGCTCTGGCAAAATCACATGCCCTGGCTGTATTATAAAGCAGAGTGAGCCTACGAAATGCTGCACCTATTGGGAAGACATGCTTCTCCCCTCTGAGTTTTTAACTTTAGAGATCATCCCTTTCTTTTGGTTTAAAGGGAAAAGAAATGCTTTACTTGGGTATTATTTAATAAGTACTGTTAACATAACTTACGAAAGTATGAAAAAAAAATACTTGACAAGCTATTTATTTTTAGAGTGTCTTCTGCTTGTTTTTCCAAATGCTGAGAATTTAAATTTCTTATTTTAAGTAGCTCAGGGAACCTTGAGAGGCTCATTTCCAAGGACTAAGTATTTAAATCCTTACCCCACACTCACCCCATGGTGCATTCCAGTGACAAGAGGAATGTCAGCCGGGCAGCTTTCTCTCATGCCCTCAGCACTGAGGATACATGGCCTTAAAGACAAGGTGATTTAAGACTGATTTTCTAGAATACCACATTCGGTAGCGGGTGTGACAGGTCATATAATGGATTTTATCCAGCTTTAAATTCTACCTGTCAGAAGCTCCTTTCCTAAGAAAGCACCAGTGCTGTGATGACCCGGGGCAAAGCAGATGATACTGTCCCATAGATGCATAAAGCACGAGTTCCCATGCTGGCTAAGCCTACTATCCCTCAGAATAAATTATTCTTCAGGAAAGAGAGGGAATGTTTTCATCTTTGACCTCTGCAACAGCAAATGCTAAAAACGTAAGGAAGTCCTGTGATGTTTTAAAGTATAAAAAGGCTCAGAATGGAACATCTTTTCCCATTAAATATTTTTAAAAATATCACCTTCTATTTCAGTAAAATGGAGTACAGTAGCCTGCTTTTCTGTATTCTGCACTAGAGTACAGTAATTCCCGATGCAGTTTTCCATATTTGCTTTTCTCAGGTGTGATGTTTTGAAAAGGTAAAATGCAGAGAGTTGAGTACATCTGTTTCAGATGTGTTGTCCTATGTGTTCAGGGAGAAAAAGAAGAATTAAAAAATTAGGTTTGTAAAAAAAATAAAATTGAAAGCCAAAAATATTTCTCTACTGAGTGCTTTTGTTTCAAACATAAAGATTTTCTTTTCTTGCTGAGAGCGTTAACAAAATCCTGGAGCCTGCGTGACTCTTTCTGTACCAGCCCACCTCTAGTCTACTCCTAGTATAAACATCCCGCTGCAGACAGGCACGGGAAGAAGAATACGGATTTTATTTTCCATATATTTCAGAACATGTAACTAAAATTTATTGCATTAAATTGTTTTTTGTTTCCATCCTTTCTTTGCTTCCCTCTCCTCCAAACTTTCTGCCATAGTTAAATAAGGTAAAGCAGCCAGGACTATAACTCCCAGGGGTTATCTTGTGTGAAGTCATGCAAAGCTTAAACACAATTTTTTGATGGCAAACTAACACTGAATATGCCAGAAAAATAAAAATAAAATTGTTCATCTGAAAGTACTAGAGAGGTGGGAAATGCAAAAAAAAATGCTTTGGTTTGTTTTTTTCATTTAGACTACCATGCACACTATGTGCTTCCTAGGAGGAGGAAAACGTTGAACCCCACAGAGGAAAAATATTAATATAATTTAAAATTGTCTTTAGAACCGTATCTGTCATCTCATATTCATGGGACAAGTGACAGAAATATCTTCTTGTAGGCCCAAGTCAACTGTGAAAGCCATGCAAGGAAAACGTTCCCTTTAATAAAGAAAAATATTTGTGTAACAAGGTCATCAGGAAGAAGTTTCAGACGTAACTCACAGCAGTCATAGGCAAGTTGTAAGAGCTGGAGGAGAAGGGTTTCTTGCCAAGAGCAACTCTTGTTTACTGCCAAGCTGGCAAATACCCTATCTTCCTCAGCATCTCTTGGGTGTGTGGGAAAGCAGTCATGGAAAGGTCACAAGAAATCAAATGGTAGGCATAGCTTTTGTACAGGGCACAGCTCGGAGCTGCTGGACATGTGAGTCCCTTTCCCTCTTCCACAAGAGTCTTCTGCAGTTGTTTTAATGGTTCCCTTTAAGGTAAAGGCCTTCCAGCTCTCATATTTGAATCGAGCTACAGAACCAAGTGAAGCTGTGTGATCATCTCACTTATCCACAGGAAGCCTTTTCATGTCCCCCCGACTCCTGTACTGCTAAGGTCTCTTGCAGGGCAGATGTTAGATGCCTTCTGAGCCTTCTGTGTGTGGTAAAAGGAGAGGGACTATCAGATATCAGAGTTTTAAAATTCACTGAGCACCTTATGAAAGGAAGAGAGGATAAAAAGATATGACTCCTGCTCAGGGTGTGAGACAAGAGAGGAAGCACAATAAAATTGGCAGAATAGCCAGCCTCCCTGCACTAGCGTCTTGAGAGGTTTTTTCTGAAGAACGTGATTTACAAGTGTTTGCAAGAAAATGACTGGCTTCATGTCTGCTCAGGAAGCTGGAGTAACATATTGCTAAATAAGATTGGGGAGGTGAAATAGGAGGCTTCTACCCTTACCTCGCCAGGCTGAGCTCAAAATTGTAAAGCCTTAGCATTAAATACTGAATGCGCAGCTCTCTGGGAAAGCGTAATTGAGGAAATTATAGACTGTCATGTTAGCAGTCTTACCGCAAACTCTCAGGCTACCCGAGTCATTGAAATGACACCTAGTAAGGAAGCCTTTTCTTTTGTCCTCTATGGGAATGGTGTTTTGTGGAGGCTTAAGACACAGGGTGAGATTCAGTCCATCACCTTCAGTACCTGACTGGTACTTATCTGTTAGATGCGTTAGTGAGGTGGTCTTCCTGAAGTAAGCACCTTAAGTCTATATCTGGTCAGCGGAGAGAGGAAGGTCCTATAGAAGATCTCCGGATGGATCTTCTATCATCTGCCTCTGCAGTGAGTGGACAAGCTTTTCCTGTTGGGAACTTCGGAAGCACTTTATTTTCTCCACTAGGGAGGACTGCTTCCTTCACTACTGATGCATGGGCACCTGCTCAGGGCTTAAGCTAATTGGGCATCTTCCTGACCATACCTATTATAATTAAATGGTCTGTTTAACTCCACCTTTTCCAATCTAAGCAAACCTTGGTAATCAGTCCTGCTTTGTCCTTGTAAGCTGAACAATTTACTGTCCTGACAATTATCAGTGCCATGTCTGGCTGGGATGGAGTTAATTTTCTTCGTAGCAGCCCATATGGTGCTGTGTTTTGGATTTGGGACCAAAACAGTGTTGATAACACATCAATGTTTTAGCCGTTGCTGAACAGTGCTTGCACAGTGTCAAGGATTTCTCTGTTTTCTATACTACCCTGTCAGTGAGCAGGCTGGGGGTGCACGAGAAGTTGGGAGGGGACACAGCTGGGACAGCTGACCCCAACTGACCAAAGGGATATTCCACACCATATGACATCACGATCAGCAATAAAGGCTGGGGGATCAGCAATAAAAGAAGGGGGAAGTTTCAGAGTTGTACCGTCTCTCTTTCCAAGTAACTGTTACACACGATGGAGCCCTGCTTTCCTGGAAATGACTCAACACCTGCCTTCCGATGGGAAGCAGTGAATTAATTCTTTCTTTTGCTTTGCTTGTGCACACAGCTCTGCTTTATCTATTAAACTGCCTTTATCTCAACCCACGAGTTTTCTCACTTTTACCCTTCCGATTCTCTTTCCCCATCCCACTGGGCAGGAGTAAGCGAGCTGCTGCATGGGGCTGAGCTGCTTGTTGGGGAAAACCCACAACAATGGAAAAGTGCTCCAAATATTCATTACCTTTAAGAAGGAATTATTAGAGAAAAAAAAAATTGTTATATACTGAATAATTTTTGGATCTAACTTTTGCTGTTAGCAACTCTCTATTAGGCAAGGTACTATTTCCGCCAACAAAGGTGAATATTTGCCTATGCTGTTATGCAAGCAAAAGACTTAATGCCTGTTCTGATTTTAACACAGGGTAGAACAGAAGAAAACAAACATCACATGATTCACAAAAGATATTTTTAGAATTCTAATTATTTGTTTGGATATATGAACTACTGAACTAACGTTTCAAACAGATACAAGTGAAAGCTTCTTACTAAAAGCTGCACCTACTCTCGCCCCCCCTTTGTGTGAATGGTGAGGAGGTTGAGGCACTAAGATGTTAGTGATATAGGAGCTGTCCTCAGTCACGCAGGCTGGTGGAAAAACAGAAGAAAAGCCTCCTAATCTTGATATTGACAGTTAAAGCATTGTCATCATCATTAATGAACATTATCATGAATCAACATCGTTAATCAACATTTCCAGACAGGTATCATTTGAGAAATTCACATTACTCAAATGCAAAGACCTGTGGAACTAGGGAAAGCATGCAATTTCATTAGGTCCAGAGAACCTGTTGCAATTATCGATTGGGCGGCTTTCCTATTACAGAGACCTACCCTAGAGAATTACCTGCCTAGAATCCCTGATATAATGAGTGACTAGTAAAATTTGTTATGTTCTTTTAAATTATTTTTGTAGTTTTTTAGGGTACACAACTGAGGCAAGAACAGTAATCTGTACTCTACCTGGACAGTTCAAATTTACCAAACAAATTTTGCACCAGAAAAAATTACTTTATTTCAACTGAGATTCTGAAACATTTCATATTGCCTTTTTCAAAGTTTTGTCCCATCCCTCCTCTAATGGAGTTTCCAGTATGGAATCACTGGAGAAGACTTATTACATCATCTGTTCTACCTTTTTGATTTCAGAAGACACAAGTGATGTCGCTATGCCCTTTGACCCATTCTTTGACTTAATCCTGAAAGCTAGCTTAAATTGACAGGGTTTCTCCAGGCTCAGTCTAATCTACTTTACCAAAAAAACCCCCTCAACAGCTGAAAGACAGGATATTAACAGCAAAAACAATTACTAATGCAGCTGAAGGGACATCCTACATTTTAAAGCAATATTTGCTCTAGTTTAGATTTAATATGCATAAACTGTTCAAATATATAATGGTATTGCATTCTAAGGAGTGGAGGCACTCCAAGGGTCACAAAGCTCATGAAAACTTCAAAATAGAGTATAGCTGTCAAATAAGACCTCTTGAGCTACAGCATGCTTAAAAAATAAAATCAGTTGTCTTTAAGTTTTAGAAATTAGACTGGCAGTTTTACGGCCATTCATGTTCCAGCATGCAAGGCAAAAGCCAACCTTAGCTGTACATGCACAATGATAGGCTTTATTTCCATTCAGTAAAGAGATGTTGTAGTCACGGTGGATAATTCTAAAAAAAAACATCACGTCAGGGATTGTTTAAAAGCAAGCAGAGTGCTAGGAATTAATAATAAAAAATCAAGAGCAAACATAAAACATGACACACCCATGTCTTGACTACTGCAACAGATCTAGCCACACATCTCAGACAGGAGACAGTAGAACAGGAGAGGTACATAAAGAAACACAAGGTAGGTGAGTAGATAGAAGAGAGATAAGGATAAACCATGGTCTGGGTCAGTTTCTGTATCACAGAGATTAAAATAGACTATGGAAGAAAAGACATCTGAAGGAGGATATGAGAGAACTCTATAAAAACTTGATCAACCTGGGAACAATTATTCACTGTTCTTCACAATCATAAGAACAAGGAGGCATCAAATGAAATTAACATCTAGTAGGTTAATACAAATAAAAGGGAGTAATAGTTCATAAAGTGCACAAGTCTTTGTAGAATTTATTGCTATGGGAAACTTTGGATGCCAAAAGCTTAGATGAGTTCAGGAAGTCGCTTCAGAAATGGTTTGACTAATGAAAGCAAGTTCCATCAAGGGCTATAAAACACACAGAAATAACCTCTGGGCCAGAAAGTCCCTAAGTTGCAGATTGTCAGAAGTTGTGAGAAGTTTTGCTGTGGGTAGGTTAAGAAAGTGCACGTCCACTTGTTTTCTCCTTTCGTTGTGCCATCCACTACAGGTCACTTCCTGAAATAGGATACTGAGCTAAATGAACCTTCAGTCTGTAACAGTATAGCTAATCTTACATTGTGCCCTTGTCACAAAGCAGAGATAATAGTGGCAAAACATCCGCCCTTTTCTTCCCATTTCCTCCACTTCCAGCTCTTTACTGTATGGATTGAACACATTGCAAAGTATCTTTATAAAAGCTCATCCTTGCTCCAAATATCCTTTGCCTCCAGGTGAAATTGAAAGTAACAGCCAAGGCAGGTCCACCCTGGTACTGCCTCCAGGATGTGGCATCTTGGAAAAAGCTGTCACGTTTGATGCCTGATGCATACCTGCTGTTATGTATTTTTAAATATATTGGGGGCAAATAACCTCAGATTTTAGACTGGGGCCAGATGGCTGATTCAAGGGAAAATAACACAGGTACACAGAGGAACGGTCACTCCCAAAAGACTGAACTGTGTGTGTAACAGGATGCACAGGCTCCAAACTGTACTGCACATCAATTACTTTATGTTTCAATGCTGTGTTCATGAAAATAAGGCAGACCTGATGCATCTCAAGACACTGATGCATCTCAAGACATTTAAAGCTGTTTTTGAAAGTGGCCTTAATTCTTTCCAAGTGAACTTTCCAAGTGAACTCTTTTTTTAGGAAGAGGAAATCAGCCACAATTTTCGAGCCTTTTTTCCACTAAAATTGTGCCATGCCAATTAAAAGAGAAAGTGGAATTTAAGGCTTGTGTTTTCAGATTTACAGAATATATATAATTAAATAACTGAGTAGTAAAACAGGCCACCATATATTCACTTTTATGACCATCTCCCTTTTTCCCACCTGAATACAGAGAATTGCAGCATCAAAAGTACAAGCAAGCAGAAAAAAAATATGTTTTGAATTCAAAATATAAAATATTCAGTATCAAGTCTCTCATTCACACATACTAGTTTTACAACTGAATTTTCCTCTTTTAGTTTTGGTTTAAGTAGGGTAAATATAGCTTGAATTTACTATTCTCTCCTCTTCCCCCTCACAAGATGTCCAAACAAATCAGGGGATTGTTTAATCAAATTTTTTAAGCGAAATGTTAAATTGTGCCTCTTGGCAGCAATCCTCTCCCAGAAGTCTGCATGTTCCCAGTGCTCAGCACTTTCCATTCTCATCCTTTACCTGTGGTGGAAATGAAACCAAATATACTACAGGACATACCATGAACAGCTGCAGCAACAGCACCAACAAAAGCAACATGTGTTGTTGGGCCTTTGGTTTCCAGGTGCTTGAGACACAGCTGATGTTCCTTCATTTTGTGACTGCTGCCTCTTTCTCATGTCAGCTACTTCAGTGCCCAAGTGGCTATAAGAACACAGACATAAGAGATGTACAGAATTACTACAGGCCGTCATAAAGCACATTCACATTTCCACAATAATCTCTTGATTCTACTGGTTCTCGTGGCTCGTGGCAACAAAAGCACGTGGCCATCAACTGCGCTGGCCAAGGAATAGTTCTATTGTGTTAAAAGCAGTTTCCAGAAGACCGCATTTTCGTGACATGCTCGAATCATGTCTATTCTTATCACTTGGGCTGGACTAAAAGGGCTGTTTATTACCCTTCTGAACAGCAAGCTACACAGCTTGTGTAGCACTTGGTAGAGACTGAGTCGTTTCCTTACCATATGACTATCACGGCTCTTTCCATTGTACTAAAAATACAGCGGGATGGTTATTCACTTTGAATATGAGCTGGAAACTGATCTTTTTTACTTTTTGACTTCTCTGGTCAATGCTGGACCAATCAAATTGATATAATGATATTATATCACAGGCACTAATAGCTGTATGTTAATAGCCAAGATTATTGTAAGTGTCGTAGCTGGGAGGTTTGCTACTTGAAAGTTATTTTCTGTGAATAAAAGGAATAATAAATATGTATTTCCAAAATACTTTTCCAACTTTGTGACTCTCTTCTGGTCACAGAAGATTTTTTTTTGCTCATTGCCAGTCTTTCCTAGGTTTTATTAGGCCAAGATATTTTTCTTTCCAGTGACTTGCAATATGCAGCTGGAAGTAATATTCCATGCGTTACTTAGTTTTCAAAAGAAGTTAAAACGGTTATTGCTAAGTTATGTTATTTAGGAAGGTTTAGATGTCAGGATCCTTCTAATGGTTCGCATCTTCTTTGTGCAACAACCGTAAGTTTCCCAGAGTCATGGCTATTACAAGCCTATGTAAATTAGAATAAATTTAGTACTTTTGCCTTTGAAAAAGTAGAAACAGATTACTGTGGGGAGGAGCCCAGTTTAAAACAGAAGCGGGTAGAAGACGGCCTGGTGTGAGCAGCACGCGCCGTGCCCCACACCCCCGGGGCATCCTCCTGCAGTCAGGAACACGGGGAAAAGGCAGGCTCAGGCTCTGGTCGATTTGCCAGCTGGATGCATCACGCGCAAATAACCCAGAGATGTGCTACTCTGTCTGCGTGCATTCAAGCAGCAGCTGTGAGAGCCTGCATTTACATGGTTGCTAAAACTCCTGAAGTCCTTCTCCTGTAGTAGTGTCCTTACAGACAGTTTACACAACAACAAGTAGCAAGGATGTTTACGCAACAACAAGTAGCTTCAGAACTCAAACTCATGCTGCAAAACTCGAGGTTGGTGGTTATTTCAGCTTCTTGCATAGCTAACTTTTCCATGTACGCTGTCACTGAACAGAATCAAGTCATTTCTGAGGTGTTTGGTCAAGTTAAACAATGAAGAAACATTTAACTACCTGTGGTGAGGGCACCTGCTTATCCTGTTGATATTATTTATGGTTTATAGTTACTGAACTCTTGAAGATTAAAATGACATATTAAAAATGCACCTTTTGTTCAGAAGGGATACTATGACATAATTGAAAAAACGCCCATATTTTTATGATAAATAGGAAGGAAAGGAAAAGTGTTGTAGAATAATATGTAGCTC
This sequence comes from Larus michahellis, assembly GCF_964199755.1. NCBI lineage: Eukaryota > Metazoa > Chordata > Aves > Charadriiformes > Laridae > Larus > Larus michahellis. The sequence continues at coordinate 62,258,394 of NC_133898.1, forward strand.
AGAGAGTGAGTGACAGTATGGAGTCACTTTCTCCAAATTACAGTGCTGAACTGCTGACTGCGCGTGATGCAGTTAAATTATTTCACAGATAGCTGTGTCATGCTGTGGATGGTACTTGCTTCAGCAAGTGCAATGCCCATGGTTAAAGAAATTAAAGCCACATATTTTCAAAGGAAATGTTTGTTTCTTGCAAAGATTCTAGAAACATTTGTACAAAATCACAAAATTTATTCATTTCAGAAACCAGTGAAATTACCCATACTTAGGTATTTATAGGGCTGTAATCTTGGAATGAAAACATCCCATGCATTCCACCTGTGTACCTAAAATTACACATTTCATACACAATTCTAGCTATATATAAAAAATGCACTATGGCTAGAATCTGTCGCGCTATAAATACAAGGGGGCAGGATGAAGGTTATCCATTCAGACACGATGATGACAGTTGGTGACTTTGCTGTAGTTTCACAATAATTTTAACACAGCAGAAGCTGCCGTGCCACTGAAATGTCTCTCTGCCTTTTCTCCTGCACAGCTCACGGTCACCCGTTTCCTCACCTGAGCTGCCCCCTGCTCTGTGCTGGCAGCGGCGTTTGTGCAGGTACTTGGTGAATTGGGTAAAAGAGTAGGCGTGATTTAAAATTAATCCAGAAGGGAAAGATAAAAAAGAAATTAGTTTTAATCTGGTTTGAGTCCCAGTCTCATTCACTTTGGGAAGGTGTGAGCACTTGGGCCAGGGCAAGGGAGGAAACAGAGCAGTGTAGCACGAACATCAGGCAGGCGAGGGGAGAGTGGGACGCTTCCTTCAGTCCCTGCTCGCGCTGGCAGGAGCTGGTGGTGAAACGGATGGGAGCTGCTCAGCTGCAAAAAAGTAAAATCTGCGACTGGAATTCCCAACAGACTGCACACGGCATGTCCAGGAGGCAGAGTCAGAAGTGCGGTTTCACAGGAATGGTCCACACCCTCAGCCCTGCCCAGCGACTTCTACCACGGAAAATTCTCCACCTTTCAGTTTGGACTGCCACGACCAACTGTTTTGGAGGTTTGCAAGTCTGGCAGTACATGGTAGCAGCAGGAGTTGTGAGGAAACATGGGTCTTCATTGCAGAGCATTTCAGGAGGCACGGTTTCCTCCAAGGCTGCTCAGACCCCGCGGGCTAGCCAGTCTTCAGAGTGGGGCTGCTTGCTTTGCTACACTCTGACTCTGTGCTGGAATACGGGGAAGGGCAGGACCCATCCCTTTCCTGACCATGCAGTATTTGGAGGAGAAAGATGACAGTCCTTGACTGCGGGTACAGTTACGTTTATCTATTTAGGCTGTATTTGAAAGAAGAAAAAAAAACCCAACAAAAATAACCGCAAAAATCCAACAACCCCCAAAACCCTGTGTACTTACATCCAGGGATAGTTTGCATTCTGGTCCTAATACAATATATTTGGTTACTGGAGGCTAAGGCATTAATTATGATGCTAAGATAGTGCTGTAAGGGGTTATATTTTGAAATGGGTTGATAATATGGATACTGTGCAGTGGGACTATCCTTAGCTTCCAGTTACAACGAGCAAAGATCTCACTGGCACAGTGGGACAGAGGTGCATTTAATCCATTTCAGATTCTGCCCTTTCCACAGCTGATGTTGGTGTTCCCCTTGAGCCTTGCCGTATCTGACAACGCAAGCTGTTACTTAGCTTGGTGTGACTGGCATGCTGATCAACAAAAGCGCAAGGCTGAAAATCCGAGCAATGAGACAGTGTTCTCAGGGAACACATGAACGATGTTCACTCATCCGGCTTGACCACTGGCTGAAGTCAGAGTTATCAGCCCTTTTCTTTTGCAAGTGTTGCATTCTCTTGGAGAGCTTCTAAGCTGAAGTCGATAAGAAATATGAAATATCCATCCCGTGATGCAAAACAATAGCATGTTTACTAAGGATGGAGTAAACTGGGTGGAAACTTTAGTTTCATGCTTATTTTGGTTGGATTTTGTGTTTCATGTTGTATTTGCAAATACCAGATGTTATCTATGCAAAACCATAATTGATTCCATTAGATTATTTAGGATGCAGAAGCAGGAATATCTTAATTCTTGGCTATATTTAGAGACTGACTGTAGACAGAGGGTTTATATTTGGTGCCTTGGTCCAAGGCATGAAAAAGAAATTTAGAATCTTTAATTCAGCAAGTCAGTCTGATGAGATAAATTATTTTTCTGTAATTAAGTGTGAAAGTTAGTACGTGACTGTGAAGGAGTAGAATATTGTGATATTGTGAACTGATATTGAGCAGACCTAGGATAGTGGTATGAATTGCACATACCGTCTCCAAGATCTCAGTTTGCCTTTTTCAACATTTTCATTGTTCCTGAGACCCTCTAGCTTGGCAAAAATACCAGGTGGTGAAGCTGGGCCTTTGTCCAATTGAAATAACATTTCTCCTTGGTACTTTATATATGATCTCTCAGACTGTTGCAACACAGGTATAAGCTGCTTCTACCAGTTTTGCATCTGGTTCTTTGCCTCCATTTGGTGGCATGGTTTACTAACAGTGTTATAATTTCCATTTGTGCTGATAGGAAATGGGAATAGTATTCTATTTTGCTTGACTGACTCATTCTCTTGGGAGTGGGTAGGTATTATGGCCCTCTGAGCAATCCCATAATCATGAAGGATTTCATTTTGCAGAACATCTGCTGTCCCTACCCTGCAGCTGAGGAAAGGAACTCAAGGGTACAGCAACTGTTTATTATACAAGTAATGAGACAGGTAGTTCATATAAACTGCAGAGCAAGAAAGTCTGTACCACCCTCTGTGTGTCTTCGATCTTGCAGTGCTAGAGGAATATAAAAACTTAAAAACCTTCAGAAATTTGGAGTAAGACTTCCTGTCAGCTGTGGAACCGATGGCACGAAGATCTATTTCTGTGTTTAGACAGTGTAATTACCACTTATTCCACTGGGTACTCAGGGGTAATTATTACAGAAATCCCCTTGTGCACAGAGCAGTATCTCGGGAAGAGAGCTCAAAAGGGAATAACTGATGGAAGAATCATTTGGTTTATTACATTTGTATTGGGCAGCCCTATTGAATACTGACTACAGTCATTTCAAATTCCACAGAGTGCCTCTAGAAGGTGAAAATAATGTAATTTCTGAACAGTTGCACTTCCCTGACTCTCCACCTCCTGCAGGACTTATGCTAAGCTTTTACAGTGTTTTCCCCAGAAATTCCCAAGGTGTTGGACATGGTACAAAACACAGGCTGCATCATTTCAGTTATTTCAGTGGCTCTGTTGATGTCTATTCTCTGATGAAGCAAGAGCAACCCTTTGTTTGTTTGTTTGTTTGTTTGTTTGTTTTTTATTGTCTTAATTTTTTTGCTGGCCTCAAAAGCCTGTCATTACTGCCCCGCAAATTATCTGAACTTCTGGCACTGTCCCATCCAACCCCCTCTGCTCATTTTGGAGCTTCCCCCTGCACGTGACCTTCCTGTTCCCCCTCCATTTCTGTTTCCCTCTCAGGATCGAGAGGGCATTCACTGGAGAAGCTCATGCGCTAGGAAGTCATAGAAACATCCTGAAACTCCATTAGGGATTGAGAAATTTTTATCTTCTGGAGCCATTCCCTAATGCCTGTTTTGAAAGAGAGATATCATATAAGGGTACGGATAAACACACACCATCATTTTATACGGCAGGCATGTGGCATTATGTCTTTTGTTGCAGGTAGGACACATAATGGCTTAGCTTTCAGGACAGAATTGGAGCAGAATCAGCTAAAGCAATCTGTCTTTTTTCAAACTTCTGCAATAGGCAAGAAAGATCACCTTGCATCAGAAAGGTGCAGTCAACGACTTAAGGATATATAGGGTGATTTACTCTGCAGGCAAGAAACTTAGCCCTTAAAATACTGTTTTGGGTTTGGGTTTTTTGGTTTTTTTGGGGGAGGGGTGATCTATCGCATCAGCTCTTCTGCATTGCTTTGCTTCCTTTAACTTCACCAATAAAGAACCAAAACCTCAACTGCGTAGCTTACGTGAATTCAGACCTTATATCAGTTTATACCAGCCCCCCGATGTGACTCTATTGATCTTTTAACCATACATCATGTTTTCACTATCTTAACTGGTGTTCAGTTGGCACATGGATTCCTAACAAGAATTTTTTAAGTTTAGGGATGTTGAAAGCCTTCAAACCCTAAGCATTAAGGTAAACAGTGCCCATTTAAGACCTCATTCAGGATTCATCGTAAAAAATGAACATGCACTGAGGAAGGTTTTGTATACTGTGAATTCAAGACTTCCAACTATCATTTTAGATTTTACACATATTTGAAAAATCTCAAAATTTGTTAGAATAGAGTTACATTAACACTTCTTTGATTTTTTTAACTGGTTGGTTGGGGATAGAGTGATCTTTATAGGATTTTGACTGGCTGCTTGGTTTTTAGTTTCCTAAAACAGTCAGTGGGAGAAGTGACAGATATACCCCTGAAATTCTATTTTTTTCAGAGGAGTTAGGTGCCTTATTGAATTTGTAATATATAAGTCATCTTTTTAACTCCAAGCACTAAGCAAAAACCCTCAGAGAATGCTGTAATATGGTACTTCTAATGTTCTGTGGTATGCTATCTGTTTTAAAACAAGTAGTTTTTTTAAGGACAGTCTTACTAGCATACCAGCACAATGCAATACCGCTTGGATGCACCTGCCAGTTAAATAATCTCACAGATGCATGTGCTGTTCTTGCAAAGCAAAGCCAGCCCTAACACAACACTGTTCTTTTACTTGTGCTGTCTTCATTCATCTAGAGGACTGTCTTACAGGTACCATGAGCTAAATGAAGACAGACCAAGGGATTTTATCAGATGTCTGTGAGCTATAAAGATTTCCATGCGCTCCTTGCAATGCCAAGTGAGAGGAGGAATCAAGACAGCAGAGCCATAAGCACCCTTTAAGTGCTGCTTATACAGTCTTCCTAGAGCAATGGCATTCATACTAGTCACTCTGCCCAAGAGAAACCTTGACACCGGTACATTCTCTCTTTTGCCACTGAGTCCTGAAAGCCATTCAGTATTTCACAAATAAATTAATGTAAAGTAACAGAGAAGAATAAGTATATTCTTCCAGAAGAAGAAGTATAACTGAATTACCTTGGGCTCCATTTACTTATTTCAATGTATGTATCTGTGGTCTATTACAGAACAATTAGAAGTTATTGGCAACAATGGAACCTTAATTGCACCTTAATTGATTTAAATATAGCCTACATGGAAAATTTCAATTAATTGCAGCAATATGAAAAGTTTGAAATTTTTGGATTTGAAAGAATTTGTGTTTTGGAAGGAAAGATCAATGCAAAAGTCAATTTCTAAGAACTATTCTGATTAACAATACTCATGTCAGAATTTGAATTATAACTCCAAATTTTAACAGATTTGCTTTTCTGTGTTCTTCAAAAACTATATTTTGCACCATGTCAAAGTTCTAAAAACTTGTGAAGAGTAACAAGATCTGAGTCAAAACAGCACTTGACCCATGTATTTGTAACTAGACCTTCATATGGCATGTATACCCCATGTTGATGTGCCATACAGGCCAGCGCACAGATTCTGGGTTCTATGTGCTAAGTTCAGCCAATAAAGGACATGGATACATTATAGCTTTTAATTTTAAAAGCTTGGCTGCCAGCATCAAGCTGTATGAACCATTGCTTTTAACTTCGATAGTCCCATACTGATTACCAAGGCGGCAGAACCACGGAGGGAATTTATTTCTCTGAAGTAGCTTGAAGTGCCCAAGACACCGCATGGCCTCCATTCTGTCATTCTTCTTCTATAAGTGGCAGACCACATTTTGGTAAAACACTTTTGAAATTGTAGGTATTGAATGCTTTTTTGCTCAGAGAACAGGTTATTGCACCTACTGAATTTTTGTTTTGGGGAATTGGACTTGAGTGCCTACAGCAAAACATCTTGCTCTTCTATTAGTTACTGCAACTCATTAAAGAGTTTCAAGACATGTACAACTCTACCATACAGACATCTTTCTCCTGTCATGTCTTCTGCTCTGGAGATACTTGACTCTTTCTAAAGTCTATCATCAGAGCAAGCCCTGAGAGGGTCATATAGTGAACATTCTGTCCATTGATGGAATAGGAAGAAAAAGAAATTGTGTGGACACTTGGCAGAAAGTTTTCAGACATTAAACATTTTATTAGGATAGAACACTGCTGTGTGAATATTCATTTCAATTGAAACTATGCAATTCAGCTGAACATTATAAAATCCTTGCCTTGTGTACAGTAATATTCTTTTTATGACTTTGCCAGACAGCTTCTGTGCTCATAAAGGATGTCTGAGATTTCTTTTTATTATTTTATGGTGAACTTAGTATCCTGAGGAAGCCCTGCTTAAATCTCTGCATCATCAAGTAGATATGCATTTGTACTTCTGAATCAGACATTACTGCTCGGTAACAAAACATTAAGCCTGACAGTAATGCATTATTGAAAAGTTTGAGATGCCTGCATGTGGTTTTTAAGGAGCTGTACTAAAATTATGATTAAGAGCACTCTACAGTCTTCAGGAACATTTTATAAAGAGCAAAATGTAAAACTCATCAGGAAACCTTTTATCTTTTTTAAGCGTATTGTTTTTGTTTGTATGTGTTTGAGAAACATCTGAGAATACCATTTTACACTACACCTATCTACCTGTTTGTTGTGGCTAGTATGGCTGCAGCTGACTGAGACACATGAAGCCACTACACTTTAGAAAGCTGAAAAGACACTTTCCTCACAGGGGGGAAATACAGATCTTGACATATTGCTGGAAAATTAAAGAAGTGTTTGTTAAAGTCCATGACATTCTCCATAAAGAGGACACTAAGAAGACTCTGGAGAACACAGAGAGCTTTACTGCATGCATTAGCATTGTAATTTCTAAATAAACTTTCCTGTCCTTAAAGCCATTTCTCTATGTAAAGAGGCAGATGACATTTGGGGGTTATGTGTACTGCACAGATTCTGTACAAATTTCAGCAGAAATTAAAGAAAAAATCACAGGGCCAGCATAAGAATTTGTAGCTAACGCCAGGTAAAAAGATTTGCAAGTGCAATTCAAGTACCAAACAAGTTTTAATGTTGGTGAACTGCTTTTTTCTGCACATAAGACCAGTCTGGCAAATTTTCACCTGCAGAAATGAGAGCATTTAATCAAATAAATGCACACGACTTTTGTTTATGGTGCACGTGCTACTACAGGCTGAAGAACAAAGGAAGGAATTAGGAAAATTTTTTAGTGTGAGAACAGTTTTTCGGAAACCACTTTGGACGTGGCTCTAGTCTTTGAAGTGACAGAATCCACATTTTTCACTGTAAAATGAAGACTTGTATCCTCTACTTCCAAGGCACTTTATTTTTCAAATTCCTTCTGCAAATAGAAGTCAAAAATTTGGACAGAAGTAGCCACCCTCAAGATTAAAAAAAAAAAAAAAAAGTATAATAAACAAAGTCAAGAGATTTGTGTGGCAGGGAGAAGGTATTTGGTTGACATGGTAAAACCGCAAGGGAGAGGAGTGGAAGGTGGCATGAGGTAGAAACAGGTTTAGGGTCTTTCTGGATGGCTTGAAGTAGTGGGAGAAGGTTAATCCAAAAAGCAGGGGGAGGGATTGTTGAGGTATACCGTGCTCTGCTCCAATTACAGTATCTATGGACTTCATGACCGTAGAACTAAAGGAATATTTACCCTTGACAGATAGTGGTCAGACTGGGTGCATACTCATCGTTAATGGATCTCCACTTCCCTCCCACAAGCTACGCTAATTCTGTTAAACTCGTAGGCAAGCTCCTGATATTTCTGCTCCTCTAGTTAGCACTAATGCTTGCCTCCTAATCAGAGGAAGGGAGAGGAGACCAGTGTCTACTCCACGCAAAGGACATGCTCTTTCTCACCACGCTGGCATTTGGATCAACAGCAGTTAGTTAAAAGCCTTGACTCTCTGGTGCACTGTGCTGTCGGCAAGGTTCTTGCTTCCACCTTGCTATTTCTCTACTGTTTACCTTGCTGCTATCTCCAGACAACACATTTGTCTTATCACTTCTGAGCTCTTCTTTAGCTGTTAACTGAGGGTTTTCAAGAGTTTCCCCAGGATTTGTATGTCAGTGTATGACACTTTCTACTACTGCTCCACAGTTGCTTTGGTTCCCCCTCCTCCGCTCTCTCCCCAAGTCTGTAGCTGCTTTAAGTGACCTGCAGTCCATGGCAGCTTGGGGTTTTGGTTTCTTGCCTATGCTGTGGGTGGTCATCTGCTCACCTGCAAAACAGGTGCAGATTTGTGGTGGTTTTATTCCTTAGCATTCCTATAATGATGTCTGTGTCAGGTCAAGCATTTGTCTATGTGTTTGATTCTAATAGGCAGATCTTTACCTATCAGTTTGTGCAGGGTTATAATTAGCACCTGCTAAGGTACAAGGGATGATTCATCACGACATAGGAGGGATCCCTTTCCATCCTTCTTTATTCTCTGTCAATTTCTTGGTTATCTTTACAGTTTCTGTAATCTTTTACAGAAATCTTTTACAGATCTTTTACAAGATCTTTCCATTGTTTCATGACTATTGGTAAAGATGCGCTCACAGGTACCAGGACTGGTGCTATGCCATGGGTGCTCTAATATTGTTCCACATGGTAAGAGAACAAACTTGTAATCATAGTTTTGCCCAAGCGTCTTCTAGGTTGCCAACTCAGTTTTGGGAAGTGATCTAACAGTCATTCAAGCAAACAGGCTTGTTCTTGACTTCTTCCAGGTTTGTCTACAATTTCCTTAGTATGTCTTTCTATTTAATTGCTATGTTTTTATCAGGGCTATACAGATCATCAGTTTTCACTTTAGGCAGATATAGTAATTATTCCCTGGGTGGTTCTGCTGCCATGAACATTTTAGACTGTAGCTTTAGGACGAAACCTGCTACTGTTGGATGCTACTTTGTCTACCTGTTAGTCATACATCCCCTGCAGCGACTCTCACTTTTCCCTTGGCTGCTACCAAGCTTCAAGTCCTTCACGCTGTGTCACATGAGAGGGTTCACCACTTATAAAATGAACATGGCCCTTTTTTTTAGTAGCAGAATGGTTTATGGAGGTGCAGTAGTGAGCACTGTGGCCACATGCTTCCTCAAGGCTTCGTCACATCCCTGTAATTGCTGCTCTTCCCTCCCTAGGCTCCGTGTCCCTCGCTGCTGGTTTTGAGAGCTGGCTGGGGCTTTACCAGTGTGGAGAGAGGTGGGAGCCACCGATCACAGCCACAAGCACAGGACAGTCATTGAGAGGAACTATCCCTTTCTGCTATTCAGCATGTTACCAGGAAAAACAGGCATGAAATTAAAAGGGCAGCTGACAACAGTGGGAAAATGGGAAGACAACAAACAAATATGAAAGACAGAAGACATGGTTTACCTGACTAAATCTTGGGTTAGAACCATTTTGGAGCAAGAAATCAGAGTGGGTGTCAGAGACGTGACAAACTATGTGGCTTGAAAAGCTTCAAAATTTTAGTGGGAGGCTTCTTTGAGATATAGAGGAATAGACACTCAGTTTTCAATTTCTGGGTGCCTTGAAATATATACATATATATGTTAACAAAGTAAACAGTTCAACAACAACATTCATTTTGGTCAAAAATATAAAAATTCTACCTAGATCTCATGGAAAAGTTGAGGCACGCCCCATGACTAACACATCTCTCGGCCGTGGAAGCCATCAGTCTAGACCCTGAAGCTGTTTTCTTCTAAGATCCCTGACAGCAGAAAAAAGCGTCACAAAGTTGTTAAAAATGATGACACTGTGCTCTTCAAGCTTTGATTTGCATTCACCTGCAACAACCCGGTACAGTGGTAGAGGATTCACTCAGCTGACAGCAGAGTGACAGACTTTCATAGGACTGTCTGCCTCCTCCTAATTTGCACCAGCGTCTTAGCTCATCTCCCTTTCCATGGTCTCTTTTCCTTCCCACTCCCGAGGTCACTGGCGTTTCCTGGCCGAGATGTCTGTCAGCTCAGCTGTGAAACCAATAGCCTGCAGAGCAATACGGCAGGCAGATATGTGTCTAATGCTGCTGCAGCAAGCCTCGCCGCGACTCCTCTGTCAAAGGCACTAGGCAGCACAGGAAATAAAGAGAGATTTGTGGAGAAAAAGAAAAATCAGACTTCCAGGTTAAATCCCCTTGCCATTACAAGAGCTTTCTAGAACTTACTTTTCAGTGAGAGAAAGCAGGTTTTCTTTCCTTTCCCTTGTCCTTGTTTTATCTCTTCCACTGCTGGAAGGATTCCCATGTAGAATGCTGCAGCCTCCTTTGTGTACCTCATCACTTGAGTATCTACCTCGGCTGCCGGAATCTTCAGCAGCATCTTGTTTGTCAGCTTGCCTGGAAGAACAGGTTTCTCCAGACCTACCCACAGGTCACTTTCTGTCAACCACAAATTTATGTGGCTGTTGGTACTTTATAACACCAGGTAGTAGACACTTGTAGCACAGTTTCTCTCCCCAAAACATAGAGGTATGATGCAGGTGTGCAGCAAAAGAAAGCCATAAGTGTCTACATTATACAGAAAACGCCTAACAGTCAAATTGGTATCTCTTAAGTTCATAGAGATTGTCAAAATACCACACTGAGGCAGAGGGCTTCAGATGTTTTGAAACTAGCGTGAGGAGTCCCAAAAGCTAGTTAGCATCTTGTGTGTTGGAAGGAATGTATGGAGGTTCAGAGAAAGAAAACAAAACGAATTATGATTCCTTCTCCTCTCCTTTCTCCTCCTGTGGTCATTTTTTAATGTGTCAGTTTTAAAAATACAGATTTCCAACCATCACAGTAAACGAATTTTTATAGCAAGCTGTGCATGTATTCTTTCATATTCAGCAACAGAAAAGAATAAATTATGTCTTCCTGCAGAATCCGACAGCTATGGCATTATGGAAAATTTACATATTAAAAAACAATACAGAAGATTTTCTTCCTTTTTTTTTCTTTTAAACCCTATCAAGCATGTGAGTTAACTCTTTTAACATTTCTACAAATGCTAAATACAAATCTGCACAGAAAAAAAGTCTTAACATAAAAGTTCTATTTTGAAGACCTTTTTTATAAAGTTTAAAGGATGGAACTGCTCTCCCATAGTATAAATTTCCCGATGGCAAGTGTCGTGTCTAGTCAGATCTGTACATTTACAAGCTCTCTACTGTTATGCTGAGCATTAGCACAGATTTACAATCACCAGCTATGTTACTGTATAGCAAGGCATTAAAGTAGCTCTTCCACTTGAGTATGCAATGGGATGGAGTGAACCAATTTAATTTAGATAATAGATCCCTGAAGATCAGCAGACGAGACCTCTTGGAACACTGTCTTCCCAGATTACTGAGTGAAGCTTGATGTGAATGTCTGGTCTATCATTCTTCTTCCTATAAAAGCTCTCCTCACTGGCAGTGCGACCTGTCTGATGTCCTTGTTTACTGCCACAGAGACTATAGGGTCCATGAGGGAAATCCCTCAGCATCCTTTTATCCAGTATTTCATGTTAAAAAAAATTAGAGCACTTTGCATAAAAAGCTGTATTTCCTCCAGCCAGTGAAATATACTCAGGTAGTTTTCTTCCTGAATTTTAGAAAAATTATGTCTACAATGATAAGAGGACAAGGTTATGTTTTAATTTAAAAGAACTGTACAAGAGCTCTGGGCACCCTGTTGACTGTATGTCGAAGGACAGCATTAGGTGGATTGAAAAGAATTATGGGTATGGCACATCTGTCCCAGCCAGCTACCCACAGCTCCATCTTCCCCACAATTTGCCCTCTCCCAGCCATTCAACTGTATTGTGACTTGGGCATTGACTTCTGTCCCAAATTCTCTTTGAAAGCAGGACCTTGCTGTGAGACTTGTAAGAGGATGGGGAACGAGGGAAGCTTCAGAACAAGCTTGGGTACAAGGCCAAATTGTACTGAGACCTCACACACTGATTGTCTCTGAGGACCTCAGTGAGCTGTCACAGCAACTCTTCCAGCAGCAGGGGTTTATACAATGTCTGTGTTGGCCAGTGAAGGTTAAGCTTGGAGACGAAATCTTCTCTCCACGAGAGCTTTAGTAGGACCTCTCTCCTTCACTTGGCTGCTGGGGTTTTTTTTCATGCATTTGGGTTAATTTTCTGTCTTTGAGATTGTCTTTGAAAGTTCGATCTGTCATTTGGTTGAAACTGGATGACATACACGAAGTTAGCGGAGAGGGACAGACAGGCAGATGCAGCAAGGTCTTACAAGCATCATCAGCTTAGGAAACCAAAACAAAAAGTCAGAAATCAAATGAGTGTGAAGAGCGTTGAGCAGTATGACCTGGAATAGCCCACCAGTGAGTAATAAATTCCCATTCATCCATCCACAGCTGTGATCCAGGGGCTACCTTCAATGATAAGAGGCAAAGGGTAAAGGGTGTTGTTGGGGAATGGTGTGGAAGGAGAAGAACAGTGCTCACTGTCTAGCCCAGGTATATTGAGTAAAGCAGAGCCAGACCCCACCGTGGTTTTATTCTATCGATCAGGAGTATTTAGGGTAGATCCAGTCCCACCAATTGTGCAGCTTCATCACATGCTTTGGGGAGGAGAAAAAAGTCATGCAATAAAACTAGAAAATATGATTGAAGCTACCAAGCTTTGCAGCAGGCTAAGGAGGAGGTTTAATATCAGAAACTACTTCAGTCTCTTTTTCTTAAAAAGGCAACAATTACAAAGAAGGTTTCTTTAGACTTTTTTCTTTTAGTCCCATAAGACATAAAAATTAAAAATATTCCAGCTGAGGGGCCTTATCTAGCTCCCATTTCAGGTCAAAATTTTTATGTCCTGTTTTTATTTGCCTCAGTTGGTTCTACTGAGGGAGAGGATAGTGTATCTCATCCTATAATATATACACGTTATAAGAAATAAATATTGAATAAGTTGCTTTAAAATCTCTACACTAGTTATTTAGAGTATCTTTTCTTCCAAAACCCTTTACAATAAAAGAATAATGAAGTCTTTTTGAGTGAGTAAACTGGAAATTAGGGGATAATGCTAGTAGCAAGCAGAGCTTGTTATGGACCAAGATATATCTTTCCTCTTCTGAAAAACACAACATGTTCTGTATGATAGGACTTTCAAAAACATCTGGTGGTTGTAATATGCTTCGTCCACTGAACCAACTCTTAAAAACTTCTCTAGTTTGAAGCAAAGTGAAGATGCAGCTCTCACCCTGAAGAAGGTGAACATCTCTGAAATATTTTTACTCTTAAAACCTTCTTCAGTAGAAAAGATTTTGGGGACAGACTCTTTAAAAATATGCATAAATCACAGAAAACTGCATGGAATTAATTTTATTTACTGCAAACCTATCTGTGTTTTAAGTATTAGACATAAGGTTGCTTCATATGTGTGGTTTCTAAGGTTGCACAATATGGATCAGAGATTCCTCTGACTTTCTATCTCTTTCACAAAGCAAAAAACATTACACTTGCTACAGATAAATAAATCCTTATCCTTTGAGACAAAAGATGAATATTTAACACAACTGTGCAGCCTCAGAGATCTACTATATGTGTTTCCTTGTTGATACCTGTATGGTGTGCAACTAAGTGCAATGATAAATAAGAACAGAGGCTTCACAGAGGGACATTAGACACAATATTTCTCAATAAGAGAGACCACTGCTTTGTTTCAAGACCTCTCAAACTAAATGCTGTTTTCATGTTAAGTTTTATATTTGACTCTGTCTCTTGCAAAGTTCTGGCACATTCAGGGAACGCACAACTGAAAATGCAAAACTCAGCATTTCTCCTCAGCACACTTGACACAAGTCAGCATGGCTAATGCCAGTCTGTCAGTCCTTGCTAGTTCCAATAAACATCTCTTCAAGGGGCTTCATTCCATACTATAGACAAGAAGAATAAAAAAATCCCAGTAGAGTTACTCAGTTATGCTTGGTGACAACTGATGGAGAAGAATTGCCCTGTGCTGCACAAAGGAGCTCACAGATGTGGAACAAATGAGGCTGATGTGGCAGGCACCTGTGGCACCTGCAGAGCACGTCGGGGCAGAGGTCTCTGGATTACCATTCCACTGGAGACAACCTGAAGTCTCTGTCTGAAGGGAAGACAGCTTACAGAGAAGAAGAAAACATAGAACAGATATTAGCCCTAACAGAAATACTTTTCTCCGGCAGCACTGCAGGCGTTATCTTTTCCATTTGTTATTTATCTGTTCTCCCGTGGGTGAAGTGTCACCTTGAAAACCCTATTCCTGGTTACCTGTTACTATCTGTTGCTTTTCTTGCTGCGATACTGTCAGCACTTCCAGCACTATACTAACTTGTGCATCAGCATTCAACATTGGATAACTGAGCATTCCATATATTTGCTGTTAATAATCCGGTCATCTTTTATTTCAGGGCTGTCTCGGACTGTTAGGAAGCATTCTTCTGTTCAGCGACTTTCCTGAAGTTTGCAGTCTTCTTAAGGGCATATTCCAACACAGTTCCTTCATTTTTTCCACGCTGGGCAGCCATACTTGTGTTGTTTGCAGGGTGCTGCCTATGGTGGACCGTGAGTTCTGAATGCCGTTCTACCTCAGGGCTAATTTTAAATGCATTTTATGTTAGTCCTCATTTTCCACAGTATCGAAGTTCTGTTTACTATTCAAAACTTCAGGCAGGGGCACTTCCTTTGCCCAGCAATAAGCACATTGCTAAGAGTTAATTCTGAATCTTTCTGTAGGCTGAGGGCTTTGCCTCAAACTGCAGCTCGAGTCTCATTTTGTATCTGAACACACCTTCCCAAAATTATCTTTGAAAGCTAGACCAGTCATTAACTCCATTTTTACTTGTGTGTAATATCTTGTTAAATACCACGTTGTTTTTGGGGCTCATTTTTGTGCATTGCTCATATTTTGAACATAGCCTGGTGGTTAACCACCTCTACTTGACTTAGCAAAAATAATGAAAAACAACAGATTCTTCCGTGCCATCTACTTTTCAGAAACATGAATGCTTCTGCCCGTCTTCTTTTCCGGATAGCACTGACTCCTGTCAAAATGAAGGAATGTCTGAAGCTTCTCCATTAGCCTTCTCCGTTTCCAGAATTTCAGCTCTCAGTGGAGGACGATCTACTCCTTTTTTCCCTTACAGCAGGGGTAACAGTTTCCATTCCTACTTTGTCTGCTCTGAACTGGTGCCTGGCTGCGGTCAGCGTCCCTTGCAAGGCCGTTGTGTGACCTCCCTCCCCCAGGCCGAACGTCCATCCCTGGCCTCAGCCCTCCTAAGGAAGCCGTTCTGCAGAGGGGACCGCATCAAGGTCCCCCAGTATGGGCGGAGGTATCTCTATAACCAATGCTTACTGCAAGAGGAACATGGCAACGTGAGGGAGATTTGGTTTTTCTATTTGTATGTAAATACATCTGCCACCCTTCCCTCCCATGTAAAGGCAGTGCTTTTAATGGCACAGAAGCAGGAAGTGGTTAAAGGCATGTTGCCAGGCAATTTTTTTCAAGTTGATTAATCATTACAGATAATCTGAATGTAGTTAATGAAAGTGATGAGAACCCAGAAGTTGCATGTGCTCTGACACGAAAGCTAATTCAGCTGAAGCAAAAAATGGCTTAAGAAAAATTATGCAGGTGATGTACCTGGCCACTCTTGTTCTTGTGAAGTCGCCAGGTATCCTACATGTGATTTATTTATCCATAAACAAAACTTCCAAATCTCTATCCTAAAACACTTGTCAATTACTCAATAATATTCACAACTATGATTGCACTTTTTTTTCAGAGAAAAAGACTCAAATTAAATGCTGATGATGAGAGCAGATATCAGAAAAAACTTTCCAGAGATATTTTCAAGTTATATAGTTTAAAAAATGCAAAAGATTCTGCAGAAACAAACAGTTGTGTCTTCCTGCAAATTACTGAACAACAATCTGGTTCTGCCAAGGTCTAATCACAGTTTCTCCATGATTGCTGGAAAACAGCATTTTTGCAACATTGCAGGTTTCCAGGGGTGTGGTAGTGGTGGAAAGACTTTGCTGGTTATGTTCTAAGTTTCTGGTTGGGGGAATCCCCCCCCTCCCCATTTCAGATTTGTTCTGTTCAACATCGGGTTGTTTCTGCTACTGATGCCATGATTCACTAATTTCCCAAATGCTGGGAGCATTTGCTAGATGTCTCTCCTATGATGCACTGTTTTCCCCTTGCTGCCTAAATCCCATAATGTGTCACTGAAGTCCCGTTACTGGATGTGCATTATGGGAAATGGTGGGTAGAGAAGATCTTGACACAATTCTATTCTGCAATTAATGCCTCAAATATTTTGATGGGAGTTGTTCAAATGACAATTTCGTATTTCTAAATCAAAGTTCAGAAGTTTTGCAGAGTTATTTCAATCATTTGAAATGAACACAAATATTTAGGTAAGACAGAGTTCCATTGAATTGGTATTCTCTTTTTTGTCCGAGTTAATTATTGTTTTAGAGCCATAAGAGGGGCTGAAAAATTCCATTGGCACTTCTATCAGCTTTGTGGTCTTTTCAAATTCAAATTAATCCAGAAGAACAATTTTGCTGGAGTGTGTCCTTTCCTACTCACTTATTATTTTAATTGCCTATATTGAAACTTTATTTTAGGATTCGTGAATTTTGCCACTTTGGTGACAAAGGGCCAAATTCTGATCTCCCTCTTTAGTGGTAAATGATACTACTCTGTTGACTCTATTGCAGGTGTTCTTCCTTTGCAGAGATGTCGGTGAGCCTGGGTTTTCTTGCACAAATCAGAAATGCCAGCCACTCTGGCACTTCTAAAAACTCCATCTCTGTCCCTGCCCACTTCTCATTCAGCAGTTCAAGACTCCCTTTCAGTCGGCCTTTTGGTAGGCCGAAGTAAATCAAGCTGGATCTGGGTCAAGTAATTTATAGCCACTACACTCCCAGTTTTCTTCCTTCCCCTCCCCATTCCTACTGGCACCCGTACACACAAGATGAAGTAAAGAAGAATTTTAATCAATGTATGGGCATTACAAGGGATTCCTGTAACAGTGGCATTCATTCTTTCTGTCCTCAAGTCCTCAGGAAAGGAGGGTAGTAACACCCAGCCTGTTGAGGTTAAGACAGTGACCTGTCGTCCTCTTGGTACATCCAGGGCTTTAATGTCAGTGAGGCATATGCAAAGGAGACTATTTTTATTGTTACGGTTGAAAGAAGAATACCTTGGTATCTTCTATCTTTTTCTTTTATTGTTCCCTAAGATTCCCACTGAAGACTGGCTGCTTCGCTGAATTGGGTATCTAGGGGGTCTCTGTCCATTTTCTCAGTTCTTCTCCAGAATTACACATAGCACATTCCCTCTCAAGGAGAGTTTGTTTTCTTCTAAATGAAGAATTATTCACCACAGCTTCCAAACATCATTTATTCAAACTCTCTTGAAACGTATCGATTAGGATGTTCAAAGTGAGTGATTTGTATCAGTGAATAAATCTGCCCTGGGGAACAAAGGTGTCTGCTGAAGATGAGACTTGGAGAGTATCCCAAAGCATTCTCAAGCACACGAGGAAAAGATTAATTATATCTGCCCCCAAAACGGCTGTGACTAGAAAGCTGGAATTGCACAGGGAGACTGTAATCACTATTGTCCTGTGGCGCTCTAGCAGAAAACAAAACAAAACAAAACAAAAAAACAAAAAAACAAAAAAAAGAAGAAGACTTGATTTGGAGGAATAAAAAGGTTTTGAAATCTCTGCAGCATCTCATTTCCTCTCCCTAGGGGTGCAGAAATTCCCACTCATCCTACGTGTACCCGACACTTTTGATACTGCTCTTATCGTTGCACATTTTCCACCTCCATGAGCACTGCAAGTACCACTGCTGTCTCAGTGCACCTTACCCCCTCCTCTGCTAGCGAGGCAGTTGTGGCAGTAGCAGCAGTAACAACAGTGGTGGGAGGTGCAGCAGCAGCAAACAACACTCCTTTTTTTTTTTTTCCCCCTTGAAAATTTGGCCTAAAAATGTGGAGATGCTTTATAAGCAGGGCTAATTTGTAGTTGGCAAAGTAATTATTCTGTTAAGGTATTTCGACAGGAACATGAAGCTCCGCATGTGTGCATGTACGTAGTTTTCTGTAGCCCTGCAATTAGCAGAACATAAGCTGTTTAGTGGGCACCACCGTCACAAAAACTATTCCACAGAGTAAAGGGAAATCTAGATTTTAATCAAAATGAGATAACGATGACTCCCATTTCCTGGGAAATGTCAACTTTTTAACCACTGGCACTGTGCATGTTGATACACTACTGCTATGTCCTGCAGAGGACATATTAGTAAGTGCAGATGCTTTCCACAGCCAGGGCATAAAGCAATCCCCATTTGGCCACGCTAGTTCCCCTTGCTGTCACAGCAAACAAAATCAGTAACGCTTTCTGCTCACTATGAGATTTTTCTGGGAAAGAAACTGCCTTATATAACATCACCTTAATTTTATGCCCTCACTCCGCAGCTTGCCTTTCTTCCTTGGGCTGTGCAAATATCATATTTTTTTTGCACAGTGTCCAACTGCTAGCCAATTCCCATGTCAGTCTAGAACAGGCCCGGTCAGGAATTTTTCAATTAAACATTAATTAGAAAAGTCTATGTTGGTCAAACCCAAAACTGACTGCTGAAGCAATTGTTTTTGACAGATGTCCTCTTAAAAAAAAAAAAAATCTTTTAAAGAAAGTTTGGAAGTTGTCAAAGTATCTCACTGAAGTGGTTTTGTTTTGTTTTGTTTTGTTTTGCTTTGTTTTGCTTTGTTTTGCTTTGTTTTGTTTTGCTTTGTATTAATGGAGGCCAGTTTTTCATTTAAAGAAACCTTTGGTTTGAAATGAATCAATTTATATTGGCAACTGAAATAAAGGAATTCCAAAACCCCAATGTTTTAATGAATCCAACCAAATTTCCACATTTTCTATTGAGGAAGGGTTATTATTTTTTTTTCACTATTCAGGGCAGAAACATTTTTGAAAATTCAAAGGATGCTCATGGGACAGGACAAATCTTTCTCTTTCTGCCTCCAGACTGGAACTGTTCAGGATTCTGTGTCAACTCATTCCTAGAGACCCCAGCAAGTTGGAAGTAGAATACAATCCTTTTGTGATAATATCAATTTCTGCTTGCCTATAAACCACTAATTTTCTAGATTTAAAAGTTGTATTCTCCTTTGGAATCCAATTTATCTTGTTTTCAAGCAGTTGTGCTGAAAAAACCCTGAGTGCTTCCACATGAATAGGGAAAACTGCTGTGGTATGACTAAAAATGGGAAAACAATTCAGAGGAGAAATGAGAGCTCAAGTTATAAAATTTGTAAATAGTTGGTTGGGAAAAAACCAAACCAATATTTAGAGAATACATTGAGAGTTCTTCTTGCACCCAAATCATGTTTGTATTGCTTTTTATGATGTGAACAAATACCTTAAATTTTGCTCTAATTAACTGATTGCTACTGATTCAGTAGGGTACACCTGGTTATTTTTCCCTCATAGCAAGTTATGTATTTATCTTAAAGTAAATACTAACAAAAGCTTTTTAGGTTACCAAAGCTTTTCCACTTAATAAAGCAATTATACTTGAATGGCAAAGAGTACACACAAAGGCACTGGGTTGTGCTCTTTTCTCTAAAGTAAATGCATAGTAGCTAGAAGCAACTTGGTTATTCTAAGTAACTGACAACGAGAAGAAAAAAAGAATATTTAGCAATTTTGACAATTTAATCTCTTCTGTTGCAACCATCTAGGCTACCTCTCCTAATTAGCTCATCCCCTTTTGAGTACATCAGTAGACAAGCAGATGATTGACTGAAGGTATGGGATCCTCTGGGGATAATGGGAAAGAAAAGCTAGAGATTTGTTCAGTCAAGTAGTGTCAAATAGTCAAAGAGTACTCAGAGAATTATAATATTATAATATCTGATATTATAATAATTATAATATTTGAGGCTTAAGGTAAACCTGTGCAAAAAGAAATCTTATACGTGAGAACAGTAAGTTGTCACATAATTACTTCTGCCCATGCCTACACAGATTGAGTGACCACAATCAAATTTACTGAATATTATAATAAGGCATTTACTCCTGATTGTACCTCAGCACACGAACTGTCTGGAAGGTTTCCTGTCTGGACAACCACATGGGGCACGGATGCAAAACTGAGTGGTACACGGTGACTGCTGCCTGAAAAGTTCTGCTTCAAAGATGTCTTTCACAAGACAGGTATCTATTATTTGCATAGCTGCTTTCTAGGGGTGTTGAATCATAAATACATCTAGGAATTATTAGTCACCATTTACCATGCCTTTACTCTTATACTGGAAAAGCTATATAAACTTGTATTTTAAAATGAGAAGGTGAATAGTGAGCAGTGAGCTTTACATGAGCTGATGGAGAAGAGGGGTAATTTAAAGAGAAGCTGTAGTGCACATCAAAGAGTAATCATTTTAACCAGTGACCCAATAAAGCTGCCTAGGTGTATTTCTGGTTTAACTCCATCTTAGCTATTGTAAAGGAACAGTTTGTTTGGTAAGAAAGCAGCTTTATGCACTTGCATAGAATTTCCATCACCTTCCCAGCGCCTGAGATACGAATCAGGTTCCCAAATAACCTTGAAAGGAAGATGAATTTTGGTTTCCTATAACTGGTCATATCAACATAAAATCAAGTGCATAAGGGTTTGGTGGGTTTTTTTGCAGAATTACACAGGAAACCACCAAGAGAGGATTTAGAGCACAAAGTCTTCCTGAATCCCCCAGATGTCCCCAGTTAGAATTGCACACATTTCATATTAGATACAGATAAAGGGCCAGGGTTTTTTTCTTTGGGTTTTTTTTTCCTCTTTTCTTTTATAATGGGAGGAACGGGGGGAAAAAAAGTTCTTAACACAGAATGGATAGCCCTTGCATTTTTTACTCCTATGAAGAATGAGGGAATGGTATAGGACTCAGATTTTTGCCTCGTTTGCTTGATAGTCAAGAAGCTTGATACTGAGAACTGAGATGTCAAGTTGCTATAGAACAAGCAGAAGCAAAGTGAAAAAGAAGCAAACTATTTTTATCAAAAGCCAAACAATAGCTTGGATACACTGTGTTTCCTAAATGAGTCAGGATTACTCCTGGGCAAATGTAGAGGATGGTTTACTCTCCACTCCTTGCTCAAGAGAATGACATATGCCATGATACAGGACATATCCGATGATACAGAACATGTTCTATAATATAGGAGTTTGCAGGTGCTCACCTTGGTTTCCTTTACAAAAGCAGTTCTGTCAGCTGTCTCAGCTTTTTCTGTTCCCTTTCTCTGTGCTCCACCCTCCCTTACACTGCTTCATTGTTATTCAGTGAGTGCTTACGCTTCAGCTGCAGAGATATCTACTGTAGGGCTCTAGTGGCTGTTCGTAGACGCTTGGCAAAAAGAAGGATGGTTTATGCTCTATCATCATGTCAGGAAAGTGCGATTTGAGGCAGTGAGGTTCAGAAGCCATGTAGTTTTAACAGACTGACCTCAGATTTCAGGAATAATCTCAGTCTGGTTTCCTGCTGTAGCGATGCCTTGCTAGTAGCTTAGCTCTGAAAGTCCATTAGCTCAAGTGAGTTTATGGAGGCTAAGCTGCAGGCAAGAGAACAATACTTTCGTCTTCAGCACCAAGTCAGATTCTGTCACCAAAATGAAATGAAAGAGATTCAAAGCTTTCCATCCCATGCTAAATTGTGTTCACCATTGCTTGTTCAAACATTTTCTTCAGTGACAGCTGAAATTAATCACCCTGTGAGCACCCTTGCAGTTTACATGGGTTACTTTGGTATGCTTGCTTTGGGAAAGGTAGCAGGACAAGGTTTTAAAAAAAAAACCAACACCAAAACCCAAACCCCAAATCCACATACCATAGTTGAAAAGCTGAGTTTCTCTAAATCTGGAGTAACTAATCCATAAGCTCACACCTACCGTTATACTAAATCTATCTATCTATCTATCTATCTATCTATCTATAGATAGAGATGCAAACTAAACGTGAGCCTCCTTCAGATACAGAGGCTATTTTTATCAACTGGGGGCAATAAATTACTTTTTTGACGTGATACTCAAGACATCAACCAAAGGAAATCAGAAACTGCAATAGAAGGAGAAATGGAAGTAATATATAAACAGTTAATCAGTCTTTAGACATGCCTGGCAAATTTTTCTGGTAAGAATGCTATCACTTTGGAAGATAACTTAATAGACACACAGGACAGGAAAACTGGTTTGCTTCTAATGGCATTGCTATGGTGTAATGGGGCTGAGATGGCTATATTCAAGACAGATGCTATTATTTGTTCTAGTTTTACCATAAGTGACACTATGATATTTCCAAAATCAAGCCTGAAAGCCCATTAAAAACATCTTGCTGGCTTGACTCATAACAAAGTGTAGGAATTGTTTTTTTCAGTCCTGCTGAATGGAGAAGCTTTCAGAACACTCAGCCTGATGATCCCGAGCTTTTATGCCAAAGTACAAGGCAAACTTAGCCGCCTAGTGTTATGCTTTTATCACCCTTTCTCTTTTAATGGTGTGGCCTCTTCCATCTAAGTTAGTGCAGCAATGGATAGAAATGTTGCTTCCCTATTTATTCATTTATTCCTGTTACTGTGCATTTGTGTCACTTTCATGGGAGGCTTAAAAAAGTTGGTCAGTCCGTTAGTCTCACCGAAAGATACTTGCATGTTTTTTAACTGAAGAAATGAGTTCCATGCTCCATGTGCAATCCTGATAATTAAAGTTTAATTTTGCATAAAAACCTCTCTCTTACTGCACTTTGGTTTTAACAGTGTTCCCTTACAGTAAGTCATTGCATTCCCCTAACAGACCACATTGATTCTTTATATGATTTCTCTTTCAGTGTTCATCTTTACTGCTCTCTCTTATCCTAAAATTTGACAGTGTATAAGCAAGACATTCCTTTCAGGAAAAAAACAGCAGCGCAGAGGTAATGTTTACATTAACTAATTAGAAAATCTGGTGATGGAGATGAGGACGCTTTCTCAAGTGTGTCCAGTTCCACATGAAGGCAGCAGGCGATTCTGCTATGATTCACATCTGGCAGAGTGTCAGTGGATGAGGCAGAGGCATTTTAAGAGTAAGTGCTCAGATTCCACTAAAGAACGTAAGCTTTAAACTTTCTGCAACAGCCGTTCACCACAACTTTAAAATATAGTTAATAAAGGAAATTCTACTTGTGCCCAAGACAGGCCCCGTACCCAATTGATCAGAGGTAGTCAACAAACTGGAGAGGAAAGATGATCCAGTAGCTGAGGGCTATCCTAAAATTTAAGAAGCCTGACTAAATTGTTGCTTATTGTCTTTTAGTCAGTTACTTCTTTCATTAGGAGTTGGAGACTACAGGTTGCGAAGTGATGCATTTCAGTTTTTCGTGTACAAAGTAATTTTTCCATTTCATGAAAGATATCTATGATTTAAAAATCTTTCCAGTTTTGCATCGAGTGACTTCAGACTTCTCCCGTGTGCACAGGTCGCATCAAAGCAGATGTAACTGTTATCAGATACAAAGGTAGGGGATGCAAGAGAGGCTGATGTAAGTCCCTTTTCTGCTCATCGTGAACTTAAACCTTGCTTTCTAAGTCCAGGTGGAAGAACAAGTGATTAACTATTGGATAAGCAGCAAGGAGTCTTTGCTTTTTGACTAGATAGTCAAAAAGTCGAGCTTGGATTTTTAAGATTCTGACGCATTTGGACAAGATGATAATGAGAGATACCTAGGACATTTAGATAATCAGAGAAAAACTAACTTGTAAAAATTTTCTATTTGCATTTCTCTAAGCTACTGTGTGGGGCCACAATAGTGGACCTGCCTGCATTAAGGGAGCCCTGTCTGGGATTACCAAAGGTGGTGTACATTATTTGTTTCAGTCCTACGATCACTTTAAAGCAACAACTTTTATCTCCTATGTATGACTCCTGTCATACTAATAATTTCACAGACTAGGGGAACAGACAGCCTCTTGTCACTTCCGCAGGTCTCTGGACCGACAGATAATTCACAAATGTTAAGTGGGGTTTCCTAAATCCATCTACATTTTGCATCCATCAGCATGGGTCCTGACCCCAGGAAGTAATTTCCATACAGTCTTGTTTGATGTCCTCATGGCATATGAAAGACTAAAAACAAATGGTTTCTTTTCAGAAAGCAGCAATTTCAAGGTTGTCTGATACAGCTCCCAGAAGAGCTCATCTGTGCCCAGACCAAATGCTGTATCAGAAGAAATGCTTAGAAATGGTCTGCCCTCAGTGCACTCTCCACCCAGACGAAGTTTCAGGAGACTTGATTACAGTATAAATAGAATAAAAGAGGAGAGGGAGAAACTGTGGGGTAGAGGAGAAATGGGGTTAGGATAACCACATAGCTGCAGAACTTCTATGCAAGGATAAATACCTTTTAGGATGTCCGGTCAGGTTGAACATCCACTTAATAATAATTGCAGATCTTTGAAGAGAACTTGTCGGGCTATTTGTTGCATGTAACATTTACTGTAGGTTCAGTCTTTGTCCCAGGCAGGCACCCAGACTTTGTTGGTTTTAATGTGCTCCCTTATTACATTTTTCCATTTGTTAGAACAAGAGTTCACAAGTTGAACCACCTTTTTTTGCCTTTGATTCAGTTTTTGTTACATGTTAGTCCTATTGCATGGGTTCATATTTTTGTAAGATAACAAAAAAGCCTAACCCCAAGTTAAAACTAGATCCCAATACAAATATAATACCAAAAGAAAAAATCGCACAGTTCATATGGGCACTATTACCAAGATGAGGAAATGAGAAAGCCAGCCTGATGCTCTTCTGCTTCTAGTGAATTGTGGGGAGCTCTGGGTTCCCCAGAGCTGGCCCCGCTCAACTGGCTTCCGGGTACCAGACCAGACAACTCTGGATGCAAAGAGGCAATGAGCCTTTTAGAGGGTTTATGTTCAGATTTTTTTTTTTTGCCCCTTAGGAACATTCTTGTGTACCTGGGCATCTGTAATACCTGTACAGGATGAGACACCTCAGAATGAATTCCCAAAGGCAGCACCTCAGGGATGAGGCTTCTTGGCAGTTTTGGTCAACTTAAGTCCAAGCCATCGGTCCTTTGACTCCTGCTTTCTAGCGATGTGTTTCTACCGTGTGGTAACCCAAATCAAGTAGCTATTGTGGCAGAAAACTAACTCTCTAGAAACAAATGATTAGTTGTCACATGGATTAACTCTCTGAACTGATTCACTGTGGTCACTCACAGCTGGCAGGGAGCGAGGAGCAGCAGTTCTGGCTTAGACTGGCTTAAGCTGCTGCACAACCATGAGTGGAGGACTGGTGACCAAGAGAGTGCTTTACCCTGTCCCTTCCCAGGACTGAGAAACCCAATCTGAACTGCAGACTGACTGAGATTTGCAGCCATGGCCCTCTCCGAGATTTAGGATTCTGAGTCATCCCTTTTAAAAATACATTAAGGACAAGGATATGCTTTGAAAAGGGAGATAGTGGATGTGCTTTCTTGCTTTTATTCAATATTGCAAAGATTAAATAATGTGGCTCCCACACTCTTTAGTGCTTAGAACAGGGCAGAAATCAAGGTGTTCCTGCTCCCAGGTGGACATTGTAATGGTGGGCACTTTGCTGCCTCTCTGGCTAATTACTCTTTAATTGTTTGATGGGGTTTGGGGTGGGTTTTTCTGCAAAGCGCCATACTGTCAACGGGAATAGTGGAGATTGTTTCTCACTTTGAGTATCTTCAGGACACAAAACTGGTGATTAGGGCAGGCTTCTTGTGATGGGGAAGGGAAGGTCTGAACTCCCTCAGATTCACATGGGGTGAATCCATGTGTCTCACTCACATCTTGGCCAGAGCTATCCCTCCTACTTTATTTTATGAAAGAAAAATGGAGGAAATGGCAACAGCTTTGGTGAGGGCAGGAGGGATGAAACAATCACAAAACTTACTCCTGACCAGCCTCCTTCTCTGGCTGTGTTTTGGAATAATAGTTCGTTTGTGTCTTGTGTTTTGTGATGAGTTCAGCTCTTGTAGGAAATGAGAAGCACACTCTCAGCATGTCTCCTGGACCGAGCTCCTCTGGGATCTCAGGCAGAAAACATGTCCTGATGAGAGCTGGTTGTGACTTAGCTGGAAGCAGTTCCAAGCATGAGTAATAGGCACTCAAGGCACTTGACTGGGGAAATTTGGTTACCTAAGGGTGTGAGGGGAATGGGATATTGTGGGTTCTTAGATACAGAGGACTGGAAGCCAAATAAGTCCTAGTTTGGATGCCTAATCTCTGCAGCAGATTGGTGCCAAGGTGCATACAGCAGCTATTGTCATCCCAGCTTGAGTAAAGAAGATAAACTCTTCCTTGCCTGTCTCTATGCTATGCCAATTCAACCTATGCACAAATACCTTATTCTGGAAAGCTGCACGTAAAATGGAGCTGTAGGAAATTAAGTTAAATATTCTAATTACATTTTTTTTCTCTTCCATCTGAAAACTATTTTTTTCTCAAAAATGATGGCAATTAGTAATGCCTTTATCCCTAAAAATATGGAGATCTTAGATATGATCCCAGAATGCATATTCAGGCATTATTGAAATGGCCACTTTCTGTTTACCAGGCAGTTGGTAATCAGGACACCAGTGTTGCCAGTAACTATGCTACTGTGATATTTATGCATCTTCCATAAACAGAATTGACGAAAAATAATATTAGGTAAATTTTGGATGGTGGAAAATGGCTTTTTTAAAAAACAATGAACAAAAGCAGTTTTTAAATGTTAAAGGTATTCATCAGGATACAATGAAATTTTGAATTATCTCTAACAGCAATAAAATAGTTGGGAGACTTGCAGTTGGCTCAACAGTACCTTTTTCCTTAGTACCTTAGTCCTGTAATAGAAAGCATGCTGTGGATAAGAAAGGCCTCTGGTAGATTTGCCATGTAAAGCAAATCTAGGAATGGCATGAGTATTTTACTTTAAGCGGGGCATCTTGCAACAGGACAAGGGGTAATGGTTTTTAACTGAAAGAGGGTAGATTTAGACTAGATTTAAGGAACAAATTTTTTACAATGAGGGTGGTGACGCACTGGCACAGGTTGCGCAGAGAGGTGGTAGATGCCCCATCCCTGGAGACATTCAAGGTGAGGTTGGACAGGGCTCTGAGCAACCTGATCTAGTTGAAGATGTCCCTGCTCATTGCAGGGAGCTTGGACTAGATGACCTTTAAAGGTCCCTTTGAACCCAAACTACTCTATGATTCTATGATTCCATGAGATTTTAATGCTATGAAAAGTTGTCTGCCTTCTTTCGCTTCATGTGCAGATCTCCTGATCCAAAGAAACTACAGCTTTGGAAAAGTTGATCACCTTTCTATTCAAGAAGGTTGTCTGTTTGTACTTAGTCAGAGGTGTTTTACTTATTTTGAGTGTGAGGTAGGATCAGGAAGGAAGAGGGAACAGAGGTGTTATCTAATTGTTAGTTCTGATCTCCTGTTATCTCCAGATCAAACAAATTTGGTCAAATCGCACATAGTTTCGAGTGCCACAGGAGTAAATTCTAGTTGCAGATAGCAAAGGAAAACTGAACCTGTTTTTTGTCTAGTTTTTTTGTTGTTCTGGTGTTGTCAGTGTGCCATTATTTATTGCACATAAAAGAATTATTTCAATTTTTAATATTTTTTTTAAAGCAGGACACAAGTAATATCTTTCTTAATATTCAGGCTGAACAAACATCTCCTTATAAAGACTGAATTCCTCAGATGCTACAAACATCTTCTAATAATCAAAAGCTATTAGAAATCAGCTTTTATTTTAAAAAGTGACTATAATAAATTTCTTCCATTCTCTATCACAATTCATTGAATAGAGAGAAAATGTTTTTATCTCCTCTCCAAATTTTCCTATCTGTTATGTACCATAAACTTTCAAATCACTTTCTTTCGAACCTTTTAAACTTCAGTCACCATTGACTCCTCTCTCCATTTGTCATCTCATCTGTTGCAGAATACGGTTGTTCATTTTTCCAAGCTCTAAAATCCCTCTCCTTCCCATTTCCATAGCAAAAAGCATCCTTCTGCCCCTGACCTTTACTTTACAGCACCCTACTGTGCTATTCCGTACTTCCAAGATTGCATCACTGTAGCCATTTCATTCACCTTTTCTTCACTAATTTCCTTTTTTCTTCACTTAACTAGCATCCAGACTCATGTTCGCGCTTCAGTACCTTTCATTGCTATCTACCATTACAATCTCAATGTCGTATTATGCCTGTTTCTTGCCCTTTCACGCTTTAAATGTCCTTTTAACATCTCAGTGTTCTCTCAGTCTGCACTGGTTATTACTTCTGCTGTTGCAGATTTGTTCCTTTTCCTGGAAGATCTGGATAGCCAGTTCTGAGATGTACACACTCTCTAAAATTTTCTGTAGACCATCTCTGTCCATAATTCAGTTTTCCTGCTCCCCAAGTTCAGCAGTTCTTGCCTTGGGATGTAAGCAGGGAAACAGCTGGAGAGCCAAGGGCAAAAGGCTCACAATGAATATAAATGTGGTATAAAAAGTTCTTTAGATCTTATGGAAGGGCTGTATGGAAGGCAATGAAACAATATTTAGCATCTCAATAGAATATTCATCCCGCTTAGTGAATAGGATAAACTTCTGTTCTCTGTGGAGCTGACTCAAGCACTTCCTCCTGCAGGGAAATGTTTTGTAGTTTTGTGGAAAGAGCTAGTCAGAATTAAATTGAACCGCCTGCATATTTGTTCACAAAGTAAGATTTTGCAGATTTTTCTGCTAGGGCGGGGGCCTGCATTCATGTTCATCGTTCCATTGTGTGGAAACGTAGGAAGGAGTTTTGCCTTGCAATTATTGATTTGGACTAACAAGTTTCCTCACCGGGACAGGCCTGTGGGCAAGTGCTATGATACTTTTGTGGAGAATATTTTTTATTCCATCTTTCAGGATGCAGTAGCATCAAGTACCTTAAGAAAGTATATGTCTGCTCTTACCATCAGAAACCATTCCCGGGCACTGACTCTGTATACCACTGCAGATCTACTTCTAACCTTCCCATTCTTCTTTTTATTCTGGAAGAAGTTATAGATACTTTTCAAAGACAAGCTAAATGTGTCAAAACTCCTGGATTTTTTTTTCTCTGGCTTCACCCTAACATACAGCCTTATTGCTATAATTGTGTGATGACAGATTACTTCTGGAGAAAGAATGACAAAGTTTAGATACTCTTTGTCAACAATATTCTGTCTAAATCCACACCTGAAATTTTGATTTTGGGGAGTTGCAGATTAGTTTAGAGTCCTAGCAAGAATAAATATTTGCTGTGGAAACTTTCTGTCTTCCTTTGAGAAGCTTTGCTTACTAGGGGACCAAAATCACAGGTCCCCGCCAGCTGTATGCGTGGCAAGTTCCCATGGTCCATCCACATCACTGTCTTACGAACAAGCTGGCAAGATTTCTTGTGCCTGTGCGTGGCATCACAATAGCAGCAGGGCCAGGGAGGCTCAGGCACTCAGGCCTGGGTGAGATGTCAGGTGCCTGATGGAGTAACCATCCACTGAACGCTCAAAGGATAAGTGCTTATCACTTGGGCATCCAGACCATTTCAGTCTTGTACCCACATGTTTGTCGTAGTGTCTGAGCCCTAGACTAGCCTTTAACAAATGCTGCGTGTGTAGCTACAACCTCGGGGTAGCTGCTTTTTCTGATCAGGGGACTGTTTTCTGACACACATAGAGAATACTCTTGACGCATGTTGCCCACCGGTATGTCACCCATGCATCATCTTAGGAAGGAGATGTGGATGGAAATGTTTTCAATGTGCTAATAGCACTGACCTTTATATTTCCATTATACATCACTCAGAAGCAGTGACAAGGCATTCAAAATCTAAAACAGTCAGGAAGCCAAATTTAGATGGTTTCTGAATGGCTTTTATATTTGTTCGAACAATTATTTTTTTAAATATAAAAAATAAAATGAGGTCATGTTACAGTTGCATTTGGGGAAAGGGGGGCATAGCTGGCGTTTGGTCATTGTTCAGCCACTGTAAGTTTGGGCGCAGACAAATTTTATCTCTGAGAGAAGTCCCTGTCCTGAGTATTTTTCTCAATGCATAGTAACAGGCAGGATGATAGCAAGCAGAATAAAGGATATGTCATGCTTATTGTCAGTTCAAACCTCTTCTTGGGTGTAAAGACAACTTTTGAGATGTGAATGTGAAACCCTCATATCTGTATAACCCTCATACCTGCATGATCTCATTCTGTTCGAGTCTGCAAGCGGGTCAACAACACCTAGTTCATAACAGAACTGAACTCTAAGAATAATCATCAGCCGATTCATCCTAGTGGCCCAGATTCTTCATTCCTTGACAAATGTTTAATTTTCTCTTGTGATTTGACTTTTCTTTTGAAAGTGACTCATGCAGCAACAAATCAAAGCAATGACATTTTTGTTTGTCCTGTGCAATCTCATCTAGGTGAACCAAAGCATTTGCATCACGCAGTTGTTACTGCTGGAACTCTGCTCTTCTAGACTAATATCTAAGTGTCTACATTAATATTTTGTTTATTTATCTAGTCCCACAAGATGTCAAGATTGAGAACCACTTATAAGTAACTTACAGAAGACTTTCCTGAAAAAGTCAGTTTGTCTGAGAAATTATACTGATACCGAAGCTTTCTTGTGTCCAGATCAACATGGAAATATCTTTTGGTGATAGAAAAAAAAAAAAAAGAGCCACTTTTAGTCCACCGCAAGGTTTATGTAGGTGAGTCTTCTCTTACACACATGATCTCACGTGTTTTGCTGCCACTATTCACAGCAAGGATTGCACTGTGTCACAGCAGGGCATCTCAAGCAGGACACTTCTAAGATTTTTTTAGGTGTTAGCTGCACCTTGAATACTCCTTAGCAAGGGATCTCCTTTACATAAATGGGAGAGAGAGGGTGCTCATGGAGTAGTCACGCAGCCTACTGCATTCCTACTCCAGGGAGCTCCACAGACGAAGTTATGAAGGGAAAGGGCTGGAGGAGGGGTTCGTTGATTGGGAGGAGTGCTGCTGCCATGGCATTTGAGCCCTCTTTCTTCACAAGATACAAGGATTTTGCATTCTGAGGGTTCCATCCATCTACTGATGTCTGTTTGATCTAAAGAGCATATTACTGGGACAAATATTTAAAGGTGAGGGAGATGAGCATGTCAGGTGGACAAATGGAGGGGAGGGAGACCAATTTAATATGGACAATTGCACAAGAACAAATGGGGAATAAGCTGCCTTTGAATAAACGTGGCTGGAAATGAGAAAAAGGTTTTCAACAGGAGCTCTGGAACAGCCTTTGTGTAAGAATAGATGTAAAAAAACCCTTCCTGCTTTAATGTTAACTTGATCCAGAAATGGAAGGAAAGGTAAGAACTGGTTGCTGGAAACAGCCGGAGATAGGGATGCAATTAGCCAGGGTGTTCCCTCCAGTCTCTGTTCTTATTTTCCAATGTTCCTAAAACTACTACTAAGCCACCTGCTGGAATTGGTCATACTAATGAAAAGCAGTCTAATCCAAAAAGCTGCGGAGCACATGCTGCCAGCCTGGTTCGATAGCAGTTGATTGGCTTGGCACTTTGCTGGATACGCTCTGTACCTTAGAGGATAGCACTGTAGCACAATTTAAAACAGTCTCTCACCTACATAGCTCAGGGTTTAACATGGGGGGGGGGAAAAAAAGTCTGCTCTATGAATAGTACCCAACTTGGTTTTAAAACATAAAATACTGTCTTTGGGTGATTCCAGCTAGTACCTCAGAGCATAGGGTGCAGTCAAAGTCAAGGTGTCTCTGGCTTCGGTCCCCTTGTTGCGTATGATCTCACTGTCCAGCAGAACAGTTTCTACTTAACAAAGCCGAAACAGAGCCTTGCAATCACGTGTTTTAAATGTGACTGATGGCTGGCATTGCATGTAGGAATAGTTTCTGCCATAGAAGTCCATTCAAGTTAATGGAAAAATGCCTTATACTTCAATAGCAATTCAATTATTTGGAGTCTTAAAAACCCCTGTGAACCTTAAACCAACTGAATCCCAGCTACAGCTGCGTCTGCAATAAATTACAGACAAATTTAGTCTTCTTACATTAAAGTTCTTTTAGACCATACTTACTTGAATTCAAAGAGGCCTTTCCCCCCCCCTCTTTAAAGGGACATGCAGTAACTTACTTTTCATGGAAAAATAAAATACCTTGCATTTACTTGGGCCATCAGCATACTTCAGGGTAAAGTTACTGGGGGAGTTGATTGGAAGGAACTTAAGCCACAGCCCATGGATGTATTCCGTCATCGTGGTAAGTAGAAGACAATTAATTCAAACTATCTTAGGCTAAATTACAGAGAAATACATATAAGCGTATATAAAGTATATGCTGATATAGACTGATTAAAGCATATCCCCTAGACCAAGCTCTGATCAAACCCAAGAATGCAGTGTTATTAAAATTGAGAGTTCTCTGGGGTAGAAGATATGTTGCATTCGTTACTAGCATTATGTGTGAGTTGACTAGTTAGTCCACTCTCTGTTATCACCTGTAAAAACATTTTTTTGTATGTATTATAACTGTGATCTTGCAGGATCTTTTATCGTAAAAACTAACAATCAAGCCAGAAGAAATGTGCATAGAATTTTTTTAGATTTAATGTGGTAAAGCTAAGACAGGAGGTGTTATTTGGCTGACTTCACTGTATTGGAGTTAACTCATTTTATGAGGACAACAGATCTACAGGTAATAGTTTAATGGATCACAAAAATCTCAGGTTGTTTTAAAGGACTGATGAAATGAATATTGGGAGATATATGCAGAAGATATCATGCTACCTGCTATATGTTTCCATTTTCTCTTTCTGATTTTTGAAATGTAAAGCCACGTTGCTCAATCATCCCAAGTCTTCATGTTTTTGAAGTCTTTTGCTTATTGAGAATTTTTTTTTTTCTAACATGGCCATAACTAACAGTTTTCATACTGATATTCAGGTTACATATTCAAGGGAACGGTGTAATTGTATTGGATGGGGTTTGCTCTGGTCATTTTCAAAATGTCTAAGAATATTTGATTAGAAAGATTAGAAAGATCAGAAAGATTGCCTTCTGATTCAACTGCAAATGCCCATTTTTGTCCTGGAGATTTTCTGGATCTGGATATTTTCTGGATCTTAAGCTCTCTCAGATGTTTTATGTATGAGCGTTACTTTGGCAAAAGGGAAGCTGAGAAGTGGAGTGGGAGACGAGATTCTTCATGTTAAATGGTGACCCTTGAAATCAACAAGAATTTTTAATTTTGCCCCTTATATTTAATTTCTGCAGCTGCCACTATTTTACCGTGTGATCCTGTAATTGCTTAATTAATATGTATCTAGATCTCTTTTCTGTGAAATAGCAGTGCTCTTTACTATGTCCCAGCATGCAGAGGTGATGTGGTTGTTTGAAAAGTGAGCTTGTAGAAAAGATGGCATGATGGAATAATTATCTTAAAAGACTTACTAAGTCTAAAACCCAGAAATCTGGAAAGACGGTAGTAGGCTTTTCATAATGTGTTCTGTATTTGTTCTCGGTCCTTACTAAATTGCCTAAATTCACAAGGTAATAAAAATATGAACTGTTTTGAGCTTTCTGGATTCTATATTTTCTTTAAAGTTCCTGAAATATCACCTGCTTTTACACATTGTATGAAACCAGGTCACAGTACTTGTCACAGCATTATATGCCTGACCAAGAAAAATGCTCAGTAAAAGTCACACAAGGTATAAATTTTCCTGTTATATCATGAACATACAGATATGAGCCACTCCCCTTTCCTAAATTTTACACTTTCTTTATGAATATGCTTGAACAATTCTCTCTCCTCTTATGTATGAAAGACATGAATATTGAACATAAACCATACCTACCTCATCCCACAGATTTCATAGAATATTAACAGTAATAAACTCAAGGACTTGAATGAACCCAATATAATTAAAGCCATTCAGTATGAGTTATGCCAAATACAAATTTTAAACCTATACATATTTGAGATTGATAAGAGATGCAGTTGTATTAATATTTTACATAAGATTTCCACTCTGATGGCTGAAGTTGATGGCTATATTGTCAATATAAATATGTCCACTTCAATTAGTACACACAACATTGTCACTGTAAAATAAACATGATAAAAAATCAACATGATAAATTAAACGTTAAATTACTAAAAACTGATAAATATTGGTCTGGAGTTACAAATGGGGAATAATTATTAAGCAGGTGTGTTTCTAATTGGATCCTTCAGGAATATGTTCTTTTATACAACTTGACAACCTTCCCCTCTCTTGTGAACAAAACAGAAGGAACCATAAAAATCGCTAATGCTATTGTTTGTAGTAGGCGCATATCAAGGGAACAATAGAAGGTAATGAGGACGAATCACTGACTTAAGGTGATCTGGATCCATCGGTAAGTAAATATCACATGCCTAAGAAGAAAGGATGCAGGGCGAAGCCAGAGGCTGGAGGCTATATCCTGAAGAGATGTGATGTGTCTGTACTGGGAAGCTAAGCGATTCCAGGGCTTGTTCTCTGGCTCTGAGGCCAAATGGCCAATTTAGTTATATTCATATAATTAGACTGACCTGCTCTGGGTAACAAGACAGCCTCATACAAACATTTTATTGGGAATGGTCCCTGGACTGTGGTAACTTTCCAGACAGGTCTGTGACCATTCTAATGATTTAGTGCATAGACAATCAAGTTCTAGTGCACAAGCTTGGGCTTTTGTTACTTTATGGAGACATAACCTACGACTCAAACAAGAACTGAAAGTCACAGGAAGTAAATGAAGTGCACAGTGCAGTCCTGCACCCAAAAGAGCTGTGCTACCTTGGCTACGTAAAGCTGAAATCTTAAGACAACCATGTGAAAGCCACATTACTTCTGTATTTTTCACTGACTGCTATTGAACCAACAGTTGCGATGTCTTTGGATGAAGAGGGCTATTGATCAATTGAAGCGGGTTTAAGAAGAGCTAAGACAACGGTTGAAGGAGCATGGAACATACTGCATGGTAAATGCCCTCAGGAGACATTTAGCTTAAAAATAGAAAAAAAATTCAGGGGCGGATTTCTCAGTTTCTGAGTAGTCTCTACTGCAGGATGCAAGATGACATACAGATAGTAGAGGTAAAATAAGGTCATTTTTCTTGCACAGGACTCAGTGTTGCTTTAACTAGATTTTTCAAGTGTCCAACCTTTGTCAGCTATCTCTACCCTACATTGCAATTTGCAGTGCAGACGTAGGCTTTGAGGCAGATACTTGATAGGGGATGGTTCTTCTGCAGAGAGAGTTGAGGACAAATCCAATAAACAGTGAGATTTCTGTACAGTGAATCATTGTACACCGAATCACTAACCAATGCCCAGTCCTAGGTGAGCTGTCAGCTCAAAGCTGCCACTTTCATCACTTCATAATTTATGAAGTCGCTGCATTCACTGGGTAGAGGTATTCCTTCTGTCCTTTTCAAGATCCTCGCTACGTGAGTACTTACTTGATTTTTTTGTAGTTGCTCTATGTCTTGATTTTACATATCAAATAATCAGACATAGAATTTGTAAAGATCCTTGTCTATTCTGGTCAGCATGATGAGACTCTGGTTATTATTATTATTACCAGTGGTTTGGTTTTTTACATTGTGAGGGTCAATAAGTGTTTATAAAAATCCTTGAACATATAATACATGTGACAGTGAAAAAATGCTACAAATAAATTAAACTCTAGTTACCAGATTATGAGATATCTCAAACTGTATCAGTTAGATTATCAGATCATTATAGGACATCTGCATTCCAAAAAACGAGTTTAGACTTAAGCATCAAAATAATTTGTGGATATATTTTTAAACCATTCTATCTGAATGATAAAAAATAACTTACGCATCTCACTCCTCTCTTCCCAAACCCATCTTGAAAGCTATGAAGTATCTGATTAATATTTTAGGCCTTTGTAATTTCTGAAGACAACAAGACTCGGAAATAAAAGTACCTTTTGGACACTGAGTAATTAGGACCACACTTCCCACCTACATTCATTAAAACAGGGATACTTGTGAAGCCCTTGTACAGGAAGTTATTACTCACTGTTCTTGATTTTCCTATGATGCACATCATTGAGAAAGCAGCATCTACACCACCCAAAGCTCTGGTGCAATGTGAATATCGGAGAGCGTGTGCTGCCTGCAGTGCGGTCATAAGAAGGTGGATTGGATAAGAAATTCCTTACTTCAGAAGGTTGCTCGCATTACAGAAATGATAGACAGTAGCCATGGTATTAAAAATATACTATATACATCCCTCTAATTTAGGTTTTTAGGAGATCAGTGTGTATATGATGACAGGAGCCGGCCAGTGGCACTGTGATAAATGTAAGGACCTCCTGAAGCTCCTTGGGGCGCTGCCTGGGACACATGATTGCCTCTTGGGGTGCCCAGTGTTCTGAGCTCTCTCATTTGAAAGCTGCCTGAACTACAGTAGGCAGAAAAGTACTGTGCTAAGGATACCGTGACAGCCTTCATCCACAATTCCTGTGGTTTAATTGCCTTATCTCATAGGATTATTTTACTGTAACTGACATGAGTTGCTGATAAATGAAGACATTGTCACAGCATACCACAGCACAGCAAAACACAGCACAGCAAAACACAACACAGCAAAACAGCCCAAACCATATTCAGCCTTCCTAAAACTGAGTAAGACCAAGTCTTGCCTGGACTTACGCTTAACTAAAATTGCAGAGCAAGGTGGCATAATCAATTGACTTTTACAGCAGGGAGCCATGACAGAGTGGCAGTCTCCCTTTAAAGGCAGTGTTACTCCGGTACACTCCCTTCTAGTCTGTACGTATAGAGTTAGGGCTATATAGAGTGGTCCAGCTTGTGATGTCTCTCATATTTCAGCAAGCACAGAGCTGGTATCACTGGAGAGAGCAGCCAAGCTGCTTTAAATGAAGCTGCTTTGGTGGCAGAAGCTGCATAGCTGTCTTAATGCATCACTCACTAATTTACTCCCTTTCTCACTGAAGAAACTGGGCTAGATATATAGTATTTTTGCATGGAGAAAGATCACGCAATGCAGATGTAGTGTTCAAGATGTCTGAGTGTCTTTAAGTAATACATAAATGCTTGGGTTTAGGATTTAAGATTTTATTAACCTTTTATTTCTATTCCACCTCCCTATCTGTAATTCCCCACACACATTCTGTCTAGAAATGTACTGGTTTGTAAGAACCTACTGTCATTTGCTTACAGAGTAAATAATTTTGATTGTATGAAAGGTAAGAAGCATTTCATTCATGTTTTATAAACAAGGTACTTAAAGACAAAGCTATCACTCAAAACTTATATGAAGATACGATAGAATCAATCTTAAACTGATTGCATTACTTTTACTCTTTTTTTTTTTTTTTTAAATTTAACCCCAGATTCATTAATATTCCAGAACAGCACAAATTATTCAAAGCATACCCGTCATTTAAATTGAGTTTACATCTACTTTGCATCACCAGAGCAGTGCAAAGCAGATAAAGCATGCTAGGGTTTGGCGGACCAGCGTTTAGCTGCTGAGGCCCAGGTTACACGGTGGCTGGGCAGGAGGGGCACTGCAGACCCTGAGTTCATCTCTGTGTGTGCTTTAAGTGTTCCCCCAGGTTCCTGCCACGGTCACACTGCCTGGCTGCTTCCTTTGTGCACGTTAGAGACAGCAGCAGTGCCAAGGGAAACCTTTTGAGAGCAGATACCCGACTTCAGGTCGAGACACAAAATCTTTGCAGAAAAGAGATCCCTGAATTGGTTAACTTGACAGAGGATGGGAGCCAGACTTACAGGTACCCCCTGCCTCAGACCCACTGTAGCCAAGATCCGCAGAGACGCTGAGATGAAGTGCTGAGCTCCTTCGGATGGTGCAGTAGCCCCCCAGGAGTCAGCAGCAAAACTACTCACACAAGCCTACTTACAGCCTGCATAGTTATAGCCATTAGCTACAACCATGAATAGATAAACTTAATTACAACTTCATCTATTCATTTGTTTTTATACCCTATGCACAAGCTTTTAATTAATTAACAGTATGGAAAGTTTGATTGCATTATTTTATTAGTAAGACAACTTAGGACAAAGAAGAGGTCAACAGAAATGCAAAATTCCTTGAAGGATGTAGTTTTTAACTAATTTTAACTCAAGCTAATTAGCACATGAATTTTTTGTTCTTAGAAAACTCCTTCTGTAGTCACAGAGCAAGCACTACAAGTGTGGTGAGATTATATTTTTCATTTAAAAAGCTGAAGTTGAGACCTTTGTACAAGTGCAAAATAAATCCCTGCCTGCCATCACGGAGACATGATCAGGAGGGAGCTAATGGAACTGTGATGAACATCTCTGTAAGAGCGAATACTGTTTTACTTAGTACACTTCTAGCGTATTCCTAAGAATCTCCATATGTTTCGTACTTAAAGGCATGCCTGTGAAGCATTCAAGAAAGTGGTATTTAAAAGATACAGGATTGTAAAATTTATTCAAGCTAATGTATTTTCTGTGAAGGAAAGTTGATATACTTATGTATATATATATATGGTTTGCCACATACACACACACACACACACATACACACAGATATGCCATTTATAAGTGGAAATTCATTCCCATATTTAGTTTGAAACTGGTTTCAGTCTGAGACTGGCTGACATCCCTCCTGTCCTGTCTTCATAGTGATACCACTCACTCTCTTCTTTTAGTTTTTTGGGAGATGACGATTACAGCATCTGAGGTTGCCAGTATTTTAGTTTTTGTGAAGGATTCCTCAACTCACGTGGGTTTCTACTGTTCTCCACTTGTCCACATTCTGCTGTGGATTGTGTTGCTCCAGGTTGGGTCTGCTGCTGATTTCAAACTGTGACAACTTCTGGGTCTTTGGGCCTGGGCTGTGCTTTTGTAGTTCTCTGGTCTCTTATTCCTTTATTATTATGAGGAAATCAAAGCAGGGCTACCAGTGAGATCAGGGAAGCTTTCTGCGACGTTGGTCTGATCAATACTAGTGCTCCTCAAGCATGATTCAAACTCAGTAGTACTCTTGGGGAGACAAACTTGTGTCACAACTCCTTCCAAATCAGTTAGATTTTATGGGACATTTAAACTTTACCTTTGAAACTATGCTTATTGTTCAATATGCACATCTTATAATGAACATTACACAGAACAATTAGAAGTGATGCTCATTCAAATGTACAGAGTTTACGGAGATATGTCCCTTGACGTGTATCTTGTGCTTTGTATGTAATATACTTCCTAAAAATTATAAATTGCAGTTTGAGAATAAAACATTTAATTTTATTTTCAGGGTAGGTAGAGAACTGGATTAGGATGGGCAATTTTTCACCAAGCTGTCAGTCAGATTTCAATTCAAATCAATAGAGCAGGGAGTTAATTTTCAACAGACAGCGTTTCAGTAGCCTTCTTGAAATGAGTTCATGGGTTCAGGGCAATTCTTTGTGCACAAGTGTCCATGTTGCATAACAAGAAAAAGAATGACTATTCTTATCTGTAGATTTCAACATGAAGAAGACTGAGGGCTGACTATGGCTTTACACCCCTAGGCAGACCTCTCAACTCAGCGATAGATAAAATGAAGGGACTTGATCTGCCAGCGCTGTACCTGCTCTGGTGTGAGAGGACACCGCTAGCACCTTGTACAGCCACAGTGTGTGCTCCTTGTCACATACGAAAGCTACAGAGGACTGAAGGAAATTATCAGGCAGCAGGTTCATAGCAAACAGAAGGAAGTACTTTTTTACACAAAGCATAATTAAATTGTGGCGCTCATTGCCACAGAATGTGGTTGAGACCAAAGTATAAATGGATTAAAAAAGGGAGTAGAGAAATTCAAGGGCTTATTAAATATGATGGTCTGTGAGCAAACCCCAGTTTAAGAAATCCCTGCACTACCATTTGCTGGAACTTAAAAGGATACACCAGGAAAAGATGTCTCTATACCAATCCTGTTTCTTACATTTTTCTCCCTTCAGCATCTGCTAATGACTGTAGTCAGAGCCAGGATATTGGACTAGATGTCCAACTCACTATAGCAATTTTTTTGATCATATGCTTTTAATCAAATTATGTTCTTATTTTGGCTACTTAAAAGGATCTAAGGCCCTGACGAAGAAAGGCATTTAAACGTCTAACGCTTACGTACTTTAGGGAGGTAGGTACTTGTGTATGTCACAGCCTTCGTGTCTTAGGCCGTAAACTTATTGGGGTGGGGCACATGTATCTTTTATTAGGATTTTGCTTATTCTGAGCATGAACTCAAATAAAAAAATATATATTTGATAACAGTGATAACGGTGTGTAACAGTGTTTCTTTATAAAGGTTAAATAATTTGTTTGCCTAAATGGCTTGTGCCACAGGAAAATTCCCTAGTGATTTACGTAAGGATGATGACACTAGCATCCACTGATGTGAAAAAGAATTAATTTCCTTTATAGAACTCCCCACATTTGCAATGCATGAATATTACATTTGTAGAAAGCTATTTATCACCTGTTACCCATAATACTATCGCCAGACGATATGTAACTTACTTACATTTACCTAGCAGGGTATTTGAGATTTCATCCATTTTGCAAAAGCATCTGGCTGCAAACCTATGACACACGTTGGTGAAAATCCAGATACGTAAATGAAGAAATCAAATACCGAAAATCCTAAATTTTACTCCTACCAGTTCTAAGCCTGACAGTGCGGGTAAGGTTTCCTTGTAAATCAACAAGAGGTGGCTACAAATTCTGCAATACCGGGCTGAGAGCTGAGCAAGCTAGGCAACCTCAGCTTTCTTAATTGCGGGCGGTTTCATCCCAAGGAGAGGTGAAGAACCGCAGGAGCCGCACACGGCGGGGTTCGGGCGCTGGGGCAGCGTTACAGCATCCCCCGCCGCACCGGGAAGCGGCGGCGGCGGCGGCTGCTGGTGTTTCCCCGGGCGCAGGGAAGCCCCGTGCTGGCCCTGCCACGTCCCGCTCTGCTCGGCACCGGCACCGGAGCCGGGACCGGCGCCGGACCGGGAGCATCCCCTGCCCCGCCGGCCGCGCCCGGCCACCTGCTCCTCTCGCCGCCCCCGCCCGCATCCCGCCGACATTTCCCAGGGAGGGGCGGCGGGAAGGAGGCCGGGGCAGAGGGATGGCGGTGCCGCAGGGTACGGCGGGCGGGGGAGGCTGGGTGCCGCCCGGGGACCGCGGAGGGCGGTGCGGCCGGGGACCGCGGTCCCGGGCTGGGGGCGGCCCCCGCCACCTCCCCTCGCCGGCACGGCCGGGGGGCTCCCCGGCCCCGGCCCGGCCCGGTGGGGGCAACGGAGAAAGGGGGCCGGGGGGACGGATGGGAAAGCAACTCTTGATCTTAGAGCAACGGCTCGTTTGC
Source organism: Larus michahellis (assembly GCF_964199755.1). Taxonomy (NCBI): domain Eukaryota; kingdom Metazoa; phylum Chordata; class Aves; order Charadriiformes; family Laridae; genus Larus; species Larus michahellis. The sequence goes on from NC_133898.1 coordinate 62,299,961, forward strand.
TCACCCTCAGCTTCCGCCGGTTCCTCGGATTAAAATAATAATAACAATAATAATTACAACACCTCCCCCCCGGCCAAACAGACCCGCGTTACAGGGAGGGGAAGGTCAAGAGGAAAGGCAGGAGGAGCGCTGCCTCATCTACGAGCCGGCGGCTGTCACACCGCCAGCCCGTGCCCCCGGCTTCCCCGGGGGCGTCCCGGTCCCTCCCCCTCCCCGGGCTGGGCAGCATCGCCCGGCGCGGCGGATGCCCCGCGGCATCGCCCGGCGGAGCCGCGGCACCCCCAGACGCAAACCCCGGGGGATGGGGGGGAGGGTTCGGCGGGGGAGGGCGCGGGCAGAGCCCGGCGGCACCTCTCCCCACCCCTTTGTGCACCGCGGGCAGGGAGACACACAGGCGCACAGACAGACAGACAGACAGACACACACACACACACGCACCCCACCTTGCAGCCTCGGCGCAGCAGCCGCCCGTTGTTACACACGTACACACACACACGCGCGCGCGCGCGCGCACACACTGACACACAGCCGGTCCCCCCGGTGAATGCATTTTCTGTTGCACTCCGCCGCCCTCCATCCATCCTCCCGCTCGCCTCCCTCCCTCCTCTTCCTCTTCCTCCCCCCGTTTGGTCGACGTTCCCCCCACCACCGCCGCCTTCTCCCCTCAACTCAGTGCATCAGTAGAAAGCAGACATTTTGATGCCGTTTGACACGGTTCAGGCTAAAATAAAAGCGGAGCGCCTTACCCACCCCCGCCCGGCTGCGTGCGGCTGGCGCTGAGCGATCCCGGGAAGGGTTCGGTGCGGCTCGTCCCTAGCGGAGGAGGAGCGGGGCTGCTGCCATCCGCCCAACTTCAGCACCCAGCCGGCGGGGAGAGGCGGGCGGCGGCGGGCGGACGGCAGGCAGGCAGCGGGAGGGAGGGAGGGAGGGAGGGAAGGAGGGAGGGCGGCGGAGAGGGAGGGAGGGATGGAGGGAGGGTGCGAGGAGCGGCGCGGAGGCAGGCAGCCTCCGCACATGCGCCCTTCCCACCGGCGGCGGCGGCGGCGGCGGGAGTTTCCCCGCTTGGCCCCGGCGGGTGAGTCACGACCCGCCCCGGTCCGGCACCGGCTCTCGCTCGACCATGGCGGTGTTCGGCCGGGCTCCGCCGCAGGTCCCGGGGAGGCTCCCCGGGCAGCCACGGCTCTCTGCGGGGCGGGCGGCGGGTCCCCGGGGGCCGTCAGCGCGGCGGGGGCCGGGGCAGCGGGTCCCCCCCGCACCGGGAGGCAGCATCCCAGCCTCTGGCCTGGAACGGTGTTAACGGCAGGAGCAATACACCCCGGTGGTAAAAAGTGAAACGCTAGCGGTGCTGGGCTCCTGCTTGTTTTTATTCCTGTTCGCACGTTGGCATGTCCAAATAGAAGAAAAAAGAAAAAAAAAGTAGGTGAATAAACCGCTATCCAACTCTTCGTTCTCCTTCTGCAGCCGAGAGAGAGGCAGGGATTTAGTGGCCGAGTAACTTTTGGATGTCGGGCACCTGAAGCCCGATGCCTAAATCAAGAGCAACCGTGGATGTGTAGGTTGACACCATGAGAATCAAGACCAGGATGCTCTGAAAATCTGGCTCTGAATCCTGAATCCTGCCAGGTCTTTCTTGCCAGTTAGTTTGTCCCAGTTTTCCAAACTCCAGTTTCCAAATTTTGGCTCAACAGAAAACATTATTTAGCTTTCCCACTGCACCTTAAAAATCTGGAGACTGATACGCCTTAGGACAACAGCTCTGGAAAAATACGTATTTGGCATCTGAATCCTGTCAAATCATGCCACGAATCCAGAAATGTGAATATCTGAAGAGAGAAAACTTTGCTGCATTTACCACTTTGCCAAAACAACAGGCAAGATGGTACAAAAAGGCACAAGGCTGGATTAAGGTGGTACTGTGCCTTGCCAACAACCTGTATTAATTCTCTTCACAAAGCTGGTCTAGACGCTTGTGTATTCCATCTAGATCCCAAAGTAGAGTGCTACAAAAACTGAAGCCAAAACTGCATGTATGTTAGTAGGGCTGAAATTAAAAGGATTGGACACAGTCCAGAAGGGCTAACTTGCATGAGAGCCATAAGATCACGGGCACAGCAAAACCATCTCAGCTCCCAGGAATCTGTATTCAAAACATAACTAATTTAACAATGTGGCAGTAGCACTCATGGCTCTGTGGCTTACTTTTTGACTTCTGGGATAGAAGTTTCAAATTCTGAATCATAAGGACAAAAGTCAGTGTTAACCTCCCTGAACGTCACTCCTCATGAAACCGTCACTTCTATTTTCTTCTGATCTTGATCCTTGTGGAGAAGTTTGAGGACTGAAGGTCATAACTCTGCTTGATACCAAAGGCTGTTGGCTAACCGAAGGCACTTGTTTCACTGATTCTATATCAAAATTATATGCAAAATATATATGCAAATATATATGCAAAATTTTTGCAGTCTCTGTCCTCTTTGTCTTATAGTTGCTCATACCTTTTCACCTTTTCCCTGGCAAACATCCCCCTCTGCTCCTTGTGTATCAACAGACTTCTCTCCAATTGTTCAGCCAATTTAAAATAATTAAACTAAGAGCAACTGATATTTAGCTTGATGTTTAAGCTTTTCTTTAAGACTTGAAGAAGAGCTTGAGGGCCTGAAAAATTGTTTTTTCCAACTATCCCAAGTGTCCTAATAAAAATGCTACCTACACATAGAGTCTTGCCCTCAGAAAATCAGGCCATTTTTAGTTACATGCCTAAATAAAGATGTAGGTGTAACTCCAAGTTAAACATCTGAGTGCATGGCAGTATGGAAATCTTTATGGAAATTTAGCTTACATTCCTTTCTTCAGAAATAGTGCTCAGAAGAGTATTAAAAAGGATAAAACATATTCATGAAGAGTTAACAGTGTTTGTATTTGTTAATTGCAATGATTAAACTACTGCTTGGGTATCTTCCTACAGCTTTAAAGAGCACCAGTTCTATTCTAAGGCCTCAATTCAGAAAAGCCTCGATGTTTAGGAAATAGTCTTAAGCTTTGTTTAACGGTAAGCTCATATGGTGGATCTTATTGACCTCAAACTGATGACAGTAAGCCTTCAGTGGCTGCTTAATATTAGGAAGATGGTTCTATTCTGACCGAAGCTATGAAACCGATCAAAGCAAGTGTCTTCTCCGGAAGATTTAGTAGGTAGATAGAAGGTATATGCAGATGCTCAACGTAAAAGGGAGACTGAGTAATCGGTAGGAAAGAAAGGAAATTATTTTATCTACATAACAGAAAAAAAAATTAAAATTTTATAAGTTTGAAAATGCTATGCTTAAAATGTTTAAATGAATAAAAGACTTCAGCTTTTTATGAGTCTTTTAATGTTTCCCACAGCTCTCAACAAGCCCAGCTATTCCTATTTACCATAGTTTCCTGCATCGAAGCCATTCCTTGACGTTGCTTGAACTCCTCTTTGTAAATCCACTTCTTTTCAATAGCTGTTCAGCCACTCTGTTCTGACCGCTGCCTAATCCTTCTGCCTATTTCAGAGCCCTGCAATTGCCTGCAATGACTTTTTCTTCCAGACATTTCTATCCTCTCTCCCTGGTTCGTGTGTCTTGTTGCGGGCTTCTTTCATTTCTTAACCCAAACAATTTGATTATTACCATGCATTCATTGTTGTGGTTTGTTTTGGTTTTTTTTAGTAAAACCTGTTGTCATTGTTTTTCTAATGAATTGTCACTGACTTTTGAGAAAAGAGGCATGGATGGAGTAATGCATTGTAAAAGGACTTGTAAGAATCTAGAACATTGTGTACGTGGGAAGGCTTTCTGTACAAAGATTACACACAAATTTAATAAAATCATTTTATTTCAACTTTGTAATCTTTAATATCTGGATTCCTGTTGACTTTAATGGACATGAAGTTAGGTTCCTTATTTTCTAGTATTAAGTCTACATAATTATTTATTGACTGTATAATTTCAGTTTACTTTATATTTTACCTGTAGAATACAAGATGTTTAAAATTTGTCATGGTCATGAACTCTTTAAGATAACATTCAGGTAACAGCAGTCTACCTATCTTCAACTTAAAAAAAAATAAACTAAGGCTATCATTAAAACAAATCAACAGTCAAAGACTTCAAAATGATCAGAAAGCTATGATCTTCTTTCATGTCCCCACCATTGCCTCAATGTGATACAAAATGAATTATTTAAAGTATGCCTGAGCCACATGTATTTTTTTCTCTGTAAGCAGCAGTATTGCAACAGCTTCAAGACGCTTATGTTTGTAGCATCAACTAGGCAATGGGTTAGGAAAATGTGCTGTATTTTATAGATGAATATCTATAAATAAGTATAATAGTATAATTAAGTATAATAAGTATATAGAGATGATATATATTTCTGGTCTGCTTTATGGAAAATACTGCTTTGAATCTTTCTTAGCTATGTCCATGCAATACCATGGCTCTTTTACAGCCATGGCTGTTTATAACTATCAGGCTGTCCAATGCCCTTTAACAATATTAGGAAGAGTTTAAGGAATTAAATAGATCTTTCCATGCTGCTATGCAAAAAAAACATGAAAAAAATCAACAAAAAACCCCACCAAAACCCCAATATAACTCTTCCTCTTTGACACAAAGCAAATGAGTTGAAAAAGTGATCATCTTCAGTTGGCTATTTGGGTGGAAAGCTGGCTCACAAAACGTAATTAGAGCTACAGCATCTCAGTGTTACAGGGATTTACTCTAGCAGTAGCAACAAATCTAACAAACCCAGAGTCTGTCTCTGAGAGTCCACTTTCAGATTTCCTCAAGCGACATTTATAATTTGCCTTGTTTATATGCAGAAACAAAGGCTTCAGAAGTCCCCTTATTAAAGAACTGCTCTTTGCAGATGGCAGTGCACTTGTAGCTCACTTGGAGCAAGACCCAGAGATAATGACATCTTGTTTTGCAGCTGTTTCTGTTAACTTTGGCTGAGCAATCAGTATTTCAAAGGCTGGTGTTATGTGCCAACAGCCACCAAAACCCAAAAGTCTGTTGGCTCAAATGAGAAGAAAAATGTCACTGGCACTAAACTGAAGAAATCAGACTGAACCACAGCACGGGTTCTTGAGAGAGCTTCCTATGGGCTTGAGCTACCCTGGTGGTCTCTTGATCCTAGCTTAGTAATAAACTGCCATTATCATTTTACCTTTTCACCAAATATATTCTTCCATCCCAAGCTAGACAAAGATTCCTAGCACTGTTCCTAGAGCTAAATATATTTTATCCCCCATCTGTAGAGTGAATAGGTTTTGAAAGGTTTCATTGCACAGAAGTGGGAGATGGAGATTCACTTCAGTAACCAGGTGATCCGACCACTCTGCAGTGAAACACTTCTGGTCTTTAAGTGGAAGTGAACAGAAAGGACCAGTAGATGATAAGTAATTTTTTAAGGCTAGTAGTCATAAAACCCACTTATATCTCCCAAGAAATGATGCTTGGATGGCAAGAAGTACACCGTACTTTGAACATGTCGGCTTCTAGCAAATGGTAATCCCAAGGTTATGAGTGTTCCTAAATTAACAATAAATTATCAAGATTAAAGTTCAACAATGAAATGCTAGTTTTTACTTAGCTTGCCGATCCACAAACTCTTTAATATTTCTCTTTAATAATGACCTGGTTACTCTTAAAGGTCATAGGACATACATAATGCCATTTCCTTAAAACTTTGTTTTGTCTCACTAAAAAGATGAGTAAAAGTTTTAAAATATGATCCTGAATCAAGAAAGCCTTTAAACACATATTTACTCTCAGTAAATGGAACTTAAATATAGATGTAAAGGTAATTCTATACTTAAGAAGTTGCATAAAGGTAACACGTACTTGATTGTTTTCTCAAAAGGGAGTTTATATTTTCTGTTGTTTTTTTACACAGTTTGTAATCTTATATATTTTGCTGAGGGTAAAATGAAAGCACAAAGACTTCTGGTTTATGTGTTCTTTTTTTACCTAGTTTGTCTACTTCGTGTTTCCATGAAAATCACAATTAAGCTGAAACTAAAGGCCAGAGTGCAAATAATAACAGGAAAAAGCCCCTCCACCTCGTGACACAACGTGATTATAAGAGTTTACATTGTGGAAATTAAAGAAAAATTCAGTTATGGTGAGACTTAAAACCTCCAAGCATTTGAAACCAAAGAATATGGGTGAATACAAGCTCACCTCTCAAAACAGGCAAATTTTTTAGGTGGAGATTTGTACCTGATCTAGAACAAGGTAGATGTACTGGACTAAAACTGGAAGAGTTTGGGTGGTATCTGTTATCTATTATAAGCATGGGCAATGTGTTCGGTATAATGTGAAGAAATTAATTTTGTGTCCGGTAATTAAATTAGCCAATTTCTTTTCATTGTTATTTTTGAAATATATGCAATTGACCTGTCAGAGTTGTTAGCAGCAACCAGAGCTGGGATCAGAAGCACACATGAGCGTCCACTTGGAGCTTCTGAGACAACCAACAAGATTTTTTTTTCAAGGGGAAAAAAAAGGGAAGCTGAGACCCTCCCTTTCCTCAGTGCCCTGTGAGGCAGGTTTTGCAGCCCTCAGCTACCCAGAATTTATTATGCAGCTGAAGGAGCAGCGTGAGCAGCTTCCTGGGCTATGGACCCTCTCATCCATCCCCACTACGTGCGGTAGGAGTTTATTAACTCAGCCCAAAGCCTACCAATTTGAGCATCTGAGAAGCAACTTTCCTGCCCGGCTCTGGCGTCAGTCACAGGCTGGTGCCAGAGGTTTGTGTGTTCCCACAGACCCCAGACACATGCAGTGTCCTTAGTTCCATACAACCAGGATGTGCCCTGTGCTTGCTGCCTGCGGCTGCACCCCTGAGCCCACCATCAGGGATCCAGCTTTGGTCCTTCTTCTGCTGCCAGCCTTGTTGGCTTCAACAGTCAACGCCATATCGCCTGGTGAAAGCACTTCTCTGATCTTGTTTCCCTCTTTGAAGAAGAATCCTCGCAAAGTCATATGGATTTTAATGGCTAGGAATCAGCATCTGACCGTAATGTGAAAAGATTCCTTACCACAAACTAGACACGTTTTCCCCTTCTTCTTGGATCGGCTCCACAACCTGTGCACTTCACATGTAGCTGCGGTGATGGCGAGCCCCAGAGCAGTGGTGGGAACACCCTGGGAGAAAAGCTTATGAGAATCCGTGCTGCCCTGTCTGTCATAGCACAGCTGTCCTCCCCCTTTGAAGCATCTGTTCATCTGGCTTTTGGATCAATGAAGAATCCAGATGAAAAAGTCTCATCTGGCTGTCCTTCCTCTTGTTCGCCGAGAGATGGAAGCAGAGCACTCCCTCTCCGGTGCCAGGCCACTGCGCTCTACCTGTGCCACTTAGAGCCCTTCAGATGGGGGGAAATAATCTAATGATATGATTCAACACAGCAGATTACTCAGCATTCACACACATGCTCCTCTTTAGAGGATGTCTGGTCTTTCTACCGTTTTTTGTATTTGCACATAAATAACACTGTTCTCTGGCTGGTACTTGCGATTTTCTCTTTGTGATCTATAAGCTGAAACTTTTTGAAGTAGAAGTCACAGACAGTCCACACAAGGTGATTTTGGTAAGTAATCTCTAGCAGATGTAACAAAGCAAATAGGCAAATGTCACTAAATTGTCCTTGTGAATGATGCCTCAAGTATTCTATAACACATGCTTTTGTGGTATCCCTCTTCAAACCAATAATAAATGGAAATACGAACTTCACTCTTTGTCTGGTAAGCTCTTCTACAAATACTGTCAGATAATTTAATGTGTGTATGTGTATATTAATGTGCTTGTACTTGTCAATAAAGTCTGACAAAAGTAATTGGAGATTTCTGCAAAATCAGAAAAAATGGCTTTGAAACGGATTGCAAGGTATTATTTAGTCTGTTGCCCACAAGGAAATTTCAGGCCCTTCTTGGATCATTTTATTAACTAATTGCTTTTGGCTGTATCTTATCGCTTGTCTGAGTATTTGGAAAAAGGGATCACAGCAGCATTTGTATATGATGTAAGAATAACGAACTGGTCACTGCTCTGGTCAGAAAGCCTTAAATTTCCATAATACAGATGAAATAATTTCTATTTGAAAATAGCCTTCTAATAAAAGTTATGAAAGCAAAATCCATCAGTCCTTAGAGATCAATGACTTCATGATCTTAAGGTACAACTCCCAGGTGAGATACCAAACAACAGACTTTGTAGATGGGCACGGATTTGGCCTTGTGAGAGGCTCACAGGTAGGACAGAAATTTGTTTTCAACCTATTTGCGAAAAACATTTTCAGCAAATTAGACCCCCCCACAGAAGAGATGTGCCATGTGCAAGTGCCGTGGCTTTCATTGCAGTTGTCCTCCAAAAACCTCGGGCCTCTATTTTTTTGGTTGTCATTCCTCCTCACCCACTATTTTTTTTTCCTTCTTTTTGCTTTGGCTGAGAATAGCTACCGGCAAAGCCAATGCAAAGCAAGCTTTTGTCAAAGCTCCACTAAAATTACCATTTTGCTTCAATTTAAGTTTTCTGCAGCAAAATGGAAACTTAGAGGCAATTTCCTGACTTCTGAAAGAGTCTCCTGAAAATCAAAAGACAGTTTCCCTGTCGGATTTTCCTGCACGATTAATTTAGTCTTTTATCTGCAAACAAACGGCTTGATCCAAACACTGAGAGATCAGGAGGTCTGTCACCTCCACGTCCTTCCCACAGAACAACAGAATGATGTTGACCTGCGAGGGTTACATGCAGCTGGTCCGAGGATGGTGCTTCTCAACCTCTCTTATTAGAGACAGTCTAAATTCTTTTGAAAACATCCCAGTGCCTATGTAGTGTTTCTACACTCAGCTCAAAATTAACATAAATTCTGAATGCTCTCATACAACTTGCTTTTTCCCAATTTAGGTTCTTTTCTCAATTGCAGGTGTCCGGGTATGTAGGATGTGTTCCGTTTCCTTTTTCCCCATAGTCATTTTGCAAGGCAACCCCAAGCTGAGCAGCAGTGGCATATGCACACTCTCCTCTCCCAGCATCACAGCAGTAGGCTGCATCAAGTCCGGTCCAGCCACATCACTGATGCTTTGAGAGATTTGCAGCAGGTGAAAAATCGGGCAATGGGTGAAGGTCCAGCAATTTGCAAAACACTAATTTGAAAACACGCTGGTTTGTGCAAAATGGCTTTTTTATGGCTCCATTTGGACTCGTTTAGCTTTTTGTTTCTGTTATTGCTCTTGCAGTCTTACTGACCTCTGACTTTATGACTCCTTTTGGAAGACTGGAAACTGCACTCTGACTATCAGGAGAGGTGGTAGTCCTTTATTTCATCTGCGTATCATTTTAAATGTAACCAAAGTCCTGAAGCAAGGGTGTAACAGCAGCCATATTCAGGGACTTCTGCCAAGCGGTGACAACGGTAACAAGGCTGAGGGAAGCAGCGTGGCATTTGGCTCCTATGCTTTTAGTCTTCATTCTTCATATTTTAGGACTATTTCATGTCCTGAACTTATAGCTCATTTAGAGGGTAAAAGAGAGGGTAAAAGAGGTTGTGCCTTACTTGTACAACTGAAAGCATTTACATTTGAATATGTCATAATTATGACATCAATCCAAATTATAAGACAACCTGTAAGTTTGTCACTCAACTAGGCACCGTGATTTAATGAGCTGAGCACATGACTGGAAGCTAACAGGCTGCATGTGATTACTATTCATATATGGTTATTATGTACCTGTCAAAACTCACTTCCCTAAGTAGACTCCTGGACTAGTCTTTATTTATTTAAAGACTTTTAGACTAGTCTATATTTATTTAAACATGATAAAGCAATTCCAAAGTTGTACCCAGACAGCCACATAACTTCATTATTTCATTTTTAGCCTCCTTCCCTCAAAAAATTTCCTGTATTTATTATCTTCTTCTGTTGCTCTTGTGTTGAATTAACATGTCATTTCTCTTAAGCAAGACTCCATCTTTATTTTCTAATGCATATGCCTACAGCACTATGAATAAAAAGGAAAGAGCTTGCCATCATGTCAGTGGTTTAATATTGTACCGTCTGATGGATCTAATCCATAAACATGACTACAATAATATTGTAGAGAGAAATGTGAACTCACACTCTTTGTTCAGGAAGAATCACTGTGAGCTCCTAAAATGAAATCAGCCAAAACCGTCTCTCCCTTTTGAAATTGTTGGCTAGAATCTAATCTAGGGCATATTACTGTAAATCCTGAGAAACTCTATTTAATTTAATACAATCCAGAATGACAGTGTGGTAAATATGTGTGAATGTATCCTCCATAATAAAAGATAATTGATAATCACTAGGAAATTTGTATCTGTATGAAGTCAAAATCTGCCCACCAAGTTTCTTCTTCCCCTCCATGAAACAAACATCTTTCAGCTCTAGTTTGTCTCAAAAGTAAGACAGACAGCACTATAAACACGCTGTGGCCAACATCACTGTTTGCATATGTAAAAATCCAGCTTTTTAAGATCAATTGCTTGTTTGCTGAACCTGTCTGAAGCCTAACTCAATAGATGGCATGGAGCTGCTATTGCCCGGTAAAATACTTCAGACACAACAAACAAAAGGAAACAGAGTCTATTTGAGAAGAATGATACCGTTGTTTTTAAGAGCATTTCAATGCCTGTCACAATTCAGAAGGCAACAGACCAGAACTTGAACAGCAACCTTAGCCTGAAAAGTGAATGTTTAAAAATGGCACCCTCTAACCAAAAAAGCCTGTTCCCAAGATACAATCAGAGCTATAGTGGAGAGGAAGCATCTGGAAATTTAATCGTGCTAAGGAACACTACAAAGAATTCCAAAGCACCACTTTATGAATCAAATCAAAGGGTGTAAAATGAAATAACATCAAAGCACCTTAAACTGTAGGGCCTCTTTTACACTCACCAACTGTTATTTACAAGATCCAGGCATTCTCCTGGCCGGTGTGTTGTCAGAGACAGGTAGATAAGGTTGCCAACATTAAAAAGAATCGCTTTTCAGAAATTACTCATGATTTTGGCTCAACAACCTGCGACACCCCGAAGCCTCTCATTTTTAGAGAGAAGGCGGGGAAAAGGAATGATCATGAGTTTTTGAAAGGCTGGCCTTTTAAAAACGTCTCAAGTTGGTTGCTTTAACTCACTATTTTATAAAAATCATGGTCACAGTTTGACCTCCATTATTATGATATAAATTAAAAAAACTCCACCAAATTCAATGGAATTGATTGAGCAGTAGTGCAACGTTAATTTAGGCCTGGATAGGATTCCCATGACATTTCAGATTCCATAGGCAGAAATATGAAAACATTTATTTTTCATATAAATCCCTCAGTGGATGAGGACATAGTCCAAGAAAGGGACCTTTGGTATACAAGCCTTTTTTTAAAAAAAAAAAACACAAACAAACAACAACAAAAACCAAACCAACAAATAATAAAATCTTTTCTCTCTTAGAAATTTTGTGATATTGCCAATAGTAGGAGAAGAGGACTGTAAGCATTGCCTGTGTATTTTAAAAATAATTTCTGCTCTGTTTGTCACAGTGTTACATGCTGAAGCATCCTGTAAGAGGCATACATAGTCACTGGCCGTAGGAGAATATAATACAAATGGTATTGTACATGCATGCACAGATACACAACACGTTTGGTGCCGAGGGCTTTCTGAGAAAACATTTTGATGAAAAAAAGAAAGACTCACGCAACTGGCCAGGCCAATCTTTTAATAGCCCTTTATAAATTAAGATCCTAGATAAAGACGTGCTTTCAGTTATACAACTCAGTCCATAAGTCACACGCCAAATTCAGATCTGCTTCACAACAGGGTAGATGAAGATGCGGTTCAGTACCTTCGCATTGGGAAAACCGCTTCATCAGTCTGCTTCTGTGCCTGAAATCTGCCCACACTAGAAGCCGAGCTGCCCTCCAGACCTCTTCTGCTTATGGAAAAGCCCCATCTCCCCCGCTACGACCAGGCTTGACCTTGTCAGCAACCGTCTTCTTCGACAGCATCTTTCAGAGGCTGTTAGACCATATGCTATTTTGGAACCTAGTACAAGGAAATGTGTCTGACTTTTCTGGTGATGCTGGCAGCTAGAGTACCGTTTGTAAGAATCTCTGCAACACCGGATAATCTGCTTGTGCCTACAGAAAATGGCAGGGAAGTTTTTAATTACCAAAGCTCTTAAGCCCTGACCCCATCTATCAATTTGCTGTGAGCCAAAGGTAAGTCCAAATGTAGGAGAATATCAGAAAATACTGTCAGCGAAACCAAAGGCTATTGGATGTGATTCCTTTATAAAATATGTATGGAAAGTAAAATGGTGGCTCCAGCAAATTTTACTATTAAGTGAATACAGTATTTCATTCCTTACCCACTCAAAGCTCCCCTGGGCTTTGCTGTAGAATAATTGTGTTGGAATTGGAAATGCAGTTTGTGTTTCAAAGTAAATAAAAAGGGAAGGTTTCAGATCATCCAATTTAAGAGAATAACAACATGACCAACACATAACAAATGCAATTGTAGGAGTGGGAGAATTTTGCTGATGAGAAGGAAAAAAGGAGAGGAAAAAATCAGAGGAAAAAGTGCAAAAGGGCTTAAACTTTATCAACTTGAGCAATTTCTTAACCACATTTCCAAATAAATACATTCTGTTCCTTGAACATTCTGACATTGTACTTTTTCTCCCTCCCTCCAAAGAAAAGAACATGAAGCTGAGAACCCAGCTTTGCTGCTGGCAGAGAGCTTAACAGTTCTGTGTAAAGGAGATACCAGCGCAGACCATCGGGACAGACAACTGTGCACGTCCATGCTTGTCTTATGGAGAAAGAGATGTAATTACTGAAGTTGGGATACCCAGCACTTAAGAGTCCAGTGGTTACTGAAATCAGCCGGAGCACTGAGTGTATAATTGGGGGAAGGGCTGTCCTATTTCACTTTAGGAACTGTGTAGCATCCCTGCTTTCTGACTAGCAAAGACAATGCCTGATTTCAGTATAATTAGATGTTAGCCTAGGTCCTATTTAAAAATTCCAGCATTCGTGATAGACATTTGTTATTTAGTGCAGCAGTGAGATTATGTGTGTCTGATGTGGTTAGCCAGAAGTACATTCTTCTGGTCTGTGCATTGTCTGTTCCTTATTGTGTGATGTTAGCCCCTGCACCCACAGAATTTCTGCCAGTCCAAACCAAAATGTCTATGCAAGCACCATGTCAACTAATGGACTCACTGGAACACTGAAATCAGATGCATAGTAATTAACATCAGCAGAAGGTTTAGAACTGAGGATGTGTAAATATAAGTATTGGGATGGATGACTAGAAATGTATCCACATTGTTGTTGACTACCCCAAAATGAACTGGTGCTCCAGAGTTTCCCCATCCTATGGATTACTGATTATTGTTTGTCCTTTACAAAAAAAAAAAACAAAAAAACAATAACACTGCAAATTTTAGTAAATAATTCAAATTATTAGAATATGTCCTTCACATTCATTTGTTTCTTTTCACCGTGTAACAGTGATGCCTTCCACCGATAAATCCATGTTGTTAGCCTTCCCTCTTCTTGACCCCAGTGTTCATTACTGAAAGTTTACAGTGAATGAAAACTGGGTCTGGGGTTTGAAAATCTGTTTCAAAGAACAGTATGTCAACAAACTAGAAGCCTTTCCAGTTCAATTATAAAGCTCATTTATTCAACATTTTCTTTCCCAACAGGAAGTAAATAAGCATGTCTGCTTTTTTTTTTTCTTTTAATATGCATTTACCTTTTTTGTTTATGTGAATATCGCAACATCCCTCCTACACAGCATTCACATAACTTTTCTCTGTGGGGGAGGAACAGAGATGAAATTTCACATGACAGACATTAGTCTTCTTTGTTTAGTCTTAATTTGGGAAAGTGCTCAGATGCTGTGATGATTGGCACAGCATGAATGGGAAAGGACAACAGAGTAATTCTGCTTCTTGTGCCACCCTCTCACTCCCACAGAAGTCCATAGGGTCTAACTGAGGGCAAAATTCATCCGACATTTCCTGAACTGAGCTTGGTCTTCCGCCTGCTAGCCTTCATTGGAGTAGGACTGTGACCTTAATTCTTCATGGGATGTGTTGTGAGGAAATTAGTGCTGTTTCCATTTTACAAATGTTAAGGTAAGTTGCTTACCCAAGAATGCGGAGATAACACTACTAACCTCAAGATCAATAGGTGTGCTCAGTCCATTAAACCACAACATTTCCAGTTTTCCTTTAATCCTGCTATTATTTTGCAATAGATCTAAATTTGCTTGTGAAATGTGTTGTGTTTGTAAAAAAAATAAATGTTCACGGTGGTTTAAAAGAGTAGTGTAAGACAAAATAAATCCCTCCAGGCGTACCCAGAGTACATCTTTTGCTAGATTTTAGTCACACTAACTTTAGGAAAAAAATCGTAGATTCAATGCCTACTTGTTTCAGTTTGAGTTTTATACCCTCATCCTCCTTATATATATAGAGAGAGAAATGCAAATTGCTCTCTGACATGGAAATGCCCTTAAAAATCCTGTGTGGAGCTATAGGGCCTCTGCCAACTTTATAATAAAAAATTGTAAAAACCAAGTCTTTGTGATTACATAGAGCATCTTGGACAACCTAACTCAAAATGTTTTATAACCCGTTTAGGTTCAGTGTTGATGTCAGATTTGCCATCTGCATTTTGGTCTTTTTGGATCATGAAAGGGAATAATACATGGGAGTCCCTTCAGTTTTGCTAGTAGTTGTGTTCCTAGCCTCTTTGCTGTGAGGCATTCGACATTTAATAGCTTCATCCTGCTAGGCACCAAGTGCCTCCTCCAGGTCCCTGAAATCCTTGAACTCCTGCAGTAATTTGAGGGGTAAGGAGAGAAGCTGGGAAATAAACAGATTTCAGTTTCTTGGTTATTAAAGCTGACTTCTTCTAAGCATTATAGAGTGGATGCTGTATTTGATGTAGTCCTTGCTGTACTTCTAGGGGTTGTCGGTGCTAGTAAATTGATCAGGCTTTAATACTACAAATTAGCAAAACGGTGAGGTGAGAGAAACATGCGCTCCCTATTAAAGCCTTGTCCCTGAAAGAGCCCCAGTACCTTCAGAAATCAAGCCAAAAAGCAGACTGAGAAAAATGAGTGAAAGCAGCAGGAATTTAAAAAGCAAATGCTACATCAAAGGCACAGGAAGGAACTGCAATAACACTGCTGTGATTGCAACTGGGCACAGTCCCAGGAGCTTGGGGAACAAGCACCTCCAATAAACAGAGCTGTTTCTGTACCAAGCACTTGTGGAGGCTTGGTGAAACACGGAAATATGCTCGGTAAAAGGTGGTGAACATGCTGGTATTTCATCTTCACAGGCATTTACTCCTCAATCATCAACAGATACAAAACCCAATACGGACACATCCTGCTGCCAGCATATGCGGTCTCTGTGAACCCCAGTAAAAGGGTGCCCCCATGCTCTGAGAGCTAAGCAGACAAAGGCATTCAGATGTGCCAACAGGCCCTTGGTAAGAGCCCAAGGGTTTGAAATGGATTAGGAAAAAAAAAATGCGTCGGCCTTTTTGCACTTTATTTTAGCTTAATTCCTCCCAACTGAAGGAAACGACAAATCCAAGGGTAGTCACATTGACCGTACAACACCAAGGCAAGTTACTAATTAGCTATTCATTCTCTGCTGAGTACACCAAGAAAAGAAGAGTGTTTAATTCTGAGAGTCACCATCCAGTCCTGCCTTGCACCCTGATGACCGCAATGCAAATAACCACTGTGACTTGGCATAAGTTACTTGTCCCGCTGTATGCATTCCCCAGTCTCAATCTGAGAAACAGAAGCACAGGAAGAAGTGCCTGCTTTTCGCTTTTACCAAATAGATGTGTGCCCTGGGAGGAGGAACGCTCCTAAAGAGCAAGAAAGAAGTGTCTGATGGCTCCGTATGTGCCAACTTGCATGGCTGCCCAGCAGGACCCATGGGCAAGTCGTCTCTGGATTTATGACATGTGGACTGAAGCCATGATTCTGCGAACAGTTTTGCATATAATTTATTTTATACAAGTAGTCTGTTTCATATGTTTAATTTTACATATATGAGGGGGACCATCTGTGTCTGTAAAGTTTACGATGTGCGAAAGAGAAAGAAAGCACAGGAATATTAAGGAAAAACAAACAAACAAGCAAACTAAAGCCACACCCTCAATAATAATAATAATAATAATAATAATAATAATAATAATAATAATAATAATAATAATAACCAAAACCCAAAACACCTCAGTACTTAGCAGCATAAAAGGAAGCTTCAAATACTTTGGAAGGAACTGAACTGAACAGGAGGGCCGTGCCTTTAATTTTCAGAAGAGCCACAAAAGGACTAATTGCTAATTAACAACCATGTGGTAGGAACAGACTCACTGATATGTGAGTGCTTAGAGTGCCGAATGGGAGCTGATGTGGGATCCTTGCATAGCACAGCATAACTCGCAGAGAGGAAAGGCCAAAAAGCAGCTCAGTGTTGAGCATAAGCTTTATATAATCAAGTTACCCATCTGTGAAGGGGATGGCAGAACTTCCCTGCCTCACCAGAGGGAGCATGATAATGGAAGCCATATATAAACACTTAATGGGCTGAAAAATGAGGTTCTGTGACCCAAAGCACGATGACTGTTTCAGATATTCTTTGTGTGGATACATGTTTTCATGCCCCTTCAGCTATTTTGTGATAGAATTAGAAAAGAGAGGCAATAAAAGGTTTTCATGATAGCTTTCTGAATAGCCAGCAGATAAAACTGATAAGGAACAAAAAGTGAGTTTTCCCACAGGAGCTCATTGAGCCTGTTTTCAGAAGCCTTGTTAGCCAAAGACATAAAGGAGTAATACAGTACAACACAAGACTACTGACCAGCCAAAAAACAGCACTCCTTTTTGATCTGCACTCCGGATCTTTTATGTGCCATTTGGATATCAATCTACAGCACACCCTGCACTTATTTGCTGTAGAATATGCAATGTACTGTGATTTGTGACGTTGATCAAAGAGATGCCTTGATTGGGATGATTAAAGTAGGAAAGTAGACCCATGTGTTTCTCTTTTGCAAAAGTGCACACAAGGGACAAAAATTAATCAAAACAATGTTAGGAGCTGAGGAAGCCTTGTATCACCTACCTGCTTTGGTCTGCAGGACTGACTGTGAGCGCAGAAAAGGCTCAGGAAAAGAGAATATATGCCTTAAACCATTCAATTCTCTTACCACATGCAGAAAAAGACTTGCCACGTGGATCATAATAGAAGCATGGGGACTGGGCCAGTACCGCCAGGTAGGAATCCCATTTTTGATTCCTTTGATGAAGAGGTGTGTTATCAATTGCAGGATCTTTCAGGAAGCTCGAATTACTGACAAAAACTTCAGCTTTATGCATCTCCTAATGTATCTGTTCTATAATTCTTGGAAGGAGGCTCTATTTTTTTTTTTTAATATGTTTCTCCACAAGGCTGCCTACATTTTGCTGTATACTTTCTTGAGAGATTTGATATCAGGACAGAAGAAATATTCTGCAAATGTTCCTTGATCTCCTACATCTCAGGGAGCTCCTTGACATTTTAATCTCTTCTGTGTTTCACAGCAGCTAGTGAAGTTTTTTGGAGCTGAAAGTGACCTTCCCCATCACTAAGCTTACCTCTGAAAGCGCAATATCTATTGAAACAGCTGTATGTAGGCATCTCACATCCCAGGTCCTTACAATAATTTCTTCCAAATCTACTTTACCATTTTTTATTTTTTTTTTAAAGGAGAATGTGAAGCTAATTCAATTCAGTTGTGGGCACAACGGTCATAGTGAGAGCTACCAGTATTCAGGTTTGTGTCTTTGTGCCTGCAATTGGAGAGTACAATGAGGCATTCTTATGTACGGTGTGATTTACGTAAGATGTGGGCAGATTGGTAGACATTTGTGCAAATTATAGATGGTCCTGAAATTCAGATGCTATCTCAGAGGCAGAAAGACTGAAAGAGACACTGCTGGACAGAGCAGCTAACACTATACTGGTTGATTGAAAATGGGGCAAGCATACTGGATGGATGAAAAACTGAACGTGAGCCAACAATGTGGGTTCGCAGCCCAGAAGGCCAATTACATCTTGGGCTGCATCAGAAGAATTGTGGCCAGCAGATCAAGAGAGGTGATTCTCCCCCTCTAATCTGCTCTCGTGAGACCCCACCTGGAGTACTGTGTCCAGCTCTGGAGCCCTCAGCACAAGAAGGACATGGACCTGTTGGAGCGGGTCCAGAGGAGGGCCACGAACATGATCAAAGGGCTGAAGCACCTCTCCTATGGAAACAGGCTGAGAGAGCTGGGGTTGTTCAGCCTGGAGAAGAGAAAGCTCTGGGGAGACCTTATAGCAGCCTTCCAGTACCTGAAGGGGGCCTATAAGAAAGCTGGGGAGGGGCTGTTTGCAAGGGCATGTATCGATAGGACGAAGGGCAATGGTTTTAAACTAGAGCAGGGTAGGTTTAGATTAGACATTGGGAAGAAGTTCTTTACAATGAGGGTGGTGAGGCACTGGAACAGGTTGCCCAGAGAAGTGGTGGAGGCCCCATCCCTGGAGACGTTCAAAGCCAGGCTTTATGAGGCTCTGAGCAACCTGATCTAGTTAAGATGTCCCTCCTTACTGCAGCGGGGTTAGACTAGGTGACCTTTAAAGGTCCCTTCCAACCCAACACATTCTATGATTCTATGATACTGTGGCTTTTTAGCCACAGTAGTATTAGAGAGAACATGACACTTTTCACTCAGCTTGTGCTGAGAGCGCACAATGACCTCTGGAGTGCATCCAATGACAATTGGGTGTGATTTTCAAGATGTTCTGCAGTGACTCCTGTCCCCAATATGTACTCACATTGTCTTTGCATGAAAATGAAGGTGTGTGAGTATGGGTGGGCCTTAATGATGCCCAGATCTGCCTCCAGTACAGGATGAAGCCAAGAAATATATCTGGATCTGGGAAATAGGAGGCAATTCTGGATGCAGGAAGGTGAAAGTAGCCATAGAGATCTAGAAATTTATGATATCTACCTGGGTGTTGTGGTTTGGGCCGGTCTGGCCACTAAAATGAATGACATATGCTCTCTTTTACCTCAAACCAGGACACTGAGTTGCAGTTTAGAAGCACAGAACCATGTAAATGTAAAGCAAAGTCATATCAACTAACATTCTTTAATCATTCTTAAAGGAAGTGTGGAAGAGTCTCATAAATCTTATAAATTAGCAGGAAAGATTGGGAACTATTAGAACAAATTAGGAAGTCAACGTTTTTTACACACATAAAACGTTTCATTGCATAAGGTATTTCACAAGGCATTTTCGTAGTTTCATTTTATTGATGAAAAAAACAAACCCAAGCTGTTCACAGTTGCATACATCTTACTAAGATGTAAAATAGAAATAATAGACAAATAAATTTGTTTCATCATCTAGATTAAAATTACCCAACTGTTTCTAATAATATAGTATAGACCTAACTGTCCTCTGTTAGAGCATAGATTAATGATTTTCAAGTACTTTAGAAAAAAATCTAAACTTACTGTAAGTACTACGTTATTACTAAATCTAATAATAAACTGGTGCAATAGTGAAGTATCTTACTGTATCAATTTTGTGCCAACACCGTCACTGTTTAAAAATAAGCAAATGTATAAATGAGACACTTACTTAGTCACATTAGATAAAAACTGCCTAAGAATAAACAAGTCATCATTTGCAAGTTCTGCTTAACAGCAAGACTTTGAATAATAGATATTTTTTGAAAAGTGCTGTATGCAAATTTAACTCACACTGAAAATGCAGTTTTATTTAGTTATTTAATAACATGTATTAACCAATAGGAATCTTCAGCTGTGTTTAGATCTTGTGAACATGTTGAAAGATTTTCCTAAAACTTATAGGATGTTTTTTTCAATTAAAAGTGAATCTTTAATAACATGTTTTCATAAGAACATGAAATCCAGAGACTTCTGAACCTCTTAAATCGTAAGCAAAACAAGATAGAAAGTATAACCCTCATTCTATCCACTGCTCAAAGGTAATGCTGTGTTACTGTAGAAATTAATAACCAAAAAACCCTCTAAACCTTAATTCCACAAAACATTCTGAAAGGTTAATACTGATTTTAACATAATCATAGTTAACCTACCCATTATATGCTTGTTAACATAATGTAAATCTGGCATTCAGAATGGAAAGAAAAATATTCGCGACTACAACTAGACCCTTTTCTCCCAGACTTTTTTTTTTTTTTTTTAACTAGCATCTGTTTTCTTTGACTGACCAGCATAATTTCATTTCAGGTTAATACATTCTGATTACGGTTTTCTTCTGCATCCCCAACATTTAATGGAACAGCCTTTCGGAAATTCAGCAGAGACAATATTCCACAGCGTGAGGCACCCACTTTTAAAATCAGATGGCTTGGAAAGCTCACTCATCCAAGCGTGCTAATTGGCTGAACGCTCTTGAGTGCTTTATCACATTATTTCCAAGGGTTGCCCTAAATGCTAGGAAGCGAGCCATGGTTCCGCTGATTAGTGCCAGAAAGCTGAATGTTAATTATTGCTGGGCTACATTAGTATAGCGACTGATTATCTGTAACAAATTTCAGAAACAGGCTATTGAAAGAACTAATTAAAATCTAATTATTTACATTATGAATTTTTGATCAATTCAGTACAAAGGTTGATCACACATTCTTTTATAGTTGTTCAGAATAGCATGGAAAATTATCAATTTATTATTAAGATTTTACCAATTCAATAGAAAAGATTGTGGTAATGACATTACATAGGATGGGAAAAAGAAATGAAATTTATCTGAAACAAAAAATTTTGGTCAGCAGGCATTAATTTTTTTTCTGTGAAAGCAGAAACTTCAGAACAAATTTACTTTTCACTTGCTGAAAGATCGAGCTTCTCTGAAGGTTCACTTTTTCTGACAAAAGCAATCTAAAGACATTTGCAAATTTCTTCCTTTTAAATGTAATTTTACCAGTTAGACATTTACCAGCCTATATTGCCAGATACATTCAACAATCTAAGAATATATCTATTAATTTTGAGTGCGTATATGCTCTAAGGTTTATTACCCACTCACATTACTTAAAAAATCAGTGATGGGGATAAATGAGGTACAGCTTATCTGGATCTGGCTGCTATTTTTTGCATTGGAAAAGACTTTAAGTCATACTTACATCCTCTTCACTGTTAGCTTTCTCTGTTTCATCATAGAGTCAGGTTTCTTATTGGGTATTAAACTTCCATTCCCAGTTCACCATTTCATTTTTAAAATATTTTCAAAACAATATGTGGATGGTAGTGGAATGATAGGGACTATAAAGGGCCAAATCCTAATATCTCTATTTGGCGTGATAATCTTGTTCTGTTCTTTCACAGTCCCACTAAACTCAATGGGCATTCACTAGCTAAAACAAACCAAAAAAAAAAATGACCCAACAGCGTGAACAGGTTTTATTTGTAAAATGCATTTGTAAAACATGATTTTGAATTTATTTATTAAGTCCTAAAAAAAAAACAAAACAAAAAAAACCCGACCACCACCAAAAACACCAGATAAAACACTGTGTTCCAGAGTTTGGACACCTCTGACCAAGTCTTGCAACTTGTATAACATAAACTCAGCAGACCCCAGCAGTAAAACAAAAATGTAACAGTAAATCCCCTCCATGTTGGTAACTTTAGCATTTCACACTAGTGTCCTTTTGGCACCGGAGAAAAGTTAGACCCAGCACCGTATCTTGAGACTTAATACATCAAGTACTTTAGGCACCTAACTGGAAAGCATCTTCCAAAAACAGGATCCCGGCAGAGATCAACTCCCAGGAGCCCTTCCTAATCTGAAAGAGATAGAAGCGATCTCAGTTGTGGCAGTATCAAAGATAAACTAGTGCCAGAGAGATACACTTTACACAAGCAAACCCTGTGCTTTATTTGTTAAATGCACATACAAAATATCAATGTGCAAAACAAAAAGCAAAGAGCGGAGATCTTGAAGCCTGGGTTAACGTGCTTATAAAATGTCACACAGTTGAAAACGTGTCTGCTGAAGTCTTCACCACCTTTTATCTTGATAGGAATTCAGCTTGGAGTATGAAGTACAGCAGTATAATCCGAAACAGTAAATTTATAGGACTTCTTGCAAAGGCTGCTTTGTTCATAGGTGCTCTCCTAGGAGCAATGGGAGAATAACCTGGCTCTCTGCCTAACCACAAACCCAGTTCACGCATATTTGTCGGTCACTTCCAACCAAAGCAGGCTATTCATGGTGAGGAAGTAGATGAGGAAGAAGAAACACATGGCAAATCTAATGACTGTAATAAAGTCTTTTCAGGAGAATAAGAGTTATCTCCAAACTGAGAGTTTGGAGGATCCCATTTGAGGTTGTTACCTCTGAGCATTTTGAAAATGAACTGTATAACGGTCAGGCTTGAATACTGCTGGTAGTCCAAAAAGAGAGACGTATTTGATGCAGTTTTACCTATGAAGTCATATATATAAATAACATAATCTTGGAGCCAAACTTCACAAATGTTACTATGTTTTAGCTAATTACACTCACGACATATCTAGGGCTCTGTGCTATCAAAGCACCTTGGACTATTACGGAATCACGGAATCACAGAATCACGGAATCTTCAGAGTTGGAAGGGACCTCTAGAGATCATCTAGTCCAACTCCCCTGCTAGAGCAGGATTGCCTAAAGCACATCCCTCAGGGCTGCATCCAGGCGGGTCTTGAAAATCTCCAGAGAAGGGGACTCCACAACCTCCCTGGGCAGCCTGTTCCAGTGCTCTGTCACCCTCACCGTAAAGAAGTTTTTCCGTGTATTTGAACGGAACTTCCTATGTTCTAGCTTGTGCCCATTGCCCCTTGTCCTGTCACTGGGAACCAGTGAAAAGAGCCTTGCTCCGCCCTCCTTAAACCCACCCTTTATTGCCTGATTCATCAATTGGACAGGCAAAACACTTTCAGAATTTTTTATTTTTATCATAAAATACTGTTCTACTGAAATCAAAATGTCTTTAGAGATAACTAGTTTTGGTAACACATTCAATGGAAAACTTCTTTGCAGTTCAGCATACAGTCTCTAGTCCGTTCCCAGGGGAAAGAATAAAACTTGCATGAAAAAGAAGAGCTTTTTGATCATAAATGGAGTCATCACTATGATTCCTTTTTTGTAAATCTTGTAAATCTTCTGAAGGCTTTACTTTCATGGCAATGTAGAATGCACAAAGCTTTAGAAATGTCAAAAATTTTGCAGTGAGGGAGCTGTCAGTCTCAGGACACCATTAATCACTAACCCCATCCTGTCAACACAGCGTTATCCGACTGAATGGCCTCCTGACGGATTCTGACTCCAAAGACCTGTATGGATGTTTGTGGAATCAAAGACAGAAACACTATCAGGTTACCTGAGCATGATGAGCCATGCACAACCTCACATGAATAACGGTCTCCTTTCTCTGGATAGCTGCTTTACCAGAGAGTCCTCTGGTGAAGGGATATGGGTGATATAGACCCACAATACCCTCTGTAAGTTGATGGTAACAGCTTAAACCCACAAGTTTTAAAATCACCAGTGAAGCTATTTCTCTTTTGGCAATGTTATTCTCTCTCTGAAAGTATTTCTAATAACTATAGTAATCCAATTGATGGTAATAACACTTTTTTATTAGTTCCCTTTCTTTATTTTCCTAACAGTTAATTAATATGTCTTTTAATGCTAGATGTAATGAGGATAACAATGCCATGGACTCTTCTATGATCTTCTGTCACTTTTTTCTGCAATGCTATCAAGTATACTCAAAATGCAAATCTAGTGAAGAAGGACTTCAGAGTGCGGCCTTTGTTGTTTTGCTATTCAGAAGCCAGACTGAGAAGACCGACAAGTTATTTAGAAGTGGTTTTAATTTCCAGATGGAAGAAATAGGAAAATTGCAGTGTACATCTGTCCAATAGGAGCTTTGATAGTTATGAACACTGGTTTCTTACAGATAAGTAAAAAATATGGTTCTGCATCACATCAGACAGACATTTCTTTGCAATGTTGACCTGACCCATACCATAAAGTTTTATTAAATAAAGTTCACAAGCTCTATAGAGTCCTAAACTTTTCTACAGTTTGAGAAATAGATTAATGACAAGCTACTGTTACTGAAGAATTAAACAATGCATATGTAAACAGTTGTTATTATGCTGAAAACCCTACTATTGGATTCATGGTGAAAAATATTAAAATTAATATAATCAGGAAATACTAGTTAAAGGTACAGGAATAACTACAGGTAACTGGATTCTTAATTGAATCATCTACCTGGGTAAACACAGAGGAATGAATTTCATATTTATAGTTAATGAAAAACAAAGAAGTTAGCTTCTGGAAGAGAGAATAGGCAAATTCCCTGTCTTTTTTTAGACAAAAAGCTTTTTATCTTCTTTCTTAAAAATAAGTCTTCAAACTAGAGGAATTTAAAAGGTAAAAAAAAAGAAGAATAGAAAATATTTCTGACTCTAGTTTAGATCTGAACAGTGAAAAAAAAAGAACTTCATATCAATATAAAATGATTTATTTTATAGACAGCTAAAAAATACAGTACAAAAAGTTTCATTACTAACATCTCAAGCTTTAGTAAACATTTATTAAAAATGAAAATAAATTATAAATAAAATATCCTTTATGTAATATGTTTTAAATTGTTTGCTTAGAAAAGAACCACGGCATCAAGATTACTAAATTTTCAGCTACTTTTTTACCCTAGAAATAAACTTAGTGAAACTAACACTAATGCACAAAAACTCTGTAACTGTCTTCAATCTGAATTTTCTGTTGAAAAAATATTGTAGAAAAATTTCACTCACTTTGCCGAGTATTTCTGGCATAGAATTCTCAAAGCAAAGGAAATTCAAACCAAGATTATCCAGTTATCTGCGTTATAGATTTTTCCTGACACGCACCCCTACAAGACTTTTCTGCTTAGCTAAACATTCTTGACAGAAAATACTAGCAAAAATAGTTTCTTTTTTCCTTATACGCCATTTGGCATTGCTTTTTGCATCAATCTTAGAATGTAGGGTTGGACATTAATTCCTAAGTGACATGGTATTTTCTGCTGTAATTAATTATATTTTCCTTATAGTATGATTGTGCGTTCTACCATGATTTCAGCAAAATAAATCACTCATGATCTAACCTAAGGATTAAATATAAAACACGAGTTATTGATACTAAATAACTCACCTGACCATTTTATTCGGGTTAATCTTCCATTTATATTTATCAGTGTTTGGGCTAAAGAGGGTTTGATCGGGAAATACTGATGCCTTTACAAAGAGAGTTTGTATGCTTGTCTTTGAAACAAAAATACAGTTTAGCAGAAATAACAATTTTATGGAGGATTTTGTAGTGTCACACACAAATAAGAAAGTGAAGACTGGCTTGGTCTGAGAAGGCTGGCATCCTCCTAAGGTGGAATGGAAAGAGGTGGGTGTTGTACAGGTGATTAAGCAAAGAACCCTCAGCCCACTCATCTTCACAAAGGAATCCAACCCTGTACAGTTCGGCACCTGGTGCAGTTCACTGGATTCGAACTACTACAGAACAGAGTTTAATATCACAGTTTCTATATACTAGGTGGTATATACTCGGGGTTGCCTGAGTGATTCAGATGGCCAAGTCCTGTTTTCAACAGTGATGTATGGTAATTCATTTACTAACTAGTGATAATTACGCCATTACATCCCTGTCATATTAATCACTATTAGAGACATAAATTCCTTTGAGGATTAGAGTGTAAAGAACTATTGAAAATAGGATTTAGCCTTCTAAATTCGTGTGACCTGCAATGATAAGAATAACGCTCAGGTATATTTAAAAAAAAATATATATTTATTATACATTTATAAGATATAAA
This sequence comes from Larus michahellis, assembly GCF_964199755.1. Lineage (NCBI taxonomy): Eukaryota > Metazoa > Chordata > Aves > Charadriiformes > Laridae > Larus > Larus michahellis. The sequence continues at coordinate 62,325,988 of NC_133898.1, forward strand.
TTAGCGAATTGGCTTGTATGACTTCAGAATAATGATGACTGTTGTGTAAGTGGATGGTTTATCGATGCGGTTTATACTAATCCATTGTGCCAAATGAATCGTTCAATAGATTAGACTGAGTCACCTGCTACCTTCAGAGGAGTGTTTAGTGGGTCTAAACGGGGCAAACATCAGTGCTTCCAATGTTGAATTCTGTTGCAAGCACAAGGTGCGACCATGCAGATGCAGATATGAAGACAGAAGCCAGGCTACAAATGTGTAGTACATAAATTAGAAGATGAAACACATTTTTTTTTGGTTCCATCCTTCCTTATGTAACACAGTCTATTTTCTAAATAGACCCTAACAAATTCTAGTTAGGATACTTTGAAAGTCATGTTGAATTAGTTGAGAAAACCACAGTGTAATGTTACCTTCCATAAGATGAAATTCAATGTATCTACTGTAACTAAGATAGTTTGAACCAGAACACGTATCTTGTACGGAAAAATGATCTCCATTTGAACATTTTCAGTGATGAGTAATAGACTACTACTGCTCAGAGATTTTTGATTCTTTCTTTTTTGCACATTTGTGAATTTCTCTAGCTTCTTCACCCAGTCACCAAGCTTTGCTATACCTCATTCTGCTGTTACAAATGCTTATTGCCAAAAATATGTATAAGACATTATTACCAAATGACTACAGGTAATTTTACTCTGTGATGATATGACATGTCCTAACTCCATTTCTTCTTAATCCTTCATAGGAAAGGCTCGTTTCCCAGTCCTTTAATCATCCTTGTGGGTCTTCCGTAAGTTTTCACTAATGTAGCAATGTTCTCTCCTTGCACTGCAACTGCCAGGAACTGAGCGCAGCAAACGTATTGCAACCACATCGCTGCTAAGTACAGAGATATTATAACATTTCTAGTTCTATCCCCTTTTCTTGAAAATTAAACAAAAAGTGGTATCCTTAAGGTATGAAAAGTACAATTGAAATAGTTTCAGACACGATTTCTGTAAAGCACAGCTTCAGAAAGTGCCCTTGACTTTTCTTGGAAATGAACAAATGCACAGAAGAAGAAGGAGAAAGTTTAGCAAGGAGAAAGCAGTGCAGCTTTTGTCCATGCAATGCCAGAGGCCAGCCAGCCAGCTGTGCCAGCTGTTCCCCTCGTCCTGGCTCACCCTCCAGGCTGCCACATCGGGTGGCAGAGCCCTCCAGGGAGACCACCCCCTCCTGGCAGGGCCAGGAAGGGCATCCCCAATACTGGGGAGGGGACAGGAGGTGGCTGAGAAGTTACACAGACTTCGATGTTGGGAGTCCTCGCTGGTCCGTGAGCAGTGGGTTTTAGTGTACCAGCATATCACCCATGATTCAGTTTGGACTTTTTTTCAGATGCAATTCATCCATCTCCTTTCCACACTCCTTTTCTCATTATTTATTGTTATAGGTTATCTTAGTATCAACTGAGCTGTTTCTCACAGCTGTGCTGACAGTAAGGGTAAGCTTATAGACCCCAATTACTCTAACACAGCATGTTAGCCCTGCTGGTGACATTGCTGTCCTGAAAGGTCATGTATATTTGATTATCCTTCATAAACCCCAGATCATTTCTTAGAATTGCCACATCTGCAAGTATTTGCTTCATTGTCAGATAGATGAATTCTGATTTAGCCACATTAAATGCATATTTTTAGCTTGCTTTTGGAGACAGTCTAGCTCACTCTTTGTTAGCGATTCACTACACCATAGAGTTCACTTGCATAATTTATTAGTAATGGTTATATGTTTCCTACCAATTCACAGATAAAAGTGTTAATTTCATTAAGACAAAGATCCAGTCCCTGCAGAAGATTTTTAGAAACACACCCTTCCAGAGGTGTGGAAGATATATCAATATACCTATTGATATATCTCAGGATATAACAGTAAGTCCATCAAGTTTAATTAATTTAATTTTGCATTGTCTATTTTGTAGTCTAATTTAGTTTAATAGAATGTCTTCCAGAAAATGAAACATATTACATTGCCATGATCAAAACTTTTTTTTTTTTTGATGAACCACATCGCTGACCTTCTTCACTAACTGAGTCCGGCTTGAATGGTTCCATGACATTTTTGGGAACAAAATCAGACTTACAGACCTATCTCTTGGTGGATAATTTCTACTTACACTTTCTAAGTATTGGCACAGCATTTTTTTTCTTCCAAATCTTTAGAATTTGCTTTTCTTCTAAGACTTACTGAAAAATCAGCATGTATAATTATCAGGGTTCGGGCCAGCTCTTTAAAAACTTTTTAAGCCTACTGATCCAGAACTATTATAAATATAGCTACATACTAAGTGGGAAAAAACCTCTTTCCAGAATTTCAGGCCATTCAGGCCACAGAGAATGAGAAACTATTTTTTTTTTCCTCATGTGACTCAGATTGACTTAATTGCAACTGAAGAAATTCCTGCAATAAGTTTATTTCACAAATAAATGGAATAAATAAATTCTGGAAAAATAATTGTTTAGAGAAAAGTCACCTCTTTGAATTTGCTTTCTGAAATTAATTCTCACAAGAAAGGATGTTAAAGAAATATGAAAATAATAGCATATTTCTATAACTGAAACATTTAGTCACAGAAATTAATGGAAATTTATCTGTTAAAAGCAAAGACACTGGATTTTATTTGGAAAAGAAAATCAAAACTAAGACATTGACTCAAGTATTTAACAAAACTCATGCATAGTTAACACTAAAATGTGTAACACAACATGTTCACAGGCATTAACAATTGCCACAAAAGATAAGGCTGCCTAGTTTGTTATCACCTAAAACCAAAATATTTAAGGCTAAAGCTACAGTTTCTTAGCCAAAGTTGAGAGAGACAGAATCAACTGTACATCACATTTTAACAACACTGAAAAGAGCGGTCCAGTTAGAAAATATTCCTTAGAAACGATGTCCTGTTCACTTCTGAGTGTGTTTAAGTAACAGAATACGTCAATTAAAACTATTTCATAGAGTGTTTATCATTTATAATGCTCTGAAGATCTCAGCAAGTCATTTAGCTATAAACACAATGAAGATGCTCTTGAAATCCAGCCTGGGTTACCCTGCAGTGGTGCATCAAGATCATTAACTGCTCTTTACGCGGTCTGCTGTTACTCTTAAATATTGGAAAAGTTTTTTGCTGAGTCACACAGAAGAGACTCTTAGATGCTAGACCATGAAAAATAGTACTAGATCCTTACTTGGCTCCTGACCCTGTAATGACCAGAACTTGCAAAGGTCTTTTCAGTCAGACGAAAAACTATTGTAGGGACTTACAATTTACCTCTGTGTAACCGTTGCTTGTATAAACATATACATGCAGCAGCAAAGCTTTCCTGGTAATCCACAATGAAATCTTCCTAAGGATCATGAGTAACATACTAGTCTGATTTCCTCTAAATCAGTAATACTCGCTTAGGCATTTTTAAATCTTAAGTTAGAAGACAGAAAAGAATAGGAGGATCCTGTCTGGATAACTAATAAAAATAATTAATGATTCAAACTGAGCACTCGATACTCATATTCTGCCCGTTTAAGGCAGTTCCTTCAGCTTAGGAGAATTCAGTTATGATGCAGGTTCACACAATTATTTAAGCATGAAAATATGCAGATATGTACCCACTGGGATTTTCAAGAGAATAGGAGTTAAGTGCATAGAGACTCTTGCAAATACCAACAGCAGCATATTTCCAAAGAAGGCAAGCATATTTCTTGTAAAATTTATCTCTAATTGCTTAAGTGTCTTGCAAAGCTGAGCAATGCTATAACTAAAGCTGAGCAAGAGTTATCTTCAAAAAGCATTAAAAGCCAATCCTTTGAGTGGAGTGGTAAGTAGACTCAGCTGAAGACACTTTAGATCTCGTTCTGCACATGCATTAACCCCTTTCCTGACGGTGCAATGTACTCAGGTGCTGCTGTTCTCATCATGTTTTGTTGTCTTTCATACAGCGAGACTGAATTCCTAAAAGATTTCAAAGGACATTTTTTTGGGTTGTGGTCCTTGATGGGCTTTGGTTAATTAACTAAAAAGCAGGGAAGGTTCCTGTCCATGATATCCTTGAGAAAGAGTGAAATATTTGAGTCAATACAGCATTTCTGGTTCTCCTGAGAGGAATGGTTACAATGGTTATCCTGCTCAATAAAGTTTTCGATTATTTTTATATTTTTTTTTTAAGAAATGACTAGTTTTGACCTATGGGTAGATCTACATACAAATTGTGAAGGAACAGAAATTAAAAATTTTTCCTCTATCCCTTTTCTACTTCTCACTCCCTTTTCTGATTAATTAATCACATTGAACATTGTGTTCAAAGGTGGATGGAATAAGGATCATCTAAAGGGCCTAGAATATCAGGGATCCGCTTTTCAGAAGCATTAATCGACTTTATCTTTGGTGGACTAGATAAGTGCTTTGACAAGCAGGATTTGGATCTGTGGAATGGACAGTAGGCTTGATTACTGTTATCTTTAGATAGTTGTGCACACAGATGCAACAAAATGTTGCCATGATCCCATTTAGGCACTCAGGATTAGGCAGAAGGGGGGTCAACTTCTGAAAGTACCACAGCTACGGAATGCCTCAGCTGCTACCTGCATTAGGGCATAGCATCACGGACAAGCCATCCATTTGTCTGTCATTCCTCACTATCCGTTTGGAGAGACATTATCTGAAAAGTTCACTATTGCATGTCCCTTTCACAATTATTTTGACCTTTAAAGAACTGGCTTCAGCAGCTGGTTCAGGTTTTCAATTGAAGGTTTGGACCAGAGCGCACATTGCTTTAACTGTTTCAAAACATGACTTTTGTCCCAGTCGAGCTCTGTTCAGATGATGATGAACAGTTTGATCTTCATTTTTTCTGAGCCACGTATGTGCTGATGGCAGCCAAATTAAAGTGTTAAAAATAGGTAGCTATAGAAACCCATTTCATGGACACTTTTTACAGGTCTAATTAATAGAGTGTGTTATTAAAAAGGAGTTTGTTAAATGAAAAGGCATCAAATATGGGGAAGAATGAGATGTTGTCACTTGCTTCTTGTGAATCCCTCCCCTTCCCTCCCTCTGACAGAGTGACTAGGGAAGCAAGGCAATATCAGAGCTAGGAAAACTAGTACAAGAAAAAAACAAGTCCTGTGTGCACAGGTGGATTTTTCCTGCCTCTCCACAACAGCTTATGTATTTCTGCCCTCTTCGACAGTTGCCATTGCTTGGATCGTGCTGTCCTTTAACCACCGTCGTTATTACTCTGTTGTCCTGCTACTCCTTGAATGTTGCTGCTGTAGGCAGCTGCCTTCACTGCCTGGGGGGGTCCAGAAGATCCTGGGAATAGGGGCAGGATCCATTGTTTATACTGCCTTGTATCAGAGGAAATAGGAATGTTAGGGCTCACACAAAAACAAAAAATGAGACCGTGACAACATAAGTTAGGGCGTTTGGCTAGCGTTAACTGGGAAAATGACAAAGCTGTCAAAAAAATGATCTAACTAAAGTCCAAGTACAAGAGCCTAGATTAGATCATAAGGTTTACACATGTAAGCAGCATGAGAACTAACATGAACGCCAGTTATGTCAGATAGACGAGTAAAGTCAGGTTTACTATACTTACTTAAATAATAACGGAAAATATCAATAGCTAGTTAGTCTTTAGAAGCTCTACTGTAAGAGATCTTTTTGCACACAGACTGCAACTTTGGGGTTGTGCATTTCTTTTCTTTCACTTTTAATGACAGATGTTAAGTCCTTATTGTCATAGGCAGAAAATTATTGTTGTTGAGAGAGGGACTATCCTTAGTGACCATTGCCTGGTTACAGGTAGTTGTATATTCCTCTTCATTTCCATGTCTGTTTTCCCTATAACTTATATTTTAAAACTTTTTCTGTTGAATAAATGTCAGGAGAATATTGCACGTACATAAATATTTCTTTAATACATGTTTATTGAGTAAATACTGTACTTAGAGTGGTGCTTTGGGAAACTAAGAGAATGTATGAATTGCAGCTGTCACAATATTCCTTTCCCCATACTAATTGGGATTACCATGCCGTTAGAGTCAAGGTGAAAATCAAGGAACAGCCATCTAAGACTAAGTATCCTTGCAAGGAAAACAGTAAATTCAAGTTCCCATTGGCAACCAGAGTGATCAGAACACAGCTATAAATGATTCTTACTTTGTTTTCTGCATACAACTTGAGCCGGTGTTGGTACACATGCATGTGTGTGCGCACATGCCTCGAGCAGCTTCTCCAATCTCATATTCCTGAATCTCCCTGTGCTGAATTTTATACACTAAGTGAAATGTCACTGCGCTAGCACTGGAGCTGTCTCTCAGAGGAGCTGTTTGATGTACAACGCGCACACTTTGTCACAAAAAGTACTGCCTGTTTTACAAGGAGGCATGCCTAACCTCCTAAAGTAAACAACATACACAAATATGAAGATGAACAGAAATACAGAAAGTAAAGAAAATAAAACAAGTGTCTAGAGTACATGAATGCAGGCATAGTCATAGGTGTCTATAGTTGGCCTGTGACTCACAAGATCTAGCATGTAAATCTGGCTCTCAAGAAAGGCTACTGCACGACCCCATACAAACCACCTCCCACCTGAGCCCTAATGCCTGTTTCTTATCTTGCCTTTTCTTTGACTTGTTTATCCAGACTGAGGGGTTTTCTTTTGGCAGATCTGTTTGCTGTTACGTGTTTCGACAATAATCAGCACAATGGCATCAATGGTAATTTGGACTCAGTGTACAAACAGTAATATGCTTCCATATTACCATAACCACGTTATTACTTAAAGTCTAGCATGTTCCTGAATTTAAAAAAAAAAAAAAAGGTTTTCCAAGTGGTGTCTGCAAAACAGTTGGTATAACTCGTATTATCCTCAGTGGATAAGTCACGTATGCCTAGAAAATCCAACCGGATGTTTAGCTGATTCTTTTTGCATCCAAATAACTTTGGGAATGTAACTTTCAGTATAGGAAAACATGGATATCAACTGGCCTCAAATATATTTAAGCTGGAAATCAAAAGGCTTCCAATTTTAAAATGAGTCTCATTCAAACTTCAAAAGAAGTTTTCTGATCAGATATTGGGGAAAATTGTTGGAGCTCTTTTACAACAAAACATTCTGGCATTGTGTAATGCCTTGAAGTGAATTTAGTGACTGAGAAGAATGTGAGCTTATGGGTATGATTAATCTCCGTTTAATTGCCTAAAAGTTCGTTATCTGATCTAAAATACTTATAGCTCTCCCTATAATCAGTGCAGAAACTAGGGCATCTCCTGAAAGGCATTGCTTGTGTTTTAGCCACCAATTTTAGGACCAAATGAGCATCTCGGCCTATCTCTTTCTATTGACTAGTGTGAGAGTCAGAACTAATTCACACTAGATGTCTATATATATGTGTCTAAAATCAGGGGAGATGAACTCCCCTGAATGAACAGGGAGGCTCATCACCCAAATAATTAAGCCTTTCATATGTGAACACCACCACTTTCTGCAACATACATCCCCATAAACAAAGAAAAAAATCCAAAGAACTATTATTCCTGTCCTAGGTTCCTCTAAGCCTGGTATTCTGTTCCCTTGGTGGAGGAATGCTTCAGACAGGTGCAACGCATATATTTTGCGTACAATTGTGTTGCATGATGTCACAGAAGAATTGTCTTCAAAAATGTAGCTGATGATTATTATATACTTCGCATTATGAAGACTGACACAGGTAACAATTGCAGTGTTGTCTATGTCAGAATAAGCTGCAGAGCTAACATTTTTTTACAGAACATTGTTTTCTATCATGCACAATTTTCCAACAGAATAGCCTGCAGCAGTAATTTCCATGAGTAAATTGTATTCCATGGAGATATGTTTCTGTAAACCACTTTTTCCTTCCTCTTTAAGAAAAATCAATTTTTCTTCCAAGGGTAGATTAACAAGCTATACCTGTTATAATGAATCCCTTTTACTGTTTCCCTCAGGGGCTTGAACACCTTCTAGAATGGTGTGAATTAAAGGGAGACCAAATACTTTCCTGCTCTCTCCATGTCCTGCTTTTTTCTCTTTCTTTGTTTTCCCTTTGCTTTCTCCTATTCACTTGTTCAGCTTCTCTTTCTGTGGAGCTCAGGTCTTCTTCACCCTTTTTGCCACTGTGCCTGTATTTGTGGCCTCTGAATATGAACAACAATCAAAAAGAACACAAAATAAAAGAACGGACTTTACCCAAGTGTAAATGCAAAATATATTTTACATCTCTTCCTTCTAATTCTTCTGTAAGAGTGTAGACTTGCTTTATGATTAAAGTACAGCATATACAGTTTTATATGTATTTGATATTTATATTTGTATTACCATTCCACCTCGCTAGGTTTTGGCTTTGGATGTTAGATGGTGAGGCTTCCAGAAGATCTTTAAGATCCATCCTGTCTGCATGGTATAGCTTTTTTCAGATTAATCTGCTACTTGATGTTATTGTGAATGGCGGCATTATATTATTTCCTTTTTTCCCCCCTAGTTTATTATTTCTTAAAATATGTACATTCTCATTTCTCCAGAGATTTAGTGAGATTTGGAGCCTGTTGAGGAAGGACTCTGACTTATAACTTTGTGACTGTGGAGGGGATTGTAATATGCAGTAATAACTGATGCGCTACAGTTCTGAAAGTAGAGTTTTATTCTAGATGTATATTAGCCAACTTAAAAACTTTTATGAGATCAGCAATAGCCCACACATTATTCTGGATGCCATATTCACAATGGTTTTATTGAAAGAAAGAGTAATAATTAGAGATTATCTTTCTTCTCTCCTTCTTTTGAAAATTTTTATCAAGCAATCAGCTGTAATTTTAACTTTACAGAAAAAGGATTGGACAAGAAGATGACCTTTAATCAAAGTAATTTTAATATATCTTTTAGTACTGTACTTTTCTGTTTCATTAGAGATCGTTGCTTAAATGCCACAAGTAACCGTAAACTTACATCTAACCCTGTTGACCTGAGTCAAAACCTAGATAAACAGCCATTCCCGATACTGGTACTATTCTTCACCTGTATAGGGATGTCTCTGTAAGTGTAGTATTCATACAGCTATCAAGTAACAGCATTCATCTTCCAAAACCAGGGGTAGAGGTTATTTTAAAAAGGGCTTTTTGTACCCCAATTTTGAGAACTTATTTTTTATTTAAGCACTGTTTATGGTATGTCTGAGAAACCACGTAGTCCTGGAATCAGTCACAGGAAACATGGCTGGGAGGGATCTCAAGAGCTTGCTTATTCCACACTGTCCCGAAGGGGGATCCCTAACTTATTCCTTACAGACATCTGCCTAGCCTGTTCTTAGAGACCTTCAGTGACAGAGATCTCACAACCAGGAAATCTACTCTGATGCTGAACTGTCCTTGCAATTAGAAGACTTTCTCTTATGCTTAAGAATGATTTCCTTTGCTCTGATTCCCACCCGTTGCTTATTGTTCTAACTCAAGTGCACAGGGAGAACAGTGCATTCCCTTCCTCTCTGTAGCCCGCCTGTTTTCACATGGAAGGGAGAACATTACTTGTTCTTTCTATGTAATTAGCAACTCAAATGATGCTGTAGGAAAAGTCTGGCTTTAGATAATATATTGGCTTTTGATCATATACTTCTATTGCCCTCTACTGGGTTGGAATGCGAGATTTAATAGAGCACTCATACGTAGGTCTGGTTAATAGCTAGTCCAAAATACATACACACAAGCTACTGCAGATGTTTCTAGGATTGATCTTGGTCAATACTAAACAAGAGATTTCTCTTCTGAATTGTTCTATAATCTTGCACAGAGATGCATCTAAAACTGTCTTTATCTTCTTGCTGTTAACCTGAAAGTAGTCTAAATATGTATTGAGAATCAAAACTATAGATTAACTTCTTCCATTGAAGTTAATCCTGTGATTTATTGAGGGCAGTTTTTGAAACCACTTGGTATCACGGTGCTAAACAAAACTGAAGAAAATGCTAAATATTACTAGTGAAATGCATTGCCAGTAGCGAGGCCTTTACTCAAGCAAGAAGAGATTCAGTCTGTTAAGAGGACTGACATCTCCTCTGTCCATTTTACTGCAAAATAAAATAACTTGCTCCAAACTAACATCAGCTGATGTCTTGACCTACAGAAAGCTGGCTCCAGGCTGAAGCATATTTCTGCATTTGGACAAAGGCATTTCCACAGTAACGACATTTTTATTTCACATAGTGACCCAAATGGGCAATTTCTTTAAAAACATCATCTGAAATGCAACCTAAACAGGTAGAGAACTTCACAGAACAGTAGTAATTAGATCTGGAAATGTGTATTCAGTCTTTTTGTCAGTCCTCTGTGAACAGATGACTGTTTCCTGTGCTGTACTTCAGGATATTTAATTTAGAGTAATTTTTGGTGGCTCTTTAAAAATAGCTTCATTTTACCACACAGAACTGCAGTTCATCCCCTTGACTGATTTTAATGAAAAGATAAATGCTTACGTGGCTAACTGAAATAAACAAAAAATAATTTAAAAAACCCAAACCAAAAACCAACCCCGTGTTTCCTGCTTTTAACTTCTCGTAGTCCTGAGTGTCTGGATGCAGGGAGGTTGAGCTGCAGGATTCACTAATCCTCATGGATGAGCACAAGAAATATTTTCAAAGCCTCCATCAACTGCACATGTGCAAAGCCACATAGGGGACATAGGTATCTCTGTGGGCATAATTCCCATGGGATAATCATTATTGCTGGTGACAATGTGTGAAGTGGAAATAATCTAGCCTGAACCTTAGCTCTCAGGTTGAGTGTTCAGTGTGACAGCTATGGAGAACATCTTACTTGAGAATTTAGGACTGTGATGTGGAAATTATTAATAGAGTCACAGCAACCTTCAACATATCAGTGGTACCAGGCTACTTTTCAAAGTGCCACTGCACTCAAAATGGTTCAAGAACTGGGATTTCCTCTGGGATTTTCTTTGAGAAAAATTTTCATATATCAACAGACCATGCATTTGATCTATGTTTCCAGACCCAGTATATATTTTCTTTTCTATAATTTCAGTCCATTACATTTTCCATTATATTTCATGCAGTACGTGGCAGCCTTATACCTCAGAAAGGTGTGTTATCTTAACACTGCTGTTTCTTCCTGCAACCTATTTCAGGAGAAACCAGAAAATCCCGTAATAAGAAAGAGAGGCAGAAAAGTACAATTCTCAAACAGCAACACTCTTGATGTGTAGCTTGACTATTTAAAAATGGCTTAGTAAAAGAATGAATTTGGTAATTTTACTTGCCTTCTGTTTCCCAAGCCTTTTGACCATATATTTGAACTTTTCTATGAAGCCAGGAGTGAAACCGGGCTGGATATTATGACCCAGAAGGTAGAGATTTGAGGAAAGAAGTGATTATTCTCATATTGAAATGAAAACATGAGTCTGCAAAACTCTAACTTCCCTGTGTTTCCCAATTATCTGGACAGGTAAAAAGAAGATGGCGCTAATAGGGACTTTGTGCTCTGTGCGTCATCGTGCTCCTGCTCTGGGAGCAGGGAACTGGGCTGGGAGTTGTCATGGCTATGCCCAAAGGAGAAGATGAAGTGCTGCATCCTGAGCCTAGTGAGGGAAAATGCTGCTGGGTGCTGTTCTCTGCTTTTAGGAGAAAAGTGATGAGGCTTTAGATTCAGTTCAGCTCCCCTTTGCTTAATCCTTCTAACTCCCTTCCAGCTTTCTCCCCTCACATGATTATATGGACATGAGGTTTGCCTAAATTTTATTCATGAGCCTCATTGCCCTCTTTCCTTGCCAGACTTCTTACACTGTTCTTTCCTGCCCACTGCCCAAAAGGCAGTGTTATTGCAAAAGGCATTTTTATTGCAAAACAATAAAGCCAGTACTGTACTGAGAGTGGAGGGGGCAAGCAAAGGATGGGTCCAGGTGGTGGTAGGCACAGTGCCTCTAGTCCTCCTTGATGAAGCAGTCTAATGTCCCTAGCTGAAAACTAGGTGGCTTGCCAGCATAACCTGAATATCCTGGGCACAACACAGGGAGACTTTTCCATGTGACTGACTGGTCTGGGTGCAAGTCAGAGAGATACACTTGTGGGGCCTGAGGGACTAACAGAAATTCCCATAGCATCACATCTTCCCAGGCAACACCTTTTCCCAGTACAGAAATTTTTAATATAAAAGATACTTTTTTTGAGCCACAGCTATTACAGTGGCTGCTGACTGAGCCAAAATGCTTTTCTGCGACTAAAGAACAAATCTTTCTCCCTGAGAAATTTTAGGTTGTTTTTGGACATTGTCAGCAAAGAGATGAAAAATGCGGCAGGAATGTGTTCCTTTATTATAGCGGAGCAGAATGAAATTCATCTCCAGAGGTTCCACTTACCTGCACTTCCAGGCATCAGCACAAGAAGGCACTAAAACACTGCAGTTCTTCATCCATCAGTCTAAAAGGCATGTTCGTTTCTGATGTTCCTCTAGAAAGACAGACTGCACAGGTTAATGCCAGCAAACAATAAACTGTGGTTTAAGCTATTATTCAGTCCATCAATGCTTTTGGTTTTCATTTACATTTGTGCATGCATCCCACCATGTGTTGCTGTGTTTTCCGTGTAGATTGATGAGAAAAGCCCCTCACGTACCTCCTTACCTGATGGAACAGATAAGCAGTGGATAATCTGAACAAAAGGAAAAAAATATCTACTGCTGTGAAAATCAGAGCAATGGTATGGGGCCTAGAAAAGACACTGAGCAAAGGACGCAGTCAAGTGTGTCTTCTATTATATATTATAAAGAAGTTTTAAAATGAAATACACCGAAGAAAGTGAGGCAAAAAGAAGAGGCATATTTCAGTCTTGCTTACATTCGTAGAATCACTTTGGATTTCTACTTATATAAAGAGCATGAGAATATGGTCTGGGGGTACTAATTTCTTCAGCAAGCACATCTTCAGTCAAAGCCTTACGTTACTATGCTCCCCATAAATCAAGAAGGGGCATAGTAAGATGCACAAAGGGTATGGGACAGTGGAGAAAGAGTGGGTTTGTGTTTTGATGGCCGCAATTTCTAAGCGCTAGCCCTTCGAAGGGCACAAGTTGCTAATGAGATCCCATCAAAGTATCTTCATTAACACTGAGAAGCCTCCAGAGAGCACCTCAGATATATAGCTAGGGGGGAAGCACAGACTAATTAGCTCAGAAGGAAAAGGAGGTGTGTGAACAGAAGTCCAGCTTGTGACTTTCTACCAAGCTGGTGCTCAAGGGATGTAGGGATGAAATCAATCTCATTCTCTATCTAGTGCACTAGGCAAAAAACTGAAGGAAATTTGCTCACGGAGTTCTGAGTTTGCAGACACAAGAAATCCTCTAACATGTTAGAACTATTTCAGACCCATGTTCTTTCTGCATGATCTCTTCAAGAAAAAGTGATCCACCACAGGGACTTGAAAGGGAAAATGGTTCAGAGAGGCAGGAACTCTCAGTAGTGTAATATCTCTCCAGATAGCGTGTAGCCATGTGAGTTATGCCAGAATAACTTATATGAGTAGGGAATTGGACTAGATGAAATCTAGACATCCCTTCAAGGATAAATTATTATATGAATTAAAAAAGTTATACTAGATTCAGAAATTCATTTTGTCCACTCCTCTACAAAATCAGATAAAAATCTGATGTTTACTGAATGGACTGCAAAACTGATAGGGTGTTGAATGTTGACAATGACAGATTGATGGCAATTATCAGTTGCTAATTGTTGATATCAGCATGAAACATCAGGGGTTTCTTTCTCAAAACCTGTTCTGTTTATATTTCTTTAATATGGGTAATTTCATACTCCCTAGACAACCGCTTTCTCTTTCAAGGACTATTTTAAAAGTTTTTAGTGTTTTTAGAGTTTGGGGTTTTTTAAATCAATCTTTAGCAAAATAAGTCTTGCAACTCTTTAGTTACTGAATGCTGAATTCCTGAAGGAAATTGCTCAATCCATTATGTCTTTTAGGTATCTCTAGGTACATGCATGTTTTCTGGATGATGTGTGCCTTTCTTATCTTCTCCTCCTCTGCCTTCCATTAAGTTAGAGCATCATGTTCATAAAAACATAGTAATAATGTCTATGAAAATAGACATGTATATGACAACTTCATCAACAAAAAGAAGACTTTAAGAATGCCCATAGATATACAAGGTTTTATTAAGATTTTGTTATCATGGACGGTCACCAACAATATTGAGAATATATATACATATGTAATATATATGTGTATATAATATATGAATATATATATGTAATTACTATATATAATTTCAATTCAGAGATTATGTGAAAGTCAATGATGCCAACAGCAGAGTGATATAATGTAAGCGGTAGACTTTATTTGACAATGTTGTATACCAAGCCCAAATTCTAAGGTACATGAATGCTTTAAGGAATATATATTTCACACTAAACACATATAAAACACACGTTCACTGACATCCAGCAAATTATTTGATGCTTAGCTATATTTTAAGTACTAAAATTCACATATTTGAGTTTTGTTTTGGAAACTCTCTGTAAATGCAGTGATTATGTTTGCTTGTTTCTGAAGTAAGTCAAGTCCTAAAAAGATGCCACAGAGTAGTCACAGAGAACCTTTGTCAATTAAAAATGTAGAACAACTTTGAGCAGTAGCACACAAAAAAATGCAGCATCGTTAGGACGAAAATAAGTGACTCCAGCAACTTGTATGTGTTGTGCCTACCGTACTTGACCCACATAAATTTATAAAAGCTGTTGAATCAGGGGACTTAATTCTGATGAGGAACTGTATTCTTTTACTGTACCATTAAATCTGACGGGAAAATTACTGTTCAACTCAATAGGAATAGAAATGAGATTTCTGTAATTAGAATAGGGAAATGTAGTATTAATGGATCTATTAAAAAAAAGAATGAGTCCATGAAATGTCTAAATTGACATGAACACATTTCGGACTTGAAAACTTAAATGCTGGATGTAGCTCCTGTTGATGTTCAACAAATGTCAGCTTTTCTTCAGCCTGATGTTTAGACTGCCCAGCAATTGATCAGTACCCACAACTTGCCTTCTGCAAAAGGCTATAAAGATCAAAAGACTCTTAAGAACAAGTAGATGACTATAAATTATAAATATATAAGGATCAAAATACTATAAAGAAAAAAGACCACATTTATTGTGTTCTACAAATCTTTGCCAGGCAATAAAATAACCTTTTTTTTTTTTTTATTCTGGATTATTTATCCACACAGGGTTACATGGAGAAAAGGACCTACAAAACAGTTCTTGCTGTCCAGCTCAACGCATGCTCTGCCAAGTTGAAAGGGACACTTGGCTATAATGGGAGAGCTAATATACTCCATCTTTTATATAGATATTTCTTCACTGGGTGACTGAGAAATAAAGCCTTGTTGTAAGTCTTCTACCTTTAAGGGATATGTCGAGTTTAAATCCATAGCATATCTTTATTGTTTTACTAGGTGTTTATTTTTGGTTTTTATTCCTTTTACCTTTTATAAAGATCAGTGGTGTTTGTATTGTCTTTGTGCTGTCTGTTTTCAAGTTCATATTCTTGTCTTTCATCTGTGCAGCAAAAGGCAGTATTTAAATTGTGCCTCAGCAGCAGACTTCTGGCAGAAAAACAGACTTATGATTTCAGTGAAAGACCATTGGAGAGCTTGTGAGTTGAAGGCCAGTTCTTATTTTTAAAGGCACAGCTGTGAAACAGAAAGGAAGAGGCAGAAGGTTAAAAGAAAATGTGAAATTGCATTTATAGAACGATTTGTTCCTGGCCTGAAATCAGTGTTCAACTTCCTATAACAAGTTGAACAAATAAAGCAATTGCATAGAGCCTGAAGAGGTGATAAACTAGAAACTTGCAGTGGGAAAGCCTAACAACACCAGGACCTGTCCTGGGAAGAATTTAAATTTCAGACATTAATTTTCAGAGATATGATTGCTCTATAAGTTTAGTAAGAATCTAAAGAGAAGATAAATATCTCCAAATAGTTGGTGTGTTATAATCTTTATAGCATCCAAAAATACACTGGATTCTTCACAGAGAAAAGGAAGGCAAAATGATTCTTGCTTTAAGAAGCTTCATCTCATTAAGGAGGGTAATCAGTCAGAAGCATGGAGATCTGAGACTTTCATTCCTCTTCACAAACTGGTAAATCAGATAAATCAGTCTGACTACACAAAGCCCAGCCCTCGGCTACAGCTCAGTGACAGAGTCAGAAGTCCCAGCTGCATCTGTGTTGAGCTGATGGAGACTTTACAGACAGTTACAGTATGTCAGTGCAGCCTTGCCAAGGTACATCGCTATTTAAGAGCATTGCTGTGTTGTATTTCTTACTTTTCTGTTTTAGTTGATTAAAAAAAAAATAAATAGAGAAGAATATCTTTCTTCTAAAAGTAATGAGATCTCTTTGTCCTAGGCTAGACAGAAACAAGATTTTGGTGTGAGCTTTCCCAAAATAACTCAAAAGATGGTATATACATAATAAATATATATCAATGACTTCTGTATTTCCAGCCATTCTTCCTGTTTTGGCACGTGTAACCTTTTGAGATGTTGTATTTCTACTGTTCACTTTATGGGCACATAAGGAGATGTTAATCATAAGAACCACTTTGGTTCTCTGGCTCATACAACCATGAAGTTCTTCAGGGTGACATATTTTTAAGAATTTCTGGGGAGCAAAAAAAACTACCTTGGAAAGAGCTGAGCACTTAACTTTCTGATACAAGAAAATGAGGGAAAATGTGACCTGTACTCTTGGCCTAACTAAAAGCTTTTTTTCCCCCCTTCAGCATAAAGTACTCAAAGTAGCTTATCTTTGTCTATCAATGAGTGTGGTATACATAGAATAAAAATAGAGCTAGCTAAGGTAAGAAGTTAGAGCTGGGTAAAATGATCCCTATTTGTCTCTAGATTAGCAGATAATTTTCTGAATTACAGACTTAGCATATCACATACCTGAAAAAAAGTCTAAATGTCACTGATACGTCAAAAAATAAAGTTTGAAATCCCTAAAATAGTCTGACCCATTTAGTGAAGACTACCTTGGAAGCGTACAGTGATTTTACAAATGATCCTTCAGAGTTCACAGAAAAAAGAAAAGAATCATATAGCAAGTAACTGTTAATTTTTGGCAAATCTTTCCATCATGGGGCAGATGCTTCATTTTTTCCAGAGAGAAGCTCAGATTTTAACAGGTAAGAAAAAAGCTGCATTGATACAAAATTAACTATGGCTGTCTCAATTTTTAGACCATGGCATGGGGTCTATTTTTTTTGGCTTGTTTTAATGTCTGTAAAGGTGTGAATAAACCCCCAAGCCATAAACAAAAAGAAAAGTTGAAGGAAGCTGAAGAGCAGAGCTTTCTGAAAAGCAGCTTTGAGAATTCACAACTTTGTGATTGCTCACAAGGCAAAATAAAGCTTTAGAAATAGCTTAATAAGGTCTGGGGAAAATAATGCAGAATCATCTTAGGGAAAAATATCAAAAGGGGAGTAACAAGCACAAAAATGAAAAGAAACAGAAATATATTTTGTGATATCCTCTTTTATAGCTGGGTGTTTGAACATCTTGCTGAGAGTGTAGATTTTGAAGGAAAAGGCCCCCAGGTTTCAGGGCAACCCTATCGGATCTTCAGAGGAATATCTCACTAGATGTGTTCCAGTGTTACTAGCTGGGTAACCTGGAATGATTTCAAGATTGATGATACAAAACACAAGATAATAACATTTCCTTACTTCTGAATAAAGAAGAATAGATACTGGGTTGAGCACAAAAGCAACATAAGCAGTCAGCAGGGAGAAGAAAGATTTAGTGCAACCCTGATCCCTCCTTCTCATCCTCCTTCTGCATTTATGGGAATTTGTGTGTGAGAACCAATTTTCCAAAGCCAAGTGTGGAAGAGATGCCTGCAGAAGATAACTTTGACTGATGAGCTAACCTGGGCCTGGGTCCCTCAGGTGGCCGGTGAGCACGGGAATGCATAGCAGCTGGCAAGGCAGGCCACCACAGGGTCTCACGTTATGGACAATGCACCAGCAGAGACAGGGTGTTGGGGCTGCAGGCCCCGGCCAGAGGCTGAGCTAAGTGAGCAGGACATGAGAAACTACCAAACACGATGGGAGAAGCTGCCAGATGTTGCATCCAGGGCAGTGCAGGGGGGTAGCTGTGTTTCATGGGTGGCTCAGGGGAGTTAGGTGAGAAGCAGCCAAACTCCACAGGAACTGAAGAGCAGTGTTTGGGACCCATCAGAGAGTTGAGTCTTGCCTAGGAAACCATATCTCGTGCCCGTTCCTGACGGCAGCAGTGTCTTCCCAATGATTTTCTAAAATAGGTTTACTGCACTATGAAGCCTAATATCAATAATGCCAATACTAAATAAAAAGAATACATAAACATATATTTTTAAAAAACAGTGTATAAACCAGATTTTTTAATGACCATTTGTAGGAATGGGGGGAAGTGGCTCACAAGGAGAGCCTTTGAGTCTCTGAAGACACAGATTCAAAATTTCCTCCAAATACAGCATTAGTCTTCATAGATCAAATTTATCTGTATCACAGACTGTACCATCACCGACCATTCAGTGGGATGGATAGATGGGGTTTAAGAAGGATGTAGGACTGCAGTGATCACGGCAGCCACAGAGTATCCATACTGTACCCACAAGAAACTGCTCAGCTTCTAATAAGCGGGTAGTTAACTTTAGCCTGTATCATGATGAACATTCCTCCTTCACTTTTATCACTGCTACATTCATTCAGTTTTGGAATATATTTTTTTAAGAAAAGGCATTTTATTTTCTAAAAAATTAACTCTTTAAAACTTGGACTCTGTCAAATGGGAAAAGAGACATTTTCATGACGAGTTTGAAGTACAAAAAGACTGTTTCTTCCTGCCTTCATTACGCTGACCTGACCTCCAAAGTTTATTTCTTTACTTATTTGCTTTTGAATACATTACAAAAATAATTTTCTATGGCTTGAAATTGAAATGCAAAGTTTGAGTTCAAAGGAAAGGTTTAACCAAATATGAAACCTTTTAATAATATTTACTCTACCACTATAATTAATTTGTACTTGGCCTCCACCTCATCCTTTCCTCACATCGGCTCTGCAGTGCAGTTATGTTCCCTGGTGGAACTGTGCAGGGGTAAAATGTATTAGAAAAATCTTCTTCACCGTGAGGCTACGGTGACCTATGTTTCTCCTGAAGGTGCACAAGTGAAAACGATACTAAAACAACTTGGGAAACTCAGTCAAGGGTTGACCCCTGCCTGTGCTCATAGGAGAAGAGGGACAAAAAGATCACAAGGAGAGGGGACAACTGGCACCAGATACCATGCCAAGAGACAGAATGAGCACGAGTGGAAATCAGCAGAGAGGCTACACAAGGAAAAGAGGGCTGAGAAGCATCCATCGCATCACTCGGTGGTAGCAAACATCCCACTGACAGTCATAATTTGCCAGCTTGCTCCAAACTGCGAGTCTTGCTCTGGGACACACGACGCTGGCTGCTGTACCTGCTGGCCACAGTGCTGGTACGGCTGGCCACAGTGCTGGTACGGCCGGCCAAGGCCATGCCCGGGGGGTGCTGCTCAGCCAGGGGTGCTGCAGTGGCTGCCATCCCTCCTCAGAGAAAGCTGGCTGTGACATCCACTGAAGCAGCCTGAAGATCTCTACTACCAGGAACTGCTGAAATGGAGCTTGAAATGCCCAAGATTGTTGCCTGGGCTCTGTTTCTGCCTGAATGCTTGCACAGCCATCCTACAGGATTTATACCAGCTTTTCCTGCTTAGCCATGCTATTGTGGTAATCTCTTCCTGCAGATTTTTGTGCAGGCAGGTGAATACACGTGTGCAGTACCGTTGGCGCAATGTGACAGTCTTCTGCCGATGTGAGACGGGAATGGCTGTATTATCCACAGCTGGTAAAGCTGTGAGTCACTAACGTGATTATCCCAGTGATACAAACACTTTCTACCCTAGAAGGTGTGCACACGCGCATGTGCTTTGCAAAAAAAGGACAGTATTATTTCCCCCATTTTTAAATGGGAAAACCACGAGTAAAGACATGAATTTTGCTCAAAGTCATCCAGAAGGCCATGTATATTTTTTCTATATCCAAAAAGCTCCAGAAAACTTTGCAAAAGTCTTAGGAGAAAATATATAAAAAAATGTAAAAAAAAATAAAATCCAAACAAAACTGTGTATGTCTCAGGAAGAAACAAAGAAAAATCCTCTTAGGGATGTAGCAATGTTTTTTCTTTCTGCATATTACACATCTTACCTAGAATACGTACCTACACACACACGCACATATATATATGTAAAAGCTTAAGTTTGAATCCTGTGGACCCTGCCAGTACCAGAAGCTGGTTACTGTATGCCCTAAAAGTAATCTGGAAGTTTCTCCTTTTTAGCCATGCTGAGTCACAAATTATCTGATTTTAAGCCAAAATAGACCCAGGTCTAAAATTTAATCTGTTTTATCCTCTTTTATTGGTAAACTGAGGTTCATCAGCCTGTCCACCACCTGAATTACACCTTAATATAGCAGTTGAAGCAAAAATATATATAAACTGTAAATCTTTACAGCCATCACAGTCACTGTAGATTGAAAAAAGAGAGAAGAGCCCTGTAACTAACACAACTGGCCACACTTAGCCCGAGGCTCCTAGTAGAGGAGCTCCAGCTGTTATTTTCTGTTCAAACTTTCACTGATTTTCCATGCATCAGAAAAATGTCAGATAAAGCATATTCTACTGCTGTGTGAAAAATTATAAGGTCCTGCTGAAACCTTGGTATTTGGAAAACAGTTTCAATTGGATGTTCAGGGAGCGCCGCTCAACAGGCTCAACTGGGCTGCTTGCCATTCAGAGATGAAGCAACTCCCGGCCTTGAGTTGCAGGACTTGCTGACTGGTTTTGCCTTAAGTACATGCGAGGTTATGATTCAAGTAGAGAGGGAGCAGTGGATGGTAACTGTGTCTGTATCCAGACAAGCAAGCAAATCATCCTGCTGATTTTGCTTTGCTTCTGACTGCAGGTATTTAGCTTTGCCAGCAGTCTAGCAGCAAGTTCATGAGATACTAGCTTTTGTGCTTATGTTGCTGTATGGTGTGAGTAAGTAAGTATCTTTTGCTTTAGTAATGACTGAGGGTCAAATTCATGCTTTAATTTTGAAAATGGCATTAACGTCAAGACCAGTTCAATGAGCACAGTTTACTCGGACAACAGAGCAGTGAACTCAGGAGCGCTGCCTTCAGGTCTTGGCTTTGCTGCTTCTCTAAGGGCACATAATTTCATTTATCTTTTCACTTTTGCCACTGATAAACACGGATGACGATACTGATCTCTGTAATAAACCACTCTGAGATCTACTGATAAAAAGTCACAGAGGAAATTACTAGTTTTACCCTACATATCTCTAGTTCAAATTACTCCCTTAGTGTAGGTAAGCCATTTTGCTTTGCCATGTGTGATCTTTTGACTTTTACCCGTTATCATCTGAAAGGCACAAATAAATACTTAACTGTTGAAAAATAGCATGTGGCACCCATCAAACAAGCAAAATAACCTGTTTTCAAAATCAAATACCTTCTGGCTTTAAGTTTAGTTCCTTGACACTGGAGTGCATCCCCGAAGCTTGATTGATTGCCAGAGAGGGCAAACACAATCTCTTCATTATGCTAATAATGAAGTAATAGAATTTCAATGACATTTTTTTTTTGACAAATGTCAGTGATTAATTAATTCTCTAGCTAGTATAATCACGTTTATAATCCTTTTGAAACCAATGTCACCATCACTTTCATACAGTTGTTCATAGAAACAGTCATGGACGAAATAAAACGTCACACTGCATATTTAATCACTCTGTTTCCTCTTGAGGCCCCCTTTTATTGTGGGACTCTTTTTTGTGAGTGGACACATGCAAGATGTCTGTGCCTCAGCCTGTAAGAGCAACAAGGCTTGATACTTCTCATTTCAGAAGCCTTTCTCTCACTGGGGATGTGATGCTGCACAACTTTCTGACCTACATCAACGAGATGGTGAGAGTGTTGGCTCCCCACCATGTGCTGCCAGGTGTGACTAGGGAAGCCCTTGACTCCTTCAGTGAAACACTCTGTCCTGCTTCACCACCCTCTCCCTGCCAAAGAGATCAAGGGATGTGACCCAGAAAGACTGAGGAGGGGGACACTAAATCAGCTACCCTGCAAACAGCTACCCTGGGGAACAAGGATGGATATCAATCCTATCCATCCTCAGGTGCACACATCCTATTCAGACCACCTATATGCCTGATCCTGCTCATTCCAAAAAAAAAAACCCAAACCCAAACCCAGTATACATGAAGGAGAGGGTCAATCCTTCTGTTTTCAAACACAAGGGAAGATAATAAGGAGTCCCCCCTCACTCCCTCTTGTGCAGTCAGTGAGAGGCTGGGGTTCACTTTGCACAGCTGCCCATGAAGCCTGACTGAGCCCCATCTCCCACAAAAATGCCACAAGGACTGGTCTATGGCTTACTTCAAACTGGGGCAACTGCCAATCACTCACCTCAACCCTTTGTCATGTAAAACTTCATGGGACTGTAGCAGTCGAATATTTTATCTAGTGATGGTCTGATGTACGCTATATATTTGAAGAAACATATAGTTAGAAAAATTTTGGAAGGAAGAATTTCCCCCTCCCCAAACTCTCAAATAAATGCACCATCAAGCTATTATATTGACCATCTCTCCTTGGCAGTGAAAGTCACCTTGAAGCTGAGAAGGGGATTGAATCTTCCTTACGGCACTCCTGTCAGTCTGTGAAGTGCTGCAGTGAAGGAAAGATGCTGCTGCGTATTGTACTTGCCCCATG
This sequence comes from Larus michahellis, assembly GCF_964199755.1. Lineage (NCBI taxonomy): Eukaryota > Metazoa > Chordata > Aves > Charadriiformes > Laridae > Larus > Larus michahellis. The sequence goes on from NC_133898.1 coordinate 62,348,918, forward strand.
AGATGTTGCCCAAGAGTGCTGTTGTCAACCTGACCCTTGTGGAAATATGAGTGAAGAATGGCTCAGTACAGGTGGGAACAAGGGGTTAAAAAGGTGCCAAGATGTCAGCATTTCTGGCACAAAAGGATACAGACCTTAGTGTGCCCGGGAACTCTAGCACTGGCACTATAGTGGTGTCACAGAGTAGAGATACCAGATGTGTGGGAGTTTTGAGCACTGCAAACTCAAATTTAGTGCTAAGATTTTGGCTAAACTCAATTTACATGTACAAATAGTCCTTTGGACCTGGGGCTTTGTTAGTTGCTGCAGAGGTGGGAGCTGAACTCCTGACCTACAGGTACAGTATTCTCTTTCAGGTATATTTTTGATGCCTGCTTGACAGATACAGGACATTATTTTCTGAAATAACCATTCAAAAGCCAGCAGTAATGCTTTACATTCTAGAAAGCTATATCCCTTGCATGGAGTGATACCGAGAAACTTTTATACTCACCAACTCACTGTCCCAGATACAGGTTGTTTAAGCTTCTTTCACACTATTTTTTAGTGTGTAACAAAGTGGGTGGAAAAACTTGTTATTCTTCCGTATGTGAAAAAAACAGTACCTTGAACAAAGGCACCCCCTTCCTTTTTTAGGATGTAGCTCTCTACATGTCATGTGAAGTACTAGAAGAAAGATAAGAAGATGTCAAGTGGTATTAGGGTAAAGCAGAGAGCATGAGTTGCCGTAATCTTGATATGAAAACAAAATGAAGGAATAGTAATGGCGTTTGTGCAAAGCTGTGAAGGTAGATAGTCTTTCTTTCTTTGCACCCTTTCCTTCAGAAAACCAAACAGTAAGTCCATTTAAAGAGGGAGGGCAGCTCCAGTAGCAATCATGGTTCCTGCTTACACAGAAAGGGGAGAAGGAGGTGAATCAGTGCTCTCTGCCCTGTCACAATCAGAGTAATGACGTATCTTTGGACTGGCTCACTTTTAGTCCTTTATATGTTGTTATTATGATTAATCGCATAGTCTGGATGAGCACAATATTATATTTCAGATGTACAATTATTTGATGCAAAGTTACTCTGAAATATGGAGTTACCAGCACTTTCATTAAGACATGTATAAATGTTTACAAGCTCTGGATACCAAGTCTGGAACCAAATCAACTAGCTACAGTTCTGTTTCTGTTCTTTACAGAAAGTTTTTTGTGTTACCAGGCAATGCGTACAGCTTTCATGGTTGTATCGGAGGCTTTAGATAAATGGAAAGGTTTTAGAGAACATCTTTCTCTTTTTCTTGAAGTTCAAGATCTTGTGATGTGTATGCTTAAATGTGTCACCTACAAAGGACCTCACTTGCTTAGGATCTGACATTAGGAGACATCCTTACACCCAGAAATGAACAGTGTCCAAAGCAAGATTGTGCAGCTGAGGTTGAAGAGAGTCCAGCTTCAGGAAGCTCATTGCATAGTTGAAGTCTTATTCGGATAGTTTCTGTTTTGCTACTGCTCCTCTGTCTAGGGGAGTATGCATCCTCTTTTTTCTTCTGTTCTCTGAAGCCTGACATCAACTGACTTGTCTCTGCAATGGAAATCATGCCCATGGAGAGGGAGAGAGAACCAATTCTATTTCAAAGAGGTTTGTGATCAACTACAGCACCCAAAATATGAAATGAAAAGAAATGCATTATTTATCAGCATGGTAAGCTTTCAGGCCTGAGGCAGTAAAAAAATCATTAGGGATGAACTGCTATGAACCATCAAGGCACAAAAGCTGCAACTGTAGATGTTTAAGGGTTATCTGAAAGGATGTGAAGGCGTGCTAATCTAGCTCCTGCCATTATGTGAGTAACTGTGGTGGTAATACAACAGAACTGGTCACAAGATTGAAAGGTGATACCCTTAATGAAGCTTTAAAAATGTGAATGAAGATAAAAATATTTTTCTGTGATAGATTTATTTCTAAAACAACTTTTTGTTTTGGTTTGCTTGCTTGTTTGTTTGTTTTAATTAAACAAAACAAAACAAAAACATGTTTTGGATATTCCACGGATGAATAGACTGAACTAAAATTGGAATTCATCAGTGGTGAAACAAGACAGTTATTAGTTAATGGAGATAAATCAGACTCTTGTAAAAAATGGGCTCAAATTTCTCTGAGACAAATAGATACTGGATCTGAACACTGTGAATGTATGAGTGCCCTGGTTTGAGGCAAAACAGAACAATGAGGAAAACAAATTTCTCTTTTGGCCCAAAACCTCAGTTTTATACTTTCCCTTGCATACAAATCATTGCCACAGTTTTAAAACAGAAGGACCTAGAACTAGTCAACTTGGGTGTGACATACAAGTGTGAACAGATGTGTGAAGTGTCTTCTGAGACACCTTTGGATACCCAAGGTGTCTGCACAGAACTGTCAGATACGACCACAGGAAAACTAGGCTGTTACGGAACAACACTTCAGCCCAGGCACAGTATTCCAGGGTTTCTAGAAGGCACTAGAAGGCAGCAGCTAGAAAACTGAACTGCATCCTTTCTGTTCATATTTAGACATTGATCTTGCCAACATTTACACACATGGATACGTATATATGTTAACAGAAAATATTGTTATAAGAAGTCTCGTTGATGCTAAGAAGAAAAAGACTGAAAACTTGAGGCCTGGTTTTCAGAACTGCTGAACTTCCCATCAACAAGAAAAGTCAAAACAAAATAAAGCCAACAACTGACAGCAATAAATTAAGAACAATCTTTTAAAAGTTATTTAAATGAGAATACCATATATCTATCAGGCCTGACACAGGCTCTCGGTGAGTTTGTGAATCTGTCGGCTGTAGTGGTTGCCAGCTCAATGTATTAAGATACAGGCAGCAAAACTGGTTTAGGCATAAAAAATGAATGAAGGGACTTCCTGTTAGTGTCACAATTTGTTACCTGTTTCCTTGCCTCTGCCTCCATGAATGCCCTCATGCAGTGTCACATGTTCCTCAAGGAAACACCATTGCTTTCGGGCACCACTTTGCCTCTCTTTATCCACTCCTCCTTCATCTTTTATGTAAATGTAACTGGCAAAAATAATCTCTTCTCACCTGCCCGTCATTAGTATCCAGTGCTCATTTTTTGAGGATTGACATAAAAACTCTGGTACGCTCAGGAAAACACAGCAACACTCTTGTATTGCTCCCATGCAGTAGATGTCCCTTCTTAACCATATGCCAAAGGACCTGCAAATGCCCTTGTAGAGGCCCTGCCTTTCAAACCTCTACACTAGTTTTGTTTTTTGAGTTGCATTCTCATGCTAGTCCAGTTCTTTGACAGTATTGGAAAGGTGCCTTTGCCCTCCTCTGCTGACACTGTAAACCCTATTGAACTGGCTGAAGAAACGCTAAGAGGAATGAAGAATACAACTTAGAATGTTTTTTTCTCTTCCGATTCATTACTCCTGAAAAGGGGATCTTTCCATCTTCCCCTTCCCAAACCTTATTTTGGATTGCTGTCTTCAAAGACTTTGACAGGGAACATCCTCAATTCAGAGAAAGTGTCTGTAGTGTCCAAGGAAAGCAATCACAATGGAGATTTCTCACCCTCTGGGAGTTACAGGAGAGACTTTTTCAGATTAAAAAGTAGGGGCAGTCTTGGCCAAGATAATTTGTGAAAGTTTGCTTTTTTTTAAGGTAGACAGAAGTAACAAAAGTAAATCATAATTGGCTCTGAAATATTTTTCTACATGTTCTTTTTCTAGACAGTATAAATGCCACCGAGCTGGTATGGTACCAGCTGTCCTCAAGGTGTTTTGTGAGATTTAAGATCATTGAACATAAAATCCAAGGGATTTCTGTATATTTTTCGCCTTCAGCTTCAGTATGAATAATGATCTTTTTCCTTGCATTTTCATGCAACTACAGCAGACTCTTAACAGCTGTTCAAGACAGACCATGTGATGAATAAGAAAACACCCAAAGAGGTTTGAATGCCATGATGTATAAAGAGGAATCATCATATATGTGAAGCCTGTGATAAAAATATCCAGGTACTCAGTACCGAAAGGATTTTGTTATGGAGTTATGTCTGTGGCAAAAGACATTTGAATCAGAACAGAGTCTCTATGACCTGAGTTAATTTGACAAGATTGTAAAAATGCATGAAAATGTGAGAGGTCTACTCTTCTAGTTGAAAAAAAAAATAAATAATTGAAAGCAAAGTAGAAACTATAAAGATTTGACGTTAACAATTGACACAAAAAAACAGTGAAGAATATAGTAATTTTTGCAAGGGGTCTCTGCAGTTATTAAGTCTGGGAGACAACTAAGACAGATGTTACAAGAAATGATAAAAGCCTGTAATAAAGGACTAGACAAATTTCAAAACAATGGGTTTTAATATGGATTTAAAGATAGAAAATACGTATTTAGCTTTGATGTTAGGAATTCAGTGCCTTTTTAAAAAGTTCCTCGATTGTGAAGCATAGAGAAAACGGTCTCCAAATGGTCTGCAATGGTGACCTAAGGCTGCATTTTTGAAGAAATACATTCTATAAAATAAGATACAGGAATATATACAATGCTAACTGATCAAATTGTGTGGTGGTTACTGAGTTAGAACTGATCTCACATTTGTGAGATGTCATTCAGAAGTCACTGATAAGCTACTGCTGACTTCCACCAGACAAGATACATATTATGGCATTCACAATCGTCTGGAGCTAAATCCATGGAAAAGCTTGTATTTATTTACAGTGGCATGACAATCCATTGAACACCCAAACTTTTTATCTCCTAGACTGAACCTTTAAGACCAGGAGATTCTTGATACCCAAGAGAAGAGGCTATGATAAGTACTCATGGCTTTGTTTGACTGCTAATCTTGAATTTGGAATGGGAGAACAAAGCTGATTTGAAATTATTTTCAAATTCCTTATATTCTGTAGTGGTGAGGTTGCTAAGCCTTGGGAATGTGCATGAGTAAGAGAATTGCAATGGGTGTTTTCTCTTTGTCTTTTCCATGAAGTAGGGAATCACCAGTGTGCTGCATATCTGTCACACTACTGAAACGTGTCTTGTGCTCTGGGCTTGGCTGATGGGTCTCATAATTTTATTCTGTGTCCAGGGCACAGAAAAAATATGCAGAGAACTATTTCTGGTCATTTTTCTAGCAGTACTGCACACGTCACTGTGAGAAGAGCAAACCCATTGTACTTTTAGGAGCTTCCACACAATGCCTTCTTTTTATTTGGAATGCAGAATTAATCATAGAGGGAAAGTGCAACTAATCTTATAAAATTATCTTAAATTGCCTTCTCAACTCAATCTCTTTCTCTTACCGCGTTCTTTTATTCTGCAAAGACAGAATACCTGAATATTCTCATGTTGAATTGGCAATATTATAAAGTTGAGAGATCTGACTTGTTTTGGTTGGGTTGGGACATATGGTACATTTGGTGAAGGGATACATTAAATCACCAGCTGACAAATACTTGATTGCTGGCACTATTAACTCAGTGATGCAGCCAGGCATCATTCATGAGGGTTTCAGATTACCCATTCAGAGGTTCCAAAGCACCTCAAATGGTATCTCAAACCCCCACGCCCAGAAACATTTCTTAAGCATCTGATTCTCTTTTATATAAATGTATAGAATAGCAAATCCCAGTTCCCTGGGACAATACCAGAGAAATATGAAATTCACTTTGAGTGAAACTATGAGTTTCTACTCAGCATTTGTTTTATCAAATCTTTACAGAGAGAGCCCAGTATGTCCTCTGATAGCAAATTATCTATAAATGTTCAGATAATTTCCTTATTTTCCTTCTTTCTCTAAACACAAGAGTATGACAAAGCAGCTCAATCTCATTAATGCAAATATATACCAAACATAATTATTTCTCCCACAATGCTGAACTCTGCACAACCTCTGCAGTAAGTATTGCAAAGTAAGTAGTTATTTTAGAGCGTGCCACAGCCAAGAATTAGAGAGGCAAAACTGTACCTGAAGAGAAATGAAGAGAACCAATTCACCGATAAGAGCTGATAAAATGTAACCCTAGAGATTCAAACACCTAAAGATTAGATTAAATGTTACCTCTCCTTTGATGGCATGTGAAATACCCCCAGTGGTTAGGGAATGACAGAGTGCAAAGGGTTGATGAAGTGCTCCCAATTCCAAACTAGCAGTAAATCAGCTACTTTATAAGGGACAGAAAACCATTAATTCAATGGTTTAAAATATTGAAAAAAAAAATAATTCCAAAAACATTTCCCCAGATCTGATGAAAAGCAATCTTTCTATCCTGTTTTTTCCCCTTTTGTTCAAACTTTCCTCGTGTCGAGATTTTTCTCAAGCTATGTGTTTTTGCAACAAGCTTTCCAATGACTGCCTTTTGTGTATCTTTACCTCCCAATTCTAATATATTTTTCAAAATAAAATGCAATAAAAAAACAACCAACAAAAAAACCCCAACCTGCCTGAAAGCTGTAGGTGTGTGGATTGCCCTTCGCAAATGTACTAATTGATGCTAAAATGTCTTTTTACAGCCAGTGCCGTCTTAAGCTTTCCACAGAGCAGAGCACATTAACCCGATCAACTTGCTGTCAGATCCTTGCTCAGTACAGCTATTAGTCTGATGCAGCTTCATGGCTTTAGGCACACTAATGAAACAGTGGCAACCATTTAAAAGATAATCTGCCTCCCTCCACCATACTGGCCTTTATCAGGAGATTCCTGTTCCTCTAGCAGAAGGAAGCATGGCTGTTGGCTCCAACTAATGAGTTTAAAGGAGAGGATATCACAAAACAATATTAAGAGGTCATTTTTTTTAAATAATCTCTTGGACCTCCTCTCTGATGATCTGAAATTAAAAGAAATGGACTGTAATGTTGATCCAGTATGCCTTAGGGTAATGCCTACATGACTGAAAATAGATGCATTGTAGTTAGAATGCAAATTTCTGGCCCTTGTAATAAATGAATTGCTCAGTCGGCAAGTCATTGTTTAGGAATAATCTTTTTAGCATCTGAGTTTCCCAGATTTTACTTTGCATTCTCAGTGGATAGTTTCCATATACTTGTTTCAACAGACACAAGGGGCACGTACTTATCGTGAAACGCATGTCTTTGCTTTCACTACACAAACTAATTGAGAACATTTTGATCTATTTCTATGGGACTACAAATTTTGGGAGGAATTTACAAAGTTACTGGGTGAGCAGATGAGCTTCAGTATGCAAAACCCCTAAATTTACACATGTGAATTTACAAATTTACTTTTCCTGAAACAAATAGGATTAGAAGGTGAAAAGGACTCTGTTCCAATAGCCTGTAAAAAGACAGACACAGATGCCATTCTTTGCTCGCCTCTGAACATGGATGTCAATCCTAGTCTCTTATATTTTAGGAGAGCAATCTAACCATCATTGAAGGTGGATTGTGCCTTTCCCTGAGTTTTTTTCTTGTAGTAGAATCACTTTATATAAAATATTATTTGAGGTGGAGAGTAGGAATAGCTTAATCCAGGAAGAGAGGAAAAATGAACTGACTTAAATGAACTAACTAACTGTAAATGCCGTCCGTAACATATTAAAACCAGAAAGGCACTAAAGTTGATGCAAATGTGGGAGATACCATCAGTACATGATCATCAAAAATTCTACATGCAGGAAGAATTGGATCACTGTTAGTACTGGAGTAAAAGAAAATATATGCATTCAGTAGGACCTCCTAAAAGCTTTATACTTTGTAAAGAACATTCTATGTCTGTTGCAAAATGGAAGCTAAGCAGCTGCAAACAAGCATGAGAAGAACTGTGATGTGTTAGTCAAATGCAAGTCAAATGTGGGCCGCCAAGAGGTCAATGCATGCCAAAAGACATTTGGCACTGTAGTAAATGAACTTAATATGAGTTATGCAAGGAAAGGGTGAAAACGTATACAGTCCTGCTAAGACACATTAAAAAAATAAATCAATACTGCAGCGGAAGCAGCTAAGGTCTACAGCAATGAAGGAGAGAACAGAATAGCTGTTAATAAGAGCAGTTCTACAGAGTTTATCTCGTTTTCCCCAGGAAAACAAAAGCTGAGATTCAGTTGTGATTACTGTTTCAGGGCCTAGTTCAGGGAGGGCAGTTGGAGGTGAAGAGGAAAGGAAGGGAAACACAACAGCACGAAAAATATGTTTAATCCAAAGGAGAATACTGAAATAAGAGATTCATAAACTAGGTATGAGTTACTTCATGCTGGGACTTAGAACATTAGAAAAAACGTTCTATCAAAAAAATCAAAGTGATCAAATTAATATAATCTGAAATTAAGGAAAATCCTCAGTTAAACCCCAGTATACATTAAAAGGGATTAAGGGGGGTGAACTGTTCTCTTTTCACAAGAAAAGCTACTCAACAAACTTGAATATGTAAGAGAAGTTGCCCATATCTGCAGCACCTTCCACAAACTCAGCTAGAACAGCTTCCTGAGTGGCTGCTGATTTTAAGTTTTGCAATGGACATTCATTTCAACTTTACTGAGGTAGTTTAACATCTCCTGGTTTAGCTTTCTGCACTGCACAGCCAGGATCCATTTGTAGCAAGGGACATGAGCTAAGGCTGTTTCTGAGACAAGAAGCTATAGAAGTTCACCATTAAAGGGCCTGTGACCTGAAAAATTGTTATTATTTGCTTCTTTTCATACTCATTTGCTTTACTTTGCTAGGGCACAAATGTGGAAGTTTGTCAGATTTGTAGATAACAACAGTCAAGTTAAAGTACCTATCTTGGCAATATATAGAACAGGAACACACAATTACAATTGTGATAAGTGCTAGGTCCTTTCTAAAACAGCATTTCTCCAGGGCAACATGTTGAGTCATGGGGGGTCGTCTGAGATCTAGCATCGGGGCAGAGATTTGCTGGAACTGTTATAAACTTTTTTAGGCTACAGAGTGATGCACGTCTCAATTAGCTGCTGATAATTGATGAACATGGAGAGCTGTATAGAAACCCAGGGAAGGGATCTACCTATTGATGCAATTTTTGTCCTAAAGTCTTCACAAGTGGTAGTTAAATGGTCTCTTTCTTCCATCGTTCACTGCTGATAGTAAAGGAGCTACAATTGCTTTCTGAAGAACATCCTGATTTCTCAGTTGATCAATTGATTTTCTTTTCTCCCAGAGCAACTTTTTTATCCTAGGCTACCATATGCATTCCATTATTTCATTGAGGCACTTTTGCTTTTGCTGCTTATTGTGAGATCCATTTGTCAAACAAAACAAAGTAACTCAATTTTCCGCAGGTCATAGCTGTGGTAGTTTTTAATGAAGTCTTTTATTTAAGTTTCACAGCATGAAGATATCTAAAAGGTCAAGAACAACAAGGAATCTCTGCATTTCACTGACATTTAAGGCCTTCCTAATTTTACACAGCTGTTAATTTCAAAGGGCTGTATCATTCTTCCCGAGGAGAAGAAATCACATAGGTCTTTTTCCTGTGAGTTATTATACGTAAAGTACTTGGCACGGTGTTGCAGCATTTTTGCACTGCAGTGGAAGAAAACTCAGATCAGATAGTTCGCAATCAAAATGAGACTTGTTTAAATTTCTGTATTATGAGGAGTAAGCAGGGAAGAGAGGAAGATCTCTGTCCATGTTTGGTCGTATGGGATCCAGGACCGCTTCCAAGATCCCATGGCCAAGGACCCATGCTACCATGGGCACCACCCCAGCAGGACACCCAGGCGTGCCTGAGCTCCCTCTTCTCAAAAAGAAATGACAGGTGCACAGACCTACGAGGAGCCAGGAGGTATCCCAGCAGGTCAAGTCTGGATGTGGTCTCCGGGGTCCACTACATGCCAGTAACCTGGCAAATGAGTTTAAACCAGAATGCCTCAAAGGGTACAGCCTTACTGTGAGGAGCCCTTGGGAAGTGAAGGTAAGTTGGAGGCTTTTTGTACTTCCAAAGAGTGGGGAGCAGGAAAGTAACTGAACAAGCTGCACCAGATGGAGGGAATGAAGTCAGACCTGCTTGCCACATCTGCCTCTTGAGTCCAGTATGAGCACAGCAATAGAGAAACTGAAATGCAGACCACTTATTGTTTTTTTCCCCCATGTGTTAACTCATATATTTCTTCAGATAATCTTTAGCAATAGCTCTGGCAAAGTAGATAAGACATTTTCTTCCTAGGTGAAGGTGACAGAAAAAGAGTAATCAAGCATTTTAAGAAATGTACTATTACTACAGCAATTTCGTTTAAGGGAAGGAAAGGGAGAAGAAGAGAACAGAGTTAGTTGTACAGTTCCCTTTGATTACAGTGATAGTGGCTGTTCCCCAGGTTCATTTAATCTCCTTTTCAAAATGACAAATGTGTACATCCTCAGTCATGCCATCTGACCACCCCAGGCATGACACATCTTCTGAGACAGCTCTGGATTCACTTGATTTTAATTGCAGTAAGGTACTTACCAACCTTTTAAAATCAGAGTCCATTTCACTCTGGAGTTGTTTCTGTTTCAAAATAAAACCTTGCATATGCATAGATACTACTGGAGGCAGCATTATGGTCATTTAATGAAGCTGTTATAATGTAGTGTGTAAGCGATACAGGAGGTGATGAGCACAAGGTCGGTTGTTTGCTTTTGTTACGATCATTTACTTTGGCAAGTAATTGTAATGGCTAGTTTGGATATCAGCCATACAAGTACTGAAGGAGCCCTAGGAAGATGCCTGTAATATTATCACAGTAGCATTGTTATTCTCAACAGGCCAGCAACTTTCCAGATTTTTCAGGTTTGGTGACAACTCTCAAAAAAATCATCTGTGCATTTAACACTGAATAACAAACCCATGTAGGGCCTTTTGTCAAAGAAGGAGAACAGAATACACAGTGTATTTATTTATTCTGCTAATTGCTCAAAAGCAGCACTTTATGAATTTGAATCACTTTGTTCGCAATTAAAGTTCTGTCACCTCTGCAATGAAACAAGTCATGTCATCATACTACGCAACTAGCTAAGATGAAAAATAACACAGCTTTATTCAGGGAAGTGTTTGGAGAATTTACACAGCTGAAACGCAGATACCCAGCTTTCTACTTGCCAGGATGTCAGAGACGGTAAGTCTACTATTGAACATTGTTTTGGATAATTCTAATTTCCCATGATCGAAAGCAGTTGCACTGGTGCTTTGACAGCTTTGTTCTGGGCTCTGTCCTGAAGCTAAGGAGAAGGAGCACAGAGATGAATGATTTCTTCCCTGCAACTTCCCAAGGAGTTGCGGAGCACCCCAAGGTGCTGCTCCAGTGCTCCAACCCAAGCACCTCCTGGCTCCATGCCAGGATGAGAGCAGCTGCATCCCCCGCATCCCCATGATTTTGCCTCTGTGACAGGACACCTGGGCACGTGAGGATGTCCAGCATGGCGCGGTGGCCAAAGGGCCATGGAGCACACAGTCCACCCACCCTTCCTGTGTAAACACTGCCGTTTACATTTAAGGCCTGGGATATCTCACCTAATTCCACCAGGCATTTGGCTCCGCAACAGCACACCTTTTTTACTCACCATCAGCAAGGTTTTCCTCCCGGTACATGGTGTGTCTGGGAGAAGGTGGACAGATCAGTCCAAAGGCAGCTGGGGTGCCCAGCCATGGGCTTCGCATGCAGGAGGGAGCCACTCTCACCGGGAGAATCTCTGTTCTTAACAGAGAGGATTGCGTTTCACAGATTAGCTGTGCCTTAAAAAATACCAAGCAGTCCTGTGCTCTGTGCCAAAGCGAAGCCTGTGTTACCATTTGATAGCTGTCTGAGAAGGATTTGGCTGTAAAAATGTCTGGTAAACACTACAGTTAATTAGGTGCCTGCATCTGCACATTTAGTCAAATATGCAGTCAGATATTGATTCCAGCCACAAGACTCTCGTAAACAAAGTCATTGAAGATATGTGAAGTGTTTGGGTGAAGATCCTCATATAACAAGATTACCCAGCTGAAAACTCCAAAATCCTAAATTAGCAAGAAAATCAAAACAAGAAGTAAATTCCATCCAGACAACCATGACAAGGCAAAATGGTTATTAAAAAATAAGAGCTTTGCCCACTTACCATCACGGCATATACAAGCACAGTACAACTTCCTTCAGTATTATCAGATACAAACTGCGTTTTCATGATCATTTTATGAGTTGGTGATGATGTCATGCCACAAAAGCTAGTTTCTGAAACACTTTTGGATTTTTACTGTTTATTTTGTAATTGTGGGCAAAGGACAAAACAGTCTTTTTTTGGTAGAGTTTATGTCCTGTTATTAAAGGGTAAGAACAAAAATAATTGCTAAACTTAGCATTATGACTTGGCCTGCATGCACTTTTGAACACATCTAACTTCTGTATTTGCAAAAATTGAGGGGTGTACAAGCTTGTGTGTGTCTGTAGCTACAGCCACACATATGTTGGCCACAGTCACAGCTATGGTGATCTTTTTGAAATCTGACTCTTTTAAAAGAGTTTTTCAAAGAGGAGAGAGGCAGGAAATCATATTCAAGGCCAGGTATTATTTAATGAACAGCAGAGAATGTTACCTTTATAACGTTTCCAAGACTTCAGTATTATAATACGCTTTCTTCTCTTCCTTAATTGAAAATGTTGTTCAATACTTCTTTACTGCTTACAGAAAGTTTAAAGGTCTTAATTAGCAATACACTAACATTCTTAAATATACATTTTCTTGTATTGGAAAACTGAAACTGCTGCAGAAAAGATTTTTGCTTGAGTTAAAATATTTATTTCATTGGAGTTGAGTTTCAATTCCTTCTAGCATCTTATCCTTGAAAATGTTGCAGAGCTGAATATTACTATATGACTTTTTTATTTTTCTCACAGGTGTATGCTTATCTATTGTATCCTAGACTTGAAAACTGTGGAATGAAGGTCCTATATTTTGTAGCAGTGGTTGTCAAAGAACAATATCGGAACAGACAAAGATAGTAGGGAAGCAAACAAGTAAGTTAGCTGTCTCTAGATTTTCTAGATCTTGTGATGCGTTAGTAAAATAAAAGAACAGAAAACAGTCTCTGCATTGTTGGGAGAAACATGTTCCCTCCTTTATCCCATCAACTGTAAAGTATTTTTATTTGTAGATGAGAAGATAAGTGAGTCTGAAGCTAGGTAAGAAGCAGTCTTGGATCTTCTAACTGCTTTTCTGTAGTTTGCAGGCATCAATTTGAAATTTTTGGTATTACCATCCTGAAGCATGAAGCTCACTCTGTCCAGGATCAGGGCTTGAGACATCAGCTGCAGCTGATCACAAAGATGCCCAAATAAGCCAAAATGGAGGACTGAGGGAGATGAATAGATGTGTAAATTGTACAATGAAAGTGGGGGGGTGGAGGTGGGTTGATGGCGAGAAAGGAACGAGGGTTCCACAAGTGTATTTTGATCTTTGTCTTCAGTCAGTGGTTTTTCACATCAACCTCATGGTGGGAAATCTTTGACCCTTTCAGATTTCACAGCCATTCTACAAGCAGTGTACAGGCATCCCTTTTACTGTCCTTTCTCCTGCCTGAAGTCTTTTTCCTTGCAGACTGAAAAATAAAACATGTGCAACCCAATACAGACATCTCATACTTTTGAAATTAAAAATAAAGTTAGATCTTCTGCCACTATTTAGCTTACAACAGATATTGAAAGGATATTTCAGTGTTATCCCACTAGGTATAAACACTTACATCATGGTGTTCAAAGTATTTGTGGATGACTGACCTGCCCTTTTAACGTTCCTAACCTGGCTGCATAACCATGACAAAAGAGGAGGCTGTTCCTGCTGTTATTGCTACTGACCCTCTGCTCACTCTCAATTTTTCCCTCATTGCTTCAATAAATGAGGACCAAAAGGAATTGCTCTACAATTCCTCACATTGCAGCTAATATGCTTTTTTCCCTTCTTCACAGATAAAAAGGAACGTAAAAGTGATTTTATTGATTGCTGGTTATAAGTGTAGGTGGCTTCTTTTGCTTTTGTATTTGTGGTAGGTATTTATTCAGTGACTCCAGACAGATACATCATAAACAGAGTTGTAGCTTCTTGGCTGACTCTAAGCCTAGGTTACATTCTTTCCTCTTCATCAGAATATTTCCCTGAGCATTATTTGAAATGTTTCAAAACACATTGCGCTCAGCAATTATAGTGAAGAGTAACAACTGTCCTTTTGCTGGAAAAAGTTTGAAGGCACAAAAATGAAAAAGGACAAAAATAGTTACAAAAAATAAATTAAAAAGTAACCCTAACGTGATAGCAGGCTAAAACTCAAGACATGTTACTAAATTCCTGTATGCTGCATTATTTTTTTCTTTTCCAAAGTCTTTTGTGGGTTAAGGAATCCCTAAATCCTGTCATGATGAAAGGTATCAAACAGTACTGTCATGGATCAGAAGTGGCTTTTCAATGGACTGGAGGGAATCTTCCTCATCTTGCATCCATTTCTGTCCCACAAGGGTTTGGTTTTCTTTTTCTGGCACAATGGCTTCTCAGAAGTTACCTGTCTAGGACCAGTCAATTACCAAGACACACTTAATGTATGATTTTGGGCATTTAAGCTAGAGGCTGCCAAGATTGTTGGTGAGGTTACTGACAGCTTTGTCCCACACATCAGCCAAATCTGAAATACCAGAATAGGGTAAAGGTGAAATCAGGTTGGATGTTTTTATGCCTTAAGATCAGACAGATAAGGGACTCTGCCAATTAAGAAGTCAATCACAGAGTCAAAGCCTGCATACAACAAATATGAACCCTTATGTTTGTTTGTATGACATGTTAGTGGGCTTATGGTAATACTGTTATTTGGATGCAACAGGAGAAAGAATTTTCATTCTTCTCCATGTTGACTTGCATGTTTACTTGCCTTCTTGAATTATTTAATCTTATGTGTCTGCACAAGTATCAGCAAGTTCTGCAACTGCATTGGCACAGCTCAAACCAGCCATACTCATCCTCCTGACCTGCAGTGATTTGCAAATGTTTTTCTCACTTCAGTTGCTGAAAGTGGATTAGAAGACGTGGTGAAGAAATTTTTTGTGTGGTAACTATGTGCTTTAAGCTGGATTTAACCTGACATGAAACAACAGCATTCACTTACCTAGAAAGGAACTGCTGGCTGTAACTAAAGAAATTCATACCAGAAAGGAAAGAATGGTGATAATAAAAATAGTCAAGTTTAGCTCTTGGTCCAAGTATGCCCTTTTTGTGCTAGGGGGCAATTACAGGACTATCAGCTTACTAATTCAGTTTTAGAAACTAATTTTTCAAACAGTTTTTGTTCAAATAGTTCATCCATGTATTTCAGTCATCTCTGCTTTTACTCTGTATTTTGATTTTTTTTGCACCGTGAAGTGGGAGAAAAAGCCAGAACCAGGTTCAAGTGTTTCAGAAGCATAGCTAAAACTGAAATTGGCTGTTCTAAGGATGAGGGGCCAAGGTGACTGGTGCCTCTTGAAAACCTGTTCCTTCAGTATTTCTGCTCTCCTGCCGCCAACAGGGATGGGAGTGAGGAAAGGACCATTTGAGCAGCAGATCTATATGACAGAAACTCCAAATCCACATCGTCATGTTTCAAGAAGCATCAGCATGTTTCCTGGCACACAGATTTGTCATGCTCTAGGACTTAATTTTCTCTAAATTATCAGTTTTACAGATCTCATTCACCGGTTCATCAGAGGAAGATAGAAAACTTTGGCAGTGGGACAGAGAGAAGATGGGTTCCTAAAATGCCTAGAAAGCAACAGGAAAGCTTAAATCACTCATAGCTTGTAAGGCCAAACAAGAGGAGAGAATTAAAAATAGCAAAGCTATTTTTAGTCTTTGTGAAGCCCTTCAAGAGGGCTGGGGAGACATGTTGCAAATAAGAGGGAAGACATGGAAACAGAGACCACTTTGTTATAGGAAGGGTCAAAAAGGCAAAGTCCATTTGTACAAGGATGGCTGAGAAGCTGGGGGCAGTAAAGCAGAAAGGAATGGAAGAAAACTCAGTGGCGCCAGCCATGTTGGCAATGAACTCTGAAAGCGCTTAAAAGGTGCTTTGGTCCAATTCTTACACTGAAAACTTCGAAACAATGCACATCGGCGCTGAAGAGATTTCGTGTTGTATATCAGCACAGGGAAAGGTCAGGAAAGGAGAAGTTCCCAAGAGCACTAATTTGTTGGCTGAATTAAGTCAGGGAATTTTCTGATGATTTTTTGCGTTCCACTGGAAAAGATTCACTTGTTGATAAGGAACATATTTAAAAGAATGTATAGTTCTGATGAGAGCTTTCACTGCTGCAGGACAGTAGACTAGCATGTTTCTGAGACCGGGAAATAAAATACATGCATTTGCTTTCAAAGTATCCCACAGCCCAGCTGGGGTTCAATGCTTTCTCTTCTGGTGGTCAATCTCTGTATTTTACAGAAAATGGTAATTTTGAGAGTTAATGGCTTCCCTATGATTCCACAGAGAAATATTTATTGTCTTGATGCTGAAAGATTTCTTTGGGGAAGCGTGATATCTATTCAGATCTCTATGACCAACAGAGAAGACATTGCAGAGCAGTTAAGGCTGAAAATCTGATGGACTGTCAGAAACAGGGACTAATAGCATTTTAGAAGGAAGAGAGAGAGGACGAGTGCCATTTTACATGGGAACGTCTGGCACTCATACCAGAGTGATTTGGAAAGTCATAGTTGCTTGTCTTAGTATGCTGTAATACATATTCCAGGTAAAAACAATAAAGTATCAAGGAGATAAAACAGAAAAGGTACAAGCGGAGACTCTTTCTCATATTGAAAGCCCACACAATACTCTCTTCAGACTGAGATAAATGATTAATAACAATCAAACACCACCTTCCTGTGCTGCCTGGATAGGCTTATTTTTAATGCCTTCTAACCGATAGCAAGCAACACTAGTTACCCTTTGCTTGCTTAAAGCTCATCTTTCCCGACGCACTCGAAGTTAAATGCATTTCTGTTTCTGTCACTGTCCTTCCCGATCAGCCGCTAACAAAAGGAAGGCGCAGGTGTCCTGAATAATAACGCTGGTTTTTCATTGTTCACCCCCATTTCTAAACACTTACCATCAAACCTATTGTTCAGGGCAAGGCAGCCCACTTGTAACTTGCCTAAAGAAAAAGCAATAGCCACATCACAGAAATAAAAGCAGGTGGAATACAGAGATATTTGTACTCCTGTGGTAGGAAATATTCATCATAAAATGTAGAGTGGAAACCCTGAGGTTGCTTCAGCATGTTTTTAGCACTGTTGGACCACAAACTGTGTGCCAGCTAATGGAAATGTCCCTTTGTAGCAGTGCAAAGTGTGTAATGTAGCTAGGTAGTGTTCAGAGGATTATTTTTTTTCATGTTTCTCTGTGCCATGCTTGCTTTGCATAACAACCTTAAGTGTTGCACAGTATTTTTCAGCTTGAATAATTTATACTTTTTTGTAGTGAATCTAGTGCTAATAGCACATGGACATTGTCAAGGGACATTTTATCCTAATGCCTCCTTTTGTTTTATTCAGTAGGAAATTATTGTCCTGATATTCTCAATTACAGTAATTCAGAGAAAAATAACTGCAGCAAATACTATTCTGTGGTATACAAA
Organism: Larus michahellis; assembly: GCF_964199755.1. Taxonomy (NCBI): domain Eukaryota; kingdom Metazoa; phylum Chordata; class Aves; order Charadriiformes; family Laridae; genus Larus; species Larus michahellis. The sequence goes on from NC_133898.1 coordinate 62,366,506, forward strand.
GAACATCAAGGCAGACGTATGAATATGAGAACTTTAGCTGTCTGGTCCTGTGATTTCAGTATTCTTAATATTCTTTCTTTCCTGCAGAAATAAGATGTTTGTGCCATAGTTCATTTTGCTGTTTATTTTTTTCCCCTATCACCCTGTGCTTGCCCTGATACTCTTAGTTCAGAAAGGGTCTTTTTTCTCTTATTCATATGAAGAGACAAAACACTTTCTTCACCTGACATTTTCCCATTCTGGCAAGTTTGTTTTTTCCAGCTGTATATTTTTGGCTCTCTGTGCCTCTGTGCTCCCATTTTCCAGCTGTGGGTACTTCTGGCTCCTGCTCTGAAGGCAGCCCAACCTATTGAGCACACATCCAGTTATTCTGCTGCTCTGACCACATAAATATAGCTTTTTTGTGTCTTTCCCTATTTGCAGGGGGAGTGGGGGAAGGATGAAGGGAGGGAGAAATAGTGGAGAGGAAGGAAATTCAGCCTGTCTTTGCCTGGGGGTTGTCATGGAGGTCAGGCCTAGAAAATCCTGCGCACTGAGAACTGCTGCCCAAGCTCCCCCAGCACGGCCGCTTTGCTTTGCCCATCCTGGAGCAGCCCCTTCCTCCGCTCCTCCTGTCTGTGGCTGGAAGCACAGCAGACAGCCCATAATTGTGCTTTCACGGGTACAGACTCCCTCTCTGACAATCTGTATCTTCACATAACCTATACAAAAGCAGAGGCATAAAGGAGGAAAGGAGACAGGGAGGCTTTCAGGGAATACAAAGGAAGGGACATGAGACATACAGGAGTGGAGGGAGCAGGCTGAGATGGACCAGAGGCTGTTACTGGCAGAAACAAGACCCGTACATTAGAGATGCCACACATACACATAACTTGTAGTGCTGCTTAATTATGGCTTGCCCTTACCGGAAGCTTGGGTTGTGTTATGGACACCAAAATACAGCAGTGCTTTCTGAATATCTAACCTTTCCGTCAGAGGATGTACCTGTCACTCACGTATTTCTTCAGGACTTTTCCTGCTTCACTCCCAGTTCCTGGACCCTGTCCCCAGCTGGTGACTTGTTTGTCCTGTATGAGCCTCCCCTTTTCTTTATGCCAGCAAAAGTCAGCAGCTCTGGGTAATGCACCCCTGACCTTCTGGCCACGTTCTGTTCCCTGAGCTCCTCTGCAGTTCTGGGCCAGTGACAGATCAGTCCATTTTTCACCAGCCAAGGGCAGTGCCTGTGCCTCCTGCTGTGCATCCATCTGCTTTTACGGGCTACGGACAATGTCTTATATGGAAATATTTCCAAATTGTGTTTAAATTAAAAGCAGAGTTAATCACAAGGTTTTTATTTAACCGTGAATATAAAAATGCTGATGTCTAATTAGCTTTATGTATCTGAAAGGCAAATATTAATCACTTTGTTCTTCCAGTTCTGAAATCCAATTCAAAATCACAGTAAGCTGTATGGGAATTGTGTAAGGCCCCTGAGGAGGGCATAGAGGGGAAGAACATAATACTAGGTCAAATGCAGACTATAAAAGTTTCTGAGATCTGTTTGAAGCTATGGAAAATAGATCACATTGATGATAATGAACAGCAACAAAAAAAAAGGCCTGTGAGAGAAACAAAATGATAAGCTTTTTATTTTGCCTTGGGCAAAACCTACCAGAAATGGCTTTTTCTTTTTAGTTCAGAGGGAATAAAGTCACCAAAAAGATCAGATCATAACAGGAAAGCACAAAAGCAGGCCCGGCATCAAATATGTAAAGGATCACATGAACATGAAATTTCACCAACAAATACAAAATCAGATGTGGCAGAGCTGTACTGCTATTATGTATGAAAGTACATGCTACTTCTGTTTGACTGCCAATATTTTACATATTTGCAGACAGCTATCTCTCCCTTGAATGTACTTTACAGTCACACGGTGTGATTATATACACCACCTTCCAACTGAAGCTCCTCAGGTGCTTCCAAAAGCTGCTATTATTTTATTTTAGTGAGGAAAAGAATGTGAATTATTCAGTGTAACACCTCAAGACAGAGCAAGAAATTAGGAGCAGAAAAGAACTCCAGTCCCTTTCTCCTAAACAGCAGACATCATCTGCATCTGTGTGCAGTGGCAGTTCCACTGAAAAGCACCTCTCCTGTTCTGAACTGTAGAAGCTAAAAAGAAGACAGCACAATAACAAAGTTCCCTTTAACAACAATTACTTTTTCCCTTTGGGTTTTGGGTTTTTTTTGGCTGAGAATTCCTTGTTCTTCTGCTGTACCTGGCATCTGGGCTAGTAGTCCAGTCACACAAAAGAAACTCTGAATTCTGGTGATAGACAAAAAATAACTCAGTGAAAAGGACTACTGATCTTACTAATGAAGAGTTACCCGCAAAAGAAAGTTAAATCAGCTGGTTCAATGCTGCTTCTAAATGAGCAGATTTTGTAGTGTTCACTCTTGTTAAGAAAAAGGGGAATTAAAAGGAGAAAATACTGTAGCCATAAGAAACAAATCTGGTTTGGAGGTGAGCTATTCTGCATCAACACAAGTACACCCAACTGGAATAATGTTCATTCTCAACTGACACATATAATAAATTAATTCTAACTGTATTGAAGGAAATTTTATCCAACCCCTGTTCTTCTGCTACAGAAAATATTTTCCAGTCTTTTTCTCAAATAAGGAATGATTTACGCCTCTCATATTCATTGGGAACTGAGAACAGAGAGATCTGGACGCGTTAATGGTTCTCAGCTCCATCTAAGGGAAACAGCTCTCCCTGCAGTGTACTGGTTTCTGTGGAGAAAGAAACTCTTGGGCAGGTGGACTGCAGAGGGGTCGTGGTGGACTCTTAAAAGATGCCATGAAGCAAAACGAAGAAGTGTTCAAGGCCAGGCTGGATGAGGCTTTGAGCAACCTGATCTAGTGGGAGATGTCCCTGGCCATGGCAGGGAGGTTGGAACTAGATAATCTTTAAGGTCCCTTCCAACCTGAACCATTCTATGATTCTATGAAAACTGCCCTTCAGGGTAACTGCAGACTTAGGCTCAGTCTTTTCCACTTGGGAGAGCAGCGCACAGTCTAGTAGACATCACAGGGAGAGATATAGTTTTTATTAGAATTATTTTATTAAAGACATTATGTTTCATTTAGAAGCACCTGCCATTATTTATATTATTAGTTATTATTAGTTGTCTTTCCCACACGTAGAACAAAACATAGACTTCCAGACTGAATGTCATTTTTCAGCTTGCAGAAAATGACAACGAAGGAGCAAGCATGGCCTCCCCAAAGCAGATGGCACTATGCTATTTGTGAGCCATCAGACTGCCTGTCCCCCGCAATCAGGCAGTGCGACACATTCCTTTCAAAGGTACAAAACATTGCAATCCCTCCCCTGACCCTCGTAACATTTAAGTAGCTGCAGATATCCTAGCCTTCCTTCATAAGCAGCCACCATCAGGGCCCTGAGGGCATTCCCTCCCATCTGCGGGGCTTGGTTGCCTGGGCTCAGGGCCAGCTTTAATAACGAAGCTGTCAAGCCTTGGGAAGCTCAGTGGATGCCTGTCCTGCCTTTGCTCAGGAGCTGCTTTTAAACTCAGGCTCCTGCACTTGATGTTTGCCTGAGCTGTGTCGCAGGTCTGCCTGTGCCCACCCCTGCGCCTCCCTGACCTTCACCCACTGACCTGACTTTCCAGCTTGAGCTGGGACCTGCCCTGTCCCAGCAGACTTGCCCAGTAGTCTGGGCTCTCAGCAGAACCGGGTCACCCTCACCGACCCAGCTCTGCTCTCCCCGGTCGCCTGTGCCTTGTTGGGATGGTGCTGCCCTGCTGCTCCCTGCCCTTCTGTCAGAGCCAGAAGTGATGGTGGCCTCTTAGAGAATCATTTTTCTGCGATGGACACTGGGCTATTACAAGCTCAAGACGCACGTCCATACCCTTACCAGGAGGTCTGAGCATTTGGTCCTCATGTACTACATTGTTTAATGCTTTCTACAAAATACTGTCCCTCTCCCTTCTTGTATGCCTTAAAGTTGCTATGGAGACACTTTAATTTTAAAGCACAAGTAAATTGTTTAGAAAAGCCACAGGTGCATTAGCTTTATTTCTCTATTGCACAGGCAGAGTTAAGAGGACATTACTGGCATAGAGAGATAGATAGATATTATGATGCCTGCCACCCTTGAATGGATCCTCTTATCTGTAATCCAGGCTTACTGAATCTTCAGGTGAATAACACTTGCAAGAGAGGGTAGACAGAAAATATGCATTCAGGGTAAGGGGAAGGAATTTGGGAACATACTGTCACTTTAGTAAATAATGAATTAGACAGGAAAATATGTAGCTTCCCAAAAGGATGAAAAAGACTCTTCAAGTGTTTCTGAATTTTTATTACTAAGAAATTGAGCTTGAGAACTGAGAAACTGTAAGGCTGAGCTTGAGCTATCCCTTTTACTCACTCCTGAGGCAGTTCAAGAGCTCGCTTATAACCCCTGTAACTTTGAATGCTAGATCAAATTCATTGTGGCCTGTTCTAGGGGGAAACCCTAGTAAGTCATACTTTGTTAGAGCAGAAACAAGACTTTGTATTGTAGGATGCATTATTTCCTCACAAGAAAACACTTCCAAAAATTTTGGTTAATAAACCCTTAAAGTTATCATGACAAGTGGAAGGATAAGAGATAAAAGCGTGAGGCCAGGTCTGACTTTTATGTATTGCTGGGATGTGGCTGAGTCATGCACTTGGATCCAGCGGGGTCTGAAAAAGGCTTCCAGTTCCATAGCACATCCAGGTGTTTCTAGAAAGATCTAAAATTTGCCACTGAAAAAAGAAAAAACAGACCCCAGACACAGAAAGAACATTTTAACTCAAGAGCGTTGTAACTTTGTGAAAAGAACTCTAACAATTTGTTTTATTTCTGTGCTTTATTATATACGAGCTTGGAATAATCAATGCTGAACTACAAAATTAAGCAGAAAGAAAAATCTACTCCTTGGCAGAAGACTTTCCTCCTAAAACACTAGATTCTTCAGTTGCTAAAATGGCTGCAGAGTTCTTCTAGAATGTAAAGATTTAACAATTTTACTGCATAGTCAAGCCCAGGTCTCCATCATTCAGAGCAAACCTGGTATGTGAGCTGTAGGGTGCAATTAGACATAGAGTATTGCCTTTTTCATTCAAAACATTGAAATGATTGTGTTTACCAGGGTGAAAAACAATTGGACAAAGCAGTTCCTAAGGCTGAGTAGTGGGGACTACGAGCCAATGAAACATCTATTAAAAACTCAGAAGTTGCTGCAGCGACTGTGAGTTTTCCAGATCATAGTGGGGAGGTAAGAGAAAGAGAATTGAAATTAGGTAAAAGAGAATTGATTGCTTTAGACTTCATGACAGTAAATGAAGAACTAGTTTGGGCTAGTGGCAAATTGGTCAGCAGGACTCTCTTTTGTGATTATTGAGTAATCATGGCAATGAAAGGTTGCAGGCAAATGCCACTGGATAATAGATATGTTTTGGATAACTACCTTTGGAAGAAGATTTAAACATTGAATTGGTGATTGAAAGCAAATTACCTAGAGAAGCTTTCACAGCACGCACCTTTTGGCTACCAGCATCTTTTCTCAGGAGGAAAAGCAATAATACACTTTTCTGCCATCTGTGTGAACAGGTAAGAGGGGTTTGCAGGAGAAAACGGAGAAAATGGGGTAGGAACTAGCCATTTGCTCTGTTGCTAGACTTATGGGAAACAACTGACATGGGGTGAGAGCCCTCTTGAAACTGGTTGTATTTTTAAATGCCATTGGATTCACCTCACTCCTTTTGAGGTCCAGTACTGCGTGGCCCTACCATGCAGAGATGCCCCTGCTCTGGGAACAACAGAGGAGGCTCAGGGCTCTTTGGGATGGGCTGCCCAGTGACGGCCCCCACAGCACCGAGCCAAAGGTAACATGTGCGGCCACTCAGGAGGGTTCATTAGCTCTGGCTCAGCACCATGATGGCTGTGGTCATAAGCCATCAGTTGGTGTAGAGACAAGTTGCAGTGCATCAGCGCCTGCCTGCAAGACAGACTGTAACAGGGGAGGGGAAGGAAAACCTCACACTGGGGGAAATGCAGGCTCAGGGCAAATGGCGTGGGCAAGAGAGAAGCGAGCTCTTCCTTTCTGCCATCCTTTGACAGGAGACACGTCAGAAAGGGGTGTTGGGTGGTTGCATTAGCTGGGGTACACATGCACGTCCACTGTTTCTGTTGTGTGTCTGCTTTCTCTCGATGGCTCCATCAGCCAGACTCGATATCTAAACTGAAGGAGCTGGAAAGCAGCTGCATGAAGGGCTGACGCTGTGGTAGAGAAACTGCAGCTAACAGAAGGATGGAGACCAGTCTAACCCCTTTTGTCACCACATTCCACCCTGCCTAAATCTGTGCCTGGCTTGGACTGTGTTCTGCAGCTTGTGGTTCTGTGTAGGGTCACGTGTTCATTAATAACACATTTGACATATGAGGCTTAAGAACCGCTCTGGTAAAATGTATTCTTTGCAGGACAAATACTGCCAGCTCTGCTGTGCCCTTTGCTTAGCCGTTTGTAATTGTCATGCATGCTTTATCATCCTCCAGGTCTTTATCTCAAGAGGTGTGGGCAGTTCTGGAGAGGCGAACTAAATTTTATATAATTAAGCCAACAACATTTACTGCTAACCGTGAAGGGTCATTATGTAATTGCAAAGACTCTTATTAAAATGCAGTGGATCAACTCCAAAACAAAATTGCTTTGGGGTTTGCTGCCAGCATTGTTTTTTGGGTTTTCTTTCCTCTTGTATATAATTGGATAGTGTTACTTTAGAACATTGCTTATGCTAAGTCTATTTGGTTTACTCCTTCAAGGGATACAAAATGATTCTGTCAAATAAAATTACCTTATTTTGCCATAGCTGGAATTATCTTGCTAGTGAATTGTTATGATTTGTACTCCTGAGCTTTGTGATTTGATGTAGATGACCAAAAAGACCCATTCTAGGCTGATATGAAATAACATATCAGTCCTTTTTGAGGATATAATGCAAAAGGATTGAAATTGTAAAATCTTTTCATAATGGAAACAAAGTTTTTGTCTTGCTCTGTCTCGTAAGAGTTTGTCCATTGATCTTCCTGCTCCAGTCAAGTGGGGAACCAAGGGGAAGTATGTTGCTTTAGTTCTTGTAAAGGCTATTTTTACTGACCCTGATGACTACCACATGGATTCCAAAACTTTGAAGTTTCCCTTCTTATCCAGAACACCTTCAGGAAGTTGTGACTATTACAGAGGACAACTTCCTGTGCAAAAGCTGAATTGGTGGAGAAACCAAATCGGCCAGCAGGACTGGAGTTTATATTGTGGAACTGCTTCGTTCTCATTTCACTGACACTAACAATCAAACAAAAATATTTATGCTAAGCTCGTAAATGTTTCAGTACTTAATGCTTTTCTTGGAATTTAAACAAGACACAGTAGCACAGGGGTGTCAGCAGACAGCAGAACTTACCTGGGTCCTTGTGTTCTTTAGAATCATCTAGTTTGCTGGCCACTAAATTAATGACAGTGTGTCCCTCAGTCATCCCAGAAGGGGAAGGGAGAGAGACTTATGGGTTAAAAATCCTCTCCCCCCAAAAAATCCACCAGCTTTAATGAAATATTAACAATAAAAAGAAAAGATAGTAATATTAATAAGAAAACAAGGAAATATATACAAATATGTACAATACCAATATTGAGCTTTGAGGATAGCTATCACATCACCAGCCAGCACTGGGAAAATCTCAGATTGGACTCAGCGGCAGATAGGAACTGGACTCAGAAACGCATGGATCAGGATCAAAGGCAGAAGAATGGATAGAGTTCTCCTTGGATGCTGGCCATTGAAGAAGAGAGAGGGTTGATCCCTTTGATCCCTCAGCTTTGTACTGTGTATGATGCAGATGGGATAAAATACCCCATTGGTCAGTTGCTCCAGGTGTGACCCCTTTAGACTCTTCCACCTCCAGTCCTCTAACATGGCATGTAACAAAGTTAGCTGACCTTGGTTGTTATTGGAAAAAGTATAAGCAAGAGCATCTCTGCATACCATTCCATAGTATTAACTATAAACATCAGACCTTATCATTGCTAGAAGCAGGCACTGTCTGGAAAACACACCATTAATTTCAGAGAGTACAGTCAGTTAGAAGAGACTTAACCAAAAAGTAAAATTACTGAAAAGAAAATTGGTTTTGTTCTACCTCAAACTAGGACAGTATAGGTTTTATTTGCAGACATAAATGAGATCCAAAGACTGAAATACGAAAGTTTTGCATGAAAACAACTACAGCATGCAACTTCCCTGGCTCTTGACTAAGTTTTTGTTCACTTTACAGCATAAGTACACCTGCCACCCCAGCTCTCATACAGCCATTCTTTATGCCACCAATTCACCATTTTCTATATTGCTTGTAGCCATGCAATTTTCACTTTTATTTTAACATAACACAAAAGCCATTACATGTCAGGATGATCACTAAACATAGGTCCCTGAAACTCCTCAGCCTTGCTTTGAGTGGCTTGAAACCAGGCATTCATCTCAGTTTCACATAAATCAGGCACAGTGATTCTTGGTTTATGCTGACATTTCTGACAGCTTGATTTATTTAGAAGAAACCTGGGTATGCCAAGGAGGAGGGCAGAATGGGGAGAAGACACTGTCACTGTGTACGGCCCAATAACATTTTCATTCTCCTCTCTGATCTCCGCTGTGGCAGGTGGACAGAGTTCAGACCCTGGAAATTGAAAGGCCATGGACTCACTCTGTAAAATTTTCTTCTAGTGACAGGGCAAGGATCTTCAGAAACAATCTAATGGCTATCCCCAAAAAGTCTGCCTGCCTGCAGCAGATTCAGGGCTTTTAGGAGCCTTTTGCATCCTCTGGCTACTTTAGCAGACATCATCTTTTCCTTTGGTTATTTCCCTGAACACTTTCTCTCTTGGCTGAGAGCACTGTGGAAGCAAGTACCCCTCAGCCTAATGTTTTGACTGTTTAAGCCTGTGACTTCTTCCCAACTGCTTGAACTGCTTTATTCGGACCCCAACAAGTCTGCAAAAGGAAGCAGACAAATACTTTCCAGAAAAGCTCATTAGACCTGCCATCCTTCCCCAGTCTTTTAGAGGAGGGCTATATAAGCCAGTTGGCACCTCTTGTACTAGCAGAAGTGAGCACTGGTTCTGTAACTACCTAGCAGTGGATGGAGGGAAATGAAGGGTGTTTCTTGGATTTGTCAAATATAATGCAGTTCTTCAGAGAAGATTTATCCAGCTCTTTTTTACTTGAAAACATTCCTCCTTCAACTTCCACTAAACAATAAAGAGATGAAGAAAGTATGCAGATTTTCTTAGACATTGTTAATGTCATTCCTTTGTTTTGCTTTGTTTGCTACTTGAGTTCCTGCTTTCTCATACCCCTTGGCCTTGAATTGCAGATTTTTTGCTCAGAGGGGCTATAATAATAGAATCATAGAATGGTTTGGGTTGGAAAGGACCTTAAGGATCATCTAGTTCCAAACCCGGACCACCAGTGATGCTTTTACTTATGATAAATGTCTGAAGGAGTGAATAAGATAAAGATATCTAAATTTTGTCTGGTAGCCTGGTTTCATCTCACCTAATGACAGTGAGCCATCAGCTACCTGGGCAGCAGGTGAGAGACTCTGAAGAAGTGGAGATATGTAATCCTACTTCTTGGTCGTGGTGCTCTTGCAAAATTTCCTCGCACTGAATGTGGTTCCTGCCACAGCCTGTGGGAGTTACTCTAGGTTTCATCTGAGTTTGCAGAAAGACTACATTCTGCTTAGCTTCACATCATGCTTTCCCATCCTATTACCAGAATCTTAATACAGTGAATGCAGCATATGAGTTAATTAATTTCTCTCTGGTTCTCAGCCACTGAAGGTCAGACTGTCCTAAGTGCTTGCAGAGAATATAACTGACTATTGTGGACAAAGCACGCTGACCTTAATGAAGCAGAGATCACAATCATATAGACAGAGGCAGTTAATAAAGATGAAAATAAAGAGGTAAACTGATTATAATCAACCATTTGAGGCTACAACACAAAGAAAATAAATACATGAAGGAATAATTGTAGCCTATTTTTATGTATTTAGTTAGTTCCTTTGTATGTTTTATCCTTTATATATAAACGCACTTTGCATAAAGTGAACCTTAAGAAAAGTTTTTTGATATATTAACTTCATATAATAATCACATTTTGAAGTAAATTATGATTAGAAAAAATATTAAGTCAAAATCTCTCTGCTTATATTACATGTATATATAAGCACATAAGACAACGTGATTTTCTTTTGAAGATACTAGGCTATTAGTGTACCTGGTGATTCACAACAGAAATGAAACTGCCCTTTTTTGTTTTTTTTCTCTTAGCAACCAGCTTGAAAGAACATTAATTTCCTACACGGACACACAGGAGAGCCCTTAAATCTCTGAAATGTACAGTTTAAGGTATTGCATGAAAAAAAAATGGTGGGACATTTTAAAAGATAGTTTGTTCTTTTGTGAAAGTCTCTAGGAGACTGTAGTCTGTGTCAAGAAGTATCAGTTTCCAAGATATGTAAAGGAGATTTAACAAAGAAGAAAGACATATGTTTCTATTGTCTTTTCCATGTCATGATCTGGATATGCCAAAATGTTGCCATTATTTGTTACAAATTACAATTGTAGCTATGCAGAAAGTTTTTGGAATATGTAGAATAGAATAGAATAGAATAGAATAGAATAGAATAGAATAGAATAGAATAGAATAGAATAGAATAGAATAGAATAGAATAGAAAGCTTGTTCCAGTGTTTGACCACCCCCTCAGTAAAGAAATGCTTCCAAATGTCCAGTCTAAACCTCCCCTCGTGCAGCTCCTACACATCCTATCACTGGGAGAAGAGCTCAGCACCTCCCTCTCCACTTCCCCTCCTCAGGAAGCTGCAGAGAGCAATGAGGTCACCCCTCAGCCTCCTCTTCTCCAAACTAGACAAGTCCAAAGTCCTTAGCCACTCATAGGAAATTTCTTGCAGCCCTTTTACCAGATTTGTTGACCTTCTCTGGATGCATTCAAGGACTTTCACATCCTTCTTGAATCACGGGTACCAGAACTGCACACAGCACTAGAGGCGCTGAATACAGCGGGATAATCCCCTCTTTTCTCCAGCTGGTTACGCTGGGTTTGATGCACCCCAGGATGCGGTTTGCCCTCTTGGCTGCTGGGCATGCTGCTGACTCACATTGAGCCTGCTGCCCACCAGCACCCCCAGATCCCTTCCTTCAGGGCTGCTCGCCAGCCACTCCTTTCCCAATTTATACTCGTGCCTGGCATTACTCCATCCTAGGTGCAGAATCTGGTATTTGGACTTGTTAAATTTCATAGCCCAGTGCTCTAATCTATCTAGATCCCTCTGCAAGGCCTCCCATACCTAAAGAGAGTCAACAGCACATCCCAGTTTGGTATCATCAGCAAACTTGCTAATGGTGCATTCAACTCCTCCATCCAGATCACTGATAAATATATTGAACAGAACCCACCCTAGAACTGAACCCTGAGGAACACTGCTGGTGACCGGTCATCAGCCAGATCTACCCCCATTCACGTAGCTCCTTTGGTCTCTGCTCTTCAGCCAGTTCTTCAGCCAGTGCACCACATACTCGCTTATCCTACAGCTGGACAACTTGTCCTGAAGGATACTGTGAAGACTGGAGAGCCTGTAGAGTACAACATTATAATGAAAATTAGTTAACTGAGGGAGGCTTTTACAAAACTGGGAACTACCAACCAATCAGCCTCTGTGCCTATAAGGTCATGGAGCAGATCATTCTGGAAGTTATGTCAAGGCATATGGATGACAAGGAGGTGATTAAAGACAGCCAATATGGCTTCACAAAGGGCAATTTGTGCCTGGCTAATCTGGTGACCTTCTATGGTGGAATGACTGAATTGGTGAATAAGGGAAGAGCAACTGATGTCATCTACCTTGACTTTTGTAAGGCCTTTGATACAGTCCCACACAACATCCTTTTTGCTAAATTGGTGAGATATGGATTTGAGGGATGGACTATTTGATGGATTAGGAACTGGATGCATAGTAGCATCCAAAGAGTTGCAGTCAATGTCTCAATCTCCAAATGGAGATCAGAAACATGTGGTGTCCCTCAGGGGTCCATACTGGGACTGTTCAATATCTTTATTAATGACACAGGCAGTGGGATTGAGTTCACCCTCAGCAACTTTGCAGATGACAGCAAGCTGAGTGGTGTAGTTGACATGCTTGAGGGAAGGGATGCCATCCAGAGGGACCCTGACAGGCTTGAGAAGTGAGCCAATGTGAATCTCTTGAAGTTCAACATGGCCAAGTGCAAGATCCTGCACCTGCGTTGGGGAAATTGCCAGTATCAGCACAGACTGAATGATGAATGGATTGAGAGGAGCCCTTTAGAGAAGGACTTGGGGATATTGATGGATGAAAAACTGAACATGAACAAGCAATGTGCGTTTGCAGCCCAGAAAGTAAGTCAATGTATCCTAGGCTGCATGAAAAGAAACATCACCAGCAGGTTGATGGAGGTGATTCCTTCTCTCTACTCTGCTCTTGTGAGACTCCACCTGGATATCACACCCAGTTCTGGGGTCCCCAGCACAAGAAAGACATGGGCCTGTTAGAGCAGGTCCAGAGGAGAGCCAGGAAAATGATCAGACAGCTGAAACACCTCTCCTATGAGGAAAGGATGAAAGAGATGAGGTTGTTTAGCATGGAGAAGAGAAGGCTCTGTGGAGACCTTATTGAGGTTTTTCAATACTTAAAGGGGGCTCATGAGAAAGACGGAGAGAGACTTTTTACCAGGATCTGTAGCAACAGGACAAAGGGTAACAGTTTTAAACTAAGAAAAGGTAGGTTTAGATTAGATATAAGGAAGATTTTTTTTACAATGAAGGTGGTGAGACACTGGAACAGGTTACCCAGAGAAGCTGTGGATCCCCTGTCCCTTGAGGTGTTCAAGGTCTGGCTTTGAGCAACCTGATCTCATGAAAGATGTCCTTGCCCATGGCAGGGGTGTTGGAACTATGTGATCTTTAAAGGTTCCTTCTGACCCAAACCATTCTGTGATTCTATGAAAACTGTTTCACAGGGTTCTGTTAATGCTCACTAAAATACTGGGGTAGAAACTCATTGCTATTATTTGTTATCAACAACCCTATTCCTTCAATCAAGGGTTGGCAGACAGATGTTGACCACTTTTCGAAGTCCTGGTTAAAAAAGCAGCACAGCAACATGCCTAGTATTTTTAAAGAGGAGAAATTTCAGACATTTCAAAAGAATACATCATCAAGTAGAAACAAAATACCAAATGAGTTCCTTCAAAAATTACAGTGATTAATTAAGGTAGGCAATATACTTTTTTACATTTTTTTTGGTAAACACATCTGTTGGTGATTACTCTCTGTTTATTCCCCTATATTCCCCTAGCTTCAAGCAAATGCCAGCTCTACCAGACCTGATTTACTTACAGCTACGGTCCATGAATTTCCAGTGAGGCTTCACAGTTCCTTTAAGATATGCAGCATTTCAGAGCTGCAAAAGAACTGCAAATTTTTAACTTGTCAAGGCCACAGATTCATATTATTTTTTTATTTCTCTTTTCCTGTACTTCTTATTAAGAAACTTTGACACAAGTATAATATTTTTCAGCAGAGTGAGATTAGGGCTCAGATAAATCTTTTCTATACTTTCAGATAACTGAAACATGTTAGCTAATCTAGCATTCATCTGGTGTTCAGGATTCAAAAGGAGCAGTTGCACCTCTGCAAACTGCAGCAGGTTTTCACTATAAATCAATGAGTCTTGTCTGCCCATTCTTGTTTTCATTAATATTTCATAAAGTTATGAAATTGCTTTTATGTGGTTTCACATTGAACATATGCAAGGGGTTGATACCTGTGAGTATCACAGCTGTGAGTCAGTGGCTCACAACTAGAATACTGAAATACTAGTAGGTCGTTAGCCACAGACTGCGCAGCTCTCACAGAACTCTGAAAGTTTCGGAGAATATTCCTTATGCAGTTTCCCCGCCTGGATGCTTGGGAGTATTGGGATTTATACCAGGCAAGCTGTAAAAAAAATTGCTGAGATAGCAGTAACTCTGAAGTTCAATGTCTTTTTATTTTTTTTTTTCCAATTCTTAGCAGCTTTTCAAAGCCTCTTAGCTGAGGTACTGTACCCTAAAGTCTTGTGCCAAAAAGAAACTGTGCAAACCTTTGAGACTGTAGTTAAAAGAACCAAAACACTAATGATGACCCTGGGCAATGGCTAGCAGAACGCACATACAAATTATAAGCTGTTCATAATGGCAAAAACTTTGCCCCTTGGAGAGTATGAGTTGGAAGGAATGAGAAAAAGAAATTGTCTTTTTTTTTAAGAGTCTTCATTACATTTAAATTATTTTTCTTTGGAAACTCATTTCCCTTGCAGGCTCATTTTCAAGAGCAATATTGCAGTGATCTAAGTTGCCATAATAAGTTTTTCAGTTCATATTTGAAGAATTTATAAATTTGAAAAATTCTACCGAAGCTAACGTTTTATGGAGTGGAAAGGTATAGAAGTGTATATGAAAAAAATAACTTTTTTTTTTTAACCTGCAAAGAGTTCTCATTTAATACTTGTGTTAACAGTAGTCATGAACAGCACACGCAGATACCCTAGACTGTAGATCGTAAGAGACAGTGTGTTAGGAAAATGCCCAGTTGTATGCAGCTATAATTGCATTTCACATTAGTCTTTCTGTGTGATTTTGCATAAAACACTTGAGATACTCCTGACTTCAAGCTGTACAGGGATTAGCTAATCAAATAAGTAATGTTCCCCAATCATTCCTCTGGCCTATTCAAACAGCCTTCTTTTTCATCTTTTGTTACCTTTTAATAAGCCTCTTCCCAGTTCTTTCCTCTAGAAGCCTTCTCCCAATTAAAAAAGTTACTTTGTTTTAACATCTGGCATAAGAGTTATTGGAGTTAAATATTCTTATGGTGCAGTAGCAGGTATTAAAATGGGTTATTCATAGTTATCTGATTGAGTAGAACACCACCTTTTTCAAGATTTCTGAGGTCTATAAGTGCTTCAGGTTATGTAATTTTACAATAAAGCAAACTCTCAAAAATTGAAAAACTCTCTTTTTTTTGAAAGTAGATATAAATTAGGTAAGCAAAGATTTTGTGCATTATTGACATTATCAGTATTGATGCTTATTTAGAATCAAGGCAGTTACATTAATATGAGCACAATCGACTGTCTGTCTGTTTTCAGGCCTTTCCTGGCATTCACAAGTACTGTACTACTAAACTTATTTGTACTAAATCATAGAAAACAGGACAGGTCTTATCATACATATACAGATAGGAGAGGGAACAAGCAGTTGTCTTGCTCAGGATCTCATGGGGAGTCTGCGACAGAAGTTAGGCACGTATACATCCTTATTGCAGAGCAGTTCCCTGGCCATAAACTGACATTTTCCCTCTGTCACCTTCCTATAGAAAGACACCTTTTAAAATTAATTTTTCAAAACAATTTTGAATGTAAAGAGTTTCATGAGAATCATTAACCAGCTTTCTAGATGCACTGTTGCCCATCTGTGAAGAAGGAGACTGTAAAGGAATTTCACAGTGACAGATTATAGGTAGTCCATTTCCCAGCACATAACCAATTTTTTGCTATTGGTCTCCTGGGTTTTCATTGGATTTGAAACCTTGAAAACCAGTCTAAAAAACAGCTTGGCTAGGGGGAAAAAACAGTACTCAGCTGGAGGTACACACCTGGAGAGAACTTAATTGAAACCAATAGAGAATTAAATGAAGGAAAAGATTATGGTAAAAAGAAAATCTTTCAGTCTGACCAAAACCAAGAACGAAATCCAGCCTTTCATAATGACATTAATTCTTATACTTACTCTAGCTGTGAACCCTCAACCTGTTATTTTTGCTGAGGATTGTACCTTTTTCAGCTATAGCAGAACATCTTAAGTGAGAGCTTTGTGCTCATGCAAGTGGATGGGGGCGATCTCTGTACCTACTTGCTATTCAGCTTTCGAGCTTGCTTTCTGTTTTTTTACGCACCTTAATCTTGTGCCTAAACCACCACAGGTTAGACTCATTTCTACAGAAGCTGTTTTCCTGGCTAGTAATGATTGTGTACCTACCTGTTGTATGCAGAGCTGTACTGAAACCAGGATAAAGAATAGAAACCTTCCATGATTATGGTATTCTGGTTAACCAACCCTCACAATCACTTCTAAGTGATTTTAGATTAATTTGCACAACATGTGTCCGTCCATCATATTGCTTGTTATAACTAGGTATTGTATTTTATATTGGCTTCTTGGAGATTTCAGGTGTTATACTGATAGTGAAAAAGAGAATTTAAACTGTTTCCCTACTGGTATTCAGGGAGTTTATGAGGACAGCAAGCTCCATGTTGCCATGGACACTCTGTGTTTCATGTGCCACGGTAATAATAATGAATGAGATACTCCTGTTCACGGACACTCTGTGTTGCATGTGCCACGGTAATAATAATGAATGAGATACTCCTGTTCATGGACATGCTTGTTGAAGAGGTTTGGAAATAAAGAAACTTTCCATGTTTAAATTTACTTCTGAATAGGTAGACGAGGAGAAAATATCTTGAAAGAGATTTAAATCTAGAAATACATAGACTGAAAAAACAGAAAATCTTGGAAAACCTGATGAGGTAAAATTAGCCATTAGGATCATTTATAGGGTTGGGCAATGCAGCCTGCAATTTGTTCTATGCGTTTTCAATAATTCTAGAATCCCTCTTCCTTCCCTTTTTCAATCACCCATACAGCAGCCCACATGGTTTCATGAAGACACTGAATTCCTTGCCCACAGTCATGTACACAGACTGCGATAGTTTGTTGCCGTAGAACAAGGGGTGCATGTGAGAGGAAGGAGGGGTGTGATGGCTTTACAGGCCAAGAGTCAGTAGTTTCTAGTGACAAATTGGTGTTTTAGCAGTCGTTCATGGTAGGCAGGATACAGATGTTTCTCGCCTTAATGAGCTCCTGTTGCCTGCTTTTGCATAATGACACAAGCAGAAAAGAGGGCTGCTCTTATGGGCAGGCACTGCAGGCTACAGAGCACCGCGCGTTTCTGCTGGTGGTACTGACTGTCAGTGCAGAACTTGTGGGAGGGAATCAGTCAGGAGAATCAGAGTGAAAGGAAATCCATATTAGTTGCAAAACTTCTCTGTAGAGAGGCTCAGTTCACAGCGAGGGAGCTGAGACCTAAGATTAAGTGGCCTCACCTTGAATGCAATGGTTTATTTTTAAAAGATTACAGTGGAAAGACAGGTAACTGGTATGCTCATGGATGGGTCTAAAGGGATTCTAAGAAAACATTTTTACTCATTCATAATGAATCTGTAGACTGGGAAATTGTGTTGCTCATCAGAAAGACGATCACGGCATTCAGGCTGAACAGTTATGTGCGTGCAGGCACAGAAGACAAATCATAAAGAGCTCACAAAACCCTGTTTCCTTTTCTGTTTCTCCCCCGTGTTTGTGCTTAGTTAGGATCTCAAGTCGGTAGATCAGTGAATACTTCCATTAACTTTAATAGACTCAGTGAAGTCCTGTGTCTACTCAGTATGGATGGGCCAAGGAAATATTTGAAAGCAATGTTTTCTTAGAAATAACATCTGCTATTCTGAGACCTGAAATTATAGGGTCTTGGTTTACTGCATGCTTTAGGGTTACAGGTGAGTATATATAGTTTTAGATGGTGTTAATAGAAATATCTGAAAAAGAATAGGTGGTTGGTTTTGTTGTGTTTTTTTTTTTCCCCCCTGACCTCTTGCACCGCAAACTAGAAGTACAGTAGGAGGACCTACTAATGGAGGACAGCAGAACAGGTTCTTACTGACAGTGTCTTATGCCTTACATGCAGAGCTCCTGTTTATATATTTGAGTGTTTGCCTTTTTTTTAATAGCAGCATCAGCAGGGCAGAGCCTGGCCATCCAGCACCCAAGGTCCAGTTTCCAGAAACTCATCCTTGTGTGGATGAGGGCTGCCAGTGTCGCCCTGAAATCCTCCTCTCTTACCAGTCACTGGCCAAGCACTTTAGTGTCAATGAATCAGTGGTGAGTAGGATCATGGAGGATGTTACAGACATCATCATCCAGACCATCTGCCCACAACTAATCTGCTTTTCTGTAAAGCTGTTGGAGCCGTGCACACCCTTTCCGCTCCTATTTGATGTTTGCAAGACCCCTGCAAGGATTTCACTTGCAAAGGCTTCCCCTTCACTTGTGCTAACAGCTCTTGTGGCCTGTTGGAGGACTCATTGCTGCCAAAGTAGCTATGCCTGTCAAGTGCCAGAGTTTCTGAACTCTCCATTCTCCATGAGCAAGGCAGGAATAACAATCTCTTCCTTTCCAAGGAAATTAACCTTTAAAGGGTTTGAAAGCCATTCTGTACCTCATAATAGCTTACCCTTTATGCTTCTGGGTCATGCGGTTATTTGTGACTACCAGAGTCTTCCTGTTCCCTTCGGAGAGGCCCTGCAGGGTCTTGGTGGGATGTACAGATCACAAGTTAGCAAACCCTGAGCGTCAGGCTGGAAGCCAGCATAGTCAGTGTCTGTGGGCATCTTTTCAGACTTGCTTGGCTTGAGCAAGGGCACTGATGAACCACTCCAGTGGACATTTCATCTATTGGCCTCTGCCTTCTTTGTCACCAGGGTCCTTGAAAAGCAGAGAAGTGTGTGAAGAAACCTATTCTCACATGGATGTTGTCAAGCTTAGAGAGGACTGGCTGTCAACTGCAGTGGTGGATTGAGTGTGATGGTGGCTTAGGGGAGAAATGATACTGATTTCACACTGAATCTGTCTTTTACTCATCAGATGAGTCCTGTGAGTAGATTCTGCTATGAGGGCAAGGGGCAAAAGACTGTGGTGTCTGGGAGGATTACTTCCTTCCTTTGCTATTCCAGAGCTGGATGGCCCCCTGCCAGCGTAGAAGATGCCACAGAAGAAAGACATGGTCCAGCGCCGGAGGCCATTGACCCCAGTCTCAGGTCAAGGACTGCATGCACTACATTTTTGACTGTAGTCTCTTGTTTTGATATATGACATGCATAAGTCTTATGACATATGTCATCTCTAATGTATTCATTTTACCACATCACTGGGTCTTGTTCTCTCTTCTATCCTCCTGCATTTTAGCATGTAATGCAAGGGCGAATGCAGCTAGAAATAAATTTTCCTTGCTTCTGTAGCTCCTCCACAATACAGGGAAGACAGCTGTCTTCTCAGGGGAACCAGGTTATGCGACCTGTTTCTGGTAATGCTGTGATTGCATCCTCATACAAAGGTAACGTCTGTTCTTGGGCTTTAGCTTGAGGATTTTGGAATTGAGATTGCACAGTTCCTGAAGACAAAATAAGACCTCCACAGGCCAAAGAGTACAAATCAGATGAAGAAGATGCTGCCAGACCTTCCTCCAAGTTTCAGCTATAGACACTGCAACAGAAAGAAAGCTTCTTTGTAAAATTTTCTGAAACTTCAAGTTTCAGAACAGTTACT
The DNA here is from genome assembly GCF_964199755.1 of Larus michahellis. NCBI lineage: Eukaryota > Metazoa > Chordata > Aves > Charadriiformes > Laridae > Larus > Larus michahellis. The sequence goes on from NC_133898.1 coordinate 62,386,142, forward strand.
GAAATGTTGTCCACATGATTAAGCGGAGAGTTAATTTAAAAGGCTCTTAAGTTTTTAAAAAAGTGACTTGAGGTATGCCTCCTTTCTGTGACCACAAAAATACTGCCTGCAAAACCACACCTAGGTGAGACATCTGATACCCAAAGTGATCAAAATCAGTAAAAGGGTCTTTTTCGTAAAGGAAGAGTTGTTGGAGGAATCCGTTCAATGCACTGACAAAATATCTGAAGATAGTCCAGTGTAGAGTATGTACATTAGGCAATGAGAAGGCAACTGGTAAGATACAGTGGCATTTACACTGTTGTTTGCATTTTTTGCCTGCGTAACTAAAACAGTACTTTGATTTGAATGAGATTTCTAATCACCCTGTATGGTACTTATTGCAGCTCCTGTGGGAACCACATTCTCAAACCTCTTCCAATATTCCGGATAAAATCAACACCTTCATAGGGTGCTGTAACTCAAACAAAAGAATTGCAGACTTGCACTACAGAAAAGATAAAAACAGGAGTCCTGAAATCTGAGATGGAGACACTCTGTACCACCCTGCAAATCCCCACGCTGTGGTTCACCCATTGATCGGTACAGAAACTTCACAACTTATTCAGCCACAAGTACTTTCAGAAAGAGATGCTCTCTTGGGTGTCTGAGTTCTAATCGATCTGGAAATGTTTCTTTCCTGTTTTTCTCTTTGGAAGCTGAAATGCAGGTTTCAGCTGGTGGCCATTCTCATGAAAAGAAGCGCTGCAACAGTGCTGTGCTTCAGCTTAAATGTGGATGAGGTATTTTCTTTGTCTCCAGTAATATTTTACTTACTCCAAAAAAGCACCATTTCAGTTCCACTTCTGCAGTGTTACAAGATCAGTCTGTCTTTCTGTCCATTAATAATCCATATACCAGAATGCCTTTGTCTTATTTACAGGCTATGTAAGGTAAATCTTTGAAAAGCAGAGTAAAAATAGGAATAAAAGAATTCTCTGGTAAGAGGATTTGATTGGATAGAGAAATTTAAGCAAATTTCCAAATGGTATATAAAGAACATTCCTGTAACACTTTACGTCAAAATGCTAAAACTATAAGGAAAACTGATCAATAGATACACCAGTGAAAAAAAGCAATGGTATTTGAATTAAAAAATGTAATTGTTACTATATGGCTGTTTATTAAAAGACATGGAAATAAAGGCCTCTTTGTGACTAAATCCCAGTACAGATATAAAAACAAACATATTTTTGTGTATTCATAAAAGAAATTTTATGAAAATCTGATTTTGTTTAATATAGCACAATAAAAAATCATTGCCTAGTGTTAAAACATAATTGGAAACGGCAGTGATGTGTTTCCTTTTTATTGAAAGGCTTATTCCTGCAGAATTTTGTGTTAAACTCTTAGTAACCATTACATGTGAAATGCAATCAGACAGCTTCTTTTCTGTCCCAGAGATGAGTCTTATCATATTTATCAAAAGCTGGAGCTGGATAAACGATTGAATAAATGAATGAAATTTGCATTCATATGGTAACTGTTATCTGCACAGGACAGCAAGACAGTTAGAAAGTAAGAAAAAGAAAAAAGGAATCTCTTTTCAAATTAAAAATAGTATCTTTGCTAAGCAGTAAGTGGTGACTGATATTTATTACTTATTATTCCAGGAGGGGGAAGATAAGAACTCATCTGAAAGAATTTGACTCAGAGAACACCCAGCCAAAGAGTGGGGTTTATTGTTTCTCATTCTGCAGTGGAAGACAGCCTGTTAGCTGTGAAGTTGTCGTCTGTACTGCCAGCTAACTTACATAGACAAAACAAACGGGACATTTCCTTAGATGACCTTTTGACCTGCATCAGTCAAATGACTAAGTCGTCATCTCACTTTGGAATTTGTTTATTTTTCATAAGTTATGAAAAGAAGAGGAAGTCTCAGAAGTCTTAGGTGGAAAAACTAGTTCAGCCCCCTGTAGAGTGATTCACAGATTTGGGGTTCAAGTCGTCTGTTTAATGAGCGTGCTGGAATGGTTTTCACAAACTACCTGAGGTTGGTTTGAATCTGGCTTTGGAAAGAGCCTGGATCCGGGAGCAGATATGGGGCTGCTCTCTGGTCTGGGCTCTGTCTAACCTGGGCACATTGCAGAGCTCCTGGAACAAAGCAGAAAGGAGGCTTCAGAGAGGCTGCCAAATCTGCCAAATATAGCCTCTTTCTTTGTTACAGATGTTTTTGTCTGTTCCAAAACATCCTTGTCCGAGTTCTCTCCACGGATATGGGGGTTTCTTTCTCAGTGTCAGAAAAGAGGGGGTATAGACAACTCTCAAGAGGTACTCTGTCTCAGCTGGGCTTAGATGTCCAAAAGCCTAAGCCACCCTCATGTTCAATGACAAAGAAAAATTATCTAATAGAACAATTCTATTACAGGTTATTTGGATTAATTTCGTTGACTAACATAGATAAAAACTGCTGCTGACTACTGGATAGTTATTTATAACAACTCTTATGCCCTTTTTTGAATAAAAGCCTCCTGATTCAGTTACAGGCCTAAGAAATTACGAAAATAGAAAAAATATTAGCAGTGAGTGCAACAAAGCAACAAACAATTGTTAAAAGATATCACTGGAAATATATAAGTCTAGAAGAGAACATTTTTTCTTTTTATATATACCACCTGAAATCTTAACCTTGTCACTGGTGCTCTGGAAAACAGGGACATTTCAAAAATGCATATTTATTTTCTCTATTAGAAATTCTGTCCTCCCCTGGAAAGCAGCAGAATGATATACTCATCAGTAAAGATGATATATTGATATGTTACAGCATTAATGATATGCCAGCACGTCAGTGACTATGGAATCTCTAAAACAGCGATTATTAAAGTTAAATGTTTCTAAATGTACAATGCCAGATAACTCACACCTAATGGTACTATAAGAATTGGAAAAGTTCTCTCTACCATAAATATTGATTTTGAAATGTATCTGTGCATCGTAAAAACATGAGAGCTCTGGGAAAAAAGCTAGTGTCATGCAAATATTAATTGAGAGAGTAAATAGAAAGATGGGGAGGAAGAACGTCAGGCACCAGTATAGGTTAGGGGTGGACCTGCTGGAAAGCAGTTCTGAAGAAAAGGATCTAGGGTTCTTGGTATACAGTAAATTATCCGTGAGCAAGCAATGTGCCCTTGTCACCAAGAAGGCCAATGGAATTCTGGGCTGTGTAGGGAAGAGCATGGCCAGCAGGTCAAGGGAGGTCATTCTCCCCCTCTACTCTGCACTGGTGAGGCCGCACCTGGAATGCTGTGTCCAGTTCTGGGCTCCCCAGTTCAAGAGAGACAGGGAACTACTGGAGAGAGTCCAGCGTAGGGCAACAAAGATGACTGAGGGATTGGAACATCTCCCTTATGAGGAAAGGCTGAGAGAGCTGGGGCCTGGAGAAGGGAAGGCTGAGGGGAGACCTTATTAATGTTTACAAGTATCTAAAGGGTGGGTCTAAGGAGGATAGAGCCAGACTCTTTTCAGTGGTTCCCAGTAACAGGGCAAGGGGTAACGGGCACAAGCTGGAACATAGGAAGTTCTGATCAAATATGAGAAAAAACTTCTTTACAGTGAGGGTGACAGAGCACTGGAACAGGCTCCCCAGGGAGGTTGTAGAGTCCCCTTCTCTGGAGACTTTCAAGACCCACCTGGATGCAGTCCTGAGTGATGTGCTCTAGGCAATGCTGCTCTAGCAGGGGAGTTGGACTAGGTGATCTCTAGAGGTCCCTTCCAACTCTGAAAAATTCCGTGAAATTCCATGAAATCTAGTAATGTCAGACTATTTATTCATACACTGATCCTCTGAAAGGTCTTGAAAGGATTTGGATTCAATCAGAAGAGAATTCAAGATTAGGGATAATTAATACCATATAATTAACAGCAGCCTTCATGAGTTTGTAAAGTTTTTAAAGGATTTGTTGAACTATTCATGTATAGTCTGTCACAAGATCACATATTTAGCTGATAAAAACAGCTGCAATGATATTTAGACACAGGGTTCTGAAACTCACTAATCTTAATACCCTGCAGGTATAGCCAGAGAATTTCAGTCTTTTAAATGCTTTATTACAATGTGAAAGAAAGTCAAATTTTGAAATTCCCTTTGTGGAACGGAATTACCAGAATTTCAAACTTTGCTTTCATTTAATGACAGAAAAAGGAAAATTATTCTTGTGGAAAAATGAATAGGACACTTTCTTTCAAAACCTTCAGTTGATATAATTTTCCTGTCACTAGTACTGAAAACTTGCATGGGTACCTTGAGCTAAGTTTTGTTTTAGAGTCTTTGAGTGATTTCTAATTTCTGGACAAATTAGGATTTCTCCAAAGACCAGACTGTGTTCCTATATTTGTGCAGTTTATTGTTTTATGCAATGAGAAATCCCACTGAAATTTTTCACTCCCTTATTTCCATAATGATTTTCTACATAATAAGGGAGTGAAGAATCAAGCCTCTGATGTTGCAGATTAATGGGGATTCCCCATATGTAAAAGGTTGACAAAGTTTGACATTTCCCACTTATTTAGGTCATCTATATGTTCTGGATTTGGTCTTGTACTATGTCAGACACATTCCCATTAAAGAGCTCCGTATTTGAAAGACTGACAGAAGGAAGTCCAGAAAGAAAAAAAAAAAAAAGCTATATTAATTGGATTATACTGTTAAGGAAAGATTTCATTTTAGTCTCTTCCTCTTTTCTGCTGTTTAAGAATGGTAATTTGGAAATACCAGGGCATGAGATGAGAAACTATCACAACCTGCATTTCCTGTATAGCAAAATATAATTATTTAGACCTTTTACAGCTAACTGATCATATTAAAAAGGCCTTATAAGCGTTTACATGGAATTTGAATTCCTTTAAGCAAGTGACAAGTAACACCGCCTTTCCCTCAGCTGAAGTTCAGACAGCTTTAGCTGGAGAAACTCAGCAGAAGCTTTGTTGATTCTGTATCCCACTGCAAGTGCCAGTGCTGTAGGCCTAAGGCACTTGACTCCTGTAAAGCTCTGTCCCTAAATATTTGAAGTATAGCTGATCTTATTCCATAGGAAGATCTGACATATCCACATACTTCTGAGCACATGATTTCTTTGGTTCTCATTTTCCCCAGCCCCTGTGTGCCACTGTCTTTTGAAATGTCAGAGAAAGGGTTGGACCAGTTCCCTTCATATGTTAGACTTTTTCACTCTGTAAAAAACAGTGTCTGGGCAGCTAAAACATATTATCGACTAAGAAAGAAAATAATGCATATTTCCATGTCGATCACGCCATGCCACCAAGATGAAATTCCTGGTGTATTCTATGGAGTCCCCAGTTCAAGGGTAAGATATCACTGAGAATAGAGTCAGGATGAGGTGGCTTTGCCCAGATGCTCAGTTTGGTACTGCAAAGTTACTGAAGTGTAGGGTTATGGTCCAGCTGTACTATCATATTCTGGAGTTAATACCCAGTTAACAGTCATGCTGGTTCATCCTCCCTCTCTTTCACAGGCTTTGTATCTTAATCCTGGCCTATTACATTGGTTTTGTAAATAGAAGAATCACATTTCCCTCATGCCCGCATAATTTTTTTATTTGCTCATACAGTTAGTTACAGTTCAGTGTGTTGCTACAGTTATTTCAGGGCTCGATGATGGCTACTTAGCTGTTTCTTGTGTCCTTGTGGGAGTTTTTATTGGTTTATTTATTTTTAATTACCTCATGTGACTTGTTAGCAGCAGTGAAACTTGGGGAAGTTAAGAATGAGAATGAAGACAGAAGATCTGACATGGAAAGACATAACCCTTAAAAGGTATAGCATCTAAAGCAAGTCAAAGGACTTTAAAAAAGCATTTTGGCTGGTAATGAGGGCAAGATGTGTCTATATATAACGAAAGTTGAGAGAGCAGCACTGACGTTTAAAAATTAATAAATAAAAATAAATTAAATGACTTCTAGCCCCTAAACGCATGGTTATTGAAGTTTATCTTGGCAATACCACTGCTTGTTTAGTATTTCACATTTGGTGGTCTTGCTTATCTATAAGCCTTAGGAAAATCATGGAAATTTTCTCCTATTGTACCTATTCAAGTTATCTGAAAAAACGTCAGATTTCAAAATCTATTTGCGGACCCTTGAAATCTTATTTTACCACTACGCAAAGTTGCTGAAGGCCTCTAGAGAAATTTTAGGCTTGCTGCTGTCATAAACTTTACTGGACGTTAGCAAACATTTCTTCCATCACTTGGACTTCCCTGTATTTGTCAAATCCATTTCTGATCCCATTTATACTTTTCACATGCAAAACAATCTGGGAAAATCAATTCTACTGTGTGATTATGCACATTATAAAATATACTTTTTTCCAAATTTTTTTAAATCTCTCACCTTAAATTACCATCCGATTCCTTCAACTATTTGAGGTCAACAGTAATATCTTATTTTCCTTCTTCATGTGAATTGTAATTTTATATGCTGTTATCTTATGGCCCCTCAACTATTTAATTTCTTAGATGAAAAACCTGTTCAATCTCATCTTGCAGAGAAGCCATTCTACGCCTCTGATTGTCCTTATTGAGCTTTTCTGTACGTTTCTCTTTCCACTTTAACTTGAAATTGAGATGATCAGAATGTTCGGCAATATTCAGCTGCAGATTTAATCCTGTTTCATGTATTTCCCAACAGCTGTTGTCTCATTTAACTTGTGTGAGAATTTTAAATTGAAAAGTTGTCACCTGATGACTAACTGTTCCATTATCAAGCCATTTATATCACCTGTCAGCACACAGGGGCATTAATATTAACAAGACAATGCCAGGGATAGCTCTATTACAAGTAAAAACCAAGAACTGAGATCTGCTGAAGGGTCTGTATTGGTGCATAGGTTTTACTTCCATACAGAACAAATACGTTTAATTCACAGCATTCAGGAGAGCGGGCGTGCACAGCCAGCAGGCTGTGGCTTTTGGGTGGAACTGATCAGACCCCAAAATCAGTATTTTTTGTACTAATAGATTTTCATTTGTTTTTCTTTCTAACAAAGCTGTTATTCTGACCAGGAAGGTAATAAAAACTTGGAAAAGGTGATGAAGAATAGAAGAAAAAACCTAAGTCAATAACCCAACAAAACAGTATACAGAAAAAATCAAAGCCTAATATATTTTCAAATATGTTTGCAGTGTTTTGGTGCATCAAATATTTCATTTTCACTGCAAGTAGCATCTATCACTAGTCTTTTCTGAGAGACAATATGAGACATTTTCCTAATGACTAAGGGGAAGAACAAGAGACATAAGAAGTAATATTATGTAGGCATAGCATACAATAACACTGAAATATTTCTGGTGTAAATGTATAGCAGGGCTTAAGTAGTTTAAAAAAACAAATGGACTGTAAGAATATGAGGATTTAGTCTGAGGTGTTGGCCTGGTTTACCACAGGAGCATGAGATTAAATTGTGGAGCTCCCATCTAGCAGGATTTAGGGAATTTGCCATGCAGAGAACCAAAGCATGGAGCTCAATGAGGGGTTAAGCTGCCTCTGGACCTGCTTATGGTGGAGTTTTCACTGAGCATCTCTGTCAATGTACCAGGTACATCCAGATGATCTGGGACAACTGCTGTCTTTTCTCAGGTGAACAGTCACTTGCTTATCGACCTGACTGAGCCACTGAACCTGGACAGTAACTTGAAAAGCAAATATATAAATTTTGATGAGATGGAAGTATTAACGAAGCAGATTAAAAGATCATGGATGTAAAAAAAAAGGTGAGAGGTTGTGGAAATGGAAGGAGATGGCATTTAGTGAAAATCCTGCCTGCTGCATATGCTCTTACTTCATAATATGCATTTCCATGGTATCCATGCTCAACAGAAATGTAGCGCTTCCTTTTTAACGCTCTTGCCAAATATAACTCTGCAAAGCCCCGTGTGTTGAAATAGAAATGCTTACTACATTTATCTGCATATTTTTACTTCATTTTCTAATGTGAATTGTATGCTTGGCATTCTTTAAATATAAATTAATTATCTTGACTGAATTACTGTAATGTTGCAGCATGCAACAGACAACTACTGTACAAGGGAAAACATTTTACATTATGTTGTAAATATAACTACTCTGTGATAAAGATATCCATATCTGTAATGGGAGTAGGATAGTTCATGTTTTATGTTAAAAAATAAAGCTAATGGGAAAAGTAATAAAACTACTGTAACTCCCACGTATAAAATTTAAATACAGGACTGAATAGACACAAAACGAATTCACAAAGCAGCGTTATAGTTTACTCCCACTGAAAAATGCAGTATTTTTTTTAAAAAACCAAACATATTACTGTAAGGCATTTAATTCATAATGTAAATAGATGAGGCTTATGCTGTCAGAAGCACTGATGCTGATAAGACTCTCAACAGTTTCCAAAGCATACTGGAATTCAGGATGTGGGTTACATCTATGCTGCTGGAAGCAGTTTTGTTTCTCTTTCTTGTATGTCTGGACAACCAGCAAATCATGTATTTTCTGGACTCTATGGGCAGCCTGCGTGATGACATGTAAAGGACAGATTGTCCATTAATGTCCATGTTAAGATACAGTTTTCAGGTGTTTTTAACTACAGCTGTACAGTAACAGAGTTATTCTTTTTTTCTGGCAACTGCTGGAAAAATTGTCATTGAAAAGTATTCATCATGGGTTAAATAAAAGGTTTGGCCTCAAGTTCAGGTCTTTAATGCTTGCAAAGAATCAGCAGAACATTTCTTACTTTTTTTTTTTCACTGAAATACTCATTTTGGGAAAGTGGACAGATTTTAAAAGAAAGCAGGTTCAGGAAGCAGAACACAGAAAAAGTGAGACACCTCGCTATCAAAAGGCCATCTGAAGGACCACGGAAACCCTGGCTTTTCTAACCACTTCCCTTTTTTACTTTAAACTTTCCTTGTATCTCAAATTGGGCACAGCACATGACCAGGTGATTCATCAATCATAATTAAATGGAGAAAAAGTTATTTTTTCAATCAATCTGATAAATTTGATCAATTTAATTATTTTGATCCGAGTGGATTTTATTTAAGAAATGCTAAACACAATATGTTGATTCTTGGTTTTATTTCAAACATTGAAAAACACCAGCATGATTGAAAGCCCCCAAAGAGCTTTCTGTTGCTGAATCTTCCTTTTTTTTTTCCTGACAAGGTTGACAAAGAAAAATACCTAACTCTATAGATAATTCTGTCTCCCTACAGAGGTTTCAATTTTTTAAATTTTCATGCCTAGTCCAAGCTGATGTTTTAGTGAAACTAGGAGCAAAACAATGTTTTTCAGCATAAAGATTTTGCGGCCATTTTATTGTGCCACTCTGAGGGCTAAAAGTTTGCCATCGACTTGTCAAATATGGTTGGTTTTAATAAGCTTTGTTTAGTTTGCTTGCTGCTAGGGGGTTGAACTGCATATTTCTCCTAACTGTGAGATGCACTATGAAGGTGAATGTAGGTATTGCCAACTGGGGGATTTACATGTCTCCTGCTATTGTTCCTCCTTTCTACTTTGCAGTTTCCTTCTCTGTCTGCCAGACAGAGCACAAAGCTCATAAATGGGAGAGGGACAGGCTGGAGGACACCAGGAAATCCTTATCACGTAATCCCTCATTGCAACTGATCTCTGGTTTTGAGTCTCAATATTACTTTTTTGTCAGCAAATAGATGATAACCTATAGGCAAAAGTTTACTGTATCCTCTAGAAATGCTATTTCACAGAAATGTCAGTCTGCTATTTTCTAGCAGTTATTATGTCAGATGAGGCCTTTTTGACAAATGCTGTGAAAGACAAAGTCATTTTGTGTAGGAATTTCTGTCTACTAAAATTTAATGCATTTTTATCTGCTATTTCCTACACTTTTAGCAGTAACACACGTAAAGTCAAACTTTCAAGAGTTAGAAGAAGCTAGAATGCCGTTTCCCAAGGATGCATGCAGCCAGTCTTTAGAGAATTTCCCAGTGCTTTATAAGCAAAGATATTGCTGTCTAGCAAATCTCTGCCTTGACTGACACAGAAAATGGAAGGGTGATCGTCAACGAGATAGAGGGTTACCAGATGTGTCTTAATTTTGACAGCTAAATACTGTGCTGCAAAATGGTTTCCATGTTTGTTTCTGCCACACAAATATGATGAAGATATTGAACAAGTGATATAAATGACACTATTGAAGGAGTCCAGACTACTGTCAAGACACTATTGTCTTGACAGGTCTCTAGTACGTTGCTCATTTGCAGAATATCTGGAAGCCTACAGATACAGTCAGTGAGATCTGTAACTGGAGCATATAAAATTAAATGTTAAAGTTGCCTGAAAAGCTAGTCCTGTAATATCTCAAATTGGCCATTCTAAGATAATGTGCACTTGTGATATTAGTGTAATTTTGCTAGAGTTCCCCCTCTGGAAGATGGGAACATTGTAATATAACAATCATATCCTAGAAAGGTTAAACTGATTTTTGAAGGGCGCAAATGCTGCATGGATGATCCTCAAAGAAAAGCCAATGAATAAATTAATAATTCTATATTCATAGCAGTATTTAAGTAGTGTGCGGTAAATAAGCAGTAGGGCTGCACGATGACGAAATGGAAACAATGAAAAGGTATCCAAACTGCACTGGATGAGCCAGGGTGCCTGTAACAAGCAAATATGGTCTCAAAACAGTGCTGTCTTGCATAAAGTGGGCAAGTTATGATTCCACAGATAAATGTAGGAAGTACAAGCGTGAAGTTGGAGTACATGACCTTTTAATGTCTTAATATTCTTTTAATTAAATTTTATTGCATGGAATTAAATATCTGTTTTAACAGAAAGATCAAGAAATTGATGACAGATTGAGGTGGCACAAGCTGCACTTCCCTTGATAGTGGACAATAGTAAAACAGATGATGAAGTTACAAATTTACCACAAAGGTCCTGTTTGAAACAGTTTGGGGATCATCTAATAAATAGCATGTTCATTTTTAGTTATTTCTGCACTGACTCATGCACAAAGCTCAGGTATAGTGTAGTGTGGTATATTAATTTACAGCAATCTGCAGTTAGTTACACCAGTGTAAGGAATGTTAAAGATGGGGTATAAATTTCGAATGGCCTTAGTTGTTCATGAGTGAAATCATCAGGCCAAAGAAGAAAACTCAAGCATAAATTTTGGTTTTTAACAGAGGTTTCCCCTTCGGTCTTGTAACTCAGTTTTCCTGTGTGCCTACCTAAAATTTTGCAGCTGATATTCATTCAAAGTCTCTGGTCGTCTTCAGCATCTCTAGGTGAAAGAGTTTTTCTTTAAAGGACCAACCTGACTGAAGCCAATGCAACTAAACTTCAGCAGTTTTATTTGGAATTTAATTCTTCACTCGTGTATTCAGGTTTCACCACCTAACAGCTTTAAGAAAATTAGAAACAAGCTGGCACTTCAAAATTCTACTAAAGTGACATTTATATAAAATGTTGTTCATTACAATGGTAATTACCACTCATTTCAAATCTTCAACGATTCTGTTGTCTTGCATTCCTTTCCCCTTTAGAGCCTCTGCTGTGGTTGTGAGCAAATCATTGAAGCAGATCTTTCTAATAAAGTCTGTTGAATTGCTATTGCAAATTTTATTGCTCTTGATGAGAGACTGAGATCCTTTTGTTGAACACATTCCCACTCAGGCTACTAGAGCACAGGCTGTATGTTTCTCTTGTGACCAGTAAGAAAGAGTTCGTGATGAGCAATTCTTATTTAAATTAGCTGATAGAATCAGGTAGGAAGTGAGACAAATCTTTTTGATAGGTACAAACTGTTCTTTTTGCTTTTTCAAGTTTGGAAATGAGAAAATAGAGAATATTCCGAAAAAAAAGGTATAGATATGAAGTGGAGTAAAATAAAGAGATCAATTTTTTAGATTATTCATGGTTTAAAGTATAAAGAGGAGACTCCTTTTCATTGACCAATCAAAGCAATGGGTGGAGGTAATAATTAGTAGGAGATTTTTTGATTATTACTGACATTACTGGCCAGAAAATAAAGTTATAATGTAAGTTTGTTAAATTTTTCTTCCATCTTTCTCAACCTTGCAATTGCGCGTTACACAGCCTCAGAAAAGGAACCTGAGAGATCGATTACTCACGCATATCGCAATGGTTAAGAAAGGATGGTCCCATCTGCACTCTTCATTACATGCATAATCATTGATGTGTGTTTCACCGCCTTCCATGGAGCTTTACTTTCCTCAAGGTGGTAGGAACAGAAGTAAAAATAGATAATCATGTATTGACACCTTGAAAGGGATTTAGACTGTCAAAGTTAGGTTTTTGTCACCATTTTTTTTATGCCTTTGGGTATCTTCCCTGACCTCCAACTGCTGCTCCAATTTACTGTAAATCTCGAGTTCCTGTGGTCACATCTGCCACTGTGGCATTCCAGTCAGAAGAAGAATAGTGTCTTCTCACAGTAAGACAGACTCAGAGTAGACGATTTCTTACGTCCTTATGTCACTTAGGACATCCATTTTTCCATCTGGACTTCTCAGCAAATAAGAAAATGTGCTCCCAGACATGAAACAGTGGGGCTGTAAAATTTTCCTAGGCCAAGGTAACAGTTGCCTGCTCTTCAAAGAATTACTAGTCTATTAGATTTTATTTGGAAATCATTGGTTTAATTTAAAACAAAGCCCAAGTATTACAGCTGAAAAGTTGCTCCAGAAATTTAAAGAATATGTAAGCTATTCTTCGCAGAAGCTGTCCTGAGGCAATTAAGCAAAGATTACAGGCAGAAGTGCTTTACATTTGAATCTCTTTAGAAGATCTGTTTTGACAAATTATGTGTTACTGTAAATTGTGAAATTATGCCTCTTCACACACAGAGCATAGATCAATATTTATCTGTATTGATCAGACATACTAAAGATTTAGAACTTTTCTAGTGATAAAGAGCGATAATACATAACTTATCTTGGTTCTAAAGGCATACAAAGCTTGACCTTTGACTTTGAAGAGTGTTCATATTCAATATCCTGTAGCATAATGTCATTTTGGTGTGATAGCCAGAGATGCTAGATGACCTTAATGCATGTGCTCTTGATTTATGACTTTTAATGATCTATCTGAGTTTAAATTCTGTGCTTGATCTCTGCATTTCTAATCAAAGTCAAACACTGAGGCTTTAAGAAAATTTTCTTGAAAAAGATACATTGCAGAAAGATACATTTTTACATAAAATTCCTCACTGCTGCAGCTGCCACACAGATGGTGAAATAACCAAGGGACCATATGGAAAAATGATTGGTTTTTTAATTTTTCCTTATTAGCAAGAAGAAACAAATTCAATAGCTGGGATGGGAGTCTGCATAGTAAATCTATTCTCCGACAAGTAATGGAGGGAGAATTCCTTTTCTGTATTTTTATCTTGTAGCCATCTAAGGGATACTTATAAAAATGCCTATTTTAAAACTAATCAAGCTTCTTCTAGCTAATGATAATAATCTCATTCTGTATGAAAAAAACAAATCGTCCTAAGAAGTATATAATCCACAGGTGGGCTTGGCTTGCTTTAGGGTGTGTTGTTTCTCAGGAGGCTATCGGACCGCTGATTCAGATTTGGGGTCATGTTGCAAAGTCTTCTGAGATAAAAGCTGTTATGAAGGCAACTCTTATTATTTATAGATTCTACCAGTTGCACTCATGTGCTGGTTTGAGGTAAAACAACCGATTTTCTGTTCACTCGGGGTGTGAGACCTACTGCTGATGAATCCTGGTCTTCTCTGCTTAGATAAACTGAGAGCAAGAGGTAGTTTGCATTAAAGGAAACAGATATTTATGATATTGGTCCTTATCCAATCATGATCTATGTGCACAGAAAAATCACCGTTGAATATAGCCAGACTTGCCGCTGGTGAATCTTGCCCACAAGTGGGATCTGGAATCAGGAGATTTTGATATATGTCCAAGGATACCGAATACTTAGTATCGTTAAAAGCAGCGATTATAGAGACTATTTCAACAGAAAGGACATCCAGAAGCACTGACCCTGATAAGGAGCAATTTTTCCCCTTCTTCTCATTGTGCTAGAATTAATGGAGCTTTTCAATGGCTTTGCTATGATTACAAGTGTTTTCAGAACGGCTAATTTCAAAACAGGACCCTAAAAAACAGGAAATAACTGTATATTTTTTTTTGTATGTTTGATATTAAGACATCTTCCTGCAGCAAGTTTGAGAGACCTATTTTTAATGAAAAATCACAGCAAATTTTAGTGGGATGCATGATCCATTTGGGATGATTACCTGCCTTGAACTGACTTTAGTTATTTGCTCTTCTGTTTCTAAAGGGGGATTGAAGGACCATTTTTTTCACTGTTTGAAGGTGTGGGAAGGATTATTCCTGCTACAAATTATTCCTGCTACAAATGATTGCTATTGTATTCATTTATTTCTTTAGACCGGTTGATTGTAAAGCACACTCAGAATTTTCTCCAGGAACAATTACTAAAGAATCCCTTGGCTGAGGCATTTCTATTCCCTTCTTGTCTGCCTCTAGCAATCTGTAGCACAATTAAGAATAAAAGAAAAATGTAAGCCTGCAGCTAAGAAATTTATTTTCAGGAACTCGGTGGTTTGGTGTGTTTTTTTCTAAAGTGGTAGAAGTCATAGCTCCTTTTGAATGCAGAAGCACTTGTCACCTAGGGAGAGAGGGAAACTTTATAAGGATGAGCCAGCAAGATGAGGGAGATAGAAACCTTAGCTGGCGAGTTTCATCTGAAAGGTAACAAAACCATAAGCAAAGGCTGGCAAGTCTTAGATGGATAAAAGATAAAACAAGAGCTGAGTGGAGACATCTGAAAACAGACTTCAGAGTGGCATTTACAATGCCGGACTAATAAACTGGTGCAGGCCTGCCTCCGTATAGATTTCAAACTATGATTTCACAGGGGAGAAACGTTTGTACTAAACCTAGTGTCAGGACAAATATTGCCAGGGACCCTGGCTATGTAATGTTTGCTGATGCAATAATTTGTGCTTCTGTTTTCCTGTTGCCATGGTTACCTGCTTGGTTTCAACTGAAGTCAATCTGCGTGGCTTTATTCGCTTTGGAACTTAAACATTCCATTACCCTTTGTACCATCAAAGGGAACACAATGAAAATGTTCAATATCCCTTTTTGGTTTCTGTGTCACTGCAGTGACCACAAACAGGCAGTTTGAGAGGATGCGTGCTCGTGATGACAGGCGCTTGCTTACCCTGGCATTGGTCAAAACAATCCCCCAGGAACTGGCAATTTGAGAAGGCATAGTAAGCCCCCAGGGCACCCCAGAAGGGAAACGCAGTGCTTGTCCTAAGTGAGGACATGAGATCAGAAAGGTCAGAATTAGCTATTGGTAATAAACCATAGAGATTGCGAAGCGATAAGAAGCAGTCAGTGTGGCGTTGTCAGGGTAAATCACACCAACATGACTGACTTCTTCCTTTGGTGGGATAGCTGCCCTAGTGTATCGAAGGCAAAACTTCAGACTCTATATAAATTAATTTTAGTGTTTTAAGAGACCTAGGGAAAAACAATCTACATGAAATCATCACAAAGTTGGTGCTGATTGAAAAATCGTTCATTGAACAGTGCTCCGAGATTTTTTAGGACATTTCAGATGGGATCCTGTGCAAGATTCTAATTGATATTTTAAATGGTTAATTGAATTCCTGAGTGACACTGAACTGTGAGGTGACACCAAATTCTTAATTTGAGCTGAGTTTAAGAAACTGAAGAATTACCTTGAAATCATTAGTATTCAGGGGATAAAAAGTAAGGTGAAAATGCCATGCCTGGGGAAACTAAATGCTGTTATACAAAATGTATAATTAAGGAATAAGCAGCAATACTGCATCTGGAGCTATAACAGTAGTATATGAACTGAATATGCATTAATAATGAAATGCTTCTGCAGAAAAAGTGTCCTTCTAGAATGCATAAAACACCAAGGGAATACTTAAGGCGTAAACTGTATTTATCCTCCTGTGTCAGGAGCAGTGTGGCCTCAAGCATTGAACTGTGGCCAGTTTTAAGCAGCGTGGTGCACTCTCTACTTAAAAGAAAAAGGAAGGAATCAATGTGAAAGCAATTAAAATGGTCATAGGTCTTATATATATACAAAAAAAAAAGGAAAAGAAAAAGCAAGAACTGCTTTATGTAATTAGAAAGGAAAGGCTGAGGTAGAAATATGACACTAATTCTCCATGCTGGTAGACAACTGTTGGGCAGGTCCTTAAAACAGAGGATGAAAAGCAATTAACTTGATGTAACAGAGGTTCAGTTTATATATTAGGGAAAGTATTTCAACTACAAAGAAGGTTAATCAATGACACAAATCATACAGAAAAGCCTGTGATTCTGGTTACTAGCAGTCTTTATGGGCAAGCTTTGCCACTATCTGTGAGGGAGGATGTAAATGTGCTTCATCTCACTGAGACCAGAGGAGTTACTTACTAAGGTCTCTCCCAGTTCTCTTTTCCTTAACTATCCTTATATTTCCTTGTATTTATATGAATAATGTATAAATTTCTCTATTAATTTCTAAATTTTTGTTTATAGGACAAGTTTGTGGGGGAGCATACTCCTTCAGATTATATTCATTAATCTAAATGATGTTTTAGCATTTAATTTTCAAGGGAAGATGCAGCTTCCAGGTGTGTGTAGGTAAGAGGCAGACATTTCTCTTTCAGTTGTTCTTTGTGTGGATTCAAGTTATTTCCAGTAGAGAGTTCCTCTAACAATATATATGTGACAGAAGGATTTGGAGAGTCATAAAATAACTCTCTCTCCTCTGATACAGCTTGCCAGGGAAATAAAAACTGCACATTTTAAGTGCAGGAAATTCTCAGTTTTGTATTGGATTGACGGATACATTCAACCCAAGTCTCTCTGTCTAGTGGAGGAGTTTGCCGTTCTCAGAAGAAACAGAGTGGCCTCTGTAAATCATGTCCTCCTACAAGTCACGCTTCTAGAAGTCAGACAGAGTTACAAAATGAATATGAGTTAGGAGAGTGTATCAAAGCCCAGCCTACATACAGATCACAAAGTTTATTCAACAAAATTACTAAGTGGAAAACACCTTGTCCACCAATGAAGGCTTTCTGTAGGTGTGACAGCTCCCATGGGAGCTGCTTTCCAGCCAGCAGCACTACAGGTAGAGCCTGGCGACCAGCTGCTCCCCTCACTGGGGATCCCTTGTAGGTCTCAGAACTGAGAATCTCTATCTTGGCTGACCGCCAGCAATCCTGTCTTCCCAGCAACCCAACTCCTTCATGTTTCATAACACACTGGAGACAAGGGATTTGAGACTCTTGCCATGACTAGTCAGTTCTGGAGAGCAAAGACACAGACACGGTAGTGCTGTAGCTTTCCTGCATTACTCCTTCCCTACCCTTTCTCCCTCCCTGTTCTTGTAGGGAATGACTGGGTTATAGTTCACTCTGGTTAATTACCTTATTAAGCTCTTTATTTCCAATATCTTACATGTGCAGTGACGCAAGACTAAATGCATTTACTTAACTAAAATTCATTCAGTTTGATTTACTTTCTAGAAAATAGAGAGTCTAAGTGTGATGCATGCAGCAGGAAAAAGCATTCTCAGCAGGGTGTAAGGACCTCAGTGCCAGCTCCCGGTGCCATTTGTCTCAGTCAAGTGTTTTAAGGGCTAAGCACCTATTGTCCGTTCACAAAATGGATAGTACTGCAGACAGAAATTTTACTGTGGCTGTTGGTTCTTGCTTTAAATTGTTAGGCATTAAAATAATGCACCAAATCTTTGCTGCTCTCTTCTTACCACCTTTATTAGGTAACCAGATGTGCACCAGAACCACAAAAATTAGGTTCAGATTGGTTTTGTTAAGTTTAAAAAAAAACACCAAAAAACAACAAACAGCTTTCATGAGACACTGGCTATCTATTTGCTGTGCTCAAAAATATATCTTTAAAATCCATTTTGTGAGCGGAGAACGGCATATCTTTAATTTGACACTGGGTGTAATTCATGGTTTAAAGCAAGTGTTTAGCCTTTTTAACTAGCCTAAAAGCCGGCCTACTCCATTATCTTTTCTGCCTTTTGTAGGGTATCATACACCATTTTTCAACATATGTCATATTAAAGAAACAAGAACTGTAACACCCAATGTTGAACCGATGAAGTAATTATTTCAAGTGCAAAAAGACAAACCACCTCTCAGCTTTTATGTGGTATATCACATTGCATCACTCGGCCTGTTAGAGCTATTTCCAACATGTTACCTCTTACGCATACCTCAAAGCTTCAGTTTCAGAGTGCCATGATGTCTGTCTAATTAAAGTCAAAGCAGAAACGTGCATAGTCTTAAAACCAAGCACAGACCCCCACCTTTGCGTTCTGTCACATCTTCGTTAACTGGGTCCTGCATGCCACTGTATGCCACACTTTCCACCATTAACTCTAAAACTAATATGTACAGAATTCTGAGTTTTAATCCAAGTTTATAGCTGCATAGACAGAACTATACAGATACTGGACCGGTAGTCTCTCTCACCTCCTTAACCCAGTTTTTTCCAAGTTTTAATAGCTTGACATTTCTAGCTTAATCAAATGTCACTTTTCTGAAGCCTCTGATCTGAGCCCACCGCTGGATCTCTCTCTAAAGACTCCCGTTGGTTTTAATGAGATGGAAACCTACTTCTTACACATAACAAATATAGACAATTCCAGCTCAGTCTCAGACGACTCATTATAGGAGCAGCTGCCATTTTTACAAACCAAAGCGTATCTCACAGGATGTTTTATCTAAGTGACTGAGATCAGAACTAGAATTGATATCATGGAAAATCTTAGATATATTAAAAAATATCTACATCCCACTCTTATAATTAATTTTATGGCAGTTGTTTTGAGCCTTACGGTAAAGGTATTCACGCAAAATTTAAGCTGACAGTCAAGTAGGGACTAAAAAACCCAAAGTTTTGAATATCTGAATTTCCGTCAGAGGTTTACTCACTTTGTACACTCAGGGAAAAGTTCTTCAGCAGGCACATGTATCAACAGCTATTCAGAGCTGTTGGATTTGTTCAAAACCTGACTGGACGTGGTCCTGAGCCCTGCTTTATCTGACCCAGCTCTGAGCAGGGGAGCTGGAGTAGGTTCGCCCTTCAGCCACCCTGTGAAATCTTTCACCCACTGCCGTGGCCATGTCTGATTGCCACCTGGCTGTAGGGAGAAGCAGAAGAAGCAGCTCTCCAGAGAGCCCTCTCTCCTAGGGCATGTCTAACTTCTATTTTGGGCAGAGAATCCAGGATGTTTTCACATATCTGAGTTAGCTTGCTGAAAATTAGTCTGTATTCTTAGCCCTATTTATGTCAGTAAGGAGTTTACCACTGTCTTTGAGAGATGCAGAAGTCTGGTGAAGAGACCCCTTTCTCCAGAAGCTAAACTCTGTGCTGCTGACACTGCAGATTCACTGCTATAACAAGGAGTTAAAAGTTAGTTATTACTGTCTTACAAATGGGTCATTTTCTGCTGCAGTGCTGCAAAGAGTTTACATTCTGATTGAGGAGATTATTTTTCTCCACAGGAAGTAAGCACAGAGGATCTTTTTTTCCTTCTCTCTCTGTAATTCTTTCCCACCCTTACTCTGATTTATCACTTTATTTTTACTGTTAGTTTTTTGCCTTCCAGTGCTGCAGTGGGAATTGGACTAACACACAGCTGTTTTGTGGCAGCAGATGATGCACCTCAGATGTGTGTTCAGTTTGCTTGTATATAGGTGGGTCGCAAATATGTAATGAAGCATATTGCCGGGGGAACGCAGATCATAATTCTCAGAGATGAGAGATAGTGATTATGCTAAATTAGTTTTCGGTCTTTGGATTGCATCACTGTTTGCTTATTTACAAAGGAGTCACCTTTTTTTTTATTTTTTTTTCCTTATTAAAAGCAAAACCAGTGTAAGAATGTGGCACAAAGAGGGAGAAGATTTAAAAAAAAAAAAAAAGAAACAAACCCAAAAAACCACTTCCTCTTTTGCCACTATGTAACTCTCAGTCTCCCTTTTGTTGCCTGAACGTTTCTCAGTGAGTACTCTCTAGACACAAGGTGTGCTGTTAGCAGTAATGCATCTATCCCTTTCATCCATATGGGATAGTGGATATTACTCCATGTGCGGGCGGTGAGATTCCAGAAACACTCCCTGTCTGTGATTTCTTGCACTCAGACTCACAGAGCGCAACTGCTCCATAACACTAACACCGGCTACAGGATTACAGCAGTGCCACCTGTAAATCATGCATTTTACCTGTGCAATAGTAATATGAAGAGAAGAGCTGCTCTAAAAATTCTGGTTGTGTTACCAGATTTGTGTCCCGGATCATGGGATTTAGAAAGTTACAATTCTGATATCCTTTCACCTTTAAAGCATAATATAAAAGCATTCTTGAGAGTGGCAATAATAAGGAGAATCCAGAGATACGTGTGTCTGTGTTTCCCCAGGTACTGTCACGCTCAGCAAGGGAAAATCCTTTAATTTCCAGGATATGAGTTTTCAGGGATCATCTTTTGTAGCTTTCTTCAGATTCATGTGGTATATAACCTTTTTTGGTGGGGAAGATAACTAAAGAGTGAGAATTTCACACAGTTATACTTTACAAAATTACACCAATACAGGCACTGGAACCCTAAGCAGAAAAACAAGGTATATTGAGATGCAGGAGCAAAAGGACAAGCAAACTCAGAAAATTGTTCTAAAGGATCTCCAAGCCCATAGCACCTTCAAAACTGAAGCCTTCCAATCAGTCTAGACTCAAACACAGCCAAACAACTGCAATTTATTCTGACATGCCTAAACTTTAAACAGTCCAGCTCATTAGCTCTAGTAAAAGAGCCTCAGCAGCGCGGGAGGGATTCGATGCTGAGGGGCTGACGCCGGAAGCTGCATAGGATCCAGCGCTGTTTGCTTGCCGAGATCTGCGCAACTCGGCCTGCACAGCAAGCAAGACCTAAAGTAGATATTTTGTCAAATTTTTTGACAGCTGTCAAACGCAATACCCAGAGACATTATCTGCTTTTGAAAATGTTACCAGGAGGCTGTGAAGTTAAGAAAGTCAGAGAAGATCTGAAGAAATGAGAAAGCTACTGTTTTTGAGCTTACTGTGAGCAGCTGGAACTAAATTGGCTGTCTCTGAAGGGACTCTGAGCTTATGAGGTTGTGCTTGTCGCTATGCTATATATATATATATGCTGTGCAACATAAATGCTGTACAAGCCCTCCACAGTAAAAAACTAGCATGGGTGCTGCTTTTCTCCACCAAATGTTCTGCTTCGGTGACCTGAGGCAACAAACACACCCTTCGAAAAGTTCCATAGTGAGGTTAAAAACAAAGGTGTTGTCTCAGAGTAGATATTAGTATTGATTTTATCTCAAAGCTTTTGCTCCTTTCATTCAGCCTCCCTATATGATACTGGTTTGTGTGAAACCCACACAGAATTTGTGATCTACTCTTCATTTTATACATAACTCTATCAAACAGATTTTCAGTTGGGTTGGTTGCAGCGTATTGATTATCGGAGGCAGGGTTAATTTAACCTCCTGACTACCATGTCTGTTTGGGTAATTAAATTTCAGGTGCGACTTGAAGAAATGAGGCACTAGATATATTTTTTTCATAACTCTGGCACCGTGCTGCTGTGTGCAGTTAGAAAGGTGCCAGCTCTTCTGGCAGGTGTGTGGCTGCAGTTCAGCAACTGGCAAACGGATTCATTTTTAGACAGGGGCGCAGGTTGAGTGAACAGGTCAAGTGCTTTGAGACTGCCATAGCCAAGCCATCATCATCATAAACATTTAAAGAAGTAACTTTCAGCATTTTCAAGGAAAATGCTAAAACTATAATCCTGTGTCCTGGCTTGGTAATAGCTGTACTTGCTAAAGAAGTTACCTTCCCCTCCTTGGCTGGTGGGTGCTCTCCTCTCAGACATACTACTAGGTTGACTCATGGGAAACACTCCCTAAGATACATCAAAACAAGACAGATCAGCGGTGAAGAATTAGACATGCAAAAAACTGGGAGCAGATCAGTACCATTCAGTTTAACCCCACGTAGGTGGCCAGTTGGTGCAAAGGGCTGTTTCTAGCAGGGAGCTGAGAAGGGCAGGCACACCTGCAGCTTGAAAACGCACATTGGCAAACTGGTAATTTTCATGAACTCTGTGTCAAAATTCCTTTATCACAACACAAATCAGAAATAATTTCCTTGAATTCAAATTTTTTAGCACATTGTACCTGAGATTAGAATTGAGCCAGATCCATCCAGCAAGGAATTAGGTATTATCTTGAAGCTAATCTGTGCCCTGTTACTGTGGAGTGTCTCAATGCAGTGTCATTTTTCAGAACTGAACTTCAGAATTAATGGTGATTTCACTTCTCTCTCTGTAAAAACAGCTTTGCCAGATTGCTGGGAGTGGTTTACATTTTGTCCTTAGTTCCATGAAAAGCTAGTCAGCTCTGTAGCTGTTCAACAGGTAAAATTCTTACATAATATGCATGTATCATACTGCACATGTCCACTTATTTGCTGGAATGTGACAAGCTTAATAGCGGCATGAACATAAACCTTGCCACATTGGATCAGAGTAGCCACTCATCTAATACAGCTTCCCGTTGCCTGCCATACCCAGTAACAGGTGTTTCAGAAGTTGTAGAAGTCTCGGAAGAAGCAATCACACAAAAACATTCCCCTGGCAGGGATATTTTCACTGGCTCTCTAACAGCTGAGCCAGGCCCTCTCCCAGAGTCTGCTGCGTGGACACGTCGGGTGCTCCAGGTGAGTGCCCGCTCAGCCTGCCTGGGAAAACGGAGATGAGACTTTGGCCTTTTGGGAGCACCAATATTTGGCCCCGTTGTACACAGATCCTAGGAAAAGTATGCCTGTACACTCAGTGCACAGCTTTAAACTGACTCTGGAGAGAGCATTAAAGGACAGCACTACGCTCAGCCTGTGATGCATCTCACCTGGGCTAGATCTCATGTCTCCCAGTTACGGCCATATGGCTGCCTAAATTACAATGGAGTAAACACACCACGTCTGCATGGCTACTCTACTGGAGACATAGAATCACAGAATTGTTTGCTTGGAAGAGACCCTTAAGATCATCAAGTCCAACCGATGACCTAATATTGCCAAGTCACCACTAAACCCTGTCCCGCAGCACTGCGTCTACACGTCTTTTAAATACTCCAGGGATGGCAACTCAACCACTTCCCTTTGTTTTTAACCTCACTGTTAGCAGTAACCCCCATTTCCTTATCATTATGCCAAGTAAGGAGTGGATGGGTTATTTTGCCAAGGAGGGTTTTTAGTTGAAAGCAAATTAAAAAGAGGGTGGTGGCAGGGCTAAGGCTTTGGTCACAATGTAGCCCTGTGCAGCTCTGCTGAAGAGGCTAAGGATCACGTTTAGTCATGGCAGCAGTGGGCTACTAAGTTTAAGAAGACTTAGAAATGTGCTGTCTGCAACTGAGGTTGCAGATCCCACCTACAATAAACCAACACACGGAGGAGCAGGCAACATCTGTGGTTCAGTGCTCAGTGACACAATGAGTTTAGTTAAAAAAAGTAAAATTCTACTTTCACTTCTTGGCTATACAATTCTGCCCAAAGATTGCCATGTAGAAAAAAGGCAGTGCACACACTTTCCCATTTTTCTGCCAGATTACTCCAGTTTGCCTCCACAATCAGGTTTGCTGATCTGAATGAGGAAATCAGAAAGCAAATTTTTCAACACTTATTGTCATTTGGAGAAGACTTCATCATCAAAACACAGTCACTTTTGCACCAGGTAAGCCATAAACGTACCCATGTTTCAATGACATTTAGCCGAACCGAAGACAAACTCTTAACCAGTAGTTTTCTGATGAAACTCAAGAGCAAGTGAAGAGCATGCCCTTCATGTATAATCTGGAGGCACCCAGAGCAGTGCTGCAAGCTGCTTCTTGGACAGCAGGATCTGGTTCCCAAAAAATTGGTGAAAGTCAGGAATTATTTGTCTATTGTAACATTTGAAAAGAAAACTCAATGTTTAGCTGAAAAACATTCCATCCAGTAAAATTTCTGCTCCTGATGATAGCATTCAAATGGAGATCAAACAATTGCTGTAGGAAAGGAGAGGCACAGCCGTAGCAGGAGGAGCAAAACTGAAGGACAGTTACAAAAAAGAGGAAACCAAATTTCACACTTCCGATGAACAGGAAGACAAGTTTATGGTCCGACAGATTTGTGAAGAACATTAAAATATTTAGTTTATAAAAGGATGGAATATGACCCTGACTGGTATCTGAGGAAAAGCAATGGTAAAGCCAAGTGAATAAACAAACCGGACTGGACAGACTTGACAAAAGAGAACTGAGACAGCGAGTGTCTGAAACTGTGAGTGTAGTCTGCTGCCAAAAATGTACTTGGGAAGGAATTCAAGAACACAGAATGACCAGCTGATGGATTTACAAAGAGAACAATTATAAGGTATTAAAACACCACAAAATCATTACCAAGGGAACATCTGGGGAAAACATAAGTTAAGGATAAGTAAAGCTATTGCTGATGAAACTATACATGCTCCTTGATATGACAGAAAAAGGCTCCCAGCTCAGGTGATTCAGAAACATGAAGCAAGTTCTGTATGTAACAAACATGTTAAGAACAGTCAAACTCCAACAACTGACACAAATCCAAAATGCTCAGGAATAGTCTTGGTGACAAAACGGCTCCAAGACACAGCTGTCTATGCTGCACTTCTGAAATGCTTCTCACCCTTCGGTAATGCTGTCAAAACCAAAGCAGGGCTCAGGAACTCTGCTTTGTACTTCAAGGCTTTCAGCATACTTCTGGTATGATATGACTGAGATATTTACTATCTCAGTGTTGTTTAAGTGTGGGTGACAACAAATTCTTTCTTCCTGCACCTGACTCTGTATTAGGCTGTAACTTTCTCATAGGAAAGAAGTACTGCAAAGTAAATAGCTGCTGTTCCCATTTATCTCCTGGCTGAAGCTGCTATCCTGAAGTGCTTTATTTCATGATAGAAGATGATATTGGGAACCCAACTGCCATGACTTACTTCTAGTCACTTCACTTGAACGAAAATTTCAATTATACTGTATTTATACATATTATAAAATGGTGTCTGGTAAGACACTCTTTACCAAAACTAGAGTTGTGGTTTCAAGGAAAATGCTGATGTTTCAGTTTTTATTATAGTCCTTTGTTCAGAAGGGTGCCTAGGCCACATAATGTAATTCGTTTACTTAAGATTTGTAAAATAATGCTGTGAAATTTTACTTATGTGCAAAACTCAGTTCATATTAAATTAATAGTGATGAAACCAAAACCTGAGTACAATCATCGTAACGTGTCAAAATTTTCTAATTTATATCATCCACAGTTAAGAAACTCTGCCAAGTGAGGACGGCGCTTTGCTGCAAAACAGTAAATTCAAGACAAAGCAGTAAGCACGCTGACTTGCATCCGTCCCAATAGTAGGAAAAAGTAGACATTTCTCTATTTCAGCAAGCAATTAAAGTTTATTCAGTCAAGGCATGAAAAGAACATACTAAAAAATCTTTAGCTGAAAAGTCATTTTATAGAGAAAGAAATAGGAATAGCTGTCAGGACACATTGTTTCTTTACCTAAGCTTTAAATGTCAGCATTGATAACTAGAATAATTGACAGTAGCAGAACTGAAGCTATGCTATTGTCGCATTTGTTTCTTGCAGAATCACTTTTTAAAATGCGCAAGAGAGTAGTACGGAGTGTATTTTAAAAAGGATGTTTTACTCTGCTCCAGTTTAAATATAAGTTGTCCGTACTGAACACTGCAATGGATCATTTTCACAGTACACTGTTGTCTTTGATTTTGAAGCATGTGTTTGTATGTGTATTCAAAACATTTAGATTCTAGTTTTTTAACTGACAATTTATGAATTCATTCAGTTAAGGTGATGTCCTTGAAGACTATAAAAAATATATAATACTCTTGTCAAAAAAGTGCAACACAATAAGCCATATTTAATGGTTTTAGTTTACAAAGCAGGAGATGCTGGCTGAAAATAATTTCAGAATTTAAATAGTGGGGGAAGAAATGCTGAGATAATTATAGTTTGCTTAATTGCTTGAATAATAGAAGGTTTATTCTGCGGGAAGGACTGTTTGTGAGAAACTGACATCTTGTAAGCAATTAAGTGAGGACTATACATTGTGATAAAGTCAAAGCAGAGATTACTAATCAATTTTTGGAAGAACAGCAAAACTGCTCCTTCAAAACAATGGCAAAGGCTTCTAAAACACCAAGTGAGGTTCAGGAAGAGATTTTAAGATTGACGATACTAAATTAAGACACACAGGAAGTTAATGAGCAATGATCTAGTCAGTACACGTCAATTTAGCTAAAGTACCTAAAGATGGTTTATGAAATGAAGAGAGTCCTTTTTTTTGATGACAGCAAGTTACATAAAAGTGCTGCAAGCACTGGATGGAGAAGATCTGGCAGGCTGAATCATGGAATGATTCTGAATCTGAAGATTCTGAGAAGATCTGGCAGGCTGAATCTGAAACATGATTGACTGGGACAGTGATCCGGAGTCCGTTACAAAGAAATATTCCATTTAGTGTAGAATTTTTGCTTTAGTAACATGAGTAAAAAATGCAAGAGAGCTCCAAGTGTGCCTTTCGTCAGACAGGCAGCTGTGACAGCTGGGTGAAAGACACATGTACATGAAGTGCAGTATTCACAGGCTTTCCTAGTTTCTTGAACAGCTGCTCAAATTACCAAAGGTATAGAGCTGAGTGACTTCAGGTAATTGCACTTAGCCCATGACTCTTCTTAAAATCCTACTTCTTGAGCCCAGAACACCAAGCACCAATTCTTCTTTCATTTACACCTACATAAATCGGAGAGACTTGCAATGTAGCTGGGTAGACTGCTGTCTTCCCAAGCCTTCATCCTTGTGCTTTATGGTATAGCGCAGCAAAACACTTAGCAATAATTTTTCCACTATGTCTACAAACAAATGGATAATTCTGCCATATACAGTGACATGCCACTTATTACAGTTTAACAGGTTTAATCTAAGAACTTTTGTACACAGGCTGTTCACATGCTTCAAATTGTAGAAAATAAAATGACTATAAACAAAGTATCTAACCAGGTAAGATAAAGAACAGAATTTGGTAAGCAAACATTCACACCAATGCTAGGCAAAGATGAAGAGTTCATTAATGCCCTGTGGGTCCCTTTGTCTTTCTTGATTTTTAAATACAGTACTCCATAATGTGTTTTAGCTTACACTTTTTATGCTTAAGTGTCTGACAGGCACAAAGCTTAGCACAATGCATCTCAGAGTTGGGATCTTTCACAACTCATTAGTTTCTCAAGCACAAGTGATACAGGTATGCTTTTTCCCAGTTCTTCAAGCGTGGTTGTTTAAACATTACGAACACAGTTGTTTGCACTACGGTTTTCACAGAGCATAGTGCTTGACACACTAAGTGGCAGGTCAGCAGCTTCCTTTACTCCTTTTTAATATCTCTCGCATAGTTTTGTTCACTTTTGTTCACTAACAGCTTCTTTGTGTCTGCTTTTCCTCAGCAAAATAGTGCAGCTCTGTAATTCTATATTTTCCTGATCAAGTGCTCTTTCCCTGACAGAGCTTCAAATTCTTCTTTTCATGATGCTTACATAGGGTGTTTATTTAGGCGGTCCTGGCCTCTACCTCCATTTGGAGGTCACCAGAAAAAAGGTAGCACTTCTCACCTCCAACACTTTATTGTCATTTACCAAGCCAAAAACGAGGGAGTGTTTTATTCATTCTACTTAAGAGTTTTAGAGTAACCGAACACAAACAACATCACCAACCTACAAAGGTTTTTCTGCTTCTATCCTTCATGAAACAAATTTTAAAGGGGTGCTGTAGGTTAATGGAATAAAGAGTTTATTCAGCTCCCAGAATACCGCTGATTGAGGATGACATCAATTTTGTTCTAGTGAAAAGAATAAGGCAAATAATATGCTCATATGTTTTACAAGCACAAAAGCTGATCAATGGCAAATTCAGCTTCCTGGTACAAGGGTCGTGAGATTATGGGGTAGAAAAATGCCTCTCCTGGTCAAAACAGATAGTGGCAAAGTTTTGTAAAGGGTAAGATGTGGCAGATGACTGTTTTAATACATGTGAGAGAGTGAACTGTATCTTTGGGGCCATGTTTCAGGGTTGTGACTGTGGAGTCTCAAACCTGCTAGTGGGCATGTGTCCTGTTGTAGAGCAGGACCCAGCGAAGAATAAATATGTTACTGGAGAAAGACAAGAGTATATACCTTTTACTGTGATTTTAAAGAAAATGTATCCAGTTCAAAGAATCAATTTAGATTACAGTCTCATTTAGAATCTTTCCAGAGGGGGAAGACTGGGTTTTTAGGGGTTTTGTTGTTGTTGTTTTAATTGCTGTTGCCTACTGTTTTGTAGCTTTATCTCAAGTAAGGCAACACCTGCGTTACTTCTATTGGAGGGTTGTTTCTGGGAAGAATCTAGCTTTGAAACGTCAAGATGCAAAGAGGGAACTTCAGTTAGTTGCATTGACATGGACAAAGGAAACCTCATGATGATAACACAAT
Organism: Larus michahellis; assembly: GCF_964199755.1. Lineage (NCBI taxonomy): Eukaryota > Metazoa > Chordata > Aves > Charadriiformes > Laridae > Larus > Larus michahellis. The sequence goes on from NC_133898.1 coordinate 62,414,814, forward strand.
TACACTGTGAGAGATTAGAATACCAGTGTCATGGCAGGCTGGGGAGGATTTGCCTCTTCTCTACAGCCTATGGGCCAGATGCTTTATTAGCATTAATCTGCTTTTGAAATGCCATGTTGTTTTAACTCAGAAAACACAATATGTGCTATACCCCAAGCACTAGCCCTACCTCACCTGTGGCACAATGAAACCTAATTACCTTCTTCCCATCTGCATGTTGAGGTATTGATTTCAAGTATTATAGAGGTGTCTGGATTGTAAGGAGGTAACTATTCCACAGTAATAAAAGAAAGACACTGTGGGAACATAAAAGAAGCAATTGGAAGTTAAAAATCTGCTACACCATCGAGCTCCAAGCCCTTCAGGATTTCCAGAATGCGTTTTAATAGTGCTGGGTAGAGTAATGTCAAAAGGCAGAACAGCCTTAACTAACAATTGATTTTTGAAATAGCTGATTTCACAGGACAGCACTAGGGAGGCAGCACACAATGCCACAGCAGCTTCTTTGTTCTTCATTCCCTGGCAGCTAAGAGAAGAAAGTCAAATGCCATATTCTCATACAATAAGAAACAGATGGATCTCTACTCACAAGCAGCACCAAAGGAAAATCAATGGGCTATTTTTATTGAAATTTCAAAATATATTAAATTGCACCATCTTCATTCCCCCCAAAATTATTTTTCCTATGGCAATCAGTAATACAAACAAGAGTAATATTAATGAAACCAGTCAAAATACAGAGACCCTGTAAAAGAGGCACTTAAATGATACCGTGCTGTCCTTTGCAGCAGCAGCAGATCATGAGAGTTTACTAGATATAATTCTTGATATATTTCAGGTTTCTTTATGTCTTGGTCCAAATATGAATTTTTGCATATATTGCAAAAAGTTACTTAGAATCTGAACCAGCAAGGACTCTGGGATCTGATTGCTGTTTATTTAATTTCTCACAGTGTGGACAGCAGTGTTCTACAGGTATCTGAGGGGCACACATGCACCAAGTCAAGCAAAAGCCATAGAGCATTCAAATTATTCTTACACAGTAGGGTATGGTGAGTGCTCAAATGCTAATAAAGAGTGTTTACTAGTGATATTAATTTCAGAATCTTAATAAAATGTCATGAGCACAGAAAAGAAATTACTAAGCCCATGCTGTTTCTTGACAGCTTCTTTTGACTGTAGATACGGGAGGAAACTTTGAGAATCCATATGTTTATTTTCAGGTATTTGTATTGTGTTAATATCTATTTGTAAAAAGAGCATTGGCATTGTAATAAGAGACTCTAATATTGAGCTATATGGTGTGGAAGAGAGAGGAGGACTTTCAGGAGAGGCAAAGAAAGAATTTAAGAATTCTGATTTACATGGCTAAAAGGTATGAAAAATCCATTAGGTCTACTGCATTTTGCTGTAAAATTGCACAAGACTTTCTGTCCTTTTTAAAAATACCTGGAAATAAAAGAAAAATCTTTGTTGTTTTGATATTCAGTATCTTTGAAAAGAAAGATGACTGAGCTTATTCTTTCGAGACTGAGATACAACCCACTTTTCTTGTAAATGTGAAATACATATGTTTACTGATTTTGTACATAAAAAAACCTTCTGAGACTATTTTAATGTTTATTCACAGCTGCTTAATGCCAGGGTGGAGATTTGACAATACAGCTGAAAATAATTCAATCACCTGATTTTTCATCTTTAGGAATCATTTTACAAAATACTTGTATCCATGTGAATGACAGAAAAGAGATTAACATTTATTTTTGTCCAATGGAACTTTAATAATCTTAGCAGTTCTTAGGGGAAGACATATGGACATTTGATGCTGCCTTAGCGCTCTCTGTATGCAGTGAAAAAAATATATGAAAACAAATTGGATGAAGTTTTTGTATTTAATGTAATTAAACTTAGATTAAGATCCAGGTTTATTATCTCAGATGAAGGTCTTTGAATCCTCAGAAATATAAGAGCTGTTTCTGTGGTCATCAGGGATGCCTCTTGAAACTTTTTCCAGAAATGGACTCTAAATTAATACCTCAGGAAACTAATAGATAATGATTACTGCTGGGTCCCTGTGCTGAGCAGGGGCAAAGCAGGTACATAGTAAGGAATAAATTATGTCTCTAATTAATTATAGGCTGAGTAGGTAACATCAATAATGAGCAGGGTAACTTGGCAGTATAATTAATCATGAGTAACTTGGTATTATAATTAAGGAAAAAGGGGAGAAAAGGGAACTGATTTGTCCAGGTTCACGGAGCAAGTTGTTAACCCAGAATTAGATGCAGATATCCTGTATTTTAGTCTGCCCCTGTCACTAGGGCAGTGCACAAGTTTCATTTTCCTTCTCCGCTTGGAGAATAAACTCCCTTTAAAACCAAGGAACGAGCTGATTCCCCTAGTTTACTCTGCATAAATCTTTAGTATGCAATTTTTTTCATGAACATCCAAAAATCAGTTTCCCAAAAGAAAAATTGCTTTTCCATACCTCCTCTGAGCTACCTTAAGGGAATTGAAATGAGAAGGCTTAGAAAATTGCTCTGACAGGGAAAGAAAAAAGGGTTATTTTATTCATAATGCAAAATCAGAAAAGACCAGGCATATTGCTTGCTCAAGGCACTGTTCTGCTCTCGTGTGAGATGTTTACACAGGTAGTAGCACAGTGGAAGCACAGAGGGGTGACATTTGTGCCTTGTCAGGGCAGTCCAGGGTAGCTCAGAGCCCATAAATGCCCAGGAGGTCTGAGGACATCTGCAGCTGGCACTTGCTGCCGGTGCCCACACGCGGGAGGCCACACCTGCTCAGGAGACGTCAGGAGTCAGTTTTCTCTAACCACACTGACCTTGCTGAGCACAGTACTGACAGAGGTGAGATTTCTGTACCTTGCAGAAAAGTACAAAGCTAAGCTCTTTTGATGTGTTCCTCTCATAAGTAAAATAGTTGTGGCGGTTCTTTTTCTTTTTCTTGTTGTTTTTTTTCTCCCCCCCCCCAACATTGGGAATTTTAAAACTTTTTTCTTCAGTGTTTTTTGCTAGGCTGTGCTTTATCGTAAGACTCAGAACACATATCTTGTTTTGAACGTCATAGAAGAAATATTTTTAACTTACTGTATGAAGTGAAGGCTACCTTCTCTGCCCCTAGAAAAGCAAATATATGTGAGCAGGAAGACCCTCCAGGAACAGTGGAGATGCAGGTCCCCGGGGAAGGGCTGCTGCTTCCTCTTGTCATTCCAGTCTTTCAGTGTAAAATGGGGATGTTTGCAGCCAGATCCAGCGACTTAGGATGAACTTCATAACCTCTAATGCTGGATATATGACAAATACGTACTGGAGATTTATAATTTGGGGCTCAGAAAATTCCAGGTGTGTCCCATGGATTTAAAAACATAGCCCTTGCGAAGATGGACTCAAGTGTTCAAGACTAACAGAGGAGTTAGTTGGCTTACTACTCAAGTGGGCTCCAAAGAGTCTTAGGATCTGTCAGTGTCAAGGTTTCCAGCCAACATAACTCTTTTTCCTGAAGACAGTCCTGTCCCAAGTGACCAGAGCTGCTGTCTTCAACAACATGCTTTAGCTGAATGAAGATATTTCAAACAGGTACACAGGTCTACATAAATGTAATTTGTGTTAAATGCATTTATTGAATATTTGAAATAAACATTTCCATAAATGGTTAACCAGTACTTTAAAAAGCACTGTGAAGGTTGTTCCTTGCAGCTAGAACTCATGATAGCTGACAAGCTTGGAAAAGTTTTATTCTGTGACGCATTTCAAAACAGAGTGAGGAGCCAACATTTCCTGTGCAATAGCTTTCCTGAAAAATCTTCATACGGATCTTTCAGAGTATGGCACTTCATACATAAATGAAAATTAAAAATAAAAAGGTTTTATATGTTCCCATTAACTGTTTTGAAACAATCAGTCCTTGTTTAAAGTTTTGATTCTACCATAAAGCCCATCAGTAAAGATTTGGTCAGTTCTATCAGCTGTTTAAGCTTTAATCATTGTCATGGTAATAAATTCAGAATTTACATCAGTTCAAATATTTAAGTAGTTCTTTTTTGTCTATAGGATTTACCATGGATACAAGAAAAAAAAAAAAAGACACAGTTTAAATAGGAATTATTTTTCAGAGGTTCATTTTCCTGCGATTTATGAGTCTTCTCATTCTTTGTTTTGTATACCAAGCCTTCTGGTGTTCTGCAGCTGAAGCTGGAATGCACTTTATATGTGAATTATCTTGGCTGCTTTATGAGGTAGGAGTTTGGCACTGAGATGAGTGTAATCAACTTAGTATAAATGTTTTATTCATCTGTCAAAAAGAATCACTTTTAACTCTCGACAAGAATACACAATACTCTAGGGCATGAACTTTATTTAAGGGGTCACTTTGTACTTTGTTTAAAGGGTCACTGAGCCCAAACTAAGCTCAGTACAGGCCAAGGCATGTGTCTTCTGGAAGGCAGGCAGGGGCATGGCTGGGAAGGGCCCTGTATTTCCAGGCAGAGGCAGGAAGGGATCCTGCGCTGAATTGCTCCGATGTAGTGACTGGGAGTGAATAAACACAGCTACCAGATTCGTCCTTGGGGAAAATCAAATTGTCCCCACTGTCTTTCTAGTATTGGAAGCTGCAGTAGCTCCTATTCACTTATCAGTGGATCTCTGGAGATGTCTGAGCAATTGGAGCAGCTGCTTTCCCAGCTAGGAGGAGGGAGCCAAGGGAGATTCAAACTGTTTCTTAGGAACTTCAGCTCTGATTGCCAGAGGTGTTTGCAGATGACTAACGCACTGATAATTACTATGGACATTACTGCTTGTCTCAGTTTTAGCTGCAGATGAAAGAGAGCAATTATTTTTGCAGAATGTTTACCCTGGAGGGCCCAAATACATCTAGTTGTTGCATTATTATTTTTTTTCATCTGACTCAGAGAAACTGAGTTTGTAATAAAGTTATTTCCATATTTTTTAATTACTTTATCATTACCGCATAAACCCACTCTACATTTTATGTAAAAAGACTAAATTTGCAGAGCGGAAATCTAATACTTTTTTATGATTTCAAATCAAGTAACCAAGGAAACAAAGAATGCTATTTACCTTTATAATCAGGAGGTTAATGGACATATTAGAATATGTTTCCCAATTAACTCCTATAGATCTCCTGAGAGGTGAAGACAGACTGCAATTTACTTGTTCTGTAAAGACGGGACAAGGAGAGAATCCTAGAGCTGAGCATACCTTCACAACACTTTCAGTCGCAGGATATTTTCCTATATACTGAATCTTGGCTGAAGATGATATTCCCAACAGACGTATGCAGCTGTTCATCCCTGGCTGGTCCCTTGCTGTTGGGGAGGAGAGTCCTTCTGATGGCTGGAGAAATTAATTAAAACGTCTGCCTGGAACTCTTAAAAGTGAAAAAACAGGATTAAAAAGGGGGAATGTACTAAGGAAATAAGATGACTGCTTAACATTGGTGCATAAGACATACAGGGGAACTAAACCATATCGAAGTAAGAATGATTAGCTCTGTACTTGACTGATATACCTGAGGCAACCGACTGCCCACAGGGACTGTGCTGGTGTGTAATGTATACCCAAGCAGGTGCAGCATTACGGTGTCTTTACACAATGACATTAATGTTTCCCAGTTGCTCCTAAACATATTTCAGTGAGTCATCCCAGGATCACATTTCTTTTTCATGGCTGTTCAAGTCATGCAGCTTGTTCTCTAACTCCAGTGAGGAAGACCAGAATTTACAATGTTATTTGTCTTTATGACCATGACTATATACTTTGTAGTGTTACATTTTGCATCCTTTTTTCCTCTAGCTGCCAAGGTCAACCAACCCTTCCAATATCAGATTGCAGTCAGTGTGTTGATTTTGCTTCATACTGCCCTTTCTAGACTAAGCTACACCTTTAGGCGGCAGCCTCAGTCGTCTTTTTTGCTGTCTTTCACCAAGATGCTTCAGAGTTAAGTGACCTGCCTGTGTCTTTGTTGACAGGTTTAAACATGACTTTTTGCTTCTGGGACAAGGACCATGGCTTCCCCTCACCCCTTTAGTTATCCCTTTCTGGGCTTGGAGTTTCCCCCTCCCTCAGTTGTATTGCAATTTCTTTATGGAAAACTCAGGCAAAATAAATACTCATTTAATTTGGATCATAACTTGATCTTCTCTACAGAGGCTTTTTGTCCTTCAGAAATCAGTTATATGGAAAGATGTTACCTCTACTATGGGCTTAGATATATCTACCAGGTTACAGCTGGAGAAAGCTGTAACTGTTCATAAATCGCAAGTAATTGCTGATTTTCCATTGCCCATTTCCATTTATGGGATACTAATGGCACTCAAACTTTTTTTTGTTTAGTATACAGTCTGACATCTTCTTCCAACAATGATGTTCCTCAGTGGCAAAATATATTACTGTTTTGATAAAGTTTGAAAAATTTATTATCCAACAAGGCTGCTGTTTGGTCTCTGGAGTTAGAATCAGGGTTGTTTCTCTTCTTGTTCCTGTCGTTGCCACTTAGGCTAGAATTTGACTAAGATTTCAGCTGCACTGCCAACCTATCCAGGCCTGCCACCTTCTCTGCCATTCATTTTCATCTATGTCTGGGGGAAGAAAAAAGAAAAAGGAGGAGATCATAGTTTCTGAAGATATTTGTGTTTTCTTGAAATGCCTCTTAACAAGTATGTTGCCTTGTAACTCTCACTGAGTAAATCATTCAGTCCTGCCTGCGATCTACAACTCTTTGCCCCTAATCGCTAGTTTGCAGCTTGAAAATATGGTGGAATTATAAGTTGATTTGTTTTTTTTCTTTTTTAACTAGTCTGCCTTTTACAAATGTCAAATTGTACAAAAATGAAATAAAGTATTTTCAAGGAAAAAAAAGATACTTAATAATCTTGTTACCCAGTGGATTTTCCAGTTTCTTTTCTGTTTAAATAAAGCCGTGTGTCTTACTCCAGAGAAATATATATATGTAAAATGTGTGTGTATATATATATATATATACATATGACAGAGTGGGTACAGGTGGTTTGTTGGAACATTAAAGTCCTTCTTTTAGTTGACATACAGACAAATACCGTGGCCAATAACAAGGGTCTGGTGACCACAGTTTCAAACCTCATTTTTTTCCGTGGTCTTTCATCTAGCTCTCTTGCTTTTCATCAGGCCCAGTTTTTAGATTATAATTACTGCCATACATCTACTGCTTTGTTACTTTAAACAAGTAGGAAGAACCATGTCTGAACTAGAGACGGTAGGAACAGGACATGGCTTTTGCAGATACTCTGATGGTCATGACTGAGAGGAAGGTAAGTGGCTTGGTACTAACTTTAAGAGTACTTTGTTCCTTGCCTGTGTTTTTAATAATCTCAGAGAATTCATAGTAGATGGTACATATGCTGAGTTCTGCCTCCCTCTCATCTGTGCCATAATCTCACTGATGGTATTTACAACACAATTTATTTTACACACATATCTACTTTCTAATGGGAATCCAACAGCAAGAGAGATGATCTTTCTTGGCAATCCACCTGTGACTCATTTATTAAAGTAATAAACTTTATTATCCGAAATGTAAACATACCTTAAAATCTAAAATAACTGAAAGTAGCATCTGAAGACATGTCAAAGGCAGCATCCAGTTAAATGCAAGAAAACCAAGCTACATAAGTAGTAACGTCCTTTCCTATTCACTGCTTGATGTTCCCTGGCATTTAGTAGAAGTGGAAAAGGAAAGAAAGCATGCAGTTCCTCAGCCTTCTGAATTACAATAGTGTTTCTTCAGCAGACTTACATTTTTGGCAGCAACTAGATAGCAGAAAAGAAGAGAGAGCATTTCTTCCAGAAAAACGTAAGCGAAGCAGTCTAGGAAATACTAGCGTTTCAGATTAATAAAACTCAAGCAGAAGGGGGCTAGAGGTATGAAAAAACAAATGAGAAAGTCCTCTCTCCTAAGCTGTAGCTGGATGTGAAGTTTGTGGTTAGAACAGTTTGTTAATGTCATTTCAGAGACTGACATTCCAAGTGACACTGGCACGATTTTCATTTTGTGTGCGATGACATCCTAATTTAGTGTTCTGTATATTTTTGCTTTGTTCTCTCTCACTGAAGAAGACTAAGACAGCTCCGTTCCTGCTGTTATATTTCCTGACCTTTTTAACTGGAGGAAGGCCCGAAGTGTACTCTCCTCTCCAGAGAATGCCACGACCAGTGGCCTGAAGATTTGTATTTTATGAACAGATTAAAATATTTCAGCTAAAAGAAAAGGCGGAGAACAACCCCGTGCCCCAGGATACCCTTTTGGGTACAACACTCCTGAGGAAGCAGGAGCTACAGCTTTTAGTCCTTCCCAGGAGATGGGATGAGGTAGACCTCCAGTGTCATAGGCCTAACAGAGAGTAGGGCAGGAAGAAGGGCCCTGGCCCGTGAGGTTTCACCTGGTCCGGTGTGCTGCAAGGGTCCCAGCATGGCTGCCACTGTAGACAGAAGGGCAACGGCTGGTTCTTCCTGCCTGCCCAGTGCTCAAACTGTCAGTGCCTTGAGCTTGTGCAAAAAGCTGGGTGTAAATATTCAAACAACTTAACAGGTGAAGACTTAAGTGCTTCCAATGTTAAGCAGAAGGATGGAGCTTCGGGAAGTGTGGACTTGAGCACCCAGAAGGCAGCTGGCTAGGATTTAATTTCAGAGACAGCCATAAATGCTAAAATCTGGCCTTTAGGATAGTCTCTGTGGAATTTTTCTGCCACTTGCCTCCTATGTACCAGTTAGCAAACATTTCCTATCACTGTCTTATTAAAAAGTGTGTTGGGTATTACATCAGGTAACCTGAGCAGATCAAACTAAAAAGTGCTTTAAAGTGTTATTGTTCAAATTTGTTCGTGTTAGTGTGACAATAATACTCTGTTGTGTCAGGGTTGAATTTGGACCTAAGTCATATCAACTAAAGTTGTTATGAAAACAGAACCAACCTAAAGTTTCTGACAGCAAAAAAAAGCAGGATTTTTGCAAATGAACTGGACAAAATCTTCTTGCTTCCACTTTTTATTTTTTTCCAGATAAATGTTTTACAAATTTCTGTTCTGAAGAAAAGAAAAAAAAAATCTGCTCTATTGACTCAGAAACTTTAAATGTCACCCAAATGTCACTTTTAAAGTAGATGAGAACACTTTCTAAATGAAATGAGTGACTCTAATCATATAAATCCCTTTGAAAATATAAATGAGTGTCTTGACTTAGAATTCAATAACAAGGACGGTGAAACAAAATAAATGTGTTTAAACCTATTTTGTGATGAAAAAAACACACATTGGCATATCAAAAGGTAAAGGGTTAGCATTCTTTCTTCAGGGACCCTTGTTTTTTTATCTTAATTGTCACTCACGTTGGTATACCAGGTGTCTATCACTGCAAATTGAGCTCTATGATAAAGAATTGTTTGTGAAGGAATAGTTTGGCTCCTTTTCTCTATAAAATTTGATGAAAATGGATCCAGTGAAAAACAGATGCTCATTTAGGAGACCAAAAATCAAGCTTTTGTGAGGAATAAATAGGAAAGGTAAACTACCACTGTTAGCTAAGAAATAGGATAAGAAATCCTAGAAAGCAAAGGGTGTGGGGTGTACAAATAACAAACATAGGAATGTACATAAATTAGTATTAATAATATATGTTGGCTGGCAAATGACAAATTCTCTAATTAGGTCAGGTTAAGAACTCAGCATTGTGAGTGATGGAAAAAGGACACTTTTCAATGCTTTGAGAAAATATTTGGGTAGATCAGAACAGGAATAAAAGTATAAGGAAAACTTAGATGCTGTCGCCAGAGGTGATGTGGCTTTTAATTCGAATATTGTATTTTAATTTAAGTCATACCACAAAGAAATAAAATAAGTAAAATTAACAGTGGAAACAGGAAGCAGTACAGTATAATGATGCTGAACAAGACAAAATCTGTTCTGAAGTATTTGTTATATTTTTCTGCTCTCCTGGAGGTATATATTCAAAATAATTTAATATGAATGAAGCAGGCCAAAGTGGGATGAGGAAAGCTTGACCAGAGGTTCAAAAGCTCATTTCCTGACATTGTTCAATGTGCTGAAGTCTTTTATCAGTCTGCACTGGAACGAAGCAAAGCCTTTTGCAATGTGTTCTCAAAAGCAGGCTGTGTCAAAATGTCTCTCTCCAGTTTTGTCAAACATGCAGTTTTGTCAAAGTGCAAACCGTGTACTTCCTTGTGGATGGAGAGCTCCGTGCTGCAGGAAGGGCAGCTTCCAGTCCTTGCTCTCTCTGCCCCAAAGAGCGGGTTGTCATCTCAGGCTGTTCGGAGCCAGGGAGGCCAGGAGGCTAAACCCGTTTCTCACATGCTAATGCAGAAGTAGGATGATCATATTGAGTGACTGCCTGAGAAAGCCTGTTTCACCAAGCCAAACGCAGTGAAGCTTTGACACAGTGTACTTTGGGAGAACGGCCCCCGCCGTCCGCAGCCCCAGGTCCACGCTGGCACTCTTGGTGTAACCAACAACTTCTTTCTGAAAGAACAGCTCTGCACTTAAGCTCTCCAATGAGGCTTTAAGGCAACTACACAATTTCATTAGCCTTTTTTCCATGAAGAAAGTGATTCTTTTTCATGGCAGGCCATCAGATTTGTTTTTCATTTTGTATTCACATAAATATAAGGTAAATAAAATGCCAGAACTGGTTTTCACCACAGAAATATCACTGCCCATAGAGCACCAACAGAGAAAATTCCTACCCCCAGGTACTTGGAACTATTATGATTACATAGCAATATTTTAAATGACTGAAAATGTCAATCAGTGGCACCATCTACTCCAGTGGTGTCCAGAGGTGGCATTCTCCAGTTTCTAGATTCACCAGAGGATCTTGGGGTGAGGGTTATTTCAGTGATTATTCATCTTGTTTTATTTGGATTATTTGTTACCAGTAAGGGAGAGAGGACACTAAATTGGTTCTTTTCAAATGGCCTTCCCTCCAGTATTAGAGAGACAGAGCTTGCCTTTAGCAAGACATAAAATTATGTTCTAGTTTTTGGATTATAAATATCACTACAGGAAAACTAGAGTTTTCTAATCCTAAATTATGTTTGGCAACATCTTGTTTTAGTAATTTAGCCCTAAAATCCCCTTTTCTCTCTAAAAGCTAGATCAAGGATGCAGGGAGTCCTGCTTTCTGTATCCATAGTCATGAGTACTTCTCTTAAGTCCAAGCCTCCAAGAGACACCAGTCTGGCATCTTTCCTTCCATTATTGCAAGTAGAAATTTCAAGGCTTAGAAATTTGAGCATGCTATATACTGCAATATTTCAAAGAATCACACAGAATCACAGAATGGTTCAGCTTGGAAGGGACCTTAAAGATCATCTAGTTCCAAGCCCCCTGCCATGGGCAGGGACATCTCCCACTAGACCAGGCTGCTCAAAGCCCCATCCAGCCTGGCCTTGAACACTTCCAGGGATGGGGCATCCACAGCTTCTCTGGGCAACCTGTTCCAGTGCCTCACCACCCGCACAGTAAAGAATTTCTTCCTGATATCCAGTCTCAATCTACTGTCTTTAAGTTTGAAGCCGTTACCCCTTGTCCTATCATTACACTCCCAGATAAAGAGTCCCTCCCCATCCTTCCTGCAGGCCCCCTTAAGGCATGGGAAGGCTGCTATAAGGTCTCCCTGGAGCCTTCTCTTCTCCAGGCTGAACAACCCCACTGACTTTCCTCTCTGATCTTGGTTACCATCAGGAGGTGTTTCGCTCTGCAGTTCCTCCTCTCTTCCTCCTACGCATACTCCTCTGACAGCATAATAACCATTTTAAATCTCCTTTCTTCTCTTTGCAATTTTCACACATAAAATCTACCTAGTGGCATTCTTCCTCCCCACAACATAATGCAGAAAATGTGGTTGACTGATTCTGATAGAGCCCACCTCTCATTTTTGGATTTCAACATTTGCTATCTTTTCCTCATTTGCTCTGTTTTTGGTGGGTTAAGCCCTCTGGTCTTCAGGGGATGTGTAGCAAAACTCATCTGTTTTGTCCAGATAGGTTGGGAAGTAAAAAGTTGATTACATGAACTGGCAGACTTTTATGTGAAGATTTTTAATAAAAACAATAGTTTCATGGAAGTGCTCTACACAGTTTGAAAAATACGGAGATGAGTTATAGGTAAACAGTCCCTGTCCCTGAATGCTAACACACTGAAATCTTCTGAAAAGATTATTGAGGTGCTGATGACTAGTATTCAGCCAATTTTCTGCTTGAGAAAAAAGTGACCTTTTACAAGCAAATGCATATAGTAAAATATTTCTGGCTTCTAGGAGTAATAGTTATAGTACTAAACGTTGTTCTTAAGGCTAAATTAAAGTACCTCCACTCACATGGTCTCTGCTTAATGTATTACCAGTAAAATAATGAAATTTAAAAAAAAAATCTAAAATGTGTGTATAGTCATACTTTAAGATAGAATAGCTACTCTCACAGACTTGAGATCTAGAAAGGCAACTGTATGTGTGTACCTTTGAAGGATCAGGCCTCAACTTTTTAAATGCCCTCCACAAATGCATGCAAGAGGCATGCAAGGCACCAAATGCAGCAGTTGAATCTCCAGGATATCATGTGGAGCAGTTTTCAAATCCCTAAGTAGGAGATATATTTCAATCCTCATTGAGTGTGTTATTCATAGTGTATAGTAGTAAACCCATTGCATTCCTGTTAGAACTAATGAAAGCAACACATTTTTTTCTGATAAAAATAAAATACACTCCGTAATTCTGAAGCTTGGCTCTTTACAGCTCTTGAACTTCCATTCTTCACAGAATGACATGAAATATCAGGCAGTACTGTTGTAGAATATAAGGTTGCTATGTCATTCAATTATTGTCTTGTAAATCAATGGACTAGGACAAGCAATGTCTGTTGGATTCTGCCAGCTGGAAAAACAGCAAACATTTTTATTGCCAAAGAAGTTTTGCAGTCACAAGCAACATGAGATTGACTTTTTAACCTGGCCTTTGTAATATAACCAGCTGGTATCATTAAATCCTAGCCCTTAGAACAGCAGTCTTCTTACAGTAAGTTGGGGAACAATGAAAATTTGTAGACAACCTATAATATTGTCATACTATATTCATAAAAAACCCTTAGATTTTAATTTTTGCACTGTTGCTGTAATCAAATCAATAAAAAAATTTAAGGAACACTTGACTATTTAGTTTGATTTAATAAAGATAGCCATTGATTACTTTCTTTACAGTATTGATATCTCATGAAATATCTAGATTATTTTTTTTATTTCTGCTGATATGATATATTGATTCTTAGATATGATTAATTACCCTGGTTCCACTGAAAGTGAAACAGCTTATTAAAAGTCTAGGTGTTATATATTGACAAGGAGCAATTTTGCAGTTGAATCATAGAATCATTCAGGTTGGAATAGACCTTTAAGGTCATCAAGTCCAACTATTAACCTAACACTGACAAGTCCACCACTAAACCATATCCCTAAGTGCCACATCTACATGTCTTTTAAATACATGTAGATGTATTTACATTGCGACTCAACCAGTTCCCTGAGCAGCCTCTTCCAATGCTTGACAATCCTTTTGTTGAAGAAATTTTTTCCTAATATGCAATCTAAACCTCCCTTGGCACAACTTGAGGCTGTTTCTTCTTGTCCTGTCGCTTGTTACTCGAGAGAAGAGACTGACACCCTCCTTGCTACAACCTCCTTTCGGGTAGTTGTAGAGAGTGATAAGGTCTCCCCTCAGCGTCCTTTTCTACAGACTAAACGATCCCAGTTCCCTCAGCCGCTCCTCACAAGACTTGTTCTCTATACCCTTCACCAGCTTTGTTGCTCTTCTTTGGACACGCTCCAGCACCTCAATGTCTGTCTTGTGGTGAGAAGCCCAAAACTGAACACAGTAGTCGAGGTGGGGCCTCACCAGTGCCAAGTACTGGTGGGGGGACAATCACTTCCCTGGTCCTGCTGGCCACACTATTTCTGGTACAAGCCAGGATGCTATTGGCCTTCTTGTCCACCTGGGCACACCGACAGTTCATATTCAGCTGGTAGTCGACCAACAGTCCCAGGTCCTTTTCTGATAGGCAGCTCTCCAGCCACTCTTCCCCAGGTCTGTAGTGTTGCATGGGATTGTTGTGACCCAAGTGCAGTACCCAGCACTTGGCCTTGTTGACCCTCATACAAGTGGCCTCGGCCCATTTATCCAACCTGTCCAGATCCCTCTGTAGAGCCTTCCTACCCTCAAGCAGATCAACACTTCCACCCAACTTGGTGTCATCTGCAAACTTACTGAGAGTGCATTCAATACACTCGTCAAGAACATTGATAAAGATACTAAACAGAATAGGCCCTAATACTGAGCCCTGGGGAACACCACCTGTGACCGGTCACCAACTGGATTTAACTCTATTCACCACAATGCTTTGGGCCAAACCTTTCAGCCAGCTTTTTACTCAGTGAAGAGTACGTGCAAGCCATGAGCAGCCAGTTCCTCCAGGAGAATGCTGTCAAAGTCTTTACTAAATTCCATGTAGACAATAATCACTGCCTTTCCCTCATTCACTAAGAGAGTCACCTTGTCATAGAAACAGATAAGGTTAGTCAAGCAGGACCTGCCTTTCATAAACCCATGCTGACCCGCCCTGATTGCCTTTTTCCTGTACATACTGTGTGATGGCACTCAAAATGATCTTCATAACCTTCCTTGGCACTGAGGTCAGACTGACAGGCCTGTAGTTCCCTGAATTCTTCTTCTGGCTTCACCTTCTTCTTGTAGATGGCTGTCACATTTGCTAACTTCCAGTCAACTGGGACTTCCCCAGTTAGACAGGACCGCTGATAAATGCTGGAAAGCGTCTTGGTGAGCACTTCCAGCAGCTCCCTCAGTACCATTGGGTGGATCCCATCCCACCCCACAGACTTGTGTGTGTCTAAGTGGTGTAGCAGGTCACTAACCATTTCCCCTTGGATTATGGGTGCTTCATTCTTCTCCCCGTCCCTGTTTTCCAGCGCAGGGGGCTGGGTACCCCAAGAATAACTGGTCTTACTATTAAAGACTGAGGCAGAGAAGGCATTAAGAACATCATCCTTTGTCACTCTGTTTCCCCTCGCATCCAACAAGTGATGGAGATTCTTCTTAGACCTTCTTTTGTTGTTAATGTATTCATAGAAACATTTTTTATTGTCTTTTATGGCAGTAGCCAGATTAAGTTCTAATTGGGCTTTGGCCCTTCCAATTTTCTCCCTGCATAACGTCACGACATCCTTGTAGTCTTCCATAGCTGCCCGCCCCTTCTTCCAAAGGTCATAAACTGTCTTTTTTTCTCTGGAGTTCCAGCCAAAACTCTCTGTTCAGCAGGCCACTCTTCTTCCCCGATGGCTCATCTTTGGCTCATCTTTTGACACATGGGGATGGCCTCCTCCTTTACCTTTAAGATTTCCTTCTTGAAGACTGTACAGTCTTTCTGGACTCCTTTGCCCTTTAGGACTGCCTCACAAGGGGTTCTGTCAGCCAGTTTCCTAAACTGGGCAAAGTCTGTCCTCTGCAGTTCCAAAGTAACAGTTCTGCTGACCTCCCTCCTTACTTCTCCAAGAACTGAAAAATATCATTTTGCAATCGCTGTGACCAAGACAGCCTCCAACCGTAACATAACCCACACATCCTTCTCTGTTCACAAATAGGTCCAGTGGGGTGCCTTCCCTAGTAGGCTTACTCACCAGCTATGTCAGGAAGTTATCTTCCACACACTCCAGGAATCTCCTAGACTGTTTCCTCTCCGCTGCATTGTATTTCCAGCAAAAATCCGGTAAGTTGAAGTCCCCCACGAGAACAAGTGGTAGCAATTCTGAATCTTCTCCCAGTGCTTATAGAATATTTTGTCTGCCTCTTCATCCCAGTTGGATGGTCTATAAGAGACTCCCACTATGATATCTGCCTTATTGGCCTTCCCCCGATTCTTACCCATAAACATTCAACCCTATTGTCACCATCATTAAGCTCTAGACAATCAAAACACTCCCTAACATACAGGGCTATGCTACTGCCTCTCTTTCCTTGCCTATTCCTTCTGGAGATTTTATAGACATCCATTGCATCACTCTGAAACTACGTTCTGCTAATCAAGACAATTAACAGACACTCTTTATACTTGAAGGGAACCTTCTAGTAAAAATTATGCTGAAAATAATTAAGATGTCGGAGTTTATTTGATAAAAAATTCATCAGTTCATCTGTAGTCCATCATATGTTTGAAACCAAGTACACCCTTGAAATAAATTAATTGTGATTTTAAATTTATTCTTATCCTATTTTTGATGAGGAAAGTTATGATGAACCTAAATACTTACCAGTACTAAAAGCTGTTGTATTAAAAATTCCTCAGTAATATCTAATTAAGTATTTAAAAATTATTCCTACACTGTATTCCTACAGCTCATTTTCCTCCTAGATACCTATCATCCAATCCAAGACGCTCCACAGACCATACTGAACTACACTTTAGGCAGTTTTAGGACTTCATTAATCATTAGTGTTACCTAGACCTTCGTTCTAATTGAAGAACATCCTTCTAATCAAAGAAATAATCTTTCATTTTTGTTCCATTAGATGAAAAAATATCAGGTTCAAACAGAATGCCTATTATGTCTTGAACAACAGACACCATGAAAGGCAAACCTCTCAAGAGTGGAGTAGAGTTCACAGCTCATATTGCTGCCCTCAAAACCACAGTTTCCAATTTAGGAACCTTGTTAAGCTTGCTCAGATTTCCTTGAGAAAAAGGTAAGAAAGACAATGACAGAAAAGTGAAACCAGGAAACTGAGTCCTCATTTTACTCCTTTGTTTACGGCTGACTTGAAAAAAGCGTGCAAGTTAACTTGCAGGACCTCTGTTTTTCCAACAATTCATATAAGGTAACACAAAGTAAAGGTATAATAAGAAGCAGTACAGTACAGTTTGCAAAGACTGATGAATTTAGAAGTAGGTGTATTTATTTTCACATTCACACGAAGTCTGACACCTACTTACCTGATGTGCAGGTTGTCTCAAAGAGCTATTAACCCTTCCTATAGGTAGCTTTCAGTAACAGTTAATGTGTCGAGTTCCTCATTAAACAGAATTTACTCTGTACTGAAGTATTGTTGACAATAGACATGTCAAAATTAGATTTGTCTGAAGATTTAGTATTTATTTTTTTCAACTCAATTTCAATTTTCAGCACCTACTTTTCTCTCTTTATTAAATCATACTAAGTAGGCAATTGTTCCTTAACATTTTTTATTGATTTGACTACAGCAACAGTGTAAAAATTAAAATCCTAAGGTTTTTGACCCAGTAAGAAAATCTTGATTTCAAACCCAACACTAAGACTGAATGGAGGTTTCTGCTTCAGCGGACAATAAGATTTCTTCCAGAAAAAAAGTTTGGTTTTGCTGTTCAAATTCTGCCTTTGATCTCACCTGGAACAGCCTCCACCTAGACAAGATAAGGCAGCTGGATACTTTCAGTCAGTCAGGACTTTGAAGTATATGAGTTCCTGCCATTCTTTCCTAGGAGTCCAGCATGCTCTAAGCTGGGGGATGAAACCATTCATGGCAAAGGGGCTGAATGCAGTGAAAGCTCTGAAACCTGTCAACACCCTTAGCGAGTAGATCAGTCCCTAGTCACACATCACAAAACACGCGGTACACAGCAGTAGAAGATCTTAACACTGTTCTATCAACAAATGATGAAGAAATATTGGTAGAAATGGATAGAAGCCATGACCTTTCCTTCTTCTGAACCAGAGAATCTCCTTAAAATGAATATGACAAGAGAGTGAATTTAAAGCTGTTTAAGCGTAATGACTTGCCCTAATAAACTACTTTCACTTTGTCCAATTTAGAAGGAAAAGAACAGAGGGCAAAGTGGGGTTGTGGGTCAAAGATTGATGGGCTTCATCCAGGCCAGAAAAATAAACCATCCCAAGAAAATCTTCCAGTGCGGGAACTCAATTTCTTGTACAGTGAAATTGATAGAATGTCATTACTTTGGTTTATTTGAACTAGTATTTTTCTATGGAAATTAGAGCTACACAGGACCCATCCAAAAGGAAGACTGTGTGAAGTCACTCTGTTTTGAAGGATTTCTTAGATTAAATCATATGGACTTGATACATGCTTTGCCCTCAGTGACAAAGAGTGACATTGCTGGGGATGCTTAGTGTATTGGTGTAGACACAGCTAACAGACAATTCCCTGATAACTGCTGCCAAAAGTTCACCTTAAAAATCAGAGATGGTATTTGAGGCTGCAATTTTAGATATTTGTGAAGTCTTTTCTTTCTTTAAAAAAAAAAAACAAATGGAAAGATTCTTCAGTGCCTGAAACATGACTGAGAGAACAAAAGTTTGGAAAAACAATCAGAAAATGTCTACAGGGTAGTTGTCCATTAAAAAAAAATATTATAAATAATATATAAATAGTAGAGTATGATGATGATCCTTCAATCATCACAGAATCATGGAATCACGGAATCACGGAATCTTCAGAGTTGGAAGGGACCTCTAGAGATCATCTAGTCCAACTCCCCTGCTAGAGCAGGATTACCTAAAGCACATCCCTCAGGGCTGCATCCAGGCGGGTCTTGAAAATCTCCAGAGAAGGGGACTCCACAACCTCCCTGGGCAGCCTGTTCCAGTGCTCTGTCACCCTCACCGTAAAGAAGTTTTTCCGTGTATTTGAACAGAACTTCCTATGTTCTAGCTTGTGCCCATTGCCCCTTGTCCTGTCACTGGGAACCACTGAAAAGAGCCTGGCTCCGTCCTCCTTAAACCCACCCTTTAGATACTTGTAAACTTTAATCAGGTCCCCCCTCAACCTTCTCTTCTCCAGGCTAAAGAGTCCCAGCTCTTTCAGCCTTTCCTCATAAGGGAGGTGCTCCAGTCCCATAATCATCTTGGTTGCCCTTCGCTGGACTCTCTCCAGTAGTTCCCTGTCCCTCTTGAACTGGGGAGCCCAAAACTGGACACAGTACTCCAGTTGTGGCCTCACCAGTGCAGAGTAGAGGGGAAGAATGACCTCCCTCGACCTACTGGCCACAGTCTTCCCTGTGCAGCCCAGGATGCCATTGGCCTTCTTGGCTACAAGGGCACACTGCTGGCTCATGGATAATTTGCTGTCTACCAGGACCCCCAGGTCCTTCTCCTCAGAGCTGCTTCCCAGCATGTCCGCCCCTAACCTATACTGGTGTTTGGCATTCTTCCTTCCCAGGTGCAGGACCCTACACTTGCTTTTGTTGAACCTCATTTGGTTCTTCTCTGCCCAGCTCTCCAGCCTGTCCAGGTCACGCTGGATGGCAGCACGGCCCTCTGGAGTGTCGGCCACCCCTCCCAGCTTGGTATCATCAGCAAACTTGCTGAGGATACACTCTGTCCCCTCATCTGGGGCGTTGCAGAAATCATGACTGCAAATTAGTTTCTTAGTAATTTTGTTGATTTTCCTTATTTTTACCTTTAAATGTTGTTGGCTTTTCTAGTATAATCAGACTACCATGGGGTTCTTTTCCTAAAGACTAAAGCTCTCATCGATAACAATTATCCTGCAGCCCTTTGCCCAGGAACATGCCTTTAGGCAAGGAATATTCTTTACTTGCAAATCTGCTGATGAGTTTTTTTTCTGTCATCCAGAATTAAACAGTAAGAACTTTTCATTATATTTCTGTTTAATTTGTTTTTGCGTACTGTCCACAAAAGCAACAATAACAAAAAAAGATTTTCAGACTGCTTCTATAGACCTTGTGGAGTTTTTATTAGCAAGAGAAAAAAAAGGCAAATTCCTCAAAAGTATAATGGCTAGATGCCTTTCAATTTCAAAAATATTCACGTTCCTCAAAAATTCATAATTCATCAATGGTTGAGTGGTGACAGATGTTTTTACTGATTACCGTATTGCTTTACTTTCAGAAGATCAGCTCTTCATAAATACTGAATTGTACTATTACTCGTAAGAGCTTGTTTTCTTGAAAGAGTTTATTAATTCAGTAATCATTTTATGATCAAGGAAAAAGTCTGTAATTATTGAAATAAATAAAAAAAAAAATCTGAAAGAGGTTACATCTTGGTAACTGCTGTTCTTAGCAAGATAGCTGAGGGATTTTTTTAAGCTGAGTCTCCAGATGGGTGCAAAAGTTTGGTCATTTACGGATGTTATGGACTATTTTGTTTTAAACTCCTTCTCCTCTTCCTCCCTGGCCCTACCCTAACTATCCTCTCTGAGACCATTGCTGCTGTGGTCTTTATAGCTGTTTTTACCAGGTTTATGTAACAGAAGAACCGGGTAAGGGGTTTGTGGATATGATGGTTGTGGGGTTTTAAGGGAGAACTTAGATGTATTATATCCAGCAAGCTCATACACATAGACTATCAGAAATATTCCAATAATCTAAATGGTTTGTTTAAGAAAAGGCAGCTTATACAAACTTTGTCTGAACTAAATGATTATTGTGTTCTTGGCAGTTCCACTGGAGTTGGATGTATTTCTCCTTAATTAACCACTCCTGTTTCTCAGCCTTTCTAAAACAAGAAGGATATTGTCCTCTTCCAGGGATGAGTAGCAATTTATGTGAGGTAGCTTTTTTCAACTGAGTATGAGCCACTTATTTATTTCTTGATAATATTAAAGAATGTACTAAAGATGAAACAATTTCAGTGGGGTTTTTTCTGGATTAGAAATTGCATTGCCTTTCTTTAAGGAGAAATATCTTTACTGAGTTTAACAGGCAAATTGCTGAGGATTTTTTACAGCACTTGAAGGAAAAATATGCCGAAGCCTAATGCATGTAGTATTCAAAAGGACTTCCAAATACTTGAAGGATTTCTTTCTAATTGATTATATTTGACTTTCTATAGCATGAGTTATTTTGTTGTGTTGTTATGGCAACTTTAACTGGATTGCCTATGAAATTGTATTCTCTGATAAAGCAGTGGGATGAATTTATCTCATTGGAATTTCTATTTAAATGCTTACTTTAATATTTTTTGCTCTTAATTTGAATAGCATTTGATTTGCAGTACCAGAAATTTGTATCAAAGGAAATATATACAAGAATATATTTCTTCTTTTGCTGTTTTTGTTACTGGTTTCTGAAGACACATTTTCCTGTAGAATAAATTCTCCCTTTGATAGAATTGTACATAGAATATGCCTATAAGATTTGCTTCAGTGACAGTTTTGAATGAGGAAGGAAAATTAAACACAACAGAACTATACCCTGCCTTTAATCATTATGCCTTGTAAGGGAGACATTCAAGTAATGCTTTTTTTCTTTTAAATGAGGAGCCAGGATTACAGAGAGTGTTGGCATACAAAAGCCAAATAAGCATATTTTTCAATGTTTCATAAAGGGTTTGTTCAAAATGTCACTACCTTGAAAACACAAACATCTTTGTCCTTTTGACAGCTGTCTATATAAATCACAAAGGATTTGCTAATAGTTAATACGGTTGTCCTCGATATCGCACTGCACAATTTTAACTCTACAGTAAAGCTAATTAGCTGGGAATGTGTAGTGTTGCTAGCAAAACATTATGAGCTGTTTATTTTTCCTCTGCTGTGAATCTTAAAACACATTTCTATTAAGATTTTTCTATTAAGAAAGCATTGTGTTCTGAATACTTTTATGACTGTTTTAAAAGTACACAAGCAAATATTTGAAATCTCACTCTTCACTGTTAGGTGGAAAGAAAATTAACCAGAAAATACTGGCAAGTACTGTAAATTATATCTCTTTCCCAGCCAGAGCATCTGGTCTTTTGGCAGACACCCTTGGCAGATCTGTTATACTGGAGGCTTTAAGTTTCTTTTCCTCAGAATTTTGTTTGGCTTATTTTGCTAGTGGGAAACGGACACTGATATTCCTACTGCTTACGATATTCGTGAATCTAAATTTGCCTTAGACCTTCGAGGGGAGTCTCTGTAAGTAAGGCTAGTTAAAGAATTACATCAAACTATTTCTTGAGAAATTGGTTTTGACCAGAGGATTGCATGTAGAAAGTATCTGCCTTGTAAGGAATATCCAAATTCTACTTAAACAAAACAAAACGGAACAAGCTACACATAGAATTTCTGTTTTGGAGGGATCTTCTTTAAAATAAAAAGCTGAAAAACATCTAGAAGGAAGGATAACACTGTTTACTTATTAGCCGTATTCATAACAACTGTTCTTTAGCTGAAGACTGCTGTTTAGGTACTTTGCAATCTGCCTGGGAACAAATAATGTATTTGACCTGTAAATAGTTCAGGTTGTTCTGATCATAATCTGTTCATCTACTCATAAAACATGACTGCACTGATACTGTCACTTGTATTAGTCATGTCTTACCCCCAAAGACATTGTCTTTGCTACCTGCAAACATTTTACTCTTCTGCTGCTCATTATTAATTAATTAATTTATTTTTTCTAACAGTATTTCCCCTTTTTGAAATGTAATACACCTTACAGGAATTATTTTACCTATTTCATCTTTTATACAGTACAACTGTGCTTCTGATTATGCTCACCTTATTTTAATATAATTCAAAGAAATAATAGCAAAAGAACATATTGTATTACTGCCATTGTGAACCAACTGAACCATTTTCATATGGACAATAAACCACTATGATTTGCATCCTTTCAGTCTTCTCAGATCAGTAAGGATACACGTGGATTTTCAAGGACTGTTCAAGCAGGATTTTCAAGGACTCTGAACTCTGCAAAACCTAGAGGTTATTCTCAGCCTCTGTCAAAATCCTGCTTTCACCAAGGTGTAAAATAGGACCACCTGCTGTGTTTCAACATTATATTCTTCTGCAAGCAAATTACTTTTTATTTGGAAATGAAAAGCAACTCGGCTCACTGAATGGTTAGTTGTCTGAGGAAGGTCTGCATTCTCTATTTTGGAACAGATGGGGATCGTCTCTTTCAGTGTGAACAGCCTCTCTCAAGCATCTATTACCTGGGCAGAAAAGTCGGTTGGGGAACAGGTAGCTGTGGGTGGGTGGCGTGGTTTCTACTCCCAGGGGTACAGTAGCAGCTAGTGGTCCTGCAATGAGGACAAGTAGCAGAAAGAAAACCTGCTGAACTCTGCTACCTCGCTCTTCCTTTACAACAGCCTGACTGGTTTAGAAGATGCAATTGTGGGACACAGAAAACACTCCTGGTAAGAGAAGCTGTAATTGTGGTTAAGTGTTGTACTAGGTGGGTGAGGCGAATAAGGGTCCCAAGGCAGTGGATGATCTTCTACCAGAAAAGCAGCAGAGGAAGAACAGATCTGGAGATGAGTTTAGTGTCAGAAGGTGGGAGATCAGACCACCCCAAACCTCTTTGAAATCTTCCAGCTTTGTCTCACAGCCAAAACCTTATATCAAAACATCTCTAATTCTTTGCAGTCTTTACTCGCTCCCTGGATGACCACCAGTGTTCTTCTCCCTTTGCCACAGAGCTGCCATTCCCTCTGTTGCAGTTTCAGTTTTCTTGACCCAGTCATCCTGTATGCAGCAACTTTCACCTTTATTTGTGCGGGCAAACAACAATGTGTGGCTGTTGTGGGGTCATGCAGTTTAGGAGCTCATCCTTTCTTGTATTATCTTGGTGAGCAGTTCCATTAATGGTGAATTACAACTCACAAGCACTTGCTGTGCATTCATCTGAATGCAGACCTAACAAATGTTTTCTTTCACCTGCTGGTCACAGTCTAGAGACAGCTGGTAATATAAGGGTCAGTTATGAAAAATTATCCTGTTCTATCTCTTCCTCTAGGGTGGAATCTTTGCTTTTGCAAGGGAAGCATAAGATTTCAATTAGAAGGTAATTAATCAAGGATGGACTATGAACTAAGAAGTTTAACTCACTAGTTCATAAATTAAAAAAAATGCAGACAGCTAAACTGACTACTTGAATAAATACTCACATTAAATATTCTTAATTAACGTTCTTCAGTGTCAAATAAGACCTTTTTTAGGTTTTGATGTTGGCTGCTCAGGTTGGAAAGAGGATGTGCCATATAGCAACTGTCAGTAAACCAGGCTTAACACGTGGCGTTCTATGTATCATTGGCATGCTCCTTTCTCTTTTTGCTTTTCCTCTTATCCTCTGTCATTATAGGAGGTGCATTATTTTCCACTGAAATAATTCCTCATTGAATTTGCCTCAGTTGAACAGCTTTTGGTGTGGATTCTCATAATGGGTATTGGAGTGAAGTGGTCATGTACAACAAAGGATATGGAGTTCTTGGGACCTACACTGAATGAGACTTTTCCAGACATTATATATGGGAAAGGTTTATTATCGTCATGGCCTGAAACTGAGGGAAAATATGGTTTAGAAAACAAGCTTTGCTTTTAGAACATTTGCAACATGGAAACAGCTGAAGCATCAGGCTGTGTGATCAAACACTTATTAAAAGAAAAAAAAAATTAATCTAGGATAGGCCTGTATGGACGATACTTTTCTCACGTATTTGCTAGCAAGAGAAATGCCTGGAATTGTATGAGGGTAGCATACGCATGTTTAATAGCGGCCAATTCAGATACCAACATTATAGAGGTAAAATAGGGCTTAGAGCACAGTGCGAAATTATCTGAGCAGCAGAATGACTGGTGGACAGTTTTGTCAGTCTGGTCCATGCTATAGGACCAAGTGGTGACTGGCTCAAATATATGAAAGCAGTCTTAGATAAATAGGAAAGGCACTGCAGTTAAAGCAACACTAGGATTTTTCGGTATTTGGGTCAACAGCTTCTTGGTTGTTCTTGGTGCTTGGGAATTATAAACAACAGTTTCATTGGTAGGTTGGCAACATGAGCTCTGTCTAGAAAAGTATGACATTGGCATTGGTATAAGCGCTATGCAAACTTTCTAAGTATAAGTGGCCTCTGTAAGTAGGTGGAGCTGATTCGTCAAAGTGTAAGATTAATGCATTGTTGCAGGACCTTACTCATATTGCCCAGCTGGACCACCTAATCGGCTCCTGGTTTACACACAGTCTGTTTGTGAAAGAGATGTTCTTAACTTACCTTCAACTTTGCCAGAGATCAGTCCCTGTTTAGGATCAGTTTGTACCCTTTGCAACTCCCTTTCAAGAGTCTGGGTGAAGCATTAGAGTTTGTGTGGCCCATTTCTCTCTCACTGTCAGGAGACAATCTTGGATTTATTTACTTTTCTCCACTAAAAAAATTAAGGTGATAATATCTTTCCAGAGAATTTAACTTACTAGTTATGCATCTGGAAGCACAGAAATTGTTGGTCTTATCAAAGGACATGCTGGAACTTATTAAGCAGGTAGCCCCGATAATTTTTTAAGTTCACTGTTAGAGGAGCTGGAAGATAATAGCGTCTTTACCCCCTCTTAATGTGCAAAAGGTTTGCACATTAAAAAAGCATCATGTATTCATCAACACATGGTCTATGCCACAGGGGTTACCTTCTCTTCTCAATAAACTGAAATTAGATAATTCTTATTTACACAGTAAAGAAAAAGCAGTGTTGAAAATGATGATCTGCAACACAAGGGACATCCTTCATCTAAGATAATGGTGAGAAAAAAATCCTGACCCACCCCTACAAAAAAGCTACTATACTGCTCTTACTGTGGAATAAAGGAAGTTATTAAGTGAAGTCACCAATTTGCCAGATAAGACTTGAGTTGCATAAGATGAATTGAAATGGGCTGGAGATATGCACTGGAGAATTGTCTTGCTATTGGGACATCAGTTTAAGGCTTGCAGAGCTGAGATACCAACCATGAATTTGTCAGTGCTGGACCCTGCCAGAGGCAAGATCACAAGAGGAGTGTGCACTCCAGCCAGTCCTGCTCTACCTGAGCTATCAGCAATGGCAGCGTTCAGGGTAAAGCCTCCCTGACCTAATCGTGATAATATCAGACAATCAGAGTCAGATTAAATTGGTTTAATTTCCTAGCTTGTGACAGGTATTTAACATCTGAAAGTTGAGGTAATTAACCCACACCAGCCTTTAACATACCTTTTTAAACATTTTGAGTAAGTGAAGACTAAATAATCCCTTCTAAAAGCATTTGGTAGAGTTCAAATGTTCTAGACATCCCTTTCTGTCTGATCCACTTGCTTGGTAGAGTCACTGGTCATTCTTGTGATTATTCTGCTTTGTTTCTCTTCATGAAGGACAATGAATGAGAAGAAAAAAAAAAAAAAGAGGAGGAAAACCCCCCGGAAAATCTCTTTATTCAAAATTACGACTTCTTACATATAGCTGCTGATAACAGATCCAGCTATCTCAGCATAGAGTTATCATTCTAGAAGACACTTCTAAGAAAATAAAATGTTTTGCTTGATCATAAGTCGTATGTTCCTTTGATTTCCAAGTGTTTTCAAAGGAACAAATCAAAACGTAATAGGTAAAAAAATTAATCTCAAAATGAAAAGTCAACATGCTTTTATTGAAAAAATAATCAAAAGCAAATAAATACTTCTTACTTTGTTTTTTTTTTTTTTTTTTCTCCTTTTGTATGGCACTCAGTCTTGCACATTTTTATGAAAATAGAATTAATTCTAGAAATGTTTTGGTTTCACTCATTCTATATCAATGTCGTCTGTATCACATCTACCAAGTTTATCATGTATATCATGTAAATAATCTGCTTCATCTATATCTAAACCTCATTCTGGGTAGATAGTTAACACACTGCTATCTATTAGCTGCTAGAAAGCAGAAATTTGTTTCTGTTTCTACTTCTGTTAACCACTCAAATTACCAAATGTACTGCCTTTTTTTTTCTGCTGCCATAAAGGGAGGCTCTTAGTAGCCTTAGCTCCAAACAGTTTCGCCACAAGTGCTAACACAAAAATCAGTTCTGCTAATGCTAATCAAGACATATCCTGAACAGAGCAATATTGGGATTTGCCACAAACACTTATAAAATTTTCATTTACCTTCTTTCATGCAGACAAAATTCTGGTCATATATTAGATATGCTTTATTTTTTTAAAATGCAGAACAAACACTTATCTGCTTATCAATCATTTTGCAAATTTTCAGCACAGATCCTGTATTAAAAACTATGCGCATTTTCTTCCACTCTACTTACCACTAGGGAACCTCAAGCTTCAGCAGCGCTGGGTGCCTCGAAAAGCATTTCTGAGGCCAAAGATAGTACTGATCTCCATGTTCTAGGTAGCTTGTCTCAATTTGCACTAAAGCCCAAGCTTAAAGTACAGCAGTATTTTGAATGGGCTTTGAGCACCACAGTGACAGGACTATGCTTTTAGTATTTTTAAGATTGTTACACTTCGGAATTTTATAACATTCATAAATGAGTCTTTATGATCATTTAATGACCCTACAGTTGCTGTTTAATGGGACAAGAAGTATTGTATAAAAGAATTGGTGCTTAATTAAGTTTATATACCCTCAAAACACATCCCTTCCAGTTGATTTCAAACACTTGGTGACTTTTCAATAAACCAGCAGCATGTTTCAGATTAATGAGAGAGCATGCTCTGCACAAGCTACTGATAATGAGATGTCTAAAACCATTACATTCACTCAGAAACATGTGCATGAAACAGGATCCTACTTAAAATAGCAGCCATTGCCTTTTTCAATTAGCATTTTCTTCTTAGTGTGGTCATGCTGATCACTGCATTACAAAACAGAGACAACCAATCCATTTTGGAAATTATCTGGGTACACAAAGCAATTTAGCAATAGATCTCAAGCTCTGGAAGGAAGACTGCATAGCTCCAAAATCAGACTAAATTAGTCTGGATTTACTTTGGTTGCTGGATAGCTTCTGCTGCCCAGGTTTATTTGCTTCTCACTAGTTAAGACATGCCCATGATGTGTTGTTGACAGCAGAGAAGACAAATGCAAATGTATCTCAGTAGTAAAATGAATTTGGTGATTAAACAGGAAGGCTAAGTGGTCACTTGTATCAATGTAGAAACCTGAAAGCACACTTTCTTCTTTTCATCTGTGCCTCAGGAACAAAAGAACATGACTTTAAGATTATAAATCAACTGAACTCTGTGGTGCAATAAGGCTTAACCAGCACTTACCCTCTACAATTTAGTCTGAAAAAATTAGGGTTGTTAAAGTTGCTTTCACTGTAGTGAAGTCTCACCACCTCAGATGAACTGAAATTAGACTGAGATTGTACAAAAAAGCAATAACTTTACTCTGAAATGCACTGAAAAAAATGAAATTAAATTTCAATCCTAAGCAAACCATCCTCTTGTGGTTGATTTTTTGCCCAGAGGCCAAAGTTGGTTTTGAGATATTTTGAAACCTTGGCATTTGTTTTTTGTGATAACTCAAGAACATGAGGAACTGAAGAGGACTAGAGCCTTATTGGTAACAAAAAGCGCTAAACTTCCTATTTTCTAAGAAAACGTGTGAGTAACTCCATCAACATGCAGTTAATCTTGCACTGGTTTGAAAAATCAGGACACAAGCATTTCACTGAATTTCATGAGAGGAAGGTAACTAGGAAACTTACTGCATTAATAAAGTACATTTTTATATATTCCAGTTCTCACAGAAGTCTTCTAACGTACCTGACAAATGGAGTGGGTGTTTTTTTAAGTAATCTTCCGCTTGAATCAAACAAAAAGCTGTGAACCCGTAAGGAAAGCATGGGATGTCAAGAAAAGGTGAGGACTGGCCAAAAAAGATTTCAGAATGATTGTTGTTATTAATTTTTTTTACACTTATTAGATACCAAGTTTTAATCTTATTACCTGGAATACAAAAAGAAAATCTTCAAAACATCATACGTTTTTGTGCATCTGAGAGCATTTGTATGGCCTTTTGCCTTGTTTGTATTTTGCCTAATTTATTGATTTTTTTTTACAGGTAAATGAACTTTAGCTAATTGTACTTTTTATATTCCTACACAAATACTGTCTACCATTTTTATAAGCCCATTGTTTCAATTCCAAAACAAACAAAACAATGAAAACTTAGATTTAAATGAAAGCTTACTTTATGCCACATGAGAATGTTCACAGATACCTTTATTTCCTAAAATGGACAAGAAAAAAGGAGTGAAGATGAGGAGTTCCAGTAAAGTGAGTGCTATTGAAGTATACATTCCTGAGACATAGATATTTAGTACTTATCATAGTTTGGAGTGCAAGCACCATCTACCTGCTTTGCTATTCCAGCTAGATTATAATAGGTTTAGCTCAATTTTTAAGAGACACAAAGCCACTATGAACACACAGTTAAACTGCTTTACTGCTCATGAACTTCATCAGAACACTTCTACAAAAATCTACAGGGCTGTGGGCTATTTTTTTCTTTTTCATTTTGTTTTGGGGTTTTCAAGGAGCTATAAAATTTTTCAAAAAGATACATGTTTTAATGTACAGACTGGCTATAATGAGGAATGTACTTCATCCTTATAGGATATAAAAAGACTCACACAAACACTCATATATATCACTATCTTTTCCATATCTTCACCTTTTTTATTTGTTAGTGCTCATCTGCTGGATTCAAGCATCTGCTGTCCTTCATAAACTTCTCTTATGCAGATGCATATGAACTCTAGCCAGCTACTGTCTTAAATTTTTCATTGATTTCTTGAACAGATTGACTTTAAAATTTCTCCTGTTGGGCAATCTTCTGAGCATTTTGACAATATTCAGAACTCTTTTATAAATCCATAGATATTAATCACCACATTTCTTTAAGTGTCCATGTTGGAAAGAACATGAACTTCTAATAATGATGTAATGAAAAATAGATACAATGATAATTAGAATTTTCCTATATATCCAAGGATTATATTCTTCCTCTTAATTATGGAACCTCAATAAGACCTTATATTCAGTTATTCACCTCTCATGACTCCTAAATAATATTTGGAGTTGTTCCATTTGAGGATACAGTTTCCTATCTTGTACATACAAGCTATGTACTTTCCATTCTCAGATATAGTGCCTTGCATTTTGCTGTTTCACATTGAATTTATATGATTACTAATACTTATTATATATTTATGGACATTTAACCTGTCCTTGATGTTCCATCAAGTGACATCATCTGCAATCTTACATGTCTTCTTTTAATTTATTTTACAGCTCTTTTAGAGAATTTAGGTCATAAATCTACCTGAAATCCTGTTAGATATCCTGCAGTAGATGAATGTTTCTCCATGTTTGATAAATGAACTTAATATTTACTACTTCCATTTTGCGTGGTATCATTTCTATTAGAATATGATATAGTGTTAAATCTAACAAGCCAGCCCTGTTTATTATCATGTACTGCTTGCCTCCCACATAATAATTTTTTTTCCGCTCTTTTGTCTGCGATCGGTGTCACTCTAATAAGACTGTGCAAAAGGAATATGGAAAAGGTATGGTCCAATGTTTTCACAGCTGAACATATAGTAAATCTGACTTCTTTCTGAGGCCAACACACTCTGAGGTTCTGCATTTACCAATTGCACAATATGGACAAGAAAGGTGGGTGAAATAGCTTGGAAATTATTTGAATTTTCTGTTAGAAAACAGTTTACCATAGAGTCACAGAATGGTTATAGTTGGAAGGGACCTTAAAGATCATCTAGTTGCAAGCCCCCTGCACTAGACTAGAACTTCAGGAGGTTTGCAGAGGCCCAGCTCTCAAGCCGGTTCAGGTCTCTCTGAACGGCATCCCTTCCCTCCAGCATGTCGACTGCACCACACAGCTTGGTGTTGTCTGCAAACTTGCTTAGGGTGCACTCAAACCCACTGTCCATCTTGCCAACAAAGGTTTTGAACAGCACCAGTCCCAATACCGACCCCTGAGGAACATTACTCGTCACTTGTCTCCACTTGGACATTGTTCCATTGACCACAAGTCTTTGAGTGTGACCATCCAGCCAATTCCTTATCCACCAAGTGGTTCATCTATCAAATCCGTGTCTCTCCAACTTACAGATAAGGATATCATGTGGGACAGTGTCAAATGCCTTGTACAAGTTCAGGTAGATGATGTCAGTTGCTGTTCCCTTATCCACCAATGCTGTAATGCTGTCGTAAAACACCACCAAATTTGTCAGACACAATTTGCCCTTGGTGAACCCGTGTTGTCTGTCACTGATCACATCCTTATTGTCCATGTGCCTTAGCAGAGATTCCAGGAGGATCTGCTCCATGATGTTGCCAGGCACAGAGGTGAGAGTGACTGGCCTGTAGTTCCTCGGGTTTTCCTTTTTTCCCTTTTTGAAAATGGGTGTTACGTTTCCCCTTTCCCGGTCAGTGGGAACTTCATCAGACTGCCACGACTTCTTAAATATGATGGATAGTGACTTGGCAATGTCATCCACCACTTCCCTCAGGACCCACAAATGAATCCGACCAGGTCCCACACACTTGTGCACCTTCAGGTTCCTTAGATGGTCTCAAACCTGGTATTCTCCTACAGTGAGCAGTTCCATATTCTCCCAGCCCCTGCCTTGGCCTTCTGTGATTTGAGTGGTGTGGCTAGAGCCCTTGCCAGTGAAGACTGAGGCAAAAAAGCCATTGGACACCTCATCCTTCTCCATATCCTGGGTGAGCAGGTCTACCTTCTCCTTCCAGAGAGGGCCCACATTTTCCCTAGTGTTTCTTTTATCACCAAAATACTTATAAAAGCTTTTCTTGTCGCAGATGTTGCAGCTGTATCATGTAATGTATCAGTGCACAAAAGCATAAAAAGCCAGAATGATGGCAGATTCTCTTTGTGTTAATAAATTTTAGCAACCCCATCATTACATAATCTACTAATCTTTCTCGAAGTCTTGTCTTATTTAATAAATACTTTGATATTTGGTCTCAGCAAGTTATGGAAGCAAGTTACATATTTCTTTCAAAGCACTTAATTGTTATAGAGAGTATCTGTTTGAGGATATGTACAAGAATATAGAATCATGTTTAGATTTTAAGCATCATTTTCTTCCTCAGAAGCCAAAAATTGAGTAGAATGTTGTCTGTTAACTACCTATAGTTTTATATGACACACACTGGTTTTTATCTGTAATTTAAATTAAGATTTAACCACAGATGGGAATAACTTTAAAGATATTTGCCTTAGAGTAAAAAATTATCACATCTTTAGAATTGTCTTTGCCTAATTTGTTTATGTGGATTTCCAAATAAATGGAGAAAAAGCTTACAAAATCTTTCTCTCGGATTATGTTTTCTCCATGTTGTCTTTAAAATAATTTTAACAATATTCTTTTAGAAAAACTTGAAAGTTTAAACACTCTCCATATCCATAAATTAAGTGATGTTGATATTTTCCTTATTTTTTCAGAAATTCCTCAAAATAACTGAAGAAATATTTTTTGGGAAAAAAGAAAGTTTTGGGTTGGTTTTTTTTAAGATTAAAATATAAACTTCTTCATGTAAAAAAGCAATCTTCATCCTTCATCAGAATTTCCACTGTGTGATATTAAACACTGTAATTCATACTGGATTAGGAAACATATCCTTCATTGTAAATATGGAAATAAATGTTATGTAAAAAATAAAATTAGATTAAAAACTGAGATGAATGAAACCTCTCTTAATTTTTCTCTGTACTTTCCTAGTTTATGAAATGCATGGTCTCCCTTGGAAGGACCACCTAAACATGAGGACCCATGCAAAACTTCCACTCTACTAAACAAGTGAAAAAGCAGTCTCAGCAATAGAGAGGACTAGAAATACCCTAATGTATGCCCACAGGGGGAGTATTTTCATTTGTATGCTGAAAGATTTTCTCCTTCTAATCTAAATACTTAGATCAATCTTGATGCATAAAATACATGAATCAGTAATTTTGGTCTACAAATCATCCACATTAACCTTACATTTTCTCCATTTAATCAGCATTTCAATTACCTTATTTTCCATATATTTCTTTGCACACATATATGGGACATAGAGGATTTAGAATATTTGGACATTTTTGCATCCTTTTAAAGATTTCTGGTACATTCTGTGGATTCCTGATTTGCTATCATTTGTTTGGGTAAGAATTAAGTAACAAATTTTTGATCAGCTTCTGTTGAGAAGCAGTAGAATGGCCACCTAATTTAATACTTGACTTCTCAAGCTTTTAAGCACAGACTTCACTACCTTGATATGTAACAGTCAGGGTTAGCTATAGGAATTTTCAGTGTAGGTAGTGTTGCTGCTCCACATGTACTATAACAGAAATATCAGCTTCCATACAGTTCCTTGCAGCATCTTTTCAAATATGGAGCCTTTTAGAGAATTTTTTTAGCAGAATTGTTATCAAATGACAATAGTTAAAATGTAACAAAAGCATCATTTATATAATAAAATATGTTTATTTATTATGTGTGATACCATGTATGAACAATGTAAAAACAAAAATTCAGATGAAAAGAAAGGTCACCTTACTTTCACAGTGCTATTTCATTTTTGCTATGTCATTTTGTTTTTCAGTCTTATCTTCCAATTAAAGAAATTCAGGCTTCACTATTCAGAAAACTACTTATATGTCGCTGAAGTCAGTGGGGCAAGTCATCAAGTGGTATGACATATTGTTGTACTTTTTTTCCAGCTTCTGTACTTAATCAATTTTCATCTTCTACTGCAATTATATTTGCTCTTTTTTCAGGGCTGTTTCCAGAATCTCAGATAATTTTTCCCAGCATTTGTCCAAAAACTGGATAAACATCATACAAATACATTTGTCATAGGAGGAGAAAGGCCCATGCACAAGAAGTGTAATTCACAAACCCAACTGCAAGTATGTTAAGAACCCAATCAGGACAAGCTTTCCGTAACAGCCAGCTTGTTCAGATGAGTGATGTGAGCAGAGAACTCTTGGCGTAGTTTCTAGTTTGATGTGTGCTCCGACCTGGGCCAAGAAAACATTCTCCAAGGACCATTTGCATCTCCCCTAAATTTTCCTTTAAAAAGAAAAAAAAAAAAGAAAAAAGAAAAGAAAAGACAAAAAAAGAAAAAAAAAGAATAGGATTTTCAGAGCAATAGAAAATTCTGTCTTGACTGCACAAGGATTTCTTGTACCTTTAGTTTAATGTATCTGATGCTCTGGGTCTCATCTGGAACAAATTTTAGTGTGAATGAATTTTCCATCCTGACAGCCAAATGGATAATACGAAGGATGTAAAGGATCTGTGCAGTTGTTTATAGCTGAGAAAGGCAGAGTTTCTAAATAGGAAAGGTTTAAGCAAAAATTATTATTTTTTTTTTAAGTAGAAATAACTTTTTCCAAGGAGATAGAATTGTGAAATGCACCACTGAGAAATCAGGGGATGTTAGCCTGTTTGAAAACATGTGAAACCCCTGCTAAATTTATGTCATGTCAGACTACGCTTTGGCTTTGTCTTTCAAGGGCTTGCAAATGTTTTTTGCCTCATTTCCCATAAGATCAATGATTTTATAAAGAAATGAGGAGTGCATAAACCATTGTTTGCTCCTCTCCGCTACTGAAGGAGAGAGAGAGAACTGAGAAAGACAGGGAAGAAAAGGCAGGGAAGGCATAACTATATAATCTTCAGTATCCTTGCACATTCCTGTAGAGT
This sequence comes from Larus michahellis, assembly GCF_964199755.1. Taxonomy (NCBI): domain Eukaryota; kingdom Metazoa; phylum Chordata; class Aves; order Charadriiformes; family Laridae; genus Larus; species Larus michahellis. Next base: position 62,449,383 of record NC_133898.1, read on the forward strand.
GGGAGCTGGCAAAAGAAAGAGCTTTCTGCACCAGCTTTATTGCTGATATATAAAATACCTTTCCATGCAGAGAGGGCAGTGTGAAGACAGGTTTCTCAGGCGCGGTCTCTTCTCTCCAGAGAAACGCACCAGGAAGCACCCTGTATTTAAGGCTTTCTGTTAGATTCCAAAGCTTCCTAGAATATGGGAAATTGTGTTTGGGGACCCAGGAATGTTCTTCCATAAATTTGAGTTTGCTAGGATAAACATAGCCTGAGCGTTTGAGAAATGCTGCTAAAGCTGAGGTTGTAAACCTCTGTTGTAACTGGTCCTAAGCAGATTCAATGTGGCGTTAAGAAATTAGAAGGAATCATATTTAACAAGGAAATTGTTAAGCAGTGCATGGAACAATTATCCCCTGCATTTTTTTTTTAAATAAAAACCAGAATTTTTTGGGTTGTCTGAACTTGTTTTGTCTAGTTCTTTGGCAATTCATAAGGTGAATGTTTTAGGTGTTCGAGGGTTTATAACATGAAGTTCTAAAAATATAATTGACTAGTTCAAATTCAGGTGTGATAACAAATGTGGACATCAGGATCATTTTAGATTAGTCCTAAAACATAATTTACTTTTTGTCACTTGGAGCTGTCTACCTGACTTTCAGTCAGACAGCTTCTAAGGAAGAAATTTTTATGATGAGGGTTGTGACATACTTGAACACTTTGCCCAGGAAATTTATAGATGTCCCATCCCTGGAAATGTTCAAGGTCAGGTTGGATGGAGCTTTGAGCAACCTGATCCAGTGAAAGATGCCCTTGCCCACAGCAAGGGGGTTGGAACTAGATGATCTTTAAAAGTCCCTTCCAATCCAAATCATTCTGTGATTCTATGATAACCTTTGTGTCCCAGAGTACCCACCCTGGCAACTCTTAAATATTGATTTATTCACTATCCTGCATATGTATGCGAATCAGAGAGACTGAGGCATGAGTTGGCAAGTAAAACAATCACAACACAGCTATTTGTATAAGAGACCCATGATATTAGTGATGGACCATGTTTCTGGTTGTGAATGCAGAAATTTGACTTGCCAGAAATTGTACTGGGGTACAATTTATTGCTCCATGACTTTTAACCGACTGAGAGAAAATTAACAGTCTAAACAATTTAGGGCTGCAGTTAGTGAGCTCTTCAAGGCTGTAAGAACTCACTAAGAGACAGAGTCTTCACAAAGCACAGGCACTTCACGGGGAAAACAGTGCTGAGACGACTGCCTGAATTAGTGGAAGGGACTTCTGGAGGCCTTTCATCTCATTACTGTTCAATTAATAGCTAGCCATAATCTAGACATTAATGAGGGATGAAACTGGAACTGCAAAGAAATAACATAATTAGGCCCTGAATTTAATTATTCACAAAATTACATGGAGACGCTGTACTCTTTTATTTTAAATAAAGCTAATTAGGTTTCTTTTCTAATTGGATTTTTTAATAGATTCTAAGATTTACCATGTGAAAATACATCTTAGAAAATTCCCTCTGTCTCTCACATGTTCTTACAGGTGTCCATTAGAATTAACAGTCACTGTGCTATAATATGATTTCTTAAAACCCGTTCCTTCCTTTCATGACAGATTTCTCTGGGCTTGTTTAAAGTTCTATATGATGAAATTGCTAAACATGAAGGGCTACCTTTAAAAACCATGGCACCTCAGATTGTTTGCCAAAATTTCATCTGTCAACATTTACTAATGCTAATTGGCAACTGAATTTCTGATTGGTTTGGTAATTGTTACTTAGTTTATCTGTGTCAATGTCTAGTTATAATTGTGTGTTCATCCAGAGGGGCAGGCTGATGGATTATAAAAACCACAGTGCAGAACAGCTTTAGACTTAAGAACATGAATAAATGGCAACCAACCTTCCTTTCTAATCACCAAAGTAAAAAAGCTGAAGGAAAAGTTAGTCAGAAACCTTTAAAATAAAAATAACTAAATAGCTGAAAATGTTTACAGGAGAAACGCGCTTTAACAAAAAGACATGTCATTATCTTAAAAACCCTTTCTGCTCCAGCATTGTTCTTATTTTGTTATTAATCATTCAGTCGCTCTTCCTGAAAAAAACCAACCAGCACCCAAAAAATTATTGACGGTGCCTATAATTTTGCTACAAAGATTTAACAGACTGTCAGCTATAAAAGGCAAGCAAAGCTGAAGTCTGCTAATCTGCAAATATTTGTTTCTTGAAAAGTGATATTTTTTCCTGTATGTGCTTCTCACGCATTACCTATTAAAATAGTTGATTAAAAATTAATTTCAAAAATGAAACATTCCGTAAACATCTGACAGTTGTATTAATAGCAGAATGTCTTATGGCATTAAAACAATACCTATAGTCATTATGTCATGACTTTGAGGACAGGACTGATACCAGAATGGCATTTTTAAGATTGCACCAGAGCATTTATCCCTATCTGGAAAAGAATGGCTTATTTTTACCATGCTGAACGGGTAGGTGTCATGGTTCATCCCCAGCCAGCGGCAAAGAACGATGCAGCCATTCGTTCACTCTCGCCTCCATCCTCCCTCAGGGGGATGGGGGGATAATCGGAAGAAAAGGCAAAACTCAAGGGCTGAGATAAAACGAGTTTAACAGAACAGCCAAGGAAAGCAGAAAACAACAACAATAATACTGATAAAAGAATATGCAAACATGGTTAATGTACAACCACTCACCGATCAGAATCTGGAAAAAACCAAGCCCACTCCCAAGGGGCTCCCCCCAGGTATATAGTAACCATGACGTCACACAGTATTGACTACCCCTTTGGCTAGTTTTGGTCAGCCACCCTGGCTGTGTCCCGTCCCAGCTCCCTGTGAAAATGAACGCTATCCCCGCTGGAACCAGGACAGTATGGAAATAAAACTCTTTGAAGTATTGAAAATAAAAGCTGACAAGGAACTTTTCAAACTGATCGGTTTTTTGGGGTAGTGTTATTTTCTAATTGAATTTTGAAAAACATCTGTATACTTTTTAATTTAAAAAGAAATTTGACATTAAGGTAAACAAGTAATTAAAATGTATATTTTACCAAAAGTATTCAAAAACCTACAGAAAGATTTTAAAACGTATTTGTATAAATGATTTTGATTGATCTTATCTGAGTGCTTATGAATATGATTTGGGAGGGTGGGGGATGTTCATAAATTTAAACAGAAAAATAGCATCTTTTCTAAATTTCATAACAAGTCCCAGTCTCTTTTCTAAGAAGGCATGGAATTTTATTGTTATTTTTGCAAGGCTAATAAAAGTTGAACAAGTCAGTTACACTTTTAGAACTTTGTGGTAAATCCTGGTCCCATTGCGATGTAAAGGAGCTAAACCTTGTATTGATTTGCTTCATTTCAAAAGCAACAGGAATGAGGTCTGCTACCACAATTCTTCCAAATCATTATTAGAGTCCAGAGAGCACAGAGGGAAATAGACCTAAGCAGATGTAACATCTCTTGTATTTTAGGCATGTGTTCCCAGCAGTTGATTAAGCTTAGCATATGCAGGTTGCAGATATAGACCGGGATGTACAATGAGACAGGAAGCCGTTGTTCTGCCAGGTTGATTCCAGTTAATTCCTCTCAGCAATGTGTTCGCTCAGAGACAATAAAATTCAAATCAGTTCGAATTTACTTACCACACTGGCAACTTTGCTACGAGCTCCCAGTATACTGAGAAGGCAGATGGTCTGAAACGAGCCTAATAATGCATAGAGTTAATGGTGAAATGGGTTCCTGGTGATTTGTGATTTAGGAGTGGTAATCAGCACAGCGTGGGTTGATAGACACTCGGCTTGAGGACAGGATAGATGGGGAAAAAAATATGGCGTTACCAGGGGCAGCCATGCACCCCTTCAGTCCCCAGGCTGCTGAAACCAGGCCCAGCAGCAGCAGAAGAAGGCAGGTTGGCAGAGCTCCCTCTCACTCTGCCTCCGACACAGCCGGCTGTATCATGAGCTTGGAAGAAAGAGTGTGGACTAATAGCCACAGGTGCTGCAATGTTTCCTTGCTGCTCTGACCTGCTGCCTTCCCTTCTGGAGAGTCCGGCACACTGGCTGAGCCCAGAGCGATGGCTGGACAGAGCTGAGGAGAAGTGGTTCATGTGGTTTCAAAGGAAAATGGCGTATGAGATAAAAGGGTTGTAAAGGACCCCCTCCCAAACTGCCTGTGTGTCATTTTGGAAGGTTCACAAGAGCTAGGGTGAGAGCTGTCTGTGTTGAGATTAAATCATTTGATCACACTGGTGTAGAGGTCATAAAAATCAGCAGATAACAGAATGCATGTCCTGTGCTTCTGAATACTGTAAAAGTGCTGTGATTTATCTGAGTGCACTATATATATCAGTGGCTTTATTTTTTTTTTTGCTTATACCCGAAAATATGACTTTACAGAAGCAAAGTATCAATATTCAAACATCAAGGGAAAAAATATGCGGAATAGTTCATCATCTAAACATCCAGAGAATAGTGCATGGCCTTTCTTCTGTGAAAATTCCTCCTTTACCTCCTACATATAGTAGAAGAGAAACCTCTTTTGCCATGAAGGGATTTTCCAGACTTCATAACAGTTCTAGAAATTGCTGAAATGCACCTTGACCAGGACACATATTTTTACTATTGATTTAAAAAATTACTAGAACATATGAGAAAAAAAAATATGTATGGTTTTTGATGAACACATTTAATTGAGTGTATCTATTTTGGGGGGAAATAAAAAGAAAAAAAAAAAGCACACTAATTTTGCCATTGTATTTAAGAATAATTTAAGATACTTTTAGCACAATGTGTTACTCCCCTTCCTTTTACAGTTGTAGCACTACACAGAACTGAATTGTTCTATCTTGCAACGTGGATTGGCTAATCTTTCATGATATTTCATAGTTTCTTCCTGTTAATAAGTTGCTTTATTCAATCTGATTATGTCTGTACAGATATATCACTGAATGACTGAAGTCAATACATTGGAAGTATCAAGCATTGTGAATTTGTGTTCAGACTTCATGTTTATTAAGTCTTAAGCCCATTCAGACAGCACAAAATGTTCTTCTGTTAGTAATCAATTTTTCATCCCTATTCTATCTCTAAAGTAAATCTCTGTCAGATGGAGAGAATTCAGGTGGAGAATTTTCTGGATGCATCCACCTGCTGAGTGCAATTTCATCAATGGTTTATTCTTTGCCTCTGATGATTCTTAGGTTTGGAAGGGGCCAAGTAGGGTGGAAATGGAAGATATTTTCCAGCTGCATAATTTATTGCCTATGAGAAAAGAGTGATGGTAGCTATTGGCCTGTCTGTTTTTCACATGACTGAAGACAATCAAGAGATGTTATTACTCGTGTCTTGAGCACTACCTGTATCTTACATTCACATGCCTCTATGGGGATACCAGGGTTCTTGTATTAAGTTCTGATTCACTATTTCCTAAGCAGAAATCAAAACTTAAGTTATGGGACTTTTACCTGTGAACAAAAGGTCATTTGAGGCACCCATTTAGACTTCCAGAATTGGCTGAACTATTGGATAGACACAGGTACAAGCTTTCTATACACTATTCCTACTCTCTTTGATTCAGCTCTGACTGTGTGCTATACAAATTATTCAGTCATATTCTGGTCCTATTTTCCAAGAAATCATTTGGCAATTCCTTTTTTAGGAACACTTTTTTTGTTGTAGTTTTCAGAAACAAATCAGCAGTTGTCTATTCTAGGAACTATACACCCTCCAATGTACGAATTTCCTAAAATATTTCAGAGGTTCCTCCTTCTAACCATGTACTTTGTGTAACTTTTGTTTGCTTTTTTGTGTTTTGAAAATTTTTCAATGCCATTAATCAGGGCTTATTTGATCTCAAAAATAGAAATTATCTTCATGTATCTATGATGAAGGATAAAAATATTATATGGTTTTCTTTATTGTAACCCCGGGAGTACCATCCAGAAGAGATGGTATTTTTAACAGAAGAGAATCATGGAATAAATGTGGTAGAAATGTAGGTAGAACAGAATAGTTTGGAAGTCTGGGGGCCATTTGATCTGAAGGAGGGAAAACCGCAGGTTAGGGCCATCTTCAAGGTGTGAAAAGATATATGCGGAATTTCCATGGTTTCATCTTGTGAACATTGCCTCTTGTACTTTCACTCTTCACGTACAAAAAGTCTGTCTCTGACTTGTCTGTAACCCAATTAGTAGTAGAAAACAGTAACAAGATCCCCTCTTAGAGAATCACAGTTGCCTCTGCGTCTTCTTGTACATCATGTGCCCCACACCTTGGTGGCCCTCCATTGGAATTGCTCTAGTACTAGGAAGGCCAAAACTGGACACAAGGCTCCAGGTGAGGTTATACAAATGCTGAATGGAGCAGACTAATTGCTTCCCTTGACTTGCTGTCTGCATTGTTTTTAATACAGCTCAATATGAAGTTAACTTTCTTCATTGCAAGAATATACTTCTGAGTCGTCCTTAACTTGCTGTTCATCAATATCTCCAGGTCCTTTTCTGCAAAACTGTTTTCCATTTCCCAGTGCCCAGCCTGTTCTGCTACAGGGGATTATTCTGTCCCAGGTGCCCAGTTCTGCATTTACCTTTGCTGAACTTTATATAAAGTTCCTGTCAGACCAATTCCACTACCTGTTGAGATCTTTCTGAATGGTGGACTTCCCTTCCAGCATATCAGGCTATACCCATAAGCTTTCCAAGGACACAGTCCATTTTGTCTGTAAGTATTTTGGCTTTTTTGTGTGTGTGTATGCATGATTATTGGCATCCACAAAGTATGTTTTAGCTCCTCTGATTATGTCACTCATTTAATAACTCTTCAATAGCCATCACCTCATTTTTTCAGAAGAGTCACTTGGAATGCTTGACCTCCCCTTCATATTCTGTCCCCTACTTCAAAACTCCTCTGATTTGTAGATTAAGTTATCTCTTCCTGCTTACTGTAAGAGCTCCAATTGTCTTGTCTTCTGCAGAAAAAGAAAAATAGAAGACAACACCTCTGAAGAGCCAACAAAGTCAAGGAACACAGTGTCTGGAAAACTGAAAGACTGATAACAGATGAACCCAGGTAACCTTGTTACTTATGATAAATTAACAAGATTTCCCTGTATCTATGGATTGAGTAATTAGTCCTAGAGTTTTTTGCTACGTATCAGGTCTTATGTTGAAAGTTCAGCTTTTTTTTCCCCCACATTTTACATGCTTTAGAATTGGTTGTTATTTTATTAAGTGCTCTGATTGCTGGAGTATAGGACTTGCTGCAAAGATGACATTTTAGGAACATGGACATTACTCTGCTTTTGTCTGATCTGACATCTCCCTGAAAACTGCTGTCTTGCTGTCAATACTGCAGTTGTAGGAGAGACAAGGGCTTTTTGCAGCTCCCTAATTATTGTTTGCTTCCTGTAACTGGAGAGAATATAATAGAGGAAATATTTCCTGGACTGCTTCAGTTATTTTCAGGAACACAGGCAGGTCAGAAGAGAGCGGATCTGAAGCTATACCTCCATGACTACAGCTGTTGTGTCTGAATCACTGTCATCAGGAGAATAAACAGCCAAAAATTAGACTTCAACTGGTCCAACAGTGTGAAAATATAACATTTTATATTCTTTGCCCCTGTAGAATTATTTAATGTCGGAAGAGCAAAAACTGAATATGGGTGCCATGGACTTGAATATTGTTTTCATCCAAGCTTCTTCACTCCACTCGTACAGCACGCTGAAGAGGCACTGCTAAGGTTTACTCTGAGACACCTTAGGATGCTTTTTGATGTTTGATACCACCATTCCGGACCTCAGCTTTCATGGCTCATTGAAAAGCACATGCCTTCACTTTGGAGGAACAGGTAGTTCATGTGGTTGAGCTTTCCTAAGGATAACCTCTGAGTAAATGTCACTCCCCAAAGCATGAGCTCCCCAAAGCATGAGCTCCTCTGTGTTTGTCAGGTAATTCTGAGACTTTATCACGGAGCAAGATTTTAAAATAAGATATCTGTTTTATTCCACCCATGTATTGGAAGCTGATCCAATAAAACGTTGACAAATGTTGCAGTTCTTTTGTGCTACAATTTGATGCTGAAGTCTACACTTGGGTGTCTCCCTGTGAGTGAGTGAGTGGAACTAGAGAGAGGCTTATTTTCTTCTGCTTTTTCTGGTTGGGCTTCCATAAAATGCAAATAAAGGGGAAGTGTAGGAGGTTTCAATCTTCTTCCTCTTCTTTATATGTTTATTTTATTATATATTTAAACTAGTAGAAACTTTTTTGGCCCACTTGTTTGATTCAGTTGGCGGTCTAAAGCTCTTGTATTTGTTCAGGATCAGGGTCTGTTTTCAATTTAAAAAACTATCAACAGCGAACACAAAGTAATGAGATCTCTGAAAAAGGAATTGCTTCACAGGGAGCTGAGCACTTGAAAAGAATGAAAAGAAGAAAAAGGAAGAATTTGCAAAAGAAATTGCCCCCACTATTTCTTCAATACCTTCTTACCTTTTGCTCCATTGCATGTGGCTTATTTTGTGCAATGAGGGCACAGAAAGGGCACAGGTAACTGGAAACAGAGTGTAGCAGTTGCAATGTGAGCGTAATCAGAACTTACCATGCTAACCAGCTAAGCCAAATGCCTCTCCAATAAGATTTAATGTCTGTGTATCAACATGGCTGACCACGCTGACGACTACAGCAAACATATCATCGGGCTGTTTTATGAAGTGGAGGGATAAATCCTCTCAGTAAATCCCTGAGCTGTGAGGGATTTGCTAGCCTTCCATCCCAGCTCTTTCCCTTAGTAGCTTCGACAGGACTCTCCTTCTCCTTTTAACCTTCTCCTTGGTAATATCTGCTGGTATAAGAAGCTCAGATAGAAATAGAATGCCTGACCTTCAATCCCAAAACCCACCTGGTTCGCCAGGATGAGCACCGTCTTAATTTTGTTTTCATTAATCAATGTTCTTTCTCTGGTCTTCCAGCACTTGATTTCTCTGTGGTTCCCAGTTCCCCACTGTAAAGGGGCATCATTACTAAACTTCAGATGCAAAAATAATGTGATTCTTCTCCATACAAACAGGAAAGTTTTAATTAAAAATATGCATGACCTGTGTTTATTATGTTGATGAGACTAATTCTGCAATGATGCCTTCAACATGGATGTGCACATTTTTAAAAGGACATTGAAAAGACGAAGAGAAGAAATAACTTAAAATTGATTATAGAAAGAATTACTGAGTTTGGTGTAATTTATATTATCAAAGAGAAGATTAATGAGACACAATTATAGTTTATTTATTTCTTCACAGGGAGAAATCATAAAGTCCTGAAAGGCAGTTTATTCTGGCAATGAACCAATAGTTTGAAGTTGAAGCCGAATGAATTTGAATAGAAATAAAAGTTCCCCATTCAAAAGAAGGATTCTCCATGGATCACTGTCTGTGAAGCAAAGCATTTCTATAATATGCTATTTCCATTTCATTATCCATTTCAATCTCTTTCTAGTACGCCTAGCATAGCTTTAACTTACTTTTTGTCTTTTAATTTATTTGTATATTTTTAGAGGATGGGAGGAATTCTTAGCCTTAATTTAAGGTTTATAATGCCCATAATCCAGCAATTGGATGATTGCTGTGTGGAAATACGTACACTGTCTTTAAACATTTTGGGAACCAGTGAAAGATTGTATGAGTTTATTGATCAATTCCATTTGTATATTCCAAAAGAGCCTGGAACAGGTTTTTAAACCATGTTTGGAAGGTGTCTTTGGAGACCTTGATCATGACTTTGCCCATGATGGACTTTCTTATTCCAAATTGATTAGACACTGACTGTCAGAAACTATGAGTTTCAATAGGAATCACTAGGAATCAAGGGCAATAGACATGCCTTGCGACATGCTCTTGCTCAAAAGTATAGGCTTCTACACTTTTGTCCAACAGGAGTTAAACCTATGTAACTAACCCATGACAGATGGTCTTATTCATTTCACTCAACATCCAAAAGTTTTTCTTGCACTGCTGGCTCCCTTGCTGTTGAGAAAATTGGTCCCACCATTTTGACCTTGTCTCTCTGGTCCAGGATCTCTAGCTGACTGGAGATAAAATAGTCACAGTAATGATGACTTTAAGAAAGTAGCTCTGCATTCAGTTCACAAGAGACATGTCATCCTACAGTAGCTTCTGCAGACATGGAATGAAATCTGCAATTCATGCGCTACAGTGCCTTTGTTAGGTCATAGAGATTGTGGGCAGCAGGCTGCATGGCATCCCATAGAAAAGAGCAAGAATGGAAACCAAACTTTCCTGTATGCATGAGCCCCTCTATGGAAGATGGTGTCTGTGTCAGTGATGCACCATAGTCATCTGTGTGAAAGCAAAGAGCTTCCCTGAAATGTTCATACACATGAATACACACAATATGTTTCAACAATAGCATGAAAACACATTTTTTTTTAGATTTAGAGATTAATAATAAATCCAATTTTCTTTGAGTTCCTGCATGATCTGGATGCCAGATCCCAGTAGCGTCTTTCAGCCAACTAGTATGTAATTTGGAAACGTACAAAGAATAACAGTGATGTTCGTTCCCTCTCCGCATTCTGTCACACCTAAAGTCACAGTAATTAGGTTTGCCAGTATCGGTGAATCACCTTCTTCCAGCTGACTGTGTTTGGGATTTCTTCTGTCTGACTTGAGCAGCTTTCCATAATATGTTAATTATTTTCTCATTTTTTGATCCTACTTATTCTTGAAGGCAAAGAACTTAAAATGGTAAGAAGTCGTATTCCATTCTTTTGCCACACCTTGACAGAAAGGTCAGATCCTCATAAATTTGCTGGCCCAACACTTCTGTTGTCAGTAGAACTGCACAACAGTTCACAGGTGTTTGATATGTTGTACCTTTATCCTGTGTTGCCTGCCTCCTACCTGTGGGATAGATGTAAAACTGACTAAGTGATCAAGGAGAAGACAGTCATGAGAAGATGACTTCAGCAGCTCTTATCTCCTCCAGCCTTGACTACAGCTTCAGTTCTAACAGAGCTATTTACTATTGGTTATCTTAAATCAAAAAAGCAGAGCTCAACAGAGAGGCAGCTATGTTGTCAATCATCATGAGATACTAAATTAAAAGAAAAGAAACTAAAAACCCCAAACCCACAAACCCCGACCTTTTTAGCCTTACTGATTTGTATTTGTAACACCAGAATGCTAAATAATTTCATAATAGCTCAGAATTACTGTGGCAGATAATTCCTAGAGAATGTCAAGCAACGTATTTGTTATGAGCCTGATAATAAAGAAATATTTGTAAATGCAGTGACAGGTTACTTGTTCCCTCTAATAGCAGGTGCATTGCATATGTTCCAAAATCTGTCTGTAGCTATGACTCTTTTTTTTTTTCTCTTTGATTGGAAATGAATTAAGTTCCTCTCCATGGCTAGTTTTAAAATACTGTGCAGTCCCTGATATCCCACATTTTCACTTCTAAATACTTTATCCAGCTGGAAGAGATTAATCTCAGTCCCACAGGAACTCATCTGTCTTGCATGCCTGAAGTCAAAATAAAGAATCTTCACCAAGAAATAATTCAAACAATATTTCCATTGATTTCAGTAGGAATATTTTCCTCAGAATGGTATTATAAATTTGGCGTTAGTAGAGACTGAGGGAATCCACCAGTTCTGTATGGTACTGCTAATTCTGTATGTACTTGTCTACGTCTGCTAGTGTGATTTGATTGAAAAACTTTGTTCGTAGCAACCACTTCAGCTTCCAGCTACACGCCTTAAAACATATGCACTGTATTCTACATTCTTTCATGAACACATTACTTCAAGAAATAACAGCTTTTGGGCATTTTCTACTTCATAACTGAACCAGACGCTGTGTTGACAAGTCACAAGTTTTAGTCAGTCAGGGATATGGCATCATGGAATTTTGTTGCTCTAACTTAAACACAAACTTTCTTCAGGAGTTTTAGTAAATTTAGAATTTTACTTATTTGGAAAGTAAGAAGTTTCACTTATTACAGTTACCAAGAACTTGTGAGGATTTTCACTTTTCACTGTATTTATTTGTGTTAGCTTCTCCAAGGACGTGACCACCTTCACTTCTCTATGAGGACAGGAAAAAAAGAGCAGGAAACAGCAGCCCAAACTGCATTTTAAGCATGTGATACTCCCTGAGGATTCTCAGAGGCAGCTTCCCTGATAGCAGTGTGAGACCAAACTACCCTCAGTGCTAGGCCTTCCATACCAGAAAAATGTACACGCTCATAAGTTCAGTGATCCGGCATTTGGTAACTGAGGTATCCTTGTCATACTGCAACGGCACAAGGCTTACAGGAAGAAGTAATATCTTCTGTTTGGTGAAATAAAGTGAATTGGGAAAAAATATAAGCTCTTGGGAACCTGACTGCATCTCTTTGGGATTTGTTTGCTTTTGCTTTTATTTAGTTTTTTAATAAACTGTACAGACTGATGTATTTTTTTCCTGTTCTATAAAGCGCATTCTGATATCCTTAAACGCATTGATAGTGTAATACTCTGCTCAGTAAACTGACTGCAAACACAGGCCTGAAGTAAATGAACTCAGTTCTTCAACTCTTCTCTGTTATAAGTGGAATTAAAATTAAAAGACGCATTCCCCAAACATTTCCTTCTTATTTCTGCTGAGGAACTGAAATGAAATATAAAAAATGCTTAGGTGAATTTGTGCTGTGATTTGATTTTTTCTTAGTCTAGTGGATGGATAAGTAATTTTCTGCATTACTAATTTTTAATTCCAAAATGCTGTGGCTGAACAAGCTATCTTCAAAAGGAAAACGTTTTTTAATACTTATTTCATGAACTAACTTTTTGAAGAAAAGAAGGCTTTCGTTCTATAGCTACTATCCTATAGTACAAAACTTGTGGTTATCATTCGTGGCTGGACTAACTTAAGAGTTGCATTTTAAAATTATTAGAAATATTAAAATGCTATTTCTACTTTAAAGTTTAGTTCAATATCAGAATGAGTTTGAATGCTGTATCCATCTCTGACAAGCTTCTCATTGCTCTGAGCATTTAGTAACAGAGCTAAAACTGCTCTCAAGAAGTGGGGGGCAGGATCAGTCCTAGAAATTGTTAAAATGGACAGCTTCCAAGAGAATGTCATTATTGTACTATAGCAAAGTAGCTATTAACCACTGTGCACTTCATCTGTAAGAGGGCCCAGCAAGCCTCTCTGGCTGATACACTGGGAAGAGAAGGCATTACGGTTGTGGAAAGTGCAGCCGTTGTCCAGGGAGGGCTGGCCCTGCCTTGCAGCTCAAGACTTTGCCTGTGGTGGAAGAGCAAACCCACCGCTCCACGCATCCAAGCTCTGCTTCCTCCCGTGGTCTGCTGCCTCTCTGCTATGGAGTTTGACTCTGGGCTGGGCATGACCTAACCCTGCCCCTGTAACCTTAGGGCTACAGTGTTTTGCCTACACTGCTAGGAAACTCTGAGCTAGCTTTACTGGGAGAGTAGCCCCAACATTGTTGCTTAATTTACTTTGGGTGCCAATTTGGACACCAGAGCTCAGAAATTATCCAAGTAGTTACTCAAGTGAAAGAAAACTATATCTAGATACCTAGATCTAGTAATAGCTGAACAGTAAGACTGCAGAAAAGAAAATGCAAGAATGTTGGAGTTTTTCAGCCTGTGTACAAAAACAGAAGGTGTAAATGCTGTTTAGAAAGAGCCAGGAGGGAAACACAATACTAAACAAACAATGTTTGTATTTAGAAATGCAATATTCTGACAAACACATGTATAATATTCTAACTTTTAAGAGGCAAGTATTTTCTTCCTGCATTACCTTTTGCAAAATGCATTTGAATGCATTAATACCAAACTACTCAATTATATACAATAACAGCAACTATATTTACTACATATACTATATCTTCTTTGCAATGAAGATATTGCTTAAGAGAACAAAAGCCTGAGATTTTTTTGCCTTTGATTTCAGTTTCTTTTTTTCTCCTCTTGCCTGCATGCCTGCTTATCACTGTACCTGGAAGGACAGCATGGAACTGCAAAGACATTCGTATGCATTCATTATTCCACCTGTAGCTATATATCTTTTCTGCTTTGATGTTTTTTTGAGAATTCTGAATGACTAATTCTAGCCATTTTGCATGAAAATGGAATGTTCCCAGAAAACTATTTTCTGAAATTGCAAATGTCATTTTTTTCATGGAAATATATTTTATGCTGATCCAAAAAATAGAAGCAAACAAATCACCTAATTTATGCCTTTCATTGAAATTAAACTTTTTTTAAAGTTCTAACACATGCGGTAAACTCCTGATACATGTTTATAGATATAAGATTATGTACTAAACTTAAGACCTAATGGAAAATCAATTGTTATAATATTTTTTCAGGACTCAGATGAATTCTGTGTCTGCGGATTGGTTTTGGTATCTTAAATGCTTAATACTTCTACTTGAAATTTATGAAAATTAAGGTATCATTAATGAGATAACTTTCATCTGTGCCTCAGAGTAAGAGAATATATATTCCGTTTTCCTTGAATGGCTGTGCAGAAAAATAATTGTCATCGTTCATTGATCTTTCAACATTTTTTCAGCACTGCCGTAGTTTTTAAGAAGCATTGTACGTTCCTTGCTCTCTGTTGACCCCGTCTTTGACAGAAGTGGTCCAAATATTCACAGCGAAATTCTGGCTTACATAAAATGAAAACTTACTTGTAGTTTTAGTGCTGTTAGAGAAAGTGAAAATTAGAATCACATTTTTTTTTAAATATTTAATTGAGTGAGGAGAAGATTCATTAAGCAAGAGAAGTTTCACATCAAAAAAACCCACAGAAATAGCATATAGCACAGTTTTATTTTAATTTAAAAATTCTTGCTGTTTCCAGTATATATTACCTGATGAGAATTATGGTGGTAAGCAAATATACAAAAATAATAAAAAAAAAATAATATGAAGAAATCAGAAGTGAAGTTTAGAATCGAGATCACAACTAATCCTCATTTCTTACCTTGAGAGAGTTCTTACACCTGCATTAATGTATGTCAGTTTCACCTAATAACTTCCTGGAAAATGCTGACTGGGAAGCAGATGTTCTTGTGAATATAGTCTGATTTTCCAACACTTGCACGTATCCTCAAACTGAATAATGAGAAGTTCTGATCTCCTCAATGGACTATTCTATTCACTCCAAAGGAAGGGCATACAGACATTTGTTTCTGTCTTAGTTTTGTACAACCTAGTTGAAACCACTTAAATGAAGCATCTAGGAGAGACAAATAACTCATACCCTTCCTGGTACATCTGTTCTGGAGTGCTGCTTTGTTGTCTTATAGAACATATTTTAGTACTTTTATTTGGAAGGTAAGAATCTAATCCTTGCCTTTTTCTGTTCCTTAATTTCTTTTTCCCAATAAATTATTTTCCATGATGGATATGTACGTAAGGTCTGGAAAGCTAATTATAACTCTTTTTTTAGCTAACGTTGTGAACAGTAGTAGCATTGGCCTGTAAAGTATTAATTTATATAAATGTTAAACTGATTGTATTTTCAATAATATATGATATTTGAATCGCGACTGTGAAGATAGTATAGTGGTCTCATATATGGTCGAGGAAATGAGATATTTGTCCCCAAGGCTTTTCTTTAAATCCATGTTTTAAACCAATTTCAGATGATGAAGTAACAGTCTTGAAAGGTAGTCTGGTGAATGAATTTCAATTTTAATTAGAACACTAATGAAAAGCCAAACTTTCTATCTTTTAGGGGCAAAAGTTAGTAATGCGGTAGTTGAAAGTTTTATGCCTTCTGAACTTAAAAAAAAATACTAGATCTACAGTCTCATCCTTTCAATAATATGTCCAACTGCTATTTTTCAATCTACTGCATCCTGAAATCTAAGTAGGATTCATTCTTTACCATTCATGATAAGGAACAGTTTCTACTGGAAAAAAAAACACTTTTGGGTAAACATAATAAAACATTCTTGACGTTATTTTGGTAACGGAAATGCTTCAAATAATTAATGCATAAACAGATATTGTGTGTTTAAATTTAAAGAAATTTTAAAAGTAAATTATTTAATGTTAAGACTGTATTTTGAAAAGTCAATCCATTTATTCTGAAATTACTTATTTCAGAATTTTAATTTTGCTGTATATTTCATGTCTTTATTTGATGTCAAAACAAAAGGAAATTTGGAAGTTGTCTTCTTCCATGGCATGAAAGTTTTATTTTCTACTTAGTTCCTGAAGAATGTTGCCTAAGAAAGTCAAAAGTGGTTTAGAATGAGCATGTACGGAGCACTATGTCTTTCCTTCTCATGGAAAGAGAACCAAGTCTTAATATTTCAAAGAAGTATTAACTAATATTTATATTCCATTCCATTTTACTTCACTTACCCATATTTAACTTTTTTAACTACATTAATATAATACATCATATCAACTGCAGTAGTGTGAAAATGTACATGTCCAATGTACTTTTAAACATATCTCACCAGTTGCTCAGATGGCTCTAGACATGTTTAGTCAGCTGATTTGTGATTGAAATATCACCTTTCATAGATGGACTTATTTTAATGAGTGATAATGTCAGAGAACCTAAAGTACTGATGCTCAGATCGTCACACACACTGATTTCCAATGTCCTTAAATGAGGTAATTGTGTGAGTCCCAACCTAGAACTTAAAGGCAGACAGTTTAGTTTAGAAATATGTACACCAAACCTCATATTTCCAGTATTTCAGATCAGAATAATCCAGTTAATTCTGCATTTTCTAACATAGATGCTCCTTCCATGGTGGATGGCCACTGCAGTGACAGGAAAACTCTAGGTCCCAATCATGAGCATGTCTTTGAAGACTTTGCACAAGCAGCACCACCACGTACTCTAAACTGCAGTCACAAGGTGAGTAATGGAAATACTTCTTCCCTAGCCAAATACCCTTGCAGTCTCTCTTTTCTGTATTGGGATAATGTGAGGATGGTCTTGTTCTTGCTCGGACAACAGAAGAAGGATAAGGAAGAGACTCAAGGAAGAAGCATGGTATAGACTGAATAGAGACCAGGGTGATCCTCTCCTCACTCTACAGAAAGAGAAAAAATTAGAAGCATAAGAATCATCCCTGAAATAGTCTTAAGTTATCAAAGAATAACTACAAAATGCTAGGGGTTTTCAAGACCTTCACAAAATAAAGAAACTTTCTTACCAGCTCCAGTTTTCTACTCAATCATTATTTCTTCAGGTGTTCTTCAGATAAAATCTGTTACAAAATCACAACAAATCCTGCTGTTTTCTCATTTTATGTTTTCCTAACATAACCAAAATTGTGATCAGAGTTGTTCTTAAAATCATTTCAGCAGTACACAACACAGGGATGTGGTTCCCAGAGCATCAGTTCCCCTCAGATGTCTGATCATCCTCTGTGGATAGGTTTTTACCCCTGCTGCCTTTCTTTCAGAAGGAGAAAAATTCATGACTACTTGGTCTGCCAGAATAAACTGGAAAGACGCCGCCAAGGCCAGCAGCTCCCTGAGGGCTCCCCTTGGGGGCGGCCAGGCAGGGCCTGGCAGCCAGTGCCTGTCACACCCCCAGACAGGATCAGGCAGCCGGGAGCACCGGGGACAGCCCCAGCCCGGGCATTAGGCACCTCCATGGGGATGGGCCAAGGCCAGGCCGGGGATGTGGGCCTGGTTCTTGTGGAATAATTACTAAATTGGCCAAGAATACAAAAATACAGCATTGTTCACACATTAAGGAAAGTCATAAAATCAAGAGGCTTCTGAGGTAGAATACAGCCGCAGCTAGCACACGAAGAATGCAACATCTGCGATTCCCTGTACAAGGTTGTTTGCGAAACTACACGAGGGATGGAACGGAACACGCTTGTTCCGTGGCCTTCCCTTGTGACGAATAGCAGATATGGGGACGAGATGGTACTACGGAACTGATAAGCGGCCTACACGCTACCTGAGCCAACATTTCGTCTAATGTTGATGAAATGCTGTCCTTTTGTGCGAACTTTGCTCACCACAATGTACCAAAACACACCTCCATCCCGGAGGCTATCCGCCCCCGAGGTGTGAACACTCCTCCTTGAATACATTAATCATAATAAAAGTACGTATGACTAAAGTCACTCAAACTCCACTTTGAAGATAAAAAAATAATATAAAAATAGCCCAAGAGAGAGGGGATGTCAGGGAAGACACCATCGCGAAGAATTCCACCGCTGATTTCCGGGATCAGTCGACGGGCTGAGCCTCTCTTCCCCCCCATAGGGACGCCTTCGGATAAGACTTCGATTACACCGAGCGCTTTCTCGGGGACTTAGAAATTTCTCTAGAGAATCTCTACCCTACATTTATAGCCAGGCTGTATCGTTTATAATTTTGTCGCGCGTTTGTATACTTAGCAATATCTTTATTTGCACGTGCTTTGCAGACAGTGTATTTATCACCGGCAATCCTAAAGAACCTGTATATCTGTTGTTTAAATAAACTGCACTGTTTAAGTAGCTAGTCGTTTCGCTTTCTCACTGAACGCGACCAAAACTTGAGAGAGGCCGTGCTAGTTCAGGAGCACGACTAGACTGAAGGTGCAGCCCACTATTAGTGTATCCAAATCGTAATAGTTTAATACATATTAAACGCGATTGGACTGATAGTGCTGAATTGGGCATCACTCAGAATTTAAACCTAGCCGCACCTAGCCTCCCACCTCGGTGAGGAGTGTTAGAACGCAAGGGGGTTTATCTTCTGCCAAAACCGCTTGGCCCCGTTTCACGTAACAGTTCTGTGGGCCCCATGGCAGGGCAGGGCAGGGCTGTTGGAAGCTGGAGACCAGCCATGCAGTGGTGTTGCTGGGTCAGGGGCTGACAGCCCCAGGGGCTGATGTGGAGCGCTGGGCCATGGGGGAGCCCCGGGGGGCTGGGCAGTGACAGTCGGGGCTGGTGGTGTCCCCGGGGCCTTAACCCCTGTCCATGTCATACTGGTCATTCAAATGCCTATTAAGAAGAACATTGATTTTCAGACTTACACTTTTAGATGATAAAAGAAAAGCTTCAGAAGCATTTTCTGTAAATAAAGCCGTCCTTTTCTTTCTACTTTTTCTGTCATACCCAGTAACAGTGTACTTTGACAGGAGAAAAGGTTTGACATCTGCAATTCTATTAACAGGAGAATTACTCTAGTCTGAATAACTAATAAAGGCTGATAGGTTATTTCAACTTATTCTTTAAAATGAACTAAATATACTTGTCTAAGGACCTGTAAGATTTAATGTGTTGAAAACCATTTAGGGATGCCTGCACACAAAATATTATGTTAGTCAGAGTTAGCTTTACTTTTCTACTTGAACAAAGAAGTACAAGTGAGTTATCATCAGCTTAATTCTTGACAGTTTCTCTGTGGAGGAGCTGAATCTCAGACTAAAGGCTATTGTTATACAGACATCTTTTCTAAGCTGTAAATTCTGCACTTTGACTTTGAAGAACAACACTGGTTCCTTTTAAATCAGTCGGTGTTGGTCTTGTATCATCCTCTTAACAGTAGAATCCTAGTATCTTTCTGTGTCACATTAAATGAAGTAATCAGCGTCTTTCACATCATGCATGCTTTACTGTAGTGGAAGAGATTTTCTCCTCTACATTCACATAAAAATTTCCTGACTCCCCAAAATCTCAGACTGAATATGTTTAACCTATGACAAGCAGTGCCCTAAGTTATATTTATGGATATTATATTAATTTGTTGTTGGAATATTGTCATTTGCACACTGGTAGGCAAATTTTCATTCCATTAACCAAAACCTTCAGGTTCTTTTGTAACTTGATGCTGGTTCTAAAGTGTTGCCTACATCAGTCCAACCACCTAGTTGCACTGTTTTCTTGCCAAATTTCCACCCCGCACCCCAAATTTTCCTTGTTCTTTCCTTTCTTCCACATTTATTGCATTTTTGCCTTAATGACTTTTCTTGCCAGCTCTTGAGCTTTCACTAATTCAGCCTCCCTCACACTGCTCATCCTAACGTGCATACACGATATTTCCTTCCCCATTGTCAACTCAGACTTTTTTTTTTTTATGGAAGGTCTTATTTCCCTTGATTAAAATGAAGGAGAGCTGTCCACTCATAGAGAAATATGTTGATTGTACACAGACTGAGTATTAAAGCTATGCACTATTTAGCAACACATCTTCACTGAGTGACAAAGAAAAAGATGGAAGTGAAGTGGAGCTACACTGAAAGTGAAACAGGCAACAGTGTCAGGAAAGGACATACTGTTTTTTACAAGTTGTTTGCTCAGTCATGTATCCACACATCCAGGGAAAGAAGAGAAAACCAAAAGTGTCTCTGTAAAAGTCTGACCTGTTTCCCTGACCTATCTCCATAGCAACCAGAAAGTCTGAGGCATCAGAAGAGATGCCTCAGAGTACTTCAACAGCAGTGTTGCTTGATTATGTCTCACTTATCCAAATGTGTCTATCAAAATGGTTGAAATACTTTCAACTGATTGCTTAGGCTGGGTTCTATAGGGTAGGGCTCAAGAAAATTTTATAATGCCTACCCCATCTCCATTGCAGACTCTATAATCCTGAAGAGAAAGGAAAAGTTTTGTCAGCACTTCAGATACATCGCCTCTCAATCTCTTCTTACGATGTTAATCGTATGAACATGTGTTTGTGTCATTCACATTATCCTAGAAGACACATATGTTCCAGGCAAGGCAGCTGTAGATATCAATAAACTCTTTAGAAAACTTCTTTCTGAGAATTTAGGATAGCTCACTGTCCAATCTAGGTACCATTTCCTGCAGTAGTCGGCTGTTTCATTCCTTTTCTTTAATTCCTTGGTAACTGGCAGAATATTTCATAGTACAGAATATAAATATTATGCAGTAGCAGTAGTATCAAATAGAATAACATTATGGTATTTCTCCAATATTGACAAATTAAACTGTATGTATAACAGTGCTGAGAAATGCCCTCACAGCTTCTCTTTTATCAAGTTACTCAGCAAGCAGATTTGGATTTTTAAAACAGATGTTCCCTCAAGAAACAAAAAGAAATTGAGAAAATATACATAAATGTTTTGCTTACATCCTAAGTGGATTTCTTTTCATACAGAGAACTCAGTCAAAGTGACTAAGGCCTTTACAGACAGATAAATGGTTATATTTTCATATATATTTATTTGAGGAGGGTAGAACAGCAGCCCTGAGTTTACCATTGGACAGGCATCCTCAGGGAGACTTGAAACAAGAGGGGATGGAATATCAATGACAGTGCTCTCCCTAAATACAAAATAAGTTGTAACCTTTCCCTCAGATCTGAACACATTTACATTCAAGTTTCTCACATTTTCACTCTTAATACCTTCCCTTTTTTGCAGTACATGCCCAGAATTCTGCGAATGCTTTTTGTTGCTTGAGGGCTGTTCCAATAACACAGATAAAGTAAACATACATCAGGCAAAGATCAGTCTTCATAGCTCCACTCAGAGCTTTCCTGAGATATTTCAAAAAAGTCACCTGTCCTGCTCTCTCAGGTTCTTTACGTCAGTTTCTGACCTTAGCTAGGACTGCAGCTGTTCCATGATAGACCAGTTATCGTTACACTATCAACCTCTGTCTCTGACATATCAATATGCTTTAGATATCATGATGATAAACAGCATAGAAAAAGCTGATATAGAAAAACAGGTGGAAATGAATTGTTTTCATTTTTCTCTTTGCTGTCTCTGTAGTTCACATGTGACTCGCAAGTGCTCGCACACACAGGTCTGAAAACTATCTTGCTCATATCCTGCAAGATTGCTCATTATACAAAATAGCTTTTTACCTTACCTTGACTTCTCAAAGCCCTTTTGAGTGCACTGTCTGTTAATGGCTAAATCTGTCATTTGAGATAATGAGCCCCTCAGGGACAAACATCTGATAGTGTTTACTGTCAAGCAATGTAAATAGGTTGAACCTATTTCTTACCACAAAGCACAAAGATGAAGTGATGACATGTTATTCAGGAAATACTTCTTTCCATCAGCCAGCTATAGCTATAATCAAACATTTATAAGTCATGTCCACAGAGTACAAATACAATACTCAGAGTTACACAGGGGCATGTAGATAAATCTCTATTTTAGCATGGAAAAACATAGATCTAACTGTCACACATTTTTCAGTGCCAAAGCAAATGAGGAAATCACTTTACTGCTAACCACAGTTCCACCCACAAACCATTCTAATACTGATTCTCTCTTTTATCTATAACGAGAGCAGACAGTTTCTTAGAAATATTCTAATATTCCACACACTGTCTTGTTTAATACCAGTAAATGTTGATTGGTTGTTTAGTGTTCCCCTCTGCTTCAAATTCCCTGTGTCTCAAGCTGCATGCCTCTATGAACTATGTCTCAAAATCTGACGCCCAAATTAATCATGGCATAATAGAATAATTTAAGTAGGAAGAAATCTCTGGGGATCACCAAGTCCAATCCCCAAGTCAAGGCAAGGCTGGCTTCAAAGTTAAAATCAATTCCAAAGTTAGATCAGGTTGCTCAAGTTCACACGAAGTTGAATATTGAGTATTCGAAGTTGAGTGTTGAGTATCTCCAAGGTTGGAGATTCCACAGCTAAGAAACCAGTTCCAATGTTTGATGACTCTCACTCTTTTATTAATGCCTAACCAGAACTTCCTGTGCTGCAGTTGGTGTCTATTGTGTCTTGGCTTTTAACTGCCAAGAGATGTCTTCTCTACAATCCATAATTGGGCAGTTGTAGATAGCGATAGCATCTCTCGTCAGTCTTTTCTTCTTTGGGCTAAAAAAGCCCAGATTCCTCACCCTCTACTCACATGTCATGTGCTCCAGGCCCTTACTTAGCTTCATTGGCCTTTCCTGGATTTGCTCTGCGGTGCCCAATATTGGACGTAATACTCCGGGCGTAATTCCCCAAAGGCTTAATAAAGGAGAACGGCACCTGCTGGTTAATGCAAGGCAATATGACGTGAACTTACATTGCAGCAAGGCCTCATGAACTGCTGACTCATGTTCAACTTCTTGCCCCCAGGTCCTCTTCCACAGAGCTGCTTTCTAGCCAGTCTGTCCCCATCTTGTACTACTTCATGGCATTCTGTGCCAGATGCAGTACTCTGTATTTGTGTTCCTTGAACTTCACAAAGTTCCTATCAATGAGTTTCTCCAGAAGTCATTCTGATTGGCTGTCCTACCTTCTAGCACATCTACCATTCCTCCCAGTTTGGTATCCATCCTCAGACTCACTAAGGGAGCATTATGTCCCAACATTCAGATTGTTAATGACAGTATTAGATAACATTGGCCGTGCATAAACAAATACCTTTTCTCACCATATATGTGATCTTCTAATACTCTTCTAAAATCATTTGCCAAACATGATGAAATTCATAGAATCTTATACTGTATCTGTGTCAAAAATATTAGTTTGAATTTGACCTTGAATTATTTGCTCTATTTAAATTACTACTTCACAGATTTAAGTATCTGATGTTTAAATGATGTGTGTTTGAAAACTTTGATCACAAGTTGATTCCACACTGAAGGTGTTCAGAGTACTGGACTGAACTCTATAGCCATTTTTATTAGTACATCAGAGATAGCTCACAGCAACAAACAATAGCTTGTTGAAATGTTATACAAACATGAGCAAGCATTCTACTACTATTGATATCACAGGTGTTATTTTTGTACTGACACATCTTTAATCAGAATTAATTTAATTTATCATATGTAAATTTATAGCATTTATTAAAAGTAGGATTATATTTAGAATCTGTAAAATGATTCAGCTAATTTGTAAGTATGTTGCAACTTTATCCTCAACCAGAAGAAACTCTCTTTTATCTGCAAAACAAATGTTAGAGCTTGGAAATATTAAAAAATGTTCCCCCAGAGAAAAAACAAACTTATGATTTCCTTCTTGAAATGAATTTAATTATATACAATGGAAAGAGGTGCTTCAAGGTTATTTCAAATTTGTTGTACAGTACAGAAAAATCTTATGAGAGTTTTTTTTCTTAGACCCTTAAAGAGCAGTAAAGTTCAGAGAAGCTACGAAGAAACCAGTTCTGAACATTTGCACTTTTGCCCATTGCTACTTTATTGAGATCCCAAAGGGATCATCAAGGGAATAGACAAAACCCTTTTCTTTTGTTTTTTAGTTGTATATGGATTTCCTGTTTCATCATAACATGCAATTACTGTCATTTTCTCTTATTTCTACTGTAGCAGCAAAACATTAACTTTATAAACATCAAATATAAGAAGTTTTCTTAAATATGTTACAGTTTAGAAAGGCCGTTTCTTCTCATTTTTGTGCAAAATAAAGAAACAGATACTTACCCAAGTTCATATGGAAAGCTTGCTTCAAAAGGTAAACCATAATTGTCTATACAGAGAAATATGCTGTAGAAGTAATTTTGTCCCTATGGCATAGCTATAGGGACAAAATATTTCTGCTGACAACACTTCTGACTGAGTGACTTGTGAAGTGGAATAACTAAGCTAAAGCAAAAAATCCACATGAAGAATTATGACTTTATAGTTACATGATTTTAGCCCTACAGCCTGCAAGTCAATTTCTCTATGCAATGAATGTATTCATTTTTGAACCCCCAGTTAAAAATCTGCTTCAAAGATGAATGTGACTGCATAGAAGTATACAGCACTTCTCAGAGCTACCCTGAGGTCTGTTGCACTGAACAAAATAGTGCAATATTGTGCTGTGTTTGGAGAATACAGGGGTCAGAGAAGCTATATTTTAAATGTCATGCAGGTCCATTCAAAACCTGGGTCTGCAGATATACATTTTACAATTACTCCTTTTTCCACATGGTTACACTTAGTTACTGGATAGAAACAGGATGATCCCAAATCAGACACCTGTTTGCAAGAGCAAATGAGACTAGAATAGTGGGGCTTATCCAGTTCTGGCTCTGAAATGCACAACTTGCCTATGATGGGTTGAATCAAAGTCTTAGCCTGTGAAATTCAAATTTGGAGTTTAAACCTTGGTTCTCTGATGCATCTTCACCATTTAGATTTGTGAGTTTCTATCAAAACATTCCTATCTCTTTTTACCAAGAGTGGACAAAGACATAACAAAAGAGAAAAAAAAAGTCATATACAGTGTAAAGATATATAATATTGATAGACATATAGATAGCTGTCACTACCTAAAGGGTTACCCATGACTGGAGGTGTGTAGAGCACCTGTAATACACAAAGACACGGAGGCTTTTACCCTCTAAATTTCTCTACTTTATTACAGCCTATCACAAATACCACACAAATCACCACTAGCAAGTTTACCTATGATTAACAAGGCAAATATATATATATATATATCACTCTCAAGCTATTACAAATTACTATCAGCAATCAATAATATAGTATCAATCAATAACATAGCAGCAATCAATAACAACAGCAACAAATCGCGTGGCAACAATCAATAAAATACCAACACCAAGTATATTAAGGCTACTACAAACTTACTAGTGAAGTAACTTATCAACAATATAACAGCAGATATGCTTATTACAGATTACTTACATGGATATATAATACTGGTATCAAGTGAATTAGTCAGATTTCAGAAGGGGCCAAACCATCTCAAAGGGGAGGATGAATCAGTCCCAGAGGGGAACCCAACACTCCTAGAGGTGGGAGGACAAACTGAACTGAACCCAAAGTGGGCCCAATAAGACAACAGAGTCTCATTTCAAAGAAGGTCCATGTCACAGAGTCTGGAACCAGCCATGCATCCCCAGTGTGAGTCCATGATCTTGTAGCAAGTTCATGGGGAATTCAACCTATTTAGGAAATGAAAAGTACACATAGCATGGGAAGTTCTCAGAGGGAGAAGCTCCATTTTGGATAAAAATTAAGTCCTTTTTAATGTCCTAGAGACATGAGAGGGTGTAGCCAATAGATGCTGTTAATTTTGATTTTTCACCTGTAACAACCAATAAATAAACAATGATGTTTTCAGTTCTTTCAGACTAATTATACTTTCCCAGACTGTTTCCACATTTTCAGATGATAAGTTGCCATTACAGTTTCTTGGGTTTGCCCTTATGGATGGTACCTCAGGATGTTGCTGGATTCTCTGTACCCTAGCTGTACTTCAAAGAGGCCAGCTACACTTTTCAAGGTTGTTTCTGGTTCACAGGCCTAGTTTCCAGCCTCCCAGTTCCCAAGTTGACAGGCAATTTCTCTGTCAGTGCTTTCCATCAGACATTTTCTTCTGTTAAGTAATTTTCCTTTTCTAACCAGGCCACATTTATGGCTGCTCACATCAATAGCGTAGGGGAAAATACTTACTACCATGTAAGTTGTTGGGAAAATATCATCATAAATACTCTTTACATTGCTACTTAACTACCTTGAGAGAAAAGAATTTGAATGGAAAGTGGTGCAGAGAAGATCTACTAGGGCGGTCAGGGGACAGAGAACACTGAAATAGTGTGGCCTGTGTAACCTGGCAAAAAGGATGCTAAGAGTGACTCCAGAGGAAGACAAGATGTGAGAGACAACACTGACAAAAAAAACCCCAGTAGGTCCTGAAACAAACTTGCAAGAATGTTTCTAACCAACAAAAAAGGTTTCATAAAAGCCTTGCACTAACTGAACTGGAAGTTACAATCAATCGAGCATAGGAATGTGTCTGAGACCTTAGAAAAGGAACTGTTCGTCAATGCTGTTCATCCCCCAGGGCTCGGTGCTGGGGCCGGTTCTCTTTAATATCTTTATCAATGATCTGGATGAAGGCATCGAATGCACCCTCAGTAAGTTCGCAGATGACACTAAGCTGGGCGGGCGTGTTGATCTGCTTGAGGGTAGGTTGGCTCTGCAGAGGGATCTGGACAGGCTGGACCGATGGGCTGAGACCAATGGTATGAGGTTCAACAAGGCCAAGTGCCGGGTCCTGCACTTGGGTCACAACAACCCCATGCAGCGCTACAGGATTGGGGCGGAGTGGCTTGAAAGCAGCCCGGCAGAAAAGGACCTGGGGATATGGGTTGACAGCCGGCTGAATATGAGCCAGCAGTGTGCCCAGGTGGCCAAGAAGCATCCTAGCCTGTATCAGGAACAGTGTGGTGAGCCGGACTAGGGAAGTGATCATCCCCCTGTACTCGGCACTGGTGAGGCCCCACCTCGAGTACTGCGTTCAGTTTTGGGCCCCTCTGTACAAGAGGGACATTGAGGTGTTGGAGCGTGTCCAGAGAAGGGCTACAAAGCTGGTGAGGGGTCTGGAGGACAAACCTTATGAAGAACGACTGAGGGAGCTGGGGTTGTTTAGCCTGGAGAAGAGGAGGCTGAGGGGAGACCTTATCACCCTCTACAACTACCTGAAAGGAGGTTGTAGAGAGATGGGGGCTGACCTCTTCTCCCTGGTGACAAGTGATAGGACGAGAGGAAACGGGTTCAAGTTACATCAGGGGAGGTTTAGACTGGATATTAGGAAACATTTTTTCACTGAAAGGGTTATTAAACATTGGAAGAGGCTGCCCAGGGAGGTGGTGGATTCACCATCCCTGGAGGTGTTTAAAAAAAGGGTAGATGGGGCACTTAAGGACATGGTTTAGAAGTGGCTTTTGTCAGGGTAGGTTAAAGGTTGGACTCAATGATCTTAAAGGTCCCTTCCAACCTCAGCAATTCTATGATTCTATGATTCTATGATTCTATGATAAAGGATTTGGTCACTGGATTATATGGAAAATTATTGAAAATTTATTTCCAATTGTATGGAAATAGCATTTATGTTATTAACAAGGTACCTTATTTCTGAAAATGTTACAGCAGTGAAAATGAGGCAGAAGAGTTCTGTTAAACACAGATAAAGTTGAATGTAGAGGACAAAGCATTCATTACCTTCAGAAGAATGCTGTTAACTGAGCAGAGAACATTTCTGTCAACAACTTGTAATGAGCAGAGAAAAAAATGTGTGTGTGTTACAGAGAAGCACTTCAGAAAAATCCAAGAATAAAGACTTTAAGTGTTATTTTGCTGCATTTTTAATGCTTGATATTATCTGCATTGTCCTTCTGTCCCTCTGTCTGGTTTAAAAAAAAGGTTGGCTCAGAAAAGTTAATATGGTAGTGTTAGTTGCTAAGATGATTCAGTGTCTACCAAGGTAATTACAAGTTACTTGTTCTTCAAACACCCATGGTTAAATGGGAAGTTTTACACCCCAATTGTTTTATTTGCCTTAAGAACTTTCTGAAGTTTAACATAACTGGATATAGGCTAAAGGTACTGATTAAAAGTTATTTCTTGTTTGGTTTTATTTT
This sequence comes from Larus michahellis, assembly GCF_964199755.1. Classification (NCBI taxonomy): domain Eukaryota; kingdom Metazoa; phylum Chordata; class Aves; order Charadriiformes; family Laridae; genus Larus; species Larus michahellis. Next base: position 62,477,743 of record NC_133898.1, read on the forward strand.
CAGTGGAAAGAAAATTTTCTGATGGTTCTAACCACAGTTGTGTAGTTCCAACACAATTCTGAAGAATGTCTCTCTATTACAGAAAGAACGCAAGATCACACTTGTTTTCTTTCTCTTGCTCCTCTGTTCCTCCTACTACTTATGGTGCCTTAACTAAATTTGTACTCTCTTTTCTGTTCTCCCACATCGCACTCAGCTAAGGTCACCTGTCTTTCCAATGTCAGTCATGAGTCCTGTCAGCTGCAACTGCAAACACACTCAAGCCCTGTAAGATGAGCCAAAGAAAATACTAGCTTAGGTGAGAGCAGCTTCACACTGCTGCCTCTGCCTTTTTGTACTTACCCTTTCTCTATTTCCACACTGAAGCTTGGAGAGTTTGAGTAATCTATATAGCCTATTATGGAGAATTAGACCAGATGACCCCAAGTTAATAAAGTCACCTAGATTGCCATCCTTGGGCTTCTACACAGAGTTGGTTTGGGACAGAATCTTTTTCTTTTCAAGCATGCAACAGGGCAGCGGCACGTGTCTGTTCTATGCACACAGTGCAAGTTTTTCCTGTCTGTGCAGGTAGCATTTTGTTAATTATTGTTCACCTGTATCATAGGGATGATGGTAAAAGCTGATTAGAGGGAGCAGAGCAAAGAATGTGACCACAGACCAGGGTAAATTTCTAATATGAGAGTTATTTCCCACTAGCATGATATTCTGATCTCAGCAGGTGAAAATTTATGGGCTTTCTCTGTATCTTCTTCTTCTGCATTTCCTGACTTTTTGCTTCCTAGCTCATTTCTCTTTCTGTTCTGCATTAGCTGGAATCCATGGAGGGTGAGCCTCCATCTTCTCAGCAAATCACCAAAACATTTTGTGTTATAGTATACTAAGCTTGAATAACATAAGCTTACGATTCCTGAAAGTAGCACATTTTGTTATATAGAGGCATACTTCAACTCTGGATAACCCCATGATCAACTGTCTCTTATCTCTCCTTTTCTACTGTGACTTAGCCAGAATTCAGTATGGGCTGTGTACTCTGCAAAGCCTGAAAAAGAGAGATAAGAAGACAAAAAAAGGACTTAGGAGACAAAGGTCGTTTTCTTTTATTACAGTTATGCAATTTATTTTTTCACCTGGTTTCTATCTCCGATCTGTAGATTTCTTCCATTAATCCTGTCTAAATGACAAGAACATTGTCTCCTAGGAAAAGGAAAAAATATAAGAATGAATGGGAAAAGGATGCAAAGTCTTTTCATGAAGAATTTTTGCAGTATGAAATGGTAAAGAAGATCGAGATTTTTACTTTTTTTCATGTCCCTTTTAGTCTAACTTTTCTGCCTTTGTATAGGTTGTTTACTCTTGAACAAAGCAAGCTGCTTTGAAGCAATGATTCTTTCCAACTTGGTCAACACCAAGATTGGCTACAGAGGTGCCCCTGAGGCAACATAATATACCCTTGTTCTCTAGTGAGAGGAAGCAGAGCATTTGCAGAGCATCTGCAGTTCACAGAATCACAGGCTAGCTGAGGTGAGAAGGCCCTTCTGGACATCACCTAATCCAATCCTGCTGCACAAAGCACAGTCTCCTATAGGAGGCTGCACAAAATCTGTGTCCAGTCAGATTTTTAATACCTCCAAGCATAGAAACTCTACAGCCTCTCTGGGTAACCTGTGCTAGCATTTCACCACCCACAGAGTAGGAAAGTGATTTCTTATGTTTAAATGGAAGCATTTAACTAAATATATATTCAGAGAGAATTTGCTTGTACAAACCAGTCTGAAGTTCACCAGAATAATAATTTAAAAATTATATCAGGTGGTAAATTCTTACATCAAGTTAGTTATTTGGCATAGAAAAACTTCCATTGAATTAGTTACCCTGGCATTTTTTTATACCGATATTAATTATGGAACAGAAAACTCAACAAGCACAACTTCTTATGGCTCAGAAAGCCCTGACTCATTTTTTCTCCTGAGGTTCCTCAGTAAAACTGACTACCCAGAGTATTAGATCGCTGATTGAGCTAGCCCACGGACGAAAAACTGAAGAAGTGTTTTTTTCTTTCTGCTAAGGATTTTCAAGGAACTAAATTTCTTCCTGAAGGAGACAATTAAAATGAATAAAGTGTCTCTGATGTGGACTTAGCATAAACAACACAGCAAACCAAAAATATATATGCTGACAATACAATCTCATATGCAAGACAAGACGCAGTCTTTCCAGAAGAAAAACCACAGATGAAATAAATTTATCTGCAAAGGGTAAAAACGTAATGGGGTACAAAAGGAAAATAGTATCTGCAGAATTGTTAGACTTTATGGTCAGGCTAACAGCAAAGATGGAGTATCGTGGTTACCATGGTATTTCAGTGCATATAAATTATTGCTAGCCTAGTTGGTATATTGTTCACAGACTGAAATGGCCTTAGTAAATAAAGGCCAACTATGGTAGTTGGGTAATTGGCTTTGTGAAGATCCAGTGTTCCAACTTTCAGACATGGATATTTCTATCATTATTAAAGGTGTGGTTGAAGTGCATGGACAGATTAGAATGGTTCAATTTTTGCACATGCTATAGGTCCAAGGATAACTGGTGAGTCCACAATAACGCTCACATGGGCATTTACAGTTACAACACGAACAAGAGGTACAAGGTCTTTTATTCCATTCTACTGACATGAGTTTTCTATAACTCTAAACCTTTTTCAAACAACACTGATTACACATACCTTTTGGACAAAATTTGAGTTTGGAATGATGACGTATAACTGCAGAGGATGTCATTATTCAGATCTTGAACTGCTGCTGTATGTTAGCGTACCGGGTTTGTACAATCCAGGAAAGTAACAGAGTCATATAGGAAGAAATGGTAAAACAACACACTTAAAAAGCGGGAAACGAGACTGAAAAGGTAATGTCATCTTTCTTCTCGATTGTAGTGGGGTTTTTTCCCGTCTATTCTAAATTATCATACTCCCAAGTTCCATAACCATAAAATAGGACCTGAGAAGTCACAGATAACTCTGTTGCAGACCTAATGGGATATAAAACAATTGTGGCCATGTGACTGCATTTGTGCATATTAAAGCACATGAATCAAAGGTTATGATGGCTTTATATGGCAGTAGGAAGACGTATGAGAGCTGATCTGATGAAGATTCATTGATGTGGACAGATGTTACTTGGCATTACAAAAAGCTTGATTATATGAACTGATCTGCTGGCCCTTGAGTGACTTGGAACTAGCACCAGCTGCTGTGACTACAACATATTTGGTCTGGTAGATGGAGTCCCAAAGTCTGCTTTAATGTATAGCACTACTTGAACCTTATCTTAAACCACTTCACCTCAATATATAACCTGTACCCATTTTTATACATCAGTTCTGGATCATTCTGTGAACATTTTAGTTTACTAATAATTTTAATTCTGGTTAGTCACTCATCTTCCTGAAAACATATTTAATATGAATCCAATTATATTACTAGTGCCACATTTGGGACAGAGAAGAAAGACAAAACAAAACCTCCCAGAAATAAGTGACACGAGTCTGGGCAATTTGGTATTCTAATACTGAAAGAATGCAGGCTTTCTGGTTTGGTTGTTTGATTTTTTTCTGTTGTTTTTGTTTTTGTTTTGTTTTGTTTTTTTGCACTCTTTTTCAATGCATCATAAAATAATGCATAATAAAATAATACAAAAGAAGTCCATCTTGCTTGTAGTATATCCTATGCCATGTAATCTGAGGCGTTTGGGGTTTTTTAACAAATGATCTGGACATGTGTCAAATTGCATTTGTGAAGTGCTGTACAAGCAGAGAACTTGTATAATGCTCTACCAAGATCAATGTTGACATGCTCCGTACAAGTTTGAAAAGGTTGTTTTGAAATAGTCCTGTTTTTTTGAGACTCCTTAGGAGCAATATGAACATGCTTTTCCATGAAGTCAGTTTTCTTACATACTTCAAATGACAACACCTCCTCAAGATGGCCAAAAAAAAAAAAGAACAAGAAATACCATCCAGCACCTATTTCAGCACTTGTTAAATTGTATGCAGTACTCCCACGTTTACAATATTTCTGACAAAGCATGAGTGTACTTGCGTGGAGCTGAGAGGTCTGTTTCTTCCTTTCAGCATGTCCCTTTAATAGCTGCAACTATGAACGACAAGTAGAACCATGCTTTGCCGTCACCTATTTCTTTCCAGAAGTAGAAGTGGAATGAGTTAATTTCTTTTACTTTTCCCAGTTCTTTCCTCCATTCTTTATCTTGATTTTAATATTGTTCTTCGCATACACTCCTTCAATTTCTGTTTGGTTACAGGGATGGTAGGCGTTACCTCTTTGAGCTCATTTATGCAGATATGTTTTGCTTGTGGGTGGTGGCTTTTTATTTTATTTCATTCTCAGAACATTGGCATTAATTAGACCTTAGCAAACAATGATGCTGAGGTTACCATATTAGAGTAATTATTTGATAACTACTATAATAATTGCTAACAATTACAAAGATTACTAATGATTAATGATCTTCCTAAGGGGAATTTGGGTAAGGTCTGAACTCCGGTGTGACAGTAAGCCTAGCTTCTGTGAAGGCAGCTTTGACTAACTGACTCTTGCAGTTCCTCATGTTCTATGCAGAGGTGGTTCTGGGTACTTCAGCTAAATTTTTCTCCCTCGTGTCTTTCTGGAGAAGCTAATACTTTCAAACAGTATTACAAGGGAAATAATCCTCAATATCTCATTTCTAAACTGAAAAGAAAGTCTGAATATTTGTCATGTAGTACCTGTAGGAAGTCCAAGACACAATCGATCTTTTGATCACTGCTCCACTTCTTGATCTAGGTCACTTCTAAAAGTACAGCTAACCAGCTTTTGAAAAAGCTGCACATTATCTAGTCTAGGTACTAGACTAGATTTTTATTGTCCTGGGTGGTTAGTCTGATACTTTTCAATAACATGTAAGTTCATACTTGAGAACTATAATGAAAGAATGAAGATCTTTGAGAAGAAACAAGTCAGGAAGGTGAACTCTGTAGAGTATCTAAGCCAGCAGACAGTAAAAAAAGGCTGCTTGACTGTATGCTGAACAAGATGAAAATGACCTCTTCCTTCTCCCACACTTTGAATATCTGCTCAAAATGTCAGACATAGTAACTGATAGATATAAATTTTTGTAAATTTTGTATTCATTTTATATTTTCTCAATAAGCAAAAGATACCTACCATTATCCTATTAACTGCGTGTTAACTATGTAGGATATTTGACATTTATAATTCTAGACTAGAAGCCAAGCATTGGAGAACAAAAGTGCCAGGCCTGCCCTTATCTTACGGTATGGCCTTAGGAAGCCTCTTCAACTTTTCAGTTTCTCCATCTGAAAAATAGAGATAACATTTTCCTACCTAGATAACAAGAGTCCTTTGAATTAATTTATGTATGTCTTATCAATGTTATGCAAAAGCTAAGCACTGAATAAAAGTCAGACATTTCTGCAAAAAATGATTTAGCAAAATGGGGTTTAGTCTGTGGAGAGATCAGTTTAAGACCACCAGGGACTAATATTTTCAAGTCATGATCAGTTTTATAGACTGCTGGGGATTTTTCACCAGCAGTGGATGAATAAAACCAAGAGTTTATTTACTGAGATCAACAGCATATCAGCTAGCAGAAAATGTGATAGGCTGAATATAACACAAGGAAACAAAATGACAGTGAGAAACGTAGATGAGTGTGTATAACCGTAAACTAACTGTAAACCCTCTTTCAAATAAAGCAGGTGTAATTTCAGAGTAATTTCAGACTCCTCTGTAGAAACAAAATTGTAGTGAATATTTGGCAGAGAAAAGCAGCCAGGCAAGCTTGTTTAGTCAGTTAAGGCTTCAAAGGGAAAGTGGTGATAAAAATTAAAATGAGTTTGGTTTAGGAAACTTCAGACTGAAAATTTAGATTTTTTTTAATGAGTAAGCAAATGAGGAAACAGATTTTTATTGATTAGCTGTTGAGATCCCTTTTTGTCACTCTTTCCAGAGGTGTTTTCCAGTAAAAAACCAGTGTAGCAGTAGAAACCTATTTATCATGGTTCCTTCTAGAATTGAATCCATACCAAGTGACAGATACATTATGGCTTTGACTGCACTGAACTGCAGGATAAAGAGCCTGAGAAAGGATCTCTTACCACTTCTCAAAGTCACGTCTTTCTTAGCATATTCTTTATTTTTCTTTCCTTAGCCATTATTAGCCTGTCTATTAAATTAGTCTCTGCTGTCAACTAAGGATCCACCAAGGATACATGCTTGGGGGAGGGTGGGTTGTTCAGCTTCTTCCTCACTTACCTGGGGAAGGGAGAGCACAATGAAAGGTCCACCTTTTTCAGATGCTGCTAAACCATATTTCGTGGCTGATTGCTGCACTGTTGGAGAAGGAATTCAGAAGAACCTCAGAAAGCTGAGTGGGCAAAGGGTGAAAAAACAGTTTCCATATAGATAAATTAAAGACAATGTACCTAAGGAAAAATAACACAGATCATTCTTATATATTGCTTAACTTGGAACTGGTAATTACAACTTAGGAAGTAGGTCTTTGAACCAGTGACATTTTTCAGAAATCAACAGGTCAACATGCAGTAGAATCAAAAAAGCCAATGACAATGCTGCCTGTCATCAGGAATAGTACTGAAAAACAGACGGAGCATGCATTTTTGCTCTTATACCAAATTTTCATGCGTCAACATCTTGGTGTCATGAGCAGTTCTGGTCTACACATTTCCAGAAACATATTTTGGAGTTAGAGAAGCTGTAGAGAAGCATAATTAGAATGATGAAAGGAACTGTACGTTCCTTTCATGAGGAAAATAAGATGCTTCATGAGCACAAATATGTACCTCATGATGACAGAGCCTGAGGCTCTTTAGTTTGGAGAGGAAAACCCTGAAGAGATACATAGTAAGAGATTTACAGACCCCTGAAGGCATTGTATAAGGTAACAGTGGAACTGTTACTCACCAGTTCTTCCAGTTCTGGAACTCAGGGACAATTGGTAAAACCGATAGGTGATCATTCCAATACAGGTAAAAGAAAATATGATTTTGCACAGCAAGTCATGAAGATCTGAAGCTTGCTACCACAGGAGTTTATGGGAAGAGGCAGTATTTTCAGATTCAAAACGGAGCTAGACAAATTTATGGACAGCAAGGAATCTAGTCATTAGATCATCTGTTTTTCTGAGCCCATGCTTCTTTGCTTTTTGTTTTAACGAAGACACGCTCTGGTATTTATGGAGACCTGTTGAGACCTTTCATTAAAGAAAACCAAATGAAAAGTATTTCAGACGGTCTTGAGTTCAAAACCTTAGAACTCTTGCCATGGGGAAAACTTGCTTTCGAACTCATTACAGACTTATAAAAGTTTCTTCATGCTTCTCATTTTCTTTGGACATCTACTAGCAAAAATGTTTTAAAAGTTATATTGTAGGCTTTTGGTACATTTTTGATCTAACACTTTTATAAAATCTGTCTTAATGCATTCGTTTCAATAAAACAGCTCTACCAACCTGAATCAAGTTACTTTTAACTTACTCACTGTGTTCACAGTATTTAATTTAAAGGTTTTAAATTTCCAGCAACTGACAGTCCTTATAGTTAATTTTTCTGCCTCCTAAATCCAAAAAAGAAAGATATTTCCCCTGGCTCTGAAAGAAGACTTCTTCAATAAACCAGAAAATACTGTGAATCTCTGAAAAAATTAATTAATTTTTTTTTTTATTAGATGAATCTGAACTAAATTGTGGAGAATAAAGTGTCAAAACATCTTTATATCTACAATCAAAATATTAAGTTGTTGAGCTTATATTTATACAAAGAAGGCTTATGTAGCACAAAACCCATGAAATTGTCATTAGACAGTTTAAAATATAAATCTTCAATTTTCAGACCACTAAGACACTGCAGGGGATGGAGGTTTTATGAAGTGTTGATTTATCATTTGTAAAATGACACTTTTTTTATCAAAACGAAGGCTGATTTTATATTCATAGCAACTATTTACATTACTTTAAAAGTACTTGAGGATTCATGACAGATTTTTTTTCCTTTTCTATACAAAGATTTTTTCAAAATAAAACGAAAGGCTATTTATGCTACCTCATCTGCATCAGTGCCTGCTTTCCACGCAGAATCTCATGTGTTAACAAATTTAATTGTAAAATATCTTTCTCCAAGGGTCTTTATCAGATTTGTGCTCCCCCTAGTTCTCAGACCATGCAAGTTCTTACGACCTTTTAGTGGTATTTAATTTCTTTCTCCAGCTAATCATGAAGGGGTTTCAATGCTGTCAAGAAAAACTATTTTCTTTCAATCTTTTTATTTTTCAGAGAAGGTAAATGTCAAGCTTTCTTCTTTGAATACAGCTATTCACTCATTACAGCTTAGAGCTGTGCAGATACATAACTGTCTGTCTCCCAACGATTTTATAAAAAACGTTGTTAATCATAGAGCATTCTGCCATGCAAAAATTTTCTTATTTTGCGGTGAATATCATAGTGACCTTCTCACAACATAAATGGGGTGATAATTTCCTCTCCTCAGGAAAACACTTCAACATGTGCTTACCAACAGACGTAGACTTTTTTCAACTCTCTTTCAGCAGCGCATAGGAAATATTGATCCTCTTCTATCTCTGGCCTATTTCAATTCACTCCATTCTGTTCTCTGTTCTTTTCTACTCCACTGTCTTCCATATAATGCTGAATCTCCCTCCCACGTCTTTCCCCTTCATCCCCAGTATTTTTTTATTTTTTTATTATTATTTTTATTATTTTTTTATTTTTTGTTATAAACCCAGCTTGCCAAACCTGACAAGGTGTAGATTCACTTGCTGGTTCTGGCACAGACCAGCTTCCCAGTCTTCACCACAGACCTTATAGAATGTTTGCAAGCTAAATAAGACTGGTAAACCTATGCACTGGAAATGATCACATTAGAAAATATTGTTCTGTTCAGATTATTCCAAAAACATAATTTCAGAATGAATGTTGATTTTTTGTTAGCCTATACATGAATAGAGAGAGATTAGTCAAGAACATCAAGATTATTCAAGATAATTTTGTCTAGCAAAGCAAAATATAATTTTTTGTATTTTTTTCCTTAGGGACCTTTTCATTAGGGAGGGAGCTGGGCATGTTTAGTTTGGAGAAGAGGAGGCTGAGGGGAGACCTCATTGCCCTCTACAACTACCTGAAAGGAAACTGTAGAGAGGCAGGGGTTGGCCTTTTCTCCCAAGGGAATAATGACAGGACCAGAGGAAATGGTATGAAGCTGCGGCAAGGGAGATTTAGATTAGATATTAGGAAGAATTACTTTACTGAAAGAGTGGTTAGGCACTGGAACAGCCTGCCCAGGGAGGTGGTGGAGTCACCATCCCTGGAGGTGTTTAAGAAATGTGTAGACATGGCTCTTCAGGGCATGCTCAAGTGCCCAAGGTTATTGTTTGTGGTGGGGTGTTGTGTGTGGGGTTGTGGGTGTGGAGTTTAGTAGGTGGGTGTTGGTGTTTTTTGTTTTTTTTGTTTTTTGGTTTTTTTTTTTGTGGTTGGACTCGATGATCTCAGAGGTCCCTCCCAACCACTAAGATTCTGTGATTATTTATTTAATACCTAATGTAGAGCTTGATGGCTAATGGTCAATGTATTCTTAGTTGCTCAGAGAACTCTTATTGCATATAGAAGTATTTTTGACACACATAATCCCTAAATAAAACCCAAACTGACAGACTGACAGATTGTAGGAGGCTAAACATCCAGAGGTTTGTTCAAAAAATTATCATGATCTCTGAAAATTTATAAAGCTTTGAATGCTCCAACTAAGGGAACTTATATCTTAAATTGATTAAGTCCATTCATCATTTTAACTGCAAGCCTTGAACCTTCTTCACGATAAAATCCTTTACTGTATATGGGCAAAAGAGCCCCTTAATGTCAAAGAGAAGTTTTCTTTAATCTTAGCTGTAATTCTTTTGATGCTAGTCATAACACACTTAGAAACTCTTCATTTCACCTCTGATGTTAAACTTGGAATCACAGAATGGTTGAAGCGGGAAAGGACCTCTGGAAATCATCTAGTCCAACCCCCCTGCACAAACCAAGGTCCCCCTGAATGGCTGCACAACCATCTGGTGTAACAACCACTCCTCGCACTTGTGCATCATCACTTGTATGATTCAGGTCAAACAGCAAATAATGTTAATAGTTGGCATATATATTCATTCCCTTGCAAAAGACAAAGAAAAAGTAAGAACAATAATTCTACTCTTGCACTTACCAGCAGGCATTCAGGTATATACGCCAATTATTTCTGGTACATGGCAAGGCTAATATATATAGCAAATATAAAATCTAAATAGCAAAAAGTTCATCAATGTTTATTATGGGAATTGTTGAATGCAAAACGGGGGGAAAAACACAGACAAAATACAAATTCCATGCCTGAAGACTGCATACTTTGGAATATTACAATAAATTATAATAAACCAGCAGAAGATTATACATATTTTTTAGTTCTGCCTCAAAATTCTGCCTCTAAATCATCTTTTTTGCAATGTAAAATTATCTGTGTAAATGAATAATGTAATATGAATTCTCTTCAGGCAACACATCTTACTTTGGGTGCCTTGATTTTTTCATAGGCAAAAGGCGTTTTAGATAATGTAGGTGTTTTATATTAAAAACACAGCAGCTGAAACTAGTATTGATGAACTGTTACCAGCAAAAAAAAATTGATTTGCAGGCAGGCTATCAAAATACAAAGCCACATTGAGAATTATCAGAGTTTTAGTACTAGTCTGTACAATACTGACATAGTACATATATGCAGACAGTATTGGTTTCAGGTTTCACATAGCTTCATCCCTGGACCTAGAAGAGAAATGCAATGAAGAAGGCTATAACCATTTTCATACACACCCTGTTTGCTGTTGATAGAAACAGAAACTACTTCTAGCATTTATATTAATCCCAAAGTCCCAAAGCATTTAAAATAAATAGGTGCATTTACAGGTGTTGTCCTAGCTGCTCTTCATCAAGATAAATAAAAAGACAGTGGAACTACACATAACTCTCTAGGTGCTGCTTCTCTAAGTTACAGAAGGAGTGAGATTCTTCCTGGTTTTTCTGCTCTGTCTAGAACTGATTATCAAAAATGAAATCATGAATGAAGATTACAATATTCAGAGTAATAACCATATATGCTTTAAATTTAGAAGAGAAAGAAGGTATTGATGAAGGGAAGATGTAAATTTCCAGTAGTTGATACTCTAGCAAACGCTTTGTGAATGAGATGTGGATATCATCTATCTGTACTTCTGCAAGGCCTTTGACACAGTCCCCCACAACATCCTTCTCTCTAAGTTGGAGAGATACGGATTTGATGGGTGGACTGTTTGGTGGATAAGGAACTGGCTGGATGGTCGCATCCAGAGGGTAGTGGTCAATGGCTTGATGTCCAGATGGAGAGGGGTGACAAGTGGTGTCCCTCAGGGATCTGTACTGGGAACAGTGCTGTTCGATATCTTCATCAATGATTTAGACAGTGGGATCAAGTGTAGCCTCAGCAAGTTTGCAGATGACATCAAGCTGAGTGGTGCATCGACATGCCAGAAGGACAGGGTGTCATCCAGAGGGGCTTGGACGAGATAGAGAGGTGGGCCTGAGCAAACCTCACAAAGTTCATCAAGGCCAAGTGCAAGGTCCTACACTTGGGTCGGGACAATCCTCGTTATCAATACAGGCTGGGGGATGACATGTTAGAGAGAAGCCCTGTGGAAAAGGACTTGGGGGTACTGGTGGATGAAAAGCTGGACATGAGCCAACAATGTGTGCTCGCAGCCCAAAAGGCCAATCGCACCCTGGGCTGCATCAAAATAACTGGGACCAGCAGATCGAGAGAGGTGATTCTCCCCTTCTACTCTACTCTCGTGAGACCCCACCTGGAGTACTGTGTCCAGCTCTGGAGCCCTCAGCACAAGAAGGACATGGACCTGTTGGAGCGGGTCCAGAGGAGGGCCACGAACATGATCAAAGGGCTGAAGCACCTCTCCTGTGAAGACAGGCTGAGAGAGCTGCGGTTGTTCAGCCTGGAAAAGAGAAGGCTCCGGGGAGACCTTATAGCAGCCTTCCAGTACCTGAAGGGGGCCTATAAGAAAGCTGGGGAGGGGCTGTTTGCAAGGGCATGTAGCAATAGGACGAGGGGCAATGGTTTAAACTAGAGCAGGGTAGGTTTAGATTAGGCATTAGGAAGAAGTTCTTTACAATGAGGGTGGTGAGACACTGGCACAGGTTGCCCAGAGAGGTGGTGGAGACCCCATCCCTGGAGACATTCAAGGCCAGGCTTGATGAGGCTCTGAGCGATCTGATCTAGTTAAAGACGTCTCTGCTTACTGCAGGGGGGTTGGACTAGATGACCTTTAGAGGTCCCTTCCAACCCAACACATGCTATGATTCTATGTTTATATGTGTATTCTTCCTATAGGAAAGTGAAAAATCCCAAGGATTCAACACTGAGAAAAGTTTTCAGGGAAGGTGAGTTGCTGCAGTCATAGATTGTTTGCCTGTACACTTTTGCTTAATCAACTCTTGCAGTTACCAGAAATCATGCTTCGCTGGTGGGGTGAAAACAGGCCGGGAGAGGAGGGATGAGGTCAGGAGTGACTGCAAACAGTTTTTGTACTTTAAAAAGGAGATGATAAACAAATGTTGGGAATAAAGTTTCTAATAAGAACCATATGACCATAAGCAACTGAGATCAAAATTAAGTGAGTGTGGAGCTGAGACTGAAGGCTTGCTTAACCCCCAGAAGAATTTCACAGTGCATCTTCGTACGGTAAACTCTTTCAAAAGAGCTAGGAAAGTACATAAGAAATTTAGGCCCCAAAGAAAAAGGCCAGGTACAAAGTTGGTAGTCCTAAACTTGCAAAACTGGCAGCTTTTTCTTTGTGTTACTCTAGTAGGGAAGAAGAAACCGCTGCTTGAAAGCCCCCTAAACTCTGAGAGCATCTCTCCACTGACATCAGTGATTAGGATGTGTACAAGGACTGGCAGTAAACTTTAGCATTCCGTTACGCATATTTGTGCTTTGTCATTTTATCTTCAGGGCACTATGTACAGACAGTAGATAAATCATAGTTCTGTTCTGCACAGATTATACTTTGCGTTTGATAGTTGATGCATTCTTTTGGACAGTAAAAATGTATGAGACATTTATAACTTGGATTAATTCCTCAAGGGAACTCCAATGCTCTGTATCTCCTCAGTATGCTGTTTAGGTCAAGAAGAATACTATATTTTGTAATACTGACATATTCTTCTGATGTTTTTAAAGATCAGGTAAAACTTCTTTTTAAACCAAGAATTTGGCTTTCAATACAGTTTAGTTTTGTTTAACAAGTTTTAGTTTCTCCATTTGTCTGCAACTTAAAATTGCTGTGGATTTAAAATAAATAAAAACTTTCCCTCTGACATCTCTTCCTGTCCTGTGTCTCAGGTACAAATTTTATTTTATAATCTCTGCCCAGTCCTTGATCACCTCATAAATCTGTCCCTAATCTGATCCTATTCTTCCACTAACATGCCAAAAAAATCCTAACGTTATCTCCCAGGCCATCCTAATACACTCCTGGTGTAAATAGTCTGACTCTTTAACTTGCCAGTCTCCATGCTTGGCACTAAATCAAAGGCTAAGCTGAGTAGGAAGAGGATGAGTGTGCTTATGCCAGTGAGACATGAAACTGACCGTTTGTTTGAGATCTTTGTTCTGAAATACCTGTGTGAGCTTGTCTTGGTTTGGGGTGTGCTACAATAAAGGGCTGTATAGGCAATCTGGACAAGAAAGAAAAAAAAATTGCAACAGGAAAGGGTGCAAGTTCTATGTATATGAAAGATATCCAGGAAGCCGAAAAGTTGTTTGATCAAATGTAGAGTGGGACTAGATGTGTGTAGATCTGGATGGTGGGAGGAAAAGGCAACTACTAAGTTACCATTAAAGTCACCAAGTTATTGCACTTGACAAGTTGTCTGGATGCAAACAATCAAAATACATTTAACATAATAAAAAATTTTGAGCTTTATTATTTGGTCTGATTTCTCATGATATATTCATATATATATATACACGCACCTCATGATATATGTATCTCATATATATATATCTCTCATGATAGATGTATATGAACGTCTTACATGTAACGTCTGGGGGGTTTTGCCTCATGTGTCTCTTTTGGAAGATACTGGAATCATAGAATCACAAATCATTTAGATTGGAAAAGACCTTTAAGATCATCGAGTCCAGCCATTAACGTAGCACTGCCAAGTCCACCACTAAACTGTGTCCCTAAGCATCACATCTGCAGGTCTTTTAAATACCTCTAGGGATGGTGACCCAACCACTTCCCTGGGCAGCCTGTTACATTATTTATTTATATTTTGATCCTATTTAAAATGTTGGACTTGCTTTTATCATTTATTAATGGGGCCGTCTATTAATGACTGTTTTTTCTTAACGTGCATCTTAACTTCACGATGTAATTTAAAAATAATTTTCCTGTTCTGAATTGGCAAATCTAGCAATTTCTTTCATGCTCTCAGTAGAGAAAAACTTAAATTTGGTGAAGAATTTAAAGTGGGATTGCCTACCATGCCGGTCAGTTTAAGGTAGTCTACTTTACTGTCTTGATGTTCTCTACCTACAGAAGGGGTTGGAAGCAGCTGACAGGCAGAGATGGTGGTGGTGTAAAGTGAACATTACTCATTCAGTTCTCATGATTTCCTCACTGAGCAGAGAAATTTTTCTAAGCAGCCATATTGCCCAGAGGAAAGCTTTACTCATAAAGTTACACAAGCACGTGGACATGTGTGAAATAGGGTCCATGGTTTGAAATTAAGGCCTGAAAACAGTTAGAAAAGAGTCTGTCTGCAATGCATGTTTATCGGTCCACATTGAGACATATCCACCAAACACATAGATAGATTTAGGTATAGTTCAAGCTGAGTTATGTCATATAGCATACATATATGAAAGGGAAGAAAAAAAGAAGTCATAGAGTGATCCCAAACCTTTGAAATCAGATGTAATATTTCCATTGAATTTAGTGGTCCTCAAAAAGGCTTTGAACTATACATATTTTTGCATTATTTACAGGTGCATGCTATCTTGAGAAGTTTAAGGAAATTACAACATTATAGACTTCTAAAAATTATTATATGATGTTGTTGACTGTCTATAATTTTTTCTAAGTGTTTGCCACATTTAACTATATGGAATTGCTTAATTACTTGAATAGAAAATACTGAAAGTCAAACTTTGCCATTTAACACTGTTTTATTTGCAGAATGAGTCACACGGCTGTTTACAAAATGGGGAAATCTTCTTTCAAAATGATTTAAATTCAGTCTATTACTTTTATAAAGAAAGTAATGAAAACCCATTAAAAGTTTTGAAGTGAAATTTGTTTGACGAGGTCTATTTTCAAATATAGATTATCACAATAATTGCTTGTGGCACATGGGACTTTGAATAGAGATGCTAGCAGTGGTTGGAAAACTTTTTATATGCTCTGTGGAGGTGAATTTAATTTGGTGCTGAAAATGAGCATGAAACTCTCCTTTGCCAACAGCAAGGATTTTTTGTGTGATTCACATATGGAATGTTTATTCTTTATTTCAGCATCTTTACAATATCGGCTTCTTTCCATACCAGAGCTTTGCCTCATCACCAAATAAAATCTGTTCTAAACTGAGAGAAATTATATGCTTCCATTTCAGCTTTGGGGCTAATAAGCAAAACTGAACTTCTTCCACCAAAGTCTTGGCAGTTTAGGATAGTACAAGTAGTTCTGCATGATTGCAATTTAGGTACTATGTATTTAGTTGATCAATTTTTCAGTAAAGTGTTCTGTTCTTTCATATGACCGAAAATATTAATGTTCTCCATTAACACTACACTTCCCAAAAACTCAGCAAAATATACTGACAAAATCTTCTTTTCTATATATGAAAATAAATAATACATTTTCTTCGATCGATTACTTTGTTTTTACTTTAAAGTATGAAGACTTTCTCTTAGCTAGCCTGATGACCTTTTTGAATCTGTCATAATGTGATTTTTACATTGCTTCAACTTGCTATTGTCATTTTTATACAACAATATTGAGGGTTTTTTTATTATGGAAATTGAATAAGACAATTACTAGCATGATCAAACCCTTTTATCTCAGGCGTTTTGTACTTCCTGTATGTGTGTAGGACCATTGCCTCACACTTCAGACTTACTAGTTTTGAGTCTGCCTGTGGTTACAAGGTAGTTCACAAGCAATTTGATGAAATCTGCTGAAGAGAATTCTGACTGATGCACTGGATGGAAAGAAAATTCACTCTTCCTCAATACTTTTTTTTTTTTTTAATGAAAAATAAAGTAATTCCTGTTAAGGTTTCCACATCTGTTTTGATTTAATTATTCTATACTGAGATAATGATTTGATTTTCTATATCTAATAATTCAATCCAAAATGTAAGATGAACATGAACTTTCCACTGGTCAATTTTTTTTCTTACTGAGGCATACTACATTTTCTCAGTGTATGTATATATTTATTTTTCTGCTTTTCTTATTATTTTCTTAAATCGACTAAGAATGTTGACAGACTTATTCTATCAAATTACAAAATTTGACATTAACTGAAGGGGAAAAAAAAAAAACAAAAAACCCACACCCTAAGCTAAGAAGTTTGCATGGTGATTCTTTCCATTTAATAGCTAAATCACTTATATATTACATTAGTTGAGAATGGATTAGGTAAAAATAAATTAATAGGAAAAAACAGAGAGAGAAATTGCTATACTGAATCTTCAACATTTGAGTATGGTTTTACTGAGCTCGTGTATCTGGAAAATCTACATGCATTAATGTCTACGAACGGTGCTGTACTGCAGAGCAGAATAGCCATAGATTTAAATTTCTGTCTTAAAGAGTCTGGGACCAGATTTGACACCAAAGCTGCATATTTGTTTTTAAAATTTGCATATTCTTATTAATCTGCGTACTGTCTTGTGAATTCCCTTTTCCTGTTTCATATAAATAATAAACCTCGTCTTTGGCTTTAATGTATTGCAACTCTTCTATCTTGCATTTATCTTGTCTTTTATCTCGTAGTGTTTTATTTGCCAGTGGTAAATAGCAAATGGCAATCCATATTCTAATGATGGTGTACACCCTCATTGGGGCTCAGATGAGCTAAAATCAATTGATTTCCTGTATGTTTGAAAGTCACTTGTTTTCCTGAATGGGTGGTGGATATCTGTGCTTTTGAGTGTCTTGTGGATTAAGAATTTACGTTTCTGATGCCTGCCTTTCTGTTTTGTTCTGAAATGGTAAGAAACACATCTAAAGATAGAGTATCACGGACTGAATGTAGTTTTTAGGTTGGCATTGCATTTATGTGTATGTAATCTCAAAAAGTATCATTAATTGCTTAACTATGCATTTGATGATTGAGCACAACTTGGCCAGAAGAAACGGAAAACACCTTAATTTATTAGATGTAGCAGTTACTGTAAGTGAAATAGATATTTCCATGACAATCTCAACCCATTGGCAAGGAAGTACAACAGGGTATTTTTATGGAAGGACAACAGCATTTTAAAATACTTAAGGTTATTCTGTAGTTAAAAGATTAGGGGCTACAGTTTAATGTGAAATTCCTCTACAGCAGAATTTGTGTGGAGCTTATAGCTTAAATCACCTAAATGGTAGTAGGAAAATTTTAGAAGAATATCGTTTTGCTTCACCAACATGTCAACAGATTATGCTGTTGAAGTTGCTCTAAATTACATACCTCATTTGACTAGACGATGATAAATAGAGCAGTGGTTGCTGCCACAGCTACGTTTTGCTAAATGATCCTTTTCCAACTCTCAAACATTCTGCTGTCAATAAAACATCAATGGTTTGTCACAGGAGAAGCTCTGCTATCTATATTAACATTTTAAAAAAACCTACACAAACAAACAACAAAACCAACCAAACAAAACCCACAAAGAACCAAAGGACAACAAAATCCCCCACAAAAATCCCAGGACTTTAGAGAGCTCTGCAGGTTTCAAGAAAACCAGATCTGTGGGCTGCATAACTGAGGTTGATGGAAAAGTCTTTTAATGGGGAGTGAGCAGTGCACGTGCACCAAGATGTCAAACCTACAGTAGTACGTACTGAAGTAACTGCACTAGTTTCCAAGCATCATCGTAAAATATTGCTATCCCTGTGTAGTAGACACTATGCCTCTGGTGTATTAATTTCGTAACCTGGATAGCAGCAGTGATAACTTTGCGTATCTGATACAAGAGGCTATGTTACGCTTAACTGTCAGCTTAAAGTTTTTCAAGATACCTTCTAAGGTGGAAATTACTTGTGAAGGGATCACCACTGAAATGTCCATGAGATGATGCTCATGACTATTATTTTACTGACAACAGTTTAATGCTGACAACTAAAAAGGAACTGTGACTGTGTGGTTATACAAAATTTAATTCTGTATTTGAGGCCTGAATAAAAGACAAAGTTTTTGTAATTCTACTTCTCTCATTTGCCAGAAGAGCTATGTCTACTGCAGGTGTCAGGATCTTTGTTACTTTGCTTTATAGTGGTGGAGACAGAAGCAGTGTTGGAAAATACCAAAGCATAAATGGGAGGTGATAGATCTGAGTGACACTGTGATGCAATACTAGAGAGAGCATCCAAGCTGGACTGTTACTGTACAAAGGGGGATGGAGAAGTGATGTCCCTTTAGCTCTTCCAGCATATACACACTGGTCCATGACAGCACCTGCTTTTAGTTGCACAGGTTTAAATATTCCTGGGCAAGCCTGAATTTTCTTCATCTCTAATATTAAGGACTGGATCTTACCCTGAAATGTTAGCAATGCTAAGCCTAAGCAATGCAATGCCTATTGTGGGTTAACCCCAATAGGCAGGTCAGCCCCACAAAGCCGCGCTTCCCTCCAGCAGGATGAGGCAAAGGATGAGAAATGTGAAAGTGAGAAAACCTGTGGTTTGCATAAAGACAGTATAGTAGGCAACACAAAAGCTGCACACACAAGTAAAGCAAAATAAGGCATGGGTCCATCAGACTTAATGGTTACTTAGGAAGACAAACACCATTAACTCTGAATGCCCCCCTTTCCTCCTTCTTCCTTCAAGCTTTTATTGCTGAGTGCAAAGTCATATGTTATGGAATATCCCTTAGGACAGCTGGGGTCACCTGGCCTGGCTATGTCCCTTCCCAACGTCTTGTGCACCCACAGCCTTCTCACTGGTGGGACAGAGTGAGAAACAGAAAAGACCTTAGCACTGTGCAAGTACTGTTCATCAATAACTAAAACATTCCTATGTTATCAACACTTTTTTGGTCAGAAATACAAAACAAAGCCCCATATCAGCTACTGTGAAGAAATTTATCCCTGCCAAAATCAGTACATCCAGTCAAGGGTAAGAATGTGCTTGTGGCTAATCCTCAATATAATGAAAGTGAAAAGCTATTTCTCGAACCTCTCCTTTAACAGGGATGACACTTACATGCTTAGCTTGAGAGACCTTCTGGATTGATATCCCTTAAAGGCTTTGGCACAATTGTAAAGGTTTTAAAGAGTGCAGCAACTGCTGGTAGTAGCACAGTTTTGTTCTTCAGCACATGAAACAGTCTGAAGTTCTTAGTTTGCAAAACAGAGCCACTGGCTGGTAATGAAGAAGGGAAGGTGGCAACACAAGGCTTCTACAGCAGCCTGTGCTTGACTTGAGGTCAGTCTGCCTGGCTTGCATTACTTTATTTTCCCACTTTCACCACTGTGTTGGTGAAGAGGAAACTTAATGCTGGGCAGTGCTCAGAATACTGTACTTAAGAGTATAAGACAAAGTAATAAAAATGTAATATTGGAATAGAAATACAAAGCCTTTTTTTGTCTCGTTTCTATTGTTATTTTTCACAACAGTTGACATGCTCCCATGAAGTATTCACTGGATAAACATTTTCTGAGTGTAGTGTGGATATCTAGAAATGTTTTCATTTGTTAATAAAATAAAAAAAAATCATGTAAGAAGACTAGAAATATCTTTAGACTCACATTGTTGATGCCCCATCCCTGGAATTGTTCAAGGCCAGGCTGGGTGGTACTTTGAGCAACCTGTTTTAGTGGAAGGTGTCCCTGCCTGTGGCAGGGGCGGTTGGAACTAGATGGTCTTTAAGGTCCCTTTCAACCTAAACCATTCTATGATTCTATGATTCTACCTACAGTTCCCACAAGTAAGCTTAAATGCTCTTTCAGATTTGAAATGTTACAGATTTCTCCCTCTTATTATTTGGAATTTAATTTTTTACTAGGAACTAAAGCTTTTAAGCAAGCATCTGATATCACTTTCATTCTTTCTTTCATTACATTGCAAGGAAAACACTCAAATTTTTGTCTGAAGAAAGAAATCAGTTCCTTTTTTCAAACATTTCTTAATGTCTTTGTCCCAAATGTTAGGATTCTAGCACTGTAAAAGGTTTAAGAATGTGTTTACAGAGTGCTTGCAGGTATGTTGATAACTTTAAAGATAACCTGTTAGAATCAAACCTGATAGGTGGGGGGCTTTGCATATGTAAGAGCCACATTAAAAAAAACCCAACATGATGAGCAAGACAAAGAGCACTGAGAAACTTGATTTTTCATTAATGAGGACCTAGACAATGGCTGTTGAGATGTTCGCAATGATTCAGTGAAACGAGGGCAAAGAGAGAAGCATACAGCTTCACCTGCTGTACTGAATGACTTCCAGGTGTATGTTTCCTCACACATTTTGTGTCTCTGTGTGTGTGTGTAACTTCTTTCCTGCACTTACAAATAAACAATCAGTCTTGGAGAAAATGTTCCATAGATTTACCTTCAGTTGTCTGAAATGACCACAGCCAGCACTTGTATGAATATATAATCACTGCTCTCACTTAAACTGCAATTCAAGGACTGTCTGTTGCCTTTCGTGCATAGATGGTCCCATCGTCTAATTACATGTCTCCCTCATAGACTCTGCATATGGCTTTTATTAGAAATACTAATGACAACGGAACTGATGGGATGGTCACACCTGGAGGGAAGTGTTCAGACAAGTTTGGAAACCTCGTGACTGCCAGCTGGTTCATCTGGAAATATAGAAACATGTCTAGTGGAAGAAGGATTATCTCCTATTCTAGCGCTTTCCTTTAAAGGAGTTTTTAAAAACAGTTTTGTCCCCATCTTTCTTTCAAATTAAGAATCCAAGAACTATGTTGCGCAACACTAACAGACTTTATTGATGTGTTGAATGTGCTCTGGCATATAAAAAAGCAAAAGTAATAGGAAATAAACATTTAAATTAAATAAATGTGATTTTTCTCTTTCTTCTCTGTCTTAAAAGTAGCTGGAAGACTAGTGGATTTGTACAACTTTCAAGATATTAGCAAGCAAGTCTGAAATAGTTCTATGCCTTTTCAGGCTTGGTTGATTATGTCTTGGAAAAATTGCGTTTTTCACTTTTTTTGTTGTCATAATATTGACTCTAATGCAGCAATAACAGAAATGGTGGTATTTAATATTTTATGCATTATCAGAATTATGAATTAGGCTTCACTTTGCCCAAGTTTGCATATTCAGGGCTTCAGGCTGTGAGTGACTAAGTATCTTTTCATTGTTCTGTTTTATGCTCGTGCATCAGCTTACATTTCTATGCCTTATTTGCTACAGCAATTTCAAACTCTTCTTCTGTTTGAATTCTCTTTCTCCCTCCGTATTTTTTTTTCTTTAAATTAGACTGACCATGAAAACAGAACTGAAGAATGCTTCATACTTCACCTCAAGGAGGAGGAGTTTTGGTATTATCCTTATTTTCCAGAAAGGCAATCGGTTACAGTATCAATGAAAAATTTTAAAGCTACCAATTAATTATAACGTCTCAGCTGAGACACTTAAAACTTAATGGTGTTTAGGGAATTCCTATCTCACTGCAAACTGATTTAGTCAGAGTTCTTTAACAACATAATTTTTGCAAAATATAAAACAATTTCACTGTCAACATCTAAGTATGAAATAACAAATTCTTAGAGAATCAAAAGCACGGACTCGTGAGGAGTTGCTAAAAACTGCCCTGGTCCCAAAATCTACGGTTCTGTGATAGCTATACAGCTATAAGAGGCCTATAATCTAGGGCAGCATTGAATTATTTTATCCTGAGATCATATTTAATCTCTCTACAAAATTTGTTTGATTTCCTAAACGCTTCTCTGCTAACAGTAGCATTTTAGGTGAGGATATCACAAGCAACATCTTTCCTATGGATATGCAGTTCATCTGCAGGTGTGCTCTGCCACATGTCTGGGAAGTCAGTTTATCATCCTGCTGCTACTAACTACTTATCTGAGATGTGCACAAAGGGTTGAACTAAACATTTTACAGGCATTATTTGTCATTTGTCATCTTAAATGTCGCAATCTTAATTCTCTTTCAAGCAGCTACTTGTCTGAAATTTACTGTACTATTTTAATATGAAACAATATATTTGATACAGCAACAATCTGTTATTCTATAAAAAGTTAAGACTAATGGCATTATACTGATTTCTGCAAAGGCGGTGAACCAAAGAATCATTCTTTTTATTGAGTCTCCAAAAATAATTTAGGCTCAAAATTTGACAGGAAAAATACAGCTTTTTTTGTCTTTTTTTTATAACTCAGGTGTAGTGGTGAAATTATCTGAATGAATTTTATTACTGGCTATTGAAGATGTATTTTTTTTCTTTTTCACGCTAAGTAGAAATGACCTCTATTAAATCAATGTTACACCACAGCAAATCTCTGCATTCAGAGATCTGAAAAGTAATCAAGAAGGAATAAGTCACAGGCCCTGTACTGCACTGTTCTGAAAGGAAACCACTCTCAAAAAATGTGCTGCACTGATTGTGGTCCTATGCTTCATATATTATTTGGATTAAAAGGCATTTTATGCTCCAGACAACTTTCAGTATGAAAAAACACAAGACAAAGGAAAAGGAAAAAGGACTTTCTCAAGCTTGTTCCAGTCCAGGATCTTATTTGGTAGTTACAGTGGCCCAGTAAATTCAAAAGCTTCTTTCCAGCTCTTCAGCATTTCAGCTTTTCAGCTCTTTCAGCATTTGTTAAAAAGGATTTCTTCACTGAAGTATCATGAGCACGCAGTGATCTCTACTAACCTTTATGGCCCTGTGTTTTAAAACAATATTTCTAAAAATTAATGTAGGAGACCAACTGCACTTCCTCAACCACCCCACCAAGGACAAGCAAAGACCATGACATTGTGAGTGTGTATAAAGATTTAACAGCTTAAAGTATCAAACCCTCGCATTTCTTGACAGCAAAGGGACTGACAAATGATTTTCAAAAATCTTCAGAGCAGACGATGATAAATAGGGTATCCGAACCCACTCTGCACCTTTCCTACCTGGTAGCATAGACAAGCCAAAGCTACATTCTGAACCATACCTGCAGCATCAGGGTGAAACTTGCAAAAAGGAAATAAACGCACAGCTTTTTATATGTGCTCCTTTGTTAGGTTGCCTTGGCATTGGGAGTGGGAACACAACTGAAAAACATCTTCTCTCTGTCAGTGATTCACCAGTTCTTACGACAACTCCAGCTATTATTGGTATTTGCTAGGGCTTTTGTAGGAGGCCCCAGGTACGTTGCCTGACGTCCCTGAGCACAGCGGTGAAAAGGAGCTTCGTGAATGTGGTTATTTGTCCAAACTGAGTTATTGATTGCTCCTGCCTGAATGCTAGCTTTCTGTGGGCAATGGGGTTAAGCTTTGCTGCAGGACCTCTAGAACTTCTGCAGAGGTATCTTTTTAACTTCAAATCAATGGCTTCATCACCTGAAGGAAATGTCAGACTAACTGTTAATGTCTGCTAGTAAGTTATGTAGCAAAACCTAGATGGATCATTCCCTTCGATTTTGTTACAAAAATAAACGGGAAATACAGCTGCTGTGGGTAGATTGATGGAACACAAACGATCAATATGCACATTTATTTTTCTCAGAACACTCTGTGAAAAATGGGTGTCACTATTTTGAAAGTACACTGCAATTATTGTATAGACAGACCTTACCTGGACCTCACCATAGAATTATTTTATTATTTTCAAGAAATAACAAGTAATAGGAAAACTTTTTTTTTTTTTTTAAATAAGCACAATCCTTATAGCACTTTGAACATAGTAGTAGTTCTTGTATGGAAAAAAAGACTAGCTTGTATTGGAATGATTTTATTCAGCACTGGTGACACCATACCTGGAAAGCTGTTTCCAGCTCTGGGTTCCACAGTACGAGAGACATGGACATACTGGAGACAGTCCCACAAAGGACCACAAATATGATGAAAGGACTGGAGCATCTCTCTTATGAGGAAAAGCTGAGACAATGAGACTGCCAGCCCGGAGAAGAGCAGACTCAGGGGAGATGTCATCAATGTGTGGGAGGGAACGAAGGAAAGGGATCCAGAGTCTTCTCAGTAGTTCCCAGTGAAAGGACAAAAGGCAATGGTCTCAAATTAAAAAACAGGAAATTCAGT
The DNA here is from genome assembly GCF_964199755.1 of Larus michahellis. Classification (NCBI taxonomy): domain Eukaryota; kingdom Metazoa; phylum Chordata; class Aves; order Charadriiformes; family Laridae; genus Larus; species Larus michahellis. Next base: position 62,502,381 of record NC_133898.1, read on the forward strand.
CTGAACACAAGAAAATACTTTTTTACAGTGAAGGTAGTTGAACACTGGAAGAGGCTGCCCGGAGAGGGAGTGGAGTTTCCATCCTTGGAGGTATTAAGACTCTGGCTGGGCATGGCCCTGATCAACCTGCTGCAGGTGACCCTTCTTGAAGAGGAGGTTGGACCAGATGTTCTCCAGAGGGGCTTTCTTACTCAGCCACTCTGTGATATCCATAACTCAGTATCCCAAAAGGAAAAGCAAGCTGAAGGGTAGATCAGGATCCTTTTCCATTTGGTCATTGCTATCGCCTGTAGTCTTATTGGGTCACTAACAAATTAGCAACAAATCCTTTGTCATTGTTTCATGTATTTAAGCCCCTTCTTTGGAGAGTTTCCCCTGAAGTATGAATATAAAGCACAAGCAGACAAGTCATGGCTGATTAAGGATTTTGAAGGCTCACGGGAACTGATCGCTATTTTGACACTGCATTGAGATATCCAGGCTGCATTAAGACATTTCTTGAATGAAGACAATGCTATTTTGCCACTACTTTTGGCCTAATATGACTTATACTTTTACAAGCTTGTGACTATCCTTGGTTATCCCTCTTCTGAAGACAATTCAAAGGCTATTAGGTAGACTCTTGGTTCCTAATCGTTTTGATATGAACTTAGCACCGTAGGTGTCTGATTGACTGCTGGTATGTCTCCCCATATGTCACAGTACATTCTCCTGGCTAAATTGTTTCAGAAGATGACTGTCAGTTGGCATTAAAATCCACCTGGCACATTTTTAACAACAGACTGGCCAAAGGCTGACAAAAGATTTATGTCATTGGTGAGATTAACAGTAGGAAGAACACATATATCTCTGGTTGGCATTTTCAAAAAATACATAATCTCCCATTATTATAAATATTGGCACAAATATTACTCAAAGGAGAGGGGTAAAAGAAGAACACAACTTTCTGAAAAATACATTTAAGAGAAAAAAGGGGGAACACTGCATTCTGTTTATATCTAGCCCCCATTAGACAAGGTTCTTCTGAACACTCATTAATCCAACAGCAAATAGCCTTGAAAAACGTGAAAAACACCTTCAGCCAGGATGCCTAAAAAACTCATGACCATAGATAAACAGTTGTCTCTGCACACTGAACTGCATGAGCAATAATTTAACTGTCTCAGTTATCCATCTGCTGTTGCCTGTTTCTTGTCTGATGACTGGACTGCAAACTTTCTGGAGCAGGACTAATTTATATGTTGTGCCTCAATACAATGCTAACAATTCCTGGTGCTGATCCAGAGCCAGTGTCTCTAGTTTACTACACTAACATAAATAATAAACGCCTAATTAATAATTGCCTAGAGGAAAATCTTCCTCTTTCCTGTGACAGTTGGAGAGATGCATCTAAATAGAACTAACAAAAGAATAGGTGAGGAGCAGAGTCACAGACAAGTAGCAACAGTGTTAAGGTAACAATAAAAGCCAGAATTGAATGGACAAGTCTGCTTTGAAATATCAAGGATTTCAAACTTCACACTCAAGTACATAACATATTTTCTGAATATACCTCTTCCCTTCCCTTCCTCAGTCACTCTATCCCCATTCCCAATTAAAAGCAAAAAAAGCACCAGAAATACTCATTTAATAAGCATTGAATGCCTATCTCTTTTTCCATCTCCAGAAAGACGTGCATTTTAAAATCAAAACTTTAAAGCAAGGCCACGTTTTGGTTAAAGAGTTATTCTTTAGCCTCACTTTAGGGGGGCATTCTTCTGCCTAGATGCAGAAACATATGGGCACTGAGTCATTCTGTTTCCTTTTTCATCCACTGAGCCCAAATAGAGCAGGATAAATTTCATTGCCCTCAGTATGCCCTCATAACACTTCCAGCTTTGCATTAGGACTGTGATTATAATCAGATCTCATTCTTCAGGGCTTCAGCTGATCAGCTGTAAGAGTCAGGGCCATAATTTGACTTGTAAATTCTCCTCTTCCTCTTCACATGCATCTTTTCTTTTGAAGCACTGGCAATTGACTGCAGCTGGCTATTAAGTAAGGGGTACCCGTACTTCGAGGTGGCACAGTGCTTGAAGGTGCTTGACTGATGTCTCTGATTAGGCACTCAAAGTCATTCTGATAACACAGTTTAGGATCAGGAAGGAATTATTAAAAAAAAACCCGCAAGACCTCCAGGGGAGTTATTTATTCAAGGTTGATCAAATAGAATTCTTTGGCAGATTAAAATTTGACAAGATGGACACTTACATAACTGAAGTCATGCCAAGGCAGTTGAGGAAAGAGTTGTTTTGGGGATTTCTGGTTTAGCTTTGAATTCTTTTCCTGAAATGTTCCTTTTTTTTTTTATGTTAAGTAACCTTGAAGCAGGCAACATCTGAACATGTTACTTTGATAAATGTTTGCTTTGGTACTCAGGTTTCCCTGGCATTGCGTGACCAGACTACCTATCACAGATGACTACGTTGTGCTTCACGAAGTTTGCCTATACGTCAGCCTGATGAGGTACTCTGCTGCGCTCCCCTGCTGGTACTCTGAAATGCTGAAATTATTCTCAGGCTGGAGCTAAAATCTCTCTTTTCAACAGTAGACACAGATTTTTGAGTCATGGAGAGACTGACCACATAAATGAAGTATCTTTTAGTAATCTGTTATATGACGCTGAGGGAATGGTAATGGATATTTCACATGGTTTGTGACATGTTTCCAATGCTGTGATCTCAGAAACAGTTATGCAACAACTGGTCAAGTTTTCTGAGATTGCAGCTGGTGATAACAGCTCCTCCATCTCGGTTACTCAATTTAGCTACACTAATATTTTTGGTGAAGGTATATTTTTCATCCCTTTGCCCTACTTCGAATTCCAAAAGAGGGGTTCCTGCTTTGAAAGCCCCAAACATAATTTCTTCCTATTTACATCCATTAGTACTCCATCAAAGTGAACCAGAAACCCTACAGAACTTGTTGCCTTTCAGTGGGAGAAGAAAAAAAAAAGGGCAGAGGGGAGAATACAAATTTCCTATAATTATTAGGTTTCCACAAGTATAGATACTTATAAAAGAGATGTTAAAACAGAGATCCCAAAACCACAGACTTCTGCTGTGAGTTTTTGCCTGGTCATTTACTTAGATTACTAATCCAAATATTTATTTGTGCAACTGAAAACTAAGACGAAGGGAAGGCAGTTGTGCTTAATGGAGGAACCAGACTTGAAAAAGAAAGAAGCTTCTGGGCTTGCTAAAGCCTTCAGAGCATGCAGAAAGGGCAGTGAGGATCTTGTTGGTAATTAGAAAGTCAGAAATGGATGCTGAAACTGGAGTAGCATCTGAAGTTAAAGTAAACAAATCAGGTCATAGGAAAGGGCAAGTTCTACAGAAATGCTGGGAGATAGAGCAGATGAAGAGGTGACATGGCTTTACAGAGGAGCCCCACAAATAGTTGAAAACAGTAGAAATTGAGAGAAAACTGATGCAAGCACTGCTGTTGTGTCCAGGATGGAGCCTAATCCCATATAATAATCCCAGTAAGGTGCCTAGATATCTTTGAAGGCCTGTTTGTCTGTCAGGCTCATAGATCACGTGCAAAGGCAGAAGGAATTCTCAACTAGATTAGAGCACAACAAAATAAAAATCTTCCAGCAACATAAATGGTAGCATTCATATAAAATATGACACTTGGTAGATTGGTCCTTTTCTCGTCACCAAATAAAAAACTCTAGTGAAATCTGTGGAAGAGAAACACAAGCAGCTGGTCCCAGTGAAGAAAACAGAAAATTGCTCCAAATAATTAGGTTGAAAGACCATTGCTCATGATTCATTACAACATCAGTAGAAATCTAACTAAATAGGTCTTTCCCACATATTTAAGAAAGTTAAGAAAGTTCCTATACTGACTACAGTACTCAGGCACGTTTATAATAATGTTGACAGTTAATGGCTGCAAAAACACTGAGAAGTTTAAATAGGATAAAGAAAATACAGTGTGATTTCTAATAAAAATGGACGTATTACGGTTCTTCAGTTTGAGGGGTTTTTTAACCATAGGACTTTTTACTGATACAAAAAGTGCAGTTAGAGCAGTTTTATTGTGCTGGCAACACTGACAACTGTACATGATGCAAATTTCAGAATTTTAAAATAGCTGTTCTATGCTGAAGGGTAATTACATTACATTGTGTCTTCTAATCTGGAGTTATGCTCTTTTTATAGAAATAGTTGCATCTGTTTAGCTATCCAAAAGCTATTATATTGATCTTTTTTAATTATTTCTTATTCTTTATATGTCTCCTAAGTTTTCAGTTTAAGTGAACCCCAAATCTCAGTGAAAACTTCAAGTCATTGTTCATACCTGCAGCAGGCAATTCCCTCAAGAGTCTCCACTGAGCACTACGCAGAGCCTGCACCCCTCAGTTAAGACACTGAGACAGTAGACTGGGCTCACGAAACTTTGCAACCAGTCTAGTAGGCAGTAATAAGACTGTCTTATCAAGTTTGTCCTTCATGTTGCTTATTTAATTGTGCTATATGTTACATTTGCTTTTGTAAATTCCTGTCTGATTCTGACTGCTTCTGCTATAATATGCGAACTGGGGGCAATGCCTTAAAATTTCCTACTGTAAAGGTTAAATGGAAAAAAAATACCATGTTTGGCACTGGCTTTACCTAAGTGAAATCTGTGAGGAGCTGTATTTAGGAAAGCCTCTTTGGATTTATTGCACCACGCACTATTTTCATAAACAAATGAACTGCTGAGAAGAATATGTATGGGTTTCTGAGGTATAAGCCAGACCCTCATGTCCACGCTCCAGAGAACTACAGCCTCCGTACTCCTGAAATCACTTTTATTGAAGTTTCCTGCTGCATTTCCCAAGCTCATATTTTTGTCTTAAACAGTAGACTTGGTTTCTCTAGTCATCACAGAATTCATCACGACTTACAGAGAGAGATTTGGAGATGACTTTCCTTATGGGTTTTCTTATTAATTTTGCTAAGAATATATTCAGGTAAATAGAGTTCTGGGCTTTCCTTGTTTCTTCTTGTTTACTCCCTTTCAGTGTTCAGTGGGTGGGTGCATCTGGCTGATTAAGCTGTGGATGCTCCCATCTCAATGGTCCTAACCCTGTCTGTAGCTTTTACCTTTCTGCAACTCTTTTGCAGCAGTCGAAGCCCAGGTTGCATGGGTGCGTCATGTCAGACCAGGGCATTGGAGAGAGAGGTTTATAAGAGGAGTTAAAGGCAGAAAGCGTTACATGTTGGACAGCAGCTGGGATATCCCAGAACATGCAAAAGGTGCCAGATACATGGCATGGGCAACTGATTCAAATGCCAGCTGTTCCTTTATAAAGCTAAAATACTTTCAAACCATCCGATATTTGGGAAAAGTGAAGCAAGTGTAATGTTTTTCTCCTTAAGTAAAAATTTCTTCTTTTTCCTTCTACAGAAAAAAACCCAACCTCTCACTTACCAAATACATATATTTTTAATAAAATTTGGTTTAATTTTATGTATTTTATGCATTTTGTTGCAATGCAACATATTTGAATGAAGCTCTTACACCTAAGTGATTTATTTCTTTCTTTTAGACATAAAGTTTCACAGCTTTCATGTGAGCTTTTTTTCTGAAGCTGTAGATGAATTAGATGAATTAGATGAATTTAATTCATCTTAGATGAATTAGACAATTTGTTTTCCAAGTTTATTAACTAAGTTCCCACCATTCATAAGTTGGCCTGTTCATCTCTTTTTCCCTAATTCAGAAGGTCCTGTCAAAATCGATTACCAGAACGATGAGCAGTGTCTGTACAACAAACTACGATCAGAATTCACAAGTTATCTCCAAGAAAATTTTATTTCAGAAGGCAGAAGTTTTATGTTTCTGTTTCTAAAGAAGTGTGAATAATGGATGTTACATTTAGTATGTAGACCAATGAAATGTCATTTCCTTCCTGGGTAACAGCTCACAGTCACAAACAGTCTCAATCTCATAATGCAGTCAGGAGAACATTGCCCTGAAGGCACTGGAAATCTCTACATCTCCTCTACATGAAAAGAAAGTAAGTGAAATCAGTGTCCTTATTGGTGCTTACAAAATACTGTTATCAGGAATTAGGAAAAAATGTGTCTGATCGTACACACAGAATTACGATGATTTGATAATACAAGGTTGTTGCCCTCATTATCATTAAAATCTGTCTAGGCTTAATGACCTTTACCATTTGTTTTGTATAAAATGCTTAACCATAATGATAAGTCAAATATAAGCCATTCGACTAAATATAACCCATATGGTGTTGCTTAGGAAGTCCATAGCAATTGAATATTTCCATTCCTTCAGCAAATGTGCTATTGGATCACCTAATGGTCGCGAACATCAGTAAACAACAGGGACAAGTGCAAAATTTGCAACTCGTTTTACTAATCTTCAGCTGGGAAACGACAAAATGGAAACTTTCATATATTTTCCTATTGTCTGAATGTCTGGTTATGCAAATTCTGTACCCAATACTTCAGGTAGAGCCTAGGAACTATTAGTTTTAAATATTGTTTTGACAATCACATGGACTCTGTAAAAATATCCTTAAAATGAGCAAAGGCTTATCTAAATAACTCTGGTTGCAGTGGTCTCCCAGGGAATGCCCAGGGCACTGTATTACCTGAGGAAAGAGGTTGTGGTCAGTCCCAGGCTCCCACACTGCCTACATGCTCTTCTCGGCTTGTCTGAAATGCCCCAGTTGCCTCAGCCCCCAAGGACACTTAAACACAGGAGGTGGCCTGCATCAAATTCATACCCTCTTCTTAAAGGCAGCATTGCTGCAATGGCACCGGACTAGCTCAGGATGACATGAACCCAATCCTCAAAAATGTCTCAGGAGCTGTGAGACTCCCCCAGCCCTCTCTCCCCAGCTCTTTCCTGGGTGCCCATCTCCAACAGTGAGCAGCCTCGGTCCCTGCTTGTGCCAGCTTGGCCAGCCATAAACCAGGCATCCTGCATCAGAGGGATCTCCCCAGGCCCTGTGCCTGCTCAGAAGGGGCTCCACAAGTCAGCTTGCTCTTATCTGAGTGCTTTGGAAAGTCCTCCTTTATGTAGGAAGCTCCTCTGGACATCTTTAAGGTGCACAGCACACACCACGCTGGAGACTTGGACTGGAGAATTCTCCAGCCAGACCCAGGAAGGAAGGACTCTTCCTGCCAAAAAAGAAAAAAACTTTTTACAGTCTCCTGAACCCTTTCCCTCTCATCTGTTGAACTGCCACAGCTGCCTGGATTTTTCCTATTGCCCAGGAGCAGACCTCTGATGACGATGGTTGCTGAATTGATCAGCAAAGGAAAACGGGAAAACACGTGTTGGAAGATGGCCTTTTCTCACAGCTCACAAGCATGTAACAAACCCTGCCTGACCTCAGCCTCTGAGGTTTATACCTGTGCTGTTGTTATAGCAATCTAACTCCAGGCAGTCAAGAAATTTACTGTATAGAAAAAGCAGAAGGAAGCCCTTGGAGCTCCAGCCCTGATTTTGCATGAGAAGTGTTAGCATATGTGTTTGCTCATAAATAAGATAACGTTTTGGGGTGAAAGTCATGCACAGATGTTTTGCAGATAGCAAGATGTCCACTGGCATGAAAAATTACAATGATAGTAATCTTCCTGAACAAGCTTCATTTGAGTTCCTCCTTAAATTATGCTGAAACTCTTACATTATGCAATATTCCTGATAACTGCACCAAGCTGGGATTAGGCAGGCTCGTCCCCACCATCTGCCGCTAGCTCTTCAGCTCCTTTGTTCTCTGAAGTAAGTTTAGATGTTTTAACCAGGATGAATGCTGATCCTGTTGAAGTCAGCAGGAATTTTTCCATCGATTTCAGCCACAACTATGCAGGTCTGCCAATGAAGAAAAAGAGATGAGGAATCCTGGACTCACAGTCAGCTGCTGCTTCGTAAAATCTGAGATGGCAGCACCGGGATGTGGTGGTGTGAAATGACCACTATGAGTATGCCACAGGAAGGGGTGTGGGAAGTTACCGACTTGCATTACTCTGTGAAACAGTGAATAATTTAAATTAGCAAATAACTTCCGTTCTGGTCATGAGCTGCAGAAAAACTGACCACATTCAGCTGTAGGGCAGTCAGCAGAGCAAGAGAATATTTCATAAAACCCTGGGGTTATGTCTGCTAAGTGTTTTATATTCTTTACCACTCCTCTGAGGATGACAAAAGGCTGTTTTCCTAATTTTTAAAAATTATTTCCTGCTCTAGATCAGACTCAGAGTTAGCACAAGAGGCCTGGTAGCAAAGCAGACTAGGGAAATCAAGTGTTCATCGTTACCCCTCAAGCCATTTTTCCAACAGTCAAGGGGGTTTTGTCTTCTAACAGCACCACATTTTGTGGAAATAAGTACTAAAAAATATATGCTGCCAAATTCTTCATGTTTTGGGAGAAAGTTTTTTCTCATCTTCTTAATCTTTACCTTTCAAACCTTACTTTTATACTAAAAATAGCAAATTATGTGTTTGTTTATAAAGTTCATAGTATAATTAGAACTGGTCCTACAAAAAGTCTGGTTGGAAGGAAGAAATTATCTGACTCATGTCAAAGGTCCAATAGCAGGCAGTAAACCTGAACAGAAATGGGACTACGTTAAATTAAGGCGGTAGAGCAATTTTTGTCCTTGATCTGTTTTTCCTGGCTCCAACATTTTCCTGAAAAGGTTAACTATTTTAAAGCTATTTTAATCCAAATGCTTTCTTGATCCCTTTTTGTTGGAGGAAGCAACTACAACATGGTCTGAGAAACATTGCGAGGTACCATTGCAATATATCAACAGAATTGCACGTTTATGTAATTTACCTCAGTAAAGTGAATCCACTTTTCTAAAGTTATTTTAGTTGCAATACTCTTAATCATATTATTGGCAGGGCTGCTAGCCCTGCCTATTCTCATTACTCACCAAGATCCTGTTTTCAATGGGATAGGTCTTTTCTAAAATTGAACCATTTGGGCTGAAATATTCTATGCCAGAAGACTGCCTCAGTGTGAGTTGGTGATTATCGTAAAGTAGTGCTGATGACCACAATTTCAACCAATATCCTTCAGGCATTTCCAAGAAGGAAGATGGGGAAAAAATGTACCTCCATCTTAAAATCTCTGCTGATACTTTTTTCTTTTTCTTTCCTTCTTTTTTTTTTTCTTTTTTTTCCTGTTTGAAAGGCCCACTCTTTGGGGCAGGAATTGAAATTAGGCAGAAAAACCTCTGTAATTGTATGACTTGTGCAGAATTAATGGAAATTTGTCTGCATTTGGCCTAACCTAAGCCCCCTAACAAGTGGCAGTTTTGATTAGGAGCTGTGAACTGTTCTATGTTACTGTGCTGTTTTGGGGGAGGGGGGGTTAATTTTTGGGGGAGTGGTGTCTTGTTGTTTTTTTTAAATAATAATAGCCTCTCTCCTCCAGGTCCTTATTTCTCATGTCATATAGCAATGTTTAGGTATACGTCTGCTGCCAGCTATGGAAATTTATCTGCTCTACCTGTTCTGCTGCTCCTTTCCTCTACCGATTTTGCAATTTCCCTGAAGGCTTTAAAACTGATGTATGGACATACAGTGTTTGAAACTCTTTGTATTTTAATTTCCATTGCTACTTGCATTCAGAGTAATTAACCTATCTTTCAATTAATTAGAAGTCTGTTCATAATTTCAAGACAAATTTTGTGAAGAAACAGAACTATTCTATCCAGAAAATACTGTCTCTCAAGTGTGTGTCTTCTCCTGAAATGTAAACATGCAAAAGAAAAAAACCTAATTGGCCAAGACTGTAGGTGAATATTTCAACGGCTACTTTGCTTTAATTTGTCTCTTTTTCAAACACGAGCCATGAGTTACATGTACAAAATGGTAATATAATACAATTGCTCTCAAAAAATTTAGGACAACTAGGAGTAGTACATCTCATGTTTTTCACACATTAGTGTTTTAAAAAAAAACCTAGTGTGCTTTTAAAAGAAAAGAACATGTGGGAGGGGATGGAAACTGGGGAAAACAAATCTACCTACGCATTTATTTTTAATTTAAAGCATCAGTTGAAAGCTTTCATGGGATTTGAGGAACTATTATCCCAAAATTAGTCACAAATTTATACTTAATTTCATTATATCATTTACCATCTGTGGACCTCAAAGCAATTCTAAGACATTAATCAAGCATAGCTTACATAAAACACCCTGTTTTGTAAAAATGATTACATCTATATTCTAGATGATGAAATGGAGGAGGTTAGGTATACCCAAAGCAGCACATAAATGCATTGAACGCTTGCAGCTCTTCTCTGCTAGCAAATGCTTTCATGGTCAAACCCAAACAAACTATACTGAAGAGGACATATAATGGGGCAGTGGAGACATAATGGGGCAGTGGCAGGGAGCAGTTGCCTTGCGTGCTTGTTTGGGAGATGACTGTGACATTGTCTTGGAGAGTCAAACGCAGGGGCCGCTCTGTGGACAGGTTTAGAGGTCACCTTGACCTTGTACAGTGTAGGATTAAAATCTTGCCACTAGATAGCAGTATTGCTTATCGCTCCAGTTTACTCCAAGAACCCTGTCTTCTCTAGGTCTTTCCTCTGGCAAAGTAAATTCAGTTGGCTCCCTGACCGTTGTACAGCTTTAGGTAGTCTGTTTAACTTATACAGAAGACGGATGAAAGGGTAGACAGTCACCAAAGTGACCTAGAGTGATTTTTTTGCAGGCCTTCTTTTGCGTAGTAGCTCCTGAATATTGAATGAGAAGGCATGCAAACTGTGCATTCAAAATTATACAGATGACAACGTAAGCATAGTGTCAATTGTCAAATGTTTCTATAAATTCTTTTAAAGAACTTATTCGCTCTCTATGTTTATACAGGTGTGTATGCATACATATGGATTTAAAGCTGAATCTCTAATTTTAGGAAGCTTTAAGGCTCAAGCTTACTTAGACTCTAATCTTCACAAAAATGTTTTGGTTTTATTTTTGATCTCTATAGGTGCCTACCATTTGAGCTTCAACATTAGAAATCTTAGTAAGAGATTTGAGAAGAAGATAGTGAATATAAATATTTGACAGTTGCTTTTTATGACTATCTTTGGTAAAATCAGTAAAGATGTTGTGTTTCACTGGCAGTTGGATTTCTAGTAATCTGATAATCACATGGCTCCCTTTTTCCAGAAGATACCGGATGAATCTTTCTGAAGATGCTGCATTTTCTTCTAAAAAAATCCCACCTATAGATTAAGCATAGATTTTGATTTTCTTAGTTGCTAAAATTAGTATTTATTTCAGTTCATTTCATAAAAAAAGATTCTCAGTCTCTTAGATAGTTTTACTATATCTACCAAACATAACATGACAATATTTGGAGTCTGTAATAGTGACTAGGCAATATTTTAAAGGCTTCAAAAATACATGGTCCTTTTTTTAAGATGATACAGTATAGGTCCCTTTTTCTTTTATACATTTCTGCATACATGTTTTCCACTGTATTACCAGCAATTAGTTTTTGATTGAGTCCAACTGATAGGATAGCCATTGCTGAACATCATCTCTAAAACATCATTAAATCGGTCAGTACTTGATATCTGATATCGAATAAAAGTGAGCTGAAATAAAGAAGAAGAGACTCTCTCTTAAAGGCAAAGTATTGTATATGGCAATATTACATGTGCAGGTAGAAATGAATCTTAAAATATTCAATAAGATTTCCTATTTTCTCTCAAGATTGGTTTTGCTGATTTGGACTGTTTTACATCCTAAGGTTCACATGCATTTGTAGTAGGTTAAATGAACGTGAATAACTTTGTATGTACAGACACCAGCTCCAAACATGAAGCTGTTCAAATTCATGAACAGATATTTGAATGGTCTTGAGAAACACACAACAGGTATTTCCTAGATAATTCTTTCATTATTTTTATACAGTTAGGAAATACCTTTGTAAATTGAATGCTTAAAGTTAGAAATGGCAGACAGAATTTATGAAGTCAGGAAGTCATAATGCGGAAGGAAAATTCCAAAAGTCAAGAGTCATTCAACACCAAAATTACATGTGACATTTTCAAGGGATCTTTTCAGAGAAAAAAAAAAAGGACGAGTTTTCTGCTCTCTCAAAAGTTATCATAGGTAAATATGAATCTTCATCTTTTTTTCTGAGAAATCTTATGGTGCTTTTACCCATTATAAACCCATTTAGTATAATACTAAAGATTACAATAATTTTATTTTTTTTTATCTCTTCCACTGGATGCCTCAGAGGTTTTTCAATCCACAAGTCAATTACTTTAATAAAAACAAGGTGAGTTAATACCCATGTAATAACAGGGCTTGGAATAACACATTTTGAAATGAAGTAGATTCATGTAAGAAAATGACATTACAATAAATTTAATTAAAAATTCTATTCATGTTTTATTTTATTATTAAATGTAAGGCTCTGTATCCATATGCTGTGAAAGAGGAGTACTGCGTTGTGCAAAAAACATGCTTCAAAAACACTTCCAATGCAAAACTTTTCTCAGGGCTGAAAATATCTGTTACACAATTCTACTCATTGCTGCCAGCTTCTGGCTGGAACTGTGGGGTAAAAGGGTTAAAAACAGACATCTGGATCATTTGCAGTGGAATATTGTATGTCTTTGGCTGCCCCGAAATGAAAAAAATCAATACTAGTGTCTTCCCTTTATAAGAAGTATCTGATCAATGAACACTGGAGCTTTCTTCTGTTATCATGTTTCCATAGATATTTATATTTCACTTTGACAGAGAAAATATTCTTAACCTGAAGAATTGAGTCAAGTTTCAATTTTCAGTTCAGAATCCTGAGTCCGTCTTTTTCACTGTTTTTCATTCAAAGTGCATTTTATCAATGACAGACCCTACCAGGCTTCGTGATAACTGTGAGGTTGGCCTGTTTGATCTTGACACTTACTGTGTTTTAACTCACGTTGTTTCTACCGAAGACTGACAGTGTCATCTGATGACTCAATGGGAATGATGTGCCACTTCAGACAGGCAAATGCACCCTGCAGTATTTCAACAGAATGAGAGCTAGACTGTGGTGTATGTTTCAGTACCTCTCTTCTTCGATTCCCTTGAGGAGCGTGGGTAAAAAGCATCTCAGTACTCTCTTAAAGTGCTCTTTTTCTGTCAGGTGACTGAAAAATAAGTTAGAGAACATAAGGCTGAGCTATACCCAGAGTACCAGAGAAGCTGAAAGATGCAGAAACTTTATTTCTGGTTTACATAATTTCCTCCAAGTAGGGTTTGTGCTATCCCACAGTTCATGCCCAAAGGTGCGTCTGAGAGTGAGGAAGTCAAAACAAAATGTTTACATTACCTACAGAAATTGGTCTAACCACTATGTCCTCAGCAAGAGTCATGTAAAAACTTTTGGGCTGATGGGAAATATGACTGCCTTCTAACCACACAGCATGCTGTAACGTTGTGGATGTTAGCCCCCCTGAAAGGGCTGCAGTTTCCAATAGCATGCCCTCTTGGTGTTTAGCCATTGGAACTAGGAAGGCAATGGTCACCTTCTGACAGCTGTGTGGCTAATTGTGACAGCACTTACCACACTCTGCAATATCCCTAACCTGTGGATGAGCACTCTGCATGCCTCATGGCTTCTGTCTCTTGATACACACTCTGCTGTGTGAAAAGTGATGCTACACTTGTACCAGCCCTAGCTCTGGTACACCACCACGCTCTGCAGAGACAGTGACCCACCAGCGGACATGAAGATTTTGCCAGAGTTGTCTGTGGATCTACAGGCCTCACAAATGATAGTCCTTCTCTGTCCTTTATTTCTTCTCTTCCTTCAACCACATTAGATGAACCCTATTGCAAGGCATACCAGACCATTCAGAGCTCAGGTACATTCCTAACTCAGGATGGTGCCAGGAGACTGAACCACCAGATTTATCTGTTGCCTTTAAGTGCACAGGAATACAGATCACTTTATAGATTGCTGCCTTTTGGGGCATAGATTGATCTGTGCCCTTCGTATAGCTCTCATTTTTGCTTGAGGAGTTTACATTTCTATGAAAACAACAAAATAGAGCCTTCTGCAAAATACAGTCCCAAAGATTCAATCAACTTACACAAATTGAGGGAGCAAATTTAGAAGTTAATTGTAACGTTATAGGAAATTGTCACATGGACCAGCTCCCCATATCCTTTGGTCACATAATCTCACTGACTTCAGCAAATACCGTCTTTAGCAGCAATGTCTTGATTGTTTTTCCACTCAGTCAGAGTGAGCAAATGACTCACAGCAGTCAGCTTGACAAACAAAATCACATTTTCCAGTCATGAATAATTAGTGATTAAGCTTTGATGATACATTTGTTTATCATCTGTGATTCAAGGTATGATTTGCGCCTCTAGAGTTTAGCCTGGGATTTGTCCACATGGTACCTCTCGCATATATCACTTTGTAAATGTGTACATAGTAATTTGCTATTTATGCTATGTGGTACTTAATTCACATTGTGTTATTTCTGCTCTCTGCTTGGAATACTCTTTACCTTTGGAAAAGATCAAGACTAAATACACAAACACCAGTGCAAACTGAAGCTTGACCAAACATTTGTGACATTTTAGATACTCTTCTGATCAAAAAATCATGATTCATGTTATGTGAATATAGTTAGTCCTAAAGAACATTAGAAAAAACCTTGTTTTACTCAAACAGATGTTCACTAGCAGTTTCTCTCCATTCTTTTTTAACTGACTTTTGACTAAAAAAATAACCTTTGAAGATGAAAACATTTGATTTTTTAAAGAACATGTGACTTATACTTCTGGACAATTTCAAGAGGTAAATGCAAATTTTCTTTATTTTAATAATTTTCTTTATAGAGCCCAATCTCTTCTACTTCTTACTCATCACTATTTTCAGGACATACAAATAAAATTTGAATATTTATGTATTGTCACTTGAAATTAGCTTTTCTCAGCTATTACTTCACAGTCATAATGAGATGATAATGTGTCTTTGTACAGTTCAAGAGCCAGCTGGATGCTTCTTGTCCTTGCTGCAGTAGCCTGATGTTAATTCAGCCATTTCTTTTGATGTGAGGAGAGCTGTATTTGATATTTGCTAATTTATTCTATGTGACTTGTCTGTTGTGACATAGCAAGTTTGGATGACTGCTACTTCAAAATGAATGTGGTGTACTCTCATATCATTTGCCCCGTCTAAATTACCTCTTACTAAATCCCATTTAAGTGATCATAGTGATTTATCTTCCATTATACATATATATTTGTATATATTAACTATGTGCTTTCTCTTTTTCTCTCCATTTTTCAAAATTCCAAACTATTAAAGACAGAAGAAAGGAAGGTACGCAAACAAGGTTTTTAAAAACTGTAATTGTGATTAAAGGAAATAATGAAGCGTACCAGAGGTAGAAGATTTAAAATACGAGGGGGAAAGGAGGAAAATAATGCTTTCTGACATCGGGCTAATTGAGCATATCGTAGGCTGAAGAGATGAAGATTGGAGTTAATAACATGCCATGGCTGTTCCTTCAGCTTTATGTCTTTTCTAGCAGCCTCATTTTACCTTCTTGCTTCATAGTGAGTGAGGTTTTAATCTGCTGGTAATTCAATGTATTACTGATGGTGTCTCTGAAATCAAGAAATTTTCAATACGATGAAAAGTGGCATAATCAGGTATTTAGTGAGGAGATAACAGAGTAAATTCTTCTCTAAGTCTTGTCTGATACATGTGCTTGAGCTTGGTTTAGAGATGGGATTTCTGAAATTTGCTTTTGCAAATGAAGGAGAATGACAAAGGAATGATATATCAAAAATATTTTAATTGCTTTTTTTGTAGTTTATAATAAAAAAGCAAACATTTCAAAATTTTTAATGCATTTTTTAGTGTTCATTTACATAAAATACTTCCACTTTCATTTTATTCTTCTACATGACCTATGTGGATTCTGCAGTGGTCCTTATCCACAGCTGTCAATTCATTAGTCCCCCAATATCCACTTTCCTGAAATCATCCTCACAAGTCACATTAGCTTTCAGATTATGTGTGACTGGTGAAGTGGTGGAGCAGGACTGCAAGAGGCCTGGTAGTGGAAGTCTTAATATGAAGCTCAGTAAGTATGGAAACACAGAGCCTTTGGGTATGGTATTTTACCAGAATTCGTAACGCCTTAAGTGCAGTAAGATTATCAAGTCGACATCTTTACCTTCCATTTTCTCTTCCATGCAAGATGAGTAAAAAGGTGAGGTTTTTAGCAGTGGTTCTAGGCAGAAGAAGATATCAGACATACAAACCTTTGAGAAGGAAAGTAAGTATGACTGCATCTATTTTACTAAATTTTGCTAAATAAAATAGTTCCAAGGACCAAGTTGAACAAACTGACCAACAATGAATCTCCCATGGGTTCTACGTAACATACATCTAGGCCCAATATACTATCACTTTTGAGGGCATTTTTGTCAATTCACAGTTTCTGAGATAATGTGAGTAGCTTGTCATGATTTTCTAACATAAACCTGGGAGTATGTGCTGCATGCCTTGGTGTTTGACATATAGATGAATCCTAGTATTAGTGGGTATAAAGTTTAATGTTGGAAGACTGTGAAAAGAGACCATTTGGATTTTGTCTTGGCAGTATATACCTATATAGGGTGTTGGCCCATGCACCTATATAGGCCCATGCACCGTCTGAGAGTGATAGCTTACTGGTCAAAACTGTGTTAGAGAGTATGGATAATCAGCAGACAGTGCTTGAGCGTCCATGTTTTATTCAGCAGTACTTATGTAGCCTGTAAGATTATCTAAAAAAGACCTTCCTCCCAAGATCTATGCAAAGGTGCTGGGGTAAAAGTTTGACATGTCTGATAGCACAAAACACAAGTGCTAAATGTAGTAGTGATCTACCAGGCAGCCCCAGGAGAACGCTTGTTACTCAAAAATCCACTTTCCCATCTTCTGGGGCTGCTCAGCTTGCATGACTGGATATGGCTGCACCCAAAACTACCTATGGCTGGCAGGGAATGCTGCATGCCTCAGACAGTGGGCTCTCAGGTATTGTGTTCCATTTGCAGGACCACACACTCTGCAGTGCCTTTAGATGGAATTTGAACCTTTGCTCATTTGATACTGAGTACTTTCTGAATTGTTTTAACTGAGGAGCTGTGGACTCATGAAGGGAAAATAAACCTTTTTCTTGTAGTTTATTCGTATGATAATTTTAATATATTTGGGTAATTTGCTTTAAGATTTAAAACAACTCTGAAAATTTTGTTTTGTTTTACATTCTTTTGGGGGTTATTACAAGTATATTTCAGCTCTGTCCCAATGTATTTTTTTCCCCAACACGTTATTTTTTTCCCCAAATTACCAACGACCATGTGCCTCTGAGATGCATTTTTTCATCAAAAGGGTTTCATTCTCTTAGCATGGCAATTAGGTTGATTATTTCTAAGTGTAGGCTAATGGAGTTAATTACTTCTGTCTCATTAAAACGGTTGGGAGGGATTTGCCTAGGCACTAGCTGTGCCATTTGCCACAGCTGTCTGTGGGTTGAGAAGTGTTGGACAGCCTGATTTGTATAATGATTAAAGTCTAGAGGAACTCTGCCAGGCACCCAAAAGCCTTTGTATATTTTTTTGAGATATTTGGAGAAAATTGTGGATGCTGGCATACTTTTAGAAAACAACAATTCAAGGCCTCTCCAAGATGTCTTGAAAACAGGTGAGCACTCAACAGAGGAGATCCCAATCTATTTGCCAGAAGCTTGCTGTGTACCTTGGAGTGGTCAAAAAAGCTGCTAAGGAAACTGCAGAATGTGCTAGATTTAATAATGTTTTGACCAAAAAAACTGGGTAAATAAGAGATTTAGAGAAAAACTGAGAAGTTCTATAAAATCAACAATGACAAACAAAGATTGTTCTGTGGACTGAAAATCTTGATGGTAGTGTAGCGGGTTGACCCCAGCTGGATGCCAGGTGCCCACCAGAGCCGCTCTGTCTTTCCTGGAGATGGCTGAACACCTGCCTGCCGATGGGAAGCAGTGACTTAATTCCTTGTTTTGCTTTGCTTGCATGTGCAGCTTTTGCTTAACTATTAAACTGTCTTTATCTCAATTCACAAGTTTTTTCTCACTTTTACTCTTCTGATTCTCTCTCCCTTCCAAACTAGGGGGAGCGAGCGAGCAGCTGTGTGATCCTAGTTACCAGCTGGGGTTAAACAACAACATGGGGTAAATCTTTTCAGGAGGAGGCAGCTCCAAATCCAGGTGTAAGGTTGGTGGAAAGCAAGAGGGAACCCGCTCCAATCTACCCTTGGGGAAAAAAGTGCAGACAGTTAAAAGGAACAGTCTCTAGTGGTTGCAGACACCGAAAATCTAAAACTGGTTTTAAATAGTTCAGAAAACAAACCTCTCTTTTGGATTAGCACCACAGTTATTCAAATGACAGTTCAGGCAAAGCATAGGAAAGAGTGGAAGATTTGGGACAAATAATTGATTTAACGGAGAAATAAATTTGGAGGGAAATCTTTGAAGGTGTCTTATTTTTGTGTGTGAAGTTCATAGTTTGGAGATTTTGCATTAAAATGTACACACAGTGTAACAGAAAGGACATTATTTGAAAATTTATCTTGAGTGGCTCATGAGATATCAAGATATCAGCCTTATGTCTTCCTCACAAAGATTAAATATAGTAGAGTTGACTCATCCCATTTCTGAGCACTGACACCAAAAGCGAAAAACAAACTCCCCAGAAAACCAAGTTAAAATGGATGTCAGGAAGAACCATGACAGTTTAGAAGAATGTCACGAATAAACTGACAATCTAGGAAACACATGTCCAGAAAGAACAAGAGGCATAGCATAAGAATGACAATCTACAGCAATGTTTGGGATCAATCAATGTGCCTTCCCCTCAAGGAAAAAGGAAAGACATTCACAAAAAGAACATATGAAAAAGGAAAAAGAAACATACTCACATATTCACTTTGTCACAAAGGACCATAATGGTTATCAGCTGGTATCCTTCATATTTTAAATGCAATTCCTTGATATATAAATAATAGCTTTCTACTTCACTAGCAGATTCTTTACAATGACAAATTTTAAAGAACTTCAATTTTTGCAATTTTACCAAAATGGTTCACTTATATCCAGGAAAACTCAATAAATACTACAGTTCTTATAAAAACTTGTCTTCTCACCTGGTGGATGATCTTTCCAAGTGCTCTCCAACCTAGGAGGAATGACAAGACTGCTGGATCTCCCTAAGCATCATAATCCTCAAAAATTAAGTGAAACTGGCAAATTTAGGAGAAATGAACTTGTTTTGTGATCCTTATTGTTATTGGAGAAAACATTATAATATTCTAAAATATTGTGCTGCAGGAAAGGGTATTCTTGGAGACTTTGGGTAAGTATGCCAGTCCATAGCCCCAGAAACATCTACAAGGTGGTGAGACAGTGCCATCCATAGGAAAAAGAATGACCTGTAAGGCAATTCGTTGTCTTTAAGAGGACTTGCAAACATGTGTCATCCTCTAAAGCTGTCAGAGGAAGAATGAATCCCACTCTGTGTGCTGCAGTCTCCAGGAGCACCACAGCTCTGAGCAGACAGATGTTACCCCGTGTACAAGAACCAGCAGGAGCAGAGCATGAGGCAGAGGTCTTCTGCCATTTACTACCTGCTGTGGCTACTCCTAGAATGAGTCCTGCTTCTTCGCACCTTGGCACATCTCAATCACTCCACATTCTTTCAAAATCTTGATGGACATTTGTTAAAATGATTGGTACCAAAATTACTACAAAGTGTAATTTGCAAATACTCAGAATTCAGTAGGCTCAAACCTGGTTCTTTTTTCTCCAAAGCTTTCTTTTCATTGAGAAAACTCCTTGTGTTATCAGTGTTTCTTCATTTCCTTTTTACATTGCTTAAATTGAGGATTTTTTTTTATTTATATAATTTATTAAGAATAATGTCTTTCCTCCATATGCAACTGCCAAGCAATATTCATCTCTCTTTCTCTCACTCTCATTTTTTAATCAGTCTGAGAGTTCTACTGTACCTGACATGAACATTAGTGTTATTCTGCATCCACTCTGAATTTTATGCAGTGCAATTTAATTTTTTACATTTCTTGATCAATGTTCAAATGGAACATTTCTCTTCTTCCTTAAATGACATTTTTTTCTTTCCTGCTTCTGTGAGAGACAGATTCTGTAGTGACTAACTCCCTTTCAATGAAATTTGGAACACCCACAGATTGCCTTAAATCCAATGGATATTATGTGTTCAATGTCTTGTTTTTAAAGACTAGAATATTAGGACTTTTTTTTCCTTAAATGCCAACTTTAAGGGTCAAGTACCACATTAAAATTAAAATACCTTAAAATAATAGGTACCATGTGACTAAATTCATGAAAATGACAGCATGAAATGTTTCACCATTAGGTTAATTCACCTTCCTTTACTTTCACAAAACAGTTTCAATTTCTTTTGTTTTAGGAGAAAATTTTCAAATATAGAGCTGTGTATAAAGGCAAATGAAAACAGAATTATTCTTTCACTTGTCTGACATCTTTCACTATCTAGATTCAGGGCATTAAAACAAAGCAAAACTTAAAATTGGCTCATCATTTCTAGAGATGTCAAAAAAGCTGTGAAAAACAAGTTGCTTAAAAGTGGTAGCAATTTGTTGGTCTGAAAGGTTTTTTTTTCCTGGAAATACTTACAAAACTAAGCAAGGATCTAGAGTTGCTGAAAATGCGAGGAGTGAAATGACCAAAGACATTCAGTAATAGGTGAGGTGGATGGAAACAGAAGGAAACATCTCTGTTGTCTAGGGACAATGGTGTCCTGCCAGTGTCTCACTTAATTTCATTCCTTACCAGAAAAGACTTCAAAGATCTGCTCCTGACCACAGGGTCACTGGTATGATTACACTGGGTGGTTTGTGTAGTTATTGGGCCATGAGCAAGACATGTGCCTAGAAATACCTTTTCTGGCACCAGCCCGATAAACTGTTATATATCTAAAGGTGGTTTACTGGGGAAGCAGCTCTACCCACTAGTCTAGAAATGCTGCCCAAAGACACTATGGCTTTCTTCTTCACGCTCCTATTTGTTAGAGTTTAACTTTTCTAGTCAAGATAATTAACTGCCAAAGAACACACTTCAACATCAGTGTTATGCACCTGAACTTAACAAAAACTGTCACCAGATTTCAGAAATTCTTATTTGCTCCAGTTAATGGCAGTATTGTTTGAATCCCCATCATATAGCAATATGAGAGATAGGAATTATAAATTTGAGAGAATAGATGTACAGGGTTTTTCAGACTGAGGCAGGGCATTTAAAGCCATTCAAGATTCTCCAACAAAATGAGGCAGCAGTAAAAAGATACTTTTACCACAACATCATTGGGCTACATTTCCAAAGAGAAGTTGCAGAGACCAGAATGTGTTGGCCGTTTCCTTCTTTATATTATCTGGAGAGTTTGGAGGAAAAGACATGGTTTGGTCTATCTGAAGACAAGCTGTCCAGCACAAACAAATCAAAATTCCCTTTATCCTTTTCCATTTGGAACAAACTAATTGCCATTATCTTAACTGTTTTCCCTGTGTGAGTACTTTAGGATTTCTCTAGCTGTAAAGACAATTGGAGCAGCATAACGAAACATTGACTTCTGACTTCCAGATAAGACTTTTCATAAATTATGTAATCCCATCATTCCCGTTGGCTTTTTGACAATTCCTTAAATTACTCTTGGAAAAACATCTTGTAATTGACCAAAAAATGAAATAATTCCAGGACCGCTTCCATTGAAAAAGGTTCCTTGTTTAAACATGAATAACGATGGCACTATCCAGCCCCTGCAGTCTAGATCCAGTCAAACAAAATAAAAAAAATAAAAGAGATTTTACAATAATTCTCACCAAAAAGTATCCTCTATTTCATGGAAATTTTTCCAAATTAGAAACATTTTGACTATCTCCATTTCTATTTTGCTGAAATACTTCAATTTTATAGAGTGAAAATTAAACAACTGCTACAGCTCATTCTGTGCTTCTGTTAGCACCCAGCTGTTTCCCAACAGCAGGGAATCTGACTTAGGGCATCTGATTATGACCATGTGATATTTTTCAAACTGAAATCTTTTTCCCCATAAAAGCAAATAGAGGTGGTAGCTGGAGTCATGGGGTGACTATTGGTACATGCTGACACGATTTATCACTTCATAATTTTTGTGTCAATTTTCAAAGACTTCCAGCTATAGTTCACGTTGGTTTGTATTTTTCAGTCTTCAAATCACAGAAACTACTTGATCATGAGTGACCATTCAACAGTGATCATGAGGAGACCATTCTGTTCATTCTGTACCTCTGAAGAGAAATTAATGTGCTCTGGAGAAAATTCTTTGCTTTAAGAGTAAGCTCAAAATTTTGTGACTAAGAGCAAGTTAACACCAGCACAATTTTTTCATCATGTGGAATTTGTCAAGGTCTGCCCCCTCTAGTTATGTTATTTGCTACATATTTTGCTCAGAAATAATCTGTAAATTACTGAAAAAGCACAAGTAAAAGCTGTTTTGATAGGAAACTTTCCACAGTAGGGAAGTTTGTCACCAAAACAGGAGGTGTCTCTGGAACCGACAAAAGCAATCTTAATGCCTTTAGGTGTTGTCCTAAGAATTCATGGGAGATAGGTGAAGTTCCATAAATAAATGCCTACCTTTAAAGACGGAGTTCATTCAGTCTGCCTTCACAGATTATAGTTTCTAGATGATGATCCCTCTATCTCTCCTGCACTATCTCCACTCAATGTCCTTCCTGGAAAGACTTCCTGGCACTGTTCCAGACTGCACACTACCCCAGATAAACCTCTGTTGTTGCCAACAAAGTGGAGAGATTTCTTCCCCAAAGTAATACAAGAGTATTGTCAAAGTATTCCAGCACTATGTTTGCGCTGGAAGAGCAGCACCTTTTTGGTTCACCTTGAGCTTGTAATTCATGTCGCCAGAAGATACTATTGTGAAGAAGAGCTGTCCAACCGGCTGTTCTCCAGTTCATGCAGGGGCATGCTTTCTTACCTAAGCGTAGGACTTCATATTGTTGCTTTCTGAATATCCTGTGTTTTTCAGAGCACTTCTGAATTTGCTAACATGACTTTGAATTTCAACATTGTCCTGGCATTTTCTCCCAGCTTGGCATCTTTTGAAAAAGTAATCAAGTTCCAGTAATAAATCACAAAGGCAGTAGGGAAAATACTGAATAGTACTCTCCTGATGATAAATATATACAGAATCTCAATAAACTCAATTCAACAAAAACCCATTAATAATTACACAGTTCTCCAATAACAATAATTATGGCACAGGTCCCCAGTAACATTTTTACTCCTTTTTCTCTACTCAATTCCCATACTTTAACAGTTCTTCTGTTTCTCCTTTTTTTATGAGAATACCACATGAGGCAGGGTACAATTCCTCTTGTTTCAATTTAAATGTCTTCAGTGTAGAAGTCTTTTCACTCCATGCTGCCTTTATAGTTAGCAGAGAGCAGGCACTTCGAGTGAACAACTCCTTCACCCTGTTCTAACTTTCTTAAGATGATGTGAGTTGCTTTCTAGAAATTCTTATTTTTCTTCATTGACTCTGAAAATGATGATTAACCTGAGTGTGGGTGATTACATATAGTCATATTCACTTTACCCACAGTTTCACAAGTGTTACTGAAGTCAGGTTACATTTGTTGCCTGCCATGTTTACAGAGCCTGTCACAAAGATAACTTTGGTTGGATTGATTCAATTTACATAAAAACAGAGACCTTTGAAAACCTGTTACAACTGAATTAATGGACTAAAAACTGCTTATCATCTCAAAAATTGTCTTTGGGATGTTCCTGCAAATGTTTAGGTAACTAATGGCATAAGCATGTACTAAGGACTCTCTATGGATATTTTTTTGTTCTTAAAAATCAATTAGATTTAAGATTCTTTTTTAGTTTAGCATATAGAATTAAATAGGAAAAAAATGAAGGAATCAAGCAAAATTTTAACATTTCAAAATTACTTGTCCCCTTCAGCAATGAAGAAAACAAAATCCAACATAAATATTTGTTTCTCCTTGGTTACTCTCTCCCTTTCAGACCACTGGTTAAATTATGAAAGGGATTCATAACAGTAGGCTTAAAGAATAGAAAGAGGGGTTGGAGTAGTTTTCGTTAGGAAAGTAGCACATGGCCATCTGATGTTCTTGTGCACATAAAAAAGCATTATGCCCTGAATATTAATTCCTGCTCCTGCCTTGTTCCACTCACTTAAAAAAATGAGTGGGACACTTCTTGCTGCCAAAACATATTTTCTCTTTATAAGAAAAGCATTCCAGTGTTTGGCACTGGAACAGCCTGCCCAGGGAGGTGGTTGAGTCACCATCCCTAGAGGTGTTTAAGAAATGTCTAGATGTGGCACTTCAGGGCATGCTCTAGTGGCAGAGATTGTAGGTTGTTTGGTTGGACTCGATGATCTTAAGGGTCCTTTCCAACCATGAAGATTCTGTGATTCTGTGATTCTGTGAATAGAGCAGAGGGAGGAAGAATAGCGAGGGCTTCATCCAATAATCAATCCATACCACAGAGTTTTTCTCATAAAACTGGTATTTACATTTCATTAGATAGCTTGCATTTGTACTTCAAAATAAATAAAAATATTTACTGCTAACAAATACAAAACCTTTACACAATCAAAGTTCCGTGTCCACTTTAGCTGTAGCAATTAATGTTTGAGAAAGTTCCATATTAGCCTTGTGATATGATGACATAAATATACAAGAAAAGCAAAGCTTGTATCAGAAGGAACATGATTTATTAGACCAGACTGTTTCTCCGGACAAAACAGACAAGCTTTTTGGAAGTTTTCATTCACACAGGTTATTATTATCATCCTTAATGTTTCCCGTATAAGCAAAAGGCACTTTGTATATGATCCTGAAAAATATAGCTTTGAAAACTATGCACTCTTCAAAAGAGAATAGTTCTATAAACCTGTAATTTGTTATAGTGAATAGTACATAATACATAGTACAGAGAATTTTGGTGATAAATAAGCAATTGCTAACATAATTTGTGTTATAATCCACTTACAGAAAGCTATATTCTATTTTTGGAGAGTGGAAAGTGTCTGAAAACTGCTATGAAAACTTTATTTCCATGTAACATAATCTGCCACTAATTATAAATGCATCCTAATCCAAGAAATACCAAAAGTGTTCCTTTCTGTTTCAACAAATTCTAGTGGGATTTTTCAATCAATTGTTGCAGTCCCAGAAAAGATTGTGATTTTTTTTCAGAGTGCTGTTAGTAGAAACGATTAAGCTGCCTATAATTAGACCTCATAGATCTTTTTGTAGCTCTCCGAACATACAATTTCCATTGATTTGAATGAGAGTCCAGCTCAATGAACATCTTCAAGATTGCTTGCCTAAACTCAAATATTTCCTTAAATTTTGTAGTCTTTTTACATTAATAGGTGTTTTTCCAAATCCTATCATTTGTACCTTTTAGCATATGCATAAGAACAAAGAGAAGGAAAAAAAACGACATGAAAAAATAGCAAAACAATCAGAGTAAAAAGATAGTAAATCACTGAAAGTCAGATTCGTCATGTAGTCACCCTCTCTGAGTAATGAGACTTCTATATTGAGGCAAGGCCTCCCTTCACTGTTTCATCACTGAGAATAACAGAAGCCTTGAAAATCAGTTTAGCTTAGATATCCGTTAGTTGGCTAAAACTGGGGGAGATTAATCTCACCCTAGCCTTTCTGTGCCTCACTTCGCTGTCTAGGATAGCAGAAAATGTAGTTTTCTACTGCCACAATATTCATACAGATGAGAAGTGGACAGGTCTCAGCTGCGCATGGCACACTGCACTTCTGGAAATAAAGAGGTGCTTCAGTACGCGGCAGGGGGCTATGGTTTCTCACTCTGCTCCCTCGAGACAGTAATCTGTTCCTGCTGGAATTCTCCATCTTTTCTTACTTCCCTGAGCTTCCACTTACAGAGCGTGAAATGGCCCTGCACAGGGAAAAAAGACACAGATTCCCCTTCCTTATTTTTCTTTCTACAAACATTTCTGATCACAAAACTCAGCTCTTGCAGATTCTGGCGCGTAATCTGCAGCCTTATTCATATTAAGAAATATTCTGGTTTAGAAACTGTCTACAGGATTTTTTTCCCCTTTTGTCTCTCTGATTTTGTGGGTTTTTTTCCTGCTTTTGGTATTTGGAAACACGGTATAACAATCATAGAAATACTGGTGTACCCATCTTGGGATGTAATTTTCAATGTTTGGGCCTCCTGCAGCAAGTCTGTGTGCAGCCTGCGGGAATGCTACTGGTCACCAGTGCCTTATGCTCTTCTAGGTGGATGCAGACACTGCACATGGGGGTCCATTTGGGAGGGGAGCAGATGTTATTGAGAGGAGGAAGCTCCAGGTGGAACCACGTAGGATGCATTTTGTAGAGCTACACCATGACTGTGTTGTCAGTTTTGACTACTGCAGCTGTCAAGAAAGTAAAAGCTTGATAATGAAAGGAGCTGGTTCTTGTTTCTGAGCAATCCATTCTTTTAAACACTTGGCGTATTCATTAATTCAGAACCTTTAACAATTGCAAATGTTTCTTGCACGTTATTGTTCTTTTAATATTTTTTCTTGACTCAAAGGCAGTTTAATGTTGTGCAAGGCATTTACGTATTGCCAGGTATCAAACAGTTAACTGTGAAACAAAAATCATTTCTGTTTAATACAGACAGCTTTTACTTTTTCCTCAGCGAGTAACATAGATTATTATTACAACTGAAACCAACATGGGAATGACAAGGCACCAGGTACCTTCATTGCTAGTCTTTTGTGGAGGAGATTGGATTCATACCAAGCAGAACAGAGAATGTAACCTTCTTTTTGAAGTTCAATCCATCCATTCACATAGTCAAACCAACCACGTGATAAAAAACAATTATCTTCACTAATGATTTATCTCAGAATAAAACAGACCGATTCTCACAGTAATCAGGGTTGTCTTCAGTATAGACAAAATAAAGACTTGCACGAGTGAGAACAACTGAGTATGATTAATAAAATGTGTGGATTTATCTTTTTCTGTAGAGAATGTAGAGTTTTATCTATCGTCTATTTCTCACAGGTAAAATTAACTTCCCTATGAGAAAGCGTGCTAGTAAAAATAAAATTGTTTTAAGCCATTTTCTTATGTGGACATGTGACTGAATTACAAAAATACATGGCTGAACGTCATGTAGCTAGAACTTCAAAACCCTGAAAGAGGCATACTTACCTAACGGGGGCCCAAGCCCCACTAGGTTTTTAATTAAAAGAGACAAAAGATTTCATCAGCAGCTCAAATATGTGAGAAACAATGAGCTAAATGTCAAGTCATCCCTCCAAGATTATTTTATTTTTGGCTTGAAATGGTTTGTGCAGAGCTGGTTTTCCTCAAAAGATCCGTAAGCCCAACTGGACACAGCTCGGAGTAACCTGCTGCAGGTGGCTGTGGTTGGTGCAGGGGTGGGGTGGGTGGGTAGACTGGGTTGTCTCCATGGGTCCCTTCCACCTCAGCCATACCTTAAAAGGTATTCTTCAAAATCCATAAAAATCCAGATTACTGTGCTCAGAATTAACTGGCTAATTTTACATAAACTAACAAAAGCAAACATTGCCTATGTGGCAGACTCCACTGTGACTGCTCGCTGGCTGACAGTCTTGGCAGAAGAGTAATGCCTGAGATGTCTCACCGTAAGGAATAATCCAGCAAAGGTACATTGGCACATGTCCAAAGTGAGCTAACAAAAATATCTGGACAATTACAGCAAGACTTTCTTATTTTTCTAATAGTATTAACAGGGAAATACTTACCTGTAACTAGAAGGACATAATCACTGACATCCATATATTCTCTCTACTATCACCAGTTATGAAACTTGAGCAAGAAGTGTCCAAGATATTTGTATAATTGAAGCGTCAACCTACCAGCATCCTAAGACTTTGAAACAGTTTTAAACAGTTAACTAGTCAATCTTGTATCAGTATTTCCCAGCACTCATCATCTGCCTTTTTTTCCTTCTGATTTAACTTGTAAATTTATTGTATCAAAGATAATATTTCTGGGTTTTTTTTTGTTTTTTACAGTGTCTGGATAGCAAAAATGAAGAATTCTGGCTCTTAAAATGCAATGATAATGATAAACACAACTAGAGTCATCTCAAATCAGAAAAAAAAATATTCTGTATAGTTTTCTAGTAAGCAATTAGAAAGCAAATCAATACCCAGACATGGTCCCATAACCATTTGCTTCTTTAAAAGCATTAATATATACGTTCTGAATAGCATATTGACAGGTACCTGGATCAATGTATTGGATTTGCACAGCCATAAAGTCTTATGTAGACAACATGCATTGTCTTACTCACATCCAAACT
Source organism: Larus michahellis (assembly GCF_964199755.1). Classification (NCBI taxonomy): domain Eukaryota; kingdom Metazoa; phylum Chordata; class Aves; order Charadriiformes; family Laridae; genus Larus; species Larus michahellis. Next base: position 62,530,885 of record NC_133898.1, read on the forward strand.
TCAAAGAAGAAAAGTGAATGGATTAATATTTCTCCTTTCCTGCTCTGACATACAAATTAACTAAGATCAAACTACCTTTAAATTTTAGAAAGGAGCAAACTGCACAGTTTTTTATAAAGATAGACCAGTTTGGATTAATCTATTGTTATTAGAGCTATATCTTAGTGAGAAGATGATGTCCTTCACTCTGGTCGGCAAAATTAAAAAAAAAAAAAATTAAAGTTAATATGTATAGTCTTTTTTTTCCCAACAAAACTTGACTCAGCTCCATTGCTTTGCTACTTAATCCATTATCAATTCTGACATCGTTCTGTTTGCCTTAAGCAACAAGCTGGGAACCCTCTGAATACACCTGTGAACACCATTTTATTTTGTGAACAGCATGCTATATTTCAACTGCCTTGTTTGTCGTAGTTTTCACTATAATCTTTTTCTTCTTTTTTTTTTTTTTTAAATTAGAACAGCTTTCTTATTTTGTGTCTGGTATCCACAAATGAACATCTTTTTAAAGCATTTAATTTCTAATTTACTTATCCCCAATGAAATAAAAAAAAAAAACTGTAATTGTCAGTGAAGGTTGGTATTACCTTGTGTAAGGCCATGGCTGGGAAAAATGTTAACTGGCTGAAAAAAAAAAAAAAAGCTATATCCCTGTCTCTGAAAGGAAGCTTTTCTGTTGCTGCGTGCCAGTAGAACAGGCCTAGAAGATGGAAACGGCTTTGCAGACTTTAACTCTTGACCAACCCCAGGATTTACAGTAACAGTGATGTAAAACAGCAGAAATCACATGCTGAATTTCTGATGCTAGTTTGCTAGTTTGTTTGTTTCTTTCTCAGAGGTTTTTAACTCTGTGGTTTTAAAAAAACATGTCTGCACTTTAGAAATCCCCCTGTGAAGCCTGCTTGCTTCAGTTGCTAAGGGGGTTAGGTGCACATTGTGAGCCTTGAGCCAGGGATCCTTCACCACCTTGGGGAAACCAGGGCCCCAGCTGGCCAAGACTTTAGGTAGTCTAACTCCTCGAGAGATAGAAATTGCCTTTCATAGTGTGTGCAGTTACATACAGCAGAGAACACACAGAATAATGTCAGTGCTAGGTGTAGTCCAAGAATTCCCATGTGAGTGATATGCATTTTGACCTCTTAGTAGGATACACCTTCTTTACAGCATGAAAGGTATTCAGGCTCTGCTCTCACTTTACATGTCCAATATGGCTGCATTAGTTCTGCCTTAAATCCTCTCCCCCTGATGTAGGTGATAACACAGTGTGCACAGCAGAAGAAATTCAAGACTAGAAAAATCAAGCAATATAAGCATGATCAGAGGATGAGAACAGAGCCAGAAAGAGAAGCAAGGAAAAAAATATACTGTTATTCTGTCCTAACCATTAGAACTATCTCTGTCTTCTTATTGTGAATTAGTGTAACTGAAGTGTACTATTAGACGGAGTTAGACTGAAGTGGTGTGATTTTAGCATAATACAGACAGTCTTGTTGACTATTTAAATTATTTTTAACAATGAAAATGTAATAAAACCTTAGGTCTTCATCTATTTTCTGTGTTGAAGACCAGCACAAATTATATGCCTCAGACTGGATTACAATAATTTAAACAGAATGACATGAGTTGTACTAACTGTCAAAGGTCTGTAGATGATACCTTTAATAACAGTGTTCAGTGAGCACAGCAAGAGTAGAAAGTGGCTTTAATTCAGTACATTAAATAATTGACTAAGTAAGTCACTCATTTGGTGCAGGGTATTTTGGCATTTGAAATTCCCAGGAAAGGTAAACACATTCATAACTAAGAGCAAGCTATATAGAGTAACAATTTTAAAAGAAAAAATAAGAAATAATAAAAGTAGCACTGCTCCTTCTCGCCTGACAGTTTTGAGTTATCAAAATTAATTACATAATTATGATTCCCTTCATTAAACATAAAGTTGACAAGGAAATCAGAGCAATGGACATTGAACAGCACTGAATTCAGTTTCAAATTAAATTTGCCCCAAAACTAAAGTTTGAAATCCACAGCTGGATAATGGTTCTTATGAAGAACCATACTCTACTCCTCTCTCATGAGGCCCCATCTAGAATATTGCATCCAGCTCTGGAGCCCCCAACGTAAGGACACGGACCTGTCAGAGCAAGTCCAGAGGAGGGCGACGAAGATGATCAAAGGGCTGGAGCACCTCTCCTATGAAGACAGGACGAAAGAGTCGGGGCTGTTCAGCCTGGAGAAGAGAAGGCTCCAGGGAGACCTTATAGCAGCCTTCCAGTACCTAAAGGGGGCCTACAAGAAAGACAAGGAGCGATTCTTTATCAGGGAGTGTAATGATAGGACAAAGTGCAACAGTTTTAAAGTAGAAGAGGGTAGATTTACATTGGATATTAGGAAGAAATTCTTTACTGTGAGGGTGGTGAGACACTGGAACAGGTGGCCCAGAGAAGTTGTGGATGCCCCGTCCCTGGAGGTGTTCAAGGCCAGGCCGGATGGGGCTTTGAGCAGCCTGGTCTAGTGGGAGGTGTCCCTGCCCATGGCAGGGGGCTTGGAACTAGATGATCTTCAAGGTCCCTTCCAACTCTAACCATTCTATGATTCTGTGATTCTATGGTTTCACTGTTGTCCTTTTTTCTTTTCAAAAGATTTGGTGAATGTTTCCTACTCCTATCCATGTGAGAAAAATGGCAGTAGAAAATTATATATCCTTTTACCTTTTTCTTTTTAGGACTACTTAATATCCACATTTCAATACTTTAAAATAACACGTGTAACGTAGAGTTCACTGCTTTTCTTTTACATGATTAATGAATGCATATGTCAAAAGAGTCATATATTCTTTCCCTATAATGTTCACTTCTGGTGTGCTGGAGGTGTATGTAATTTAACACAAAAACATGTACAGGACTTTGGAAAAGTCCCCGGTTCTGGTCACAGTTACTCAGAATGATTCATAAGATACGGTTGTTCACAACTTTGACTACTTTCTATTCTAATATTTCACTCTTAGGAATAATAAATCAAGTGGTAAAAGGCAATCTGATGACATGCTGGTGCTAAATTGCGTTTCACTGTGTAAGTATATTTTTAGTCAATACTCTGCAGGAGGAACTTGACTGATATTTCTATAGATCTGGTGGACTAGCAACTATATCTTTCTTGTTTACAAAGCTCAATGAAATGTCAGGCATTATGTTTGATTCTCCACAGTCTTGTACATTTTTTTGTTTTCTGCATTATTCTTATTCAGTAGCATTTTTCATGGAGTTTAAATAGGTACAAGTAATCCCACAAGGCTGTTGGAAATCAGGGTCTTTTTATGTACAGAGTGCTGAAAAGCTGTTTGTGAGGGATCTCTGCAGTTCTCTCAAAATCAATTCATCTTTCAAATTTCAGAGGAATGACAGTATACATTGTCAAGTTGAGAAAATTGTCAGTAAGCATGGAAATATAGCCAGGAAAATTCTCATAATGGAACAATGCACATGCAGAAATATGCATTTTAAGAAACAAAAAAGTTAAAAATAACAAAATGGAATAAAAGTAGCCTTGAGTACGTCTATTATACATTCCTTTCTAAGTATGCTACTCACACCTTAAGAAAGTTATTTCACTTTTCTTTTCTGGTCAGTGTTAGTTTAAGTCACTGTTGTTTGCCTCTACAGGATATTACCAGGAGCAGTCAGAATTGTTAGTCCTAGCAGCAGTCCTGATGCTTGATAAGCATCCTGAGGAGATGGCATACAGTGCCAAATCTTCTGCATTCAGTCCCTGTGATGTAGGCATAATTACACTAATTTTAAGACTAGAGGCACCTTAAGCATCATGTTAATGTTGCTAATGTTTCAATTTCTTTCTTCTTAAGTATTGTAGCTCCTGTGACTTACAAGTTGTAGTCATATGTTTCAGATACCATGTTTCAGTTTTCATTCCTGAGTCTACCAGAAAAGTCTTTAACCTTTAGGTTATTTTTTTCTTGGTTCTGTGTTTGAATGTCATGGTTATTAAACTTAAATATCCATTAAACACACATCTGGCCTTATAAAGTAACTAATATGGTCATATCCCCTGTATAAAATTAGATTAATTATAGATTGTGTTCAGTCCCTTTCTCCTTTTATTCTACATCCTACTCCATTACTTTTCCTCTGCAGCTTGTTCCAGAGAGTTTGAAAGTATTCTTCATATTCAGAAGGTACTCAAGATAAGCCTTCTGAGTTGCAACACAAACTATTTGCTACCTTGTCTCCTTCCTCCGTTTAAAAACGTCAAAGATTAAGCACTGCGGAGTGTTGAAGGATGTCCCACTGTGACATTCACAACAAAAGAAGAACCCTTAGAATTCAATAAATAAAAGACATTTTACATTTATGTCAGTGAAGACGTGATCGTTGTTGGTTATAGAAGTAGGCAAGGGTGGTAGAGTTTTACCAAGCCAAACTCAGTGGGTGTATGGATAACTGTGCGTATACAAGTCTCTAAGTACTGTATGATTCAGTCTGTTGTTCTTGTTGCCTACTTCATCTCACTCGTTTTTTTTTCTCCCCAAATGCTTAAGTGTTCCTGTTGAAAGAGGCTTCTTTCACCTTAGTGCTCCATCCTGTTTTCAGGCAGGAGCACAAAAGCATTGACTGCTAAATTGCCTGCAGCCTTCCCTGTTAGAGCAGACTTGAAGAGCTTCCTTAAGCCACAGCGTCTCCTTTCTTAACACCACCACTCAATCTGTATGAGTGCTTGGGGCACTTGAGCCATGTGTCACACTCCTGGCAACTCACACTCTGCTGTTAGTGTCTCTCTAGAGAGGACGTTACTGATCAGCTGGTCCTGTTGCTCCCACAGCTCCCACATTTGGTGTGGGGATTTCTCTCACCTAATTTTACCTTTCTGAAAGTTTCTTCCCTCCAAAACACAGGATCCTCCTTAGCAAGTTTTTTAAAACCTCTTTTTTTTTTCCTCTCAATGATTTTTTTTTCAAAGTTATTAAAAATAATTTCTGTAAAACATGTCATCACATGTAACCCAGTCCCTTAGTTGAAATTCACATGACTACTCTGGAACTGTTTCCAGAGCTGTCTGAACATCTTATGTATTTCAGCTGTGTTTTAAGGTTTCAATATCTGAGCTACGCTGAGGAAAATATATCCAGTTTAAAATTTTGTAGTTTCAGTGCGCCCAAGACCTGCAAAATTTTTCTTTCTACCTATGCTTTCTCTATCTTTTCTTTCCTTTGGTCCTTTTCTGACTTTTCAGTTCACTCCTTTTCCCCTTTTAAGTCCTCTCCCATTTTCTGCTTCACATCCTTTTTAAGGTTAAATTCTACCATAGGAAGAGTCTTTCCCATTCTCTGCACCACAATGTGCAAAGTCTGATCCTTTTTTATTGTTTGGTTGGAAACCTAGCCTAAATACAAGAAAAAAGGTTGTACTTCTTTCAAGCATTAGAGAATCATTAACCCGAAACAAATGAATAAGCAAAAGAAAGAAGTGAGACCATTTAAAAATAGTGTTAATATTTGTTTCACTGAATAATGGATACACTGACCTTTAAAGAGTTGTTTTTAGACAGTTCTGTCAGCATTTCATCTTGTTTTCTCCTTATACCTACAAAATTCCTCTTCTTTAAAATGCAGTGTACACTTGTGCTCTGCCACAGTTGCAGCACAATTTCCGACTCTTAACTTTTTGTTGAAAGACCCTTTCATTTTTTCTAAAAGTTCCTTTTTAATGAAAATACTTTTATGGTCATGAAATGTCAGAGCAGATTCAGAAAAGAGGAAAAGGAAAAAGAAAAATTAATATAAAATGCATACACATATGCTCAGAAGTCATGTTGAGATTCTGTCCTCTATACTGAATTCTTTATTATAGGCTTTCTCTATTTTTTCTTTTTCTTTCTCTTTCTCTTTTTACTTATTCAGAAATCCAGAGTCACGAAGAAGTGTTATTTAGCTTTCACTGTGGGTAGCTGACTTGAGAAGTGAGGTATGTTGGCCTTTTCTTTTGTTGTGTGCTCTCACCTAGCTGAATATTCATTGGAAGTAGGTGCTTGTTTTGTGATAATCATATGAGATGTAACTGCAGGATGGCCCAGAGACCTCTTTGAAGACTTCTATCAGAAGGGGATTTCATCTGTGCTTCAGACATACCTTGAACAAAACATTTTTGAAAATGTCATATTTTTCTAGTCTTGCTGAAGTAAGAGACAGATGGGAACAACATATCATCTAGTCTGACCACTTACATATCACAGGTCAATAAGGTTCACACAAATACTTAATAATACTTGCAGATTTATTTAAGCCAGATGTTTCAGTTCTCAAATTGCTGAAGGTAGAGGTAAAGACACACCACAGCACAATCAGTGCCTTAGGGTTCTTCATGGTTGGAAAACTTATGGTGAGATGATCCCAGCAGGCAAATCATATCAGACACAGCAATTCTTCTCCCTTCTCTGTTTCCTCATACAAGCCTGGGAGAAAAGTCTCTTATTTAAATAGAGGTGCAAAGCCAGCACCCGGTGTTAGCCTAGGTAAGTGAGCTATGTGCTGCAGAGATCTTCTGTGTTGCAAAGTTGACCAACACTACTCACTATCCACCTTGATTTTATATATATTTTTATGTCTGGGGGTGTGTGTGTAAAGAAACAGCAATTCCTTATTTGATTTCTGTCCGCCACTTTGTCAGGTCAATTTAAAAAGACTGACTGAACTAGAAGCACCCAGACTGGAGATTGCTCTGGAGGCTAATCAGGAGGGGAAATGTAGAGTTGAGATCCACCACCTCCAGTGGGGTGGCCAAGGCTAAGAGGATCTGCAGAGACTTAAGAACTTCCGGAGAGATTAAGCCTACGTGATACCGTTCTCTGGCACTGCATTCAGCTGGCATGGAGCAGCTCCTGTCTGCCTTATCAGACTCTCTGACCCTCTGAAAGAGGGTGTCTGAGTCCAGTGAACCTTTTGGGAATGGTCTTCAGCTGTTCTGGCTCTGGAGCCACACCTGGGTTAGTCAGGGACAGCCTTTGTCGGCATGGAGCGCAATTGGTGACCGCTCCATCAGTTTGGCTGTGCAAAATGACTGACTCTCAGTGCCCAGTAGAGTTCCCTAGAGCTGTTTGATGAGTCAATGTAGGCTCAGTCTCAGGGACTGGAAAGGGTGATAGCGTGAAAGAAATTCTCTGGGTAGCAGTTTGCTGCCATGTGGACGATGCTGTGTAACTCCCCAGAAGCAAGGGCGTGCACTGTGGGCTGGGAGAGACATGCATAAATTTTAATAACTTTATTTTTAATTTCCATTTTACCTTCCTTATTTTGAGTTTTTGCTACTTGAGAATTGTTCTGTTCTTCATGTAATAAAATTTGGCTTTTTATAGTTACAGGCCTTTAGACTTTCTTTAGAAACCGCTATAGGAGGGGCAGATTCACATCAAAGCCCTGGCCAGCTAGTCCCAAAAATCTGTTACTTGAGAAGATATGGAGAAAAAGACATGAGAAGTGCCGCAGACCACTTGCATACCGGAGAAAATGAGATTTTTTTCCTATTCCTGCCAGAACCCAGTTGAGTCCCAAAGGGTAAGATTTAAAAGTGTTTGTCTAACAACGTAACTTCCTATTCTTTTCCAAAAAGATACTGTCTTACTAGAAACAAAGGGCTGTAGGATGGTATTGAAGATTTTTTCACTGGTAGGAGTAACCTGGGATTTAACTTCAACAGCCTTTCTTTTTTGGAAACAAGTTAAGAGAATCTTGATCTTTAAGGTCTCTTCCAACCCAAACCATTCCATGATTCTATGACTTACTATCAAACAAAACAGTTTATGGCATTTAAAACAATCCCAATCCCATGTTCCATTCCTTGCACTAAAAGTGCAGCTTTACAAAGGGCCAAATTAACTCAATTTGCAGCATAGAACTTTGAAGCTTCTGGTTTTTTGACCAGTAATAGGCTATGTACTTAGTTTTTTGAGTCTTAAAGCCTAGCTGCAAAACAGCAAAGTCAATAGGACTCCTTTTCCTGACAGGACAGACTTTGATTAGACTATTTTACAATCAATTTGAAACTTTCAGGAAAATTAAGACTTAAAATGTCTTAAAACATTTTTTTCTTGTATTTCAGGTAATCATTTTGTTTTAATGTGAGTGGCTAGGGATGAGAAATATTTTCTTGAGACAGAACAAAATTTTAGACTACAGCTTAAAAGGTATGTCAAACTCAGAGATCTGATATTAAAAGTGTACCACATAATGTCATATCAGGTTCATATCTTTATTAAATAGATGATGGAGGCTGGTACATAGAGGTGTCTCAATAGTCCTTCTGATCTCAGAGCAAATGGTCAAATTCCAGTGACAAAGAACAAGAAGATCACATTACATTTTCTCTCTTCGGTTTTTAAGTACTAGAAAGGCAGTGCTTTCTGTAGTTTATGATAAATGCTGAGGTGGAAGCTTCTCTTAGCAGACTTTTGGTCTCATACCATTGCTGACAGGAGAGCTACTTCTCATCATAGAATCATAGAATCATAGAATCATAGGGTTGGAAGGGACCTCTGGAGATCATCTAGTCCAACCCCCCTGCCAGAGCAGGGTCACCTAGAGCAGGTTGCACAGGAACACGTCCAGGTGGGTTTTGAATGTCTCCAGAGTTGGAGACTCCACCACCTCTCTGGGCAGCCTGTTCCAGTGCTCTGCCTCCCTCAGGGTAAAGAAGTTCCTCCTCATGTTTAGGTGGAACTTCCTATGTTCAAATTTGTGCCCATTGCCTCTTGTCCTGTCCCCGGGCACCACTGAAAAGAGCCTGGCCCCATCCTCCTGACACCCACCCTTTAAGTATTTATAAGTGTTGATAAGGTCACCCCTCAGCCGTCTTTTTTCCAGACTGAAGAGACCCAAATCCCTCAGCCTTTCTTCATAAGAGAGGTGTTCCAGTCCCCTAATCATCTTTGTAGCCCTCTGCTGCACCCTTTCCAGCAGTTCCCTGTCCCTCTTGAACCGGGGAGCCCAGAACTGGACACAGTACTCCAGGTGCGGCCTCACCAAGGCAGAGTAGAGGGGGAGGATGACCTCCCTTGACCTGCTGGCCACGCTCTTCTTGATGCACCCCAGGATGCCATTGGCCTTCTTGGCCACAAGGGCACATTGCTGACTCATGGTCATCCTGTTGTCCACCAGGACTCCCAGGTCTCTTTCCACAGAGCTGCTCTCCAGCAGGTCAGCACCCAACCTGTACTGGTGCATGGGGTTGTTCCTCCCCAGGTGCAGCACCCTACACTTGCCCTTGTTGAACTTCATAAGGTTTCTCTCTGCCCAGATCTCCAACCTGTCCAGGTCTCTCTGTATGGCGGCACAGCCTTCCGGTGTGTCAGCCACCCCACCCAGCTTGGTGTCATCAGCAAACTTGCTGAGGGTGCACTCTATCCCCTCATCCAGGTCATTGATGAATATATTGAACAGGACTGGACCCAGTACTGACCCCTGGGGAACACCACTCGTCACTGGTCTCCAACTAGACTCTGTGCCCCTAATCACAACCCTCTGAGCTCTGTCTTTCAACCAGTTTTCTATCCACCCCACTGTCCATTCATCTAACCCACACTTCCTAAGCTTCCCTATGAGGATGCTGTGGGAGACCGTGTCAAACGCCTTGCTTAAGTCAAGGTAGACCACATCTACCGCCCTCCCCTCATCTATCCATCTAGTCATGCCATCGTAGAAGGCTATCAGATTAGTCAGACATGATTTCCCCTTGGTGAATCCATGCTGAGTACTTCTGATAGCTTTCCTTTCCTCCACGTGCCTTGAGATGACACCCAGAACGAGCTGTTCCATCATCTTTTCAGGGATGGAACATCATTCCCTCTTTCAGAACCGAACATCAGTATCTTTCCACAAAACAAATAATCATCTCACTTCTGGCCAACGTCATTCACTTTTCTGCCAGAAGCAAGCAGCATGTACTGTAACCTGGAGCTGTGCTGGTGCGTGTTAACAGTTCCGAGATTGCCTGTGGGGTCTGCTGTGCTGACCCTTCCTATGTCCTCAGTGTCCCAGGGCTCACTTGTCTCCGCCATCCTAGCTACTTGGCCCTATCTGCCATTGCAGAGATAACTTCAAGAGAAAAAAAAAATAAAAATTACTCAGGTTGTTCTCTGAAAGTCAACCCTTTTTTTAACAAGGTTCAAAAGAACTACAGCAACTGGGAAGCCTGGTAGTATGTCTCAGGAACTGCTGCAATTCAAAGATTTCTAGGTGATATCTGAGTGACACAGTGCAACCACATACCCCAGCAGACCAGAGACACCATTTTTTTTCTGCTCCCACCTCAACAAGCAAATTTTTAAACTCCACGGCTTCAGTCACTTATTTCTTCTGGCAGAAGCCAATGTGAAGATGGCACGTTCTTATGTGTAGGTGTACCTCTGCTTGGATATTTTTGTACTTTGGCAATATTAATCCTATAAGCTACATTTATCATTTATGTCAGTGTTACTCAGATAGCAGGAATGTGGTTTGTGCTCCTCCTCACCTCAACAAACTTTCATCCACCAGGGAACAGAGAACATGCTGGGAGACATTTCACATAATACCAGCATCTCAATGCCAATGAAGCAAAGAAAGAGAAATAAAGATGACTTTGAATTTGCTGCACGCCTGAAGGAGTAAGAAGAGAACAGCAACACCCAGTTGGACTGCTTTTGTTTGCAGGAACATATTTTAATTATGATTTACAGTTGCACAGGAATTCTGATCCATTGAACAAAGAGCAATTCATCAAGATTAAAAGTTTGTTCCCTGTATGAAATCAAAACAAGCCTTTGAAAAATCACTAAGCTAGAAATGGATTTTCAGACTCCTTAAAAAGGAACAGAAAGAATCAGGGAGTAATATAGAATGTTTCTTTGGGACTTATACTCTTAGATCATCTCTTGAGCTATGTTACTCTGAGCAATAAAGATTTAAAGCAGGTGGCAGCATGATCCTTTATTATTTCTTTATAATTCTTTATTGTTTATTAATATAAAAGTATTTTTTTCCTAATTCTATGCTAGCATCTTAAGATCTTATAGCCTTGTAAGTCTTCTTTCAGTCAGATTTTTATTTTCAAGGTTTAAAAACATTTTCAGGCTTGTTTCGCATATCAGTTACTACCAGAAATCCTTTAAGAACTGCTTATTATGTGATTTAGTTTTACGACTGTGGAGGACAAATAACTGTTCATTATTTTTCATTGTGATAGTGCAAAACGATTAGTAAATATTACTGCCAACCTCTCCAAGTGTCAGTGTGGGAACTATCCAGACGCAACTATGGTTAATAAAAGGCTTTCTGTTAACTTGAGCACGAAGTGGTTGGAGCCCTGACTGAGTAAATGAATTTGCCTGATTTCCTACTGAGATGGACTCCTCCTGCTCAGGGACCTGATGTGCTAGTGCAGCGCTAACCAGGTCTTCAATTGTGCTGCAGGTTTGGGAGAAAGGCTTCGTCATCAAGGCTCACCACTGCAGAATTTAGGCTCTCTCACTGATCATCTGCAAGTGATGGCATTGAAATAGAGCCTTGCATTTCTTTCTCCCTTCTGCATTAAAGCTGCACAAAGTCTGCTACTTGTTGTGTCTTGCAGAGCTATTGCAGTTCCCAAACAGCCATTTAATTTGTATGCAAACCCTCTTTTCTATGCAGTAGTTTCTGTAGCTAATTAAACCATGAAATAAATACCATAACAAATGCCAGCGACCAAAAAAGTTGCACACAAATAAAAATCTCACTCTGCTCAGAACATAATTTCTATGAAGTGTACTGTATCTCAGCCCTGTGCAAACATGCAGTCCTGTAATATGATATTGCCATTGCTAGTAATGGGCCACAAGCTTTGTAATGAATTTGCAAATCTCAGGACTGAGGCTTGACAGGCATATTCAATCCAAACTTTTCTTGACCTGTTGCAGCTTTGTCTTACTTGTTTTAGCTGTAACAATAATTTCTGTAACTGACCTGATATTTATTTATTTTATTTTTATCATCTTTGTATGGCAGAAACATAGGTTTACATAGGTAGCAGCAACTACAATTTTTCTACTTAGAATGAGATATTTATAACTCTGATGTAATGGTGTAGTGTAGAGAAATACAGGCCTGGTTGTTAAGTAATGAAGCCACAGGATGTGGCACAGAGGAGGGCAGTCGTGGGCTGATAAAAGATGGAGCACCCACTTGGTACTGGTAATCCCATGGCTATAAACAGCTCACCCATAGTCAGTTAAAAAAACTGCAAAACTGGTTTTAAATATCACAAAGAGAACAAAGAAATAGCATCTAGCATACATAAAAGGCATCATATATAGACAATTCAGGCATAATGTAGAGCTGTAGATCAAAGAAGAAAGAAAAAAGGCTTAAAAGTATGATAGCAAACACATGGAAATTACTTCAAGAGTATCCTAGAAGGAGAAAAAGAAACTATCAAAATGAACACATTCCTCACAGAAAAGGACTCTGTGTGCTGGCAACTTGCCGTGACACCTCACCACTGTCAGCAGACTGAAACCACAAATGTTAGGACCCAGACAAGCAGGGGAAGGGGGATCAAAAACACGGGGCAAAGCAGTGGAAGCTAAGAAGTGTGTGTATAAAAATTCTAACTGTATTATCATTCTTTCTTTTTCTGTAACGTTCAGATCTGGACTAATAATGACTAGATTCTGAAGATTTCCACTATACTAACAGTAAATTCTTGGGTTTATGTATATATAATGTGTATTTCTGCTTTGCCCGTAAACAAGATTTTGCCTGTAATACATGCTCACATCCATAACAAATGACAGTGATTTTAGTGGGGTTCAGGACTTCACACGGTAGACTAATTTTATCCTACCTCAGCCTCCGATTCCTGTGAAGTTATGCAGCAATGCACTTCAGCCCAAAATTTCTCTCAATGTTGTCTAAAACCCAGAAGACTTTTTCTCCTGTGACATCACTTCTGTACCAACTTTTAGCTCCCTTGGGAACTGGTGGCATCCACCTGCTAGCACGGTACACCTCGAAGTACGTGTGCAGTACATTGGGCTCAAGCCTTGACCCTTCATTCAGCAGAAGTCCTGGGTACTTCTATAGTAGTATAGAAGAAGAATAGAAAATCGCGGCTGTTACTCTGTATATATATAAATCTGAATCTCTGTCAGTATTAGGCATGAACAGTGATTTTCATAAGATATTAGGAACTGCTTCTCAGAAATTAGTTTTTCTATGTGATAAGTATCAGTTTGTACTTCTGTAATTTATTTCATTTCTACTTTACTAGTTTGCATAATATAATTTATTTCCTGTCTATGTTGTTAAGGATTCAGGATGTGGCTAATTTAACATCACTGTTAACCTTATCTATTTTTTTTTTGAGAAGATGGTAAAAGTCTAATCTTTGAGCTACATTTCAAATCTGATTGTTTATAAAGCATCTGCTTTATTAAAATTGGAGGCTCAGAGAATGACAGCACAAAAACTAATATTTCTTTCCTTCCCTTATTTCCCCAGTGGAAGGAATATGTTTTTCCACTTCAATTAGTTTTCGATCTCCCTCCTGCAATATGATCAAAATGTTTCATGCTGGCCAAATCATTAGTGACAACTGAATGATACATGAAGAGTTCTATCTAAAATATGATTTAACAAACTGGTTGAGTCCTAAACACAGACCAGACTGATTTTCAATGGACTAGTTCAAGTTCAGTCCCAATATTATGGGAAAACTAATTCCACTATTTTTTGAACTACTGTTGACAGGATATTTTAAAGTCTATTTTTTTCTGGCTTCTTAACACCTTCCCTAACTGACTTGCTCCATTGCCTATTATCATAATTGTTCTAACAAGCAGTAAGTTCCCATTCTCATCAAGCAACCCTGAGCAGTTTCCTAGTTAGTGAGCCCAAAACTCTGAGTCACGCTGTAAGATATATTTTTATTGTATTTTCTTTACAAACTCTCTGGGTAACTCGCCTGGTGGTTTCTGCAAGAACTCGTCCAGAGTACATGACACTGAAGAGAAGTCTGTGCTAAGATAAGGACAGTGCCAGGCAAAGAATGGAGTTATAACCTGAAATAATTTCCTAAGTGTTAACTTACGGGCTAATTGACGAAGAGTGAGCTTTTCATTTCTAGTTCTGAGCCTTTTTAGCTAGCAAAAATCTAAAAGCCTCAATCAACTTATATCTTCCATATTAAAATCTTTTAAAGCACAAGTGCTTCTTACCTTGCTTGTGTTACAGCAATTTCACGAGTTTTATGAACGAATGTTAGTGGGTGGACTTTTTCTGTGTTGTAATTTCCTTTTCCATGGTGGTATGAAGTATTTGCAGTAAAGATAAGAAAGCTTTTCTGAAGCTCTCTGTTTTGCAATGGGAAATACTATTTCACACCCTGTTCTTGCTGACAGTAATCAGAGAATCATAGAATCATAGAATTGCCTAGGTTGGAAGGGACCTCTCAAATCATCTAGTCCAACCACAAACCTAACACTGACAAAAACCATCACTAAACTATATCTCTAAGCACTATGTCTACCCATCTTTTAAATACCTCCAGGGATGGTGCCTCAACCACTTCCCTGGGCAGCCTGTTCCAATGCTTAATAACCATTTCAGTGTAAAAATTTTCCCTAATATCCAGTTTAAACCTCCCCTGGCACAACTTGAGGCTGTTTCCTCTTGTCCTGTTGCCTGTTACTTGGGAGAAGAGACCAACCCCCACCTCTCTACACCCTCCTTTCAGGTAGTTGTAGAGAGTGATAAGGTCTCCCCTCAGTCTCCTTTTCTCCAGGTTGAACAATCCCAGCTCCCTCAGCCGCTCCTCATAAGACTTATTCTCCAGACCTCTCACCAGCAGGTGTATCAGTCTGTGGTATATCCTTTCACACCTAATACCCTGAGCCCTAACTAGAGTTAATTTTACAGACCAGCAAAGCAATAGCAAGCTACTATACTATAAATTTAAGCCATGATTTGAATTTTACGCTGCCTTCGATGGCAGTATACAGAAGTAGAAAAGCCACTGCCCCAAACATTAAGTCAGTTATAGACTGTATCCTGCTCTTGGCAACACCAAAGTGGATGCCTGTAGAAAGTATAAGGCTGAAGACCACTGTGGAGCAGCACTTTCTGCTATGGAAGCTGTATCCAGATGACTACATTGAAGTATAGACAGATTAGACCTATGCTCCATGAAATGGCCTCAATTTTCTTTGGATCTTTTTATACATTGGTCTAACAAAACATCCAAAAACAAAAAAAAATTGTCAAGAGCTATGTAGGCTATATGTAACAGCATTTCCTGCCCTTCCCTGTAAACCTGCTGTGGTACCTGTCACCTCTTGTATTTTGAGAAACAGTTCAGAAGTATTCCCATTACCTCCTCAGTGTCATCTCTTGCTTTAAAGACTCACGTAATTTCCAGCTTGAGTTGTGGGGTCTTTTACCAGGTTGAAGAGTTCTTAATAAAAACAGTCTCCTTAGAAGTTTAGAAGTCATTTTCTTGCTGTCCTTCTGCATGGCTTTCCTACTTTGCCGTAGCCTCGTTCAGGTAGAGAATATGAAGAATATTCAGTTGAACCAGAGACACTTACACTGGCAAAATGAGTTTGTTCTCTAGTCCCTTTCTAATCATTCATATTACTCTATTTGCTGGGGATTTTTAGCATTAATTGAGGGGTCTCTTGACATTCTCACAGAACTATTTGCCCTGACCAGACAGGGCAGTTATTTTAGTGTCATTAGCTAGGACTGCTTTTCCCCACTTACAGGATTTCCTAATGGACTGCACAAATTTTTTCTCATTTTATTTTCTGCTCACTCAGCATGGTCTTCACCCCTTCAAAGACATATTTCGTTGCAATATTTTTAAATAATAACAGTAAATTTTTCCCTCTCACTATCTACATCCTTATAGATCAGTTATGTATGCATTGAAAAGCATACATCTCTCTGAAATTCTTCTAGCAGCTTCTCTTTGTTGATAAACTTGACCTTTTGCTCTTCCTTTCCCATCCTTTCATGAATTATGAATCTACAAAAATGATGATCCCTTTCTCCAATAACATCTTGATTTGTTCAATGATCTCTGATGAGGAAAGCTGCCAAAAACATATTTAGAACTCTAAATACTATTTATCTGCTGAAAAATCTTTATCTACAAGAAAGGTGACGGTTACTGTCATATGCTGTTTTCCTTCACTGGGCAAAGGCTCCCCTTGGCTACATCAATACTGTCAATAGTCTTAGTTTGATAATTACTCATCTAGCATTCAGCTAGGAATTACTTCAGGAAAGGCTTTCAGCCTGTATTTTAAAGCAGATAAAATGCAAAAATCGCAGTGAGTCCTTGTACAGTGACAGCTTTTGAATTAAGAGAAGTGATACGTGTAATGAAGATCGGAGTTACTCTATATTCACGAGGCAGATCATTTATACATCCAGAGTGAATCCAACGTGATCATGAAATTCAGTTTTAATAGTTCTTATAGATATGGTGATATTTCCAAGAGTTCAGTAAAGACCTGAGCCTCTAGTTTACTGTATATGAATGGGAAAGGGGAGGGTTTTTTCAGTTGTGTTTGTTATTGTAAGTGACACAGTTGTATGATCCAGACATTTTTCCATCTCTTTTATTCTTGAGTAATCATGAAATATGAAAAATGAACTTACCATGGTAAAACTAGGTTCCTCTTCAATACAAAATTTCTGCCCATTTTATTCTTTATTA
Source organism: Larus michahellis (assembly GCF_964199755.1). Lineage (NCBI taxonomy): Eukaryota > Metazoa > Chordata > Aves > Charadriiformes > Laridae > Larus > Larus michahellis. Next base: position 62,547,624 of record NC_133898.1, read on the forward strand.
TGCACTGTAAATGGCAGCAGCACTTGCTGCATGGAAATCTAATTATTTTTGCACAGAGCACTTTATTTAGCCCAATATGTCATAGACATGAGAGTAATTCAAGGACACAGTGAATTAGAAAAAAAAAATAATTGACTGGGATAAAAGCAGCCAGAGCAAGCATTTTAATTCAGTGGAGGCCAGTTGAAATGGTAGGACATGGATTATACTAACAGTATTATTTTTCTTCTCTTGGTCCAGTGCTGGTAAAGGCCAGGAGCTTAGAATTTTTAGAAGTGCGGTACTGTGGATATCTATGCCAGAGAGTGAACCTGCTCATGCAGCTAATTGCTGGAAGTCATTTCCTTGTGAAATACAGGAAAGAGGAATCTTCAGATCAGAGAGGGAGATTCAGGCTTGGGATATAATATAGATACAAATGGAGGATTAGAGACAGGGGAAGATAATCTGGAAGTAAACTGCAGTGTACACCAGTAAGCTTTTAGCATAGTTCGTTTAGCTGCATACAATATAGTTGGAAATTAAGAGAACATTTCCAAGTCCCATTCTGCAATTTATTTGCTTGTACTCCATTTTCTGAAAAGCTGTGGTATGCAATTATTATTCTTAGAAGTGTGGTATGGTGCATGATTTTTTACTGGCCTTGCATCAGAGGAAAATATATGGGCAGATTTTAAAAGTGTCTGTCTGTGTGCGTGCAGAGATATAGAGAAACACACACACAGCCATGGTACGTACCATGGCTGATTTTTTTTTTTGTTTGCCCAACTGGAAACTGAAGGCCTTCCTCTTTTAACCCTTCTCAATTGATTTATTTTGGGATTTCCTCTGATGAACAGGATCCTGTAAGGACAGGATCAAACACAGTACGGTGGATCAAAGACTGCGCTGGTGAATATTCGACTTTCTTCAAGATAAATAAGAGCTGATTTCTAAACCATGTATCCTTCTAGACACTTAAGTGAGGCTTTATCTAAAGGCAAAACTGCCTTTTTTTCTCTTCTGCTGCCTCTTACACTGACAGTAAACAAGAAAGGATCTAACATGATATTAAACCATTTTGGAAACCTTTTGAGAAATATGTTTCAGTAAGATCTCTTACCCTATTCGACTGGAGCTTCAGATGAAACGATAAATAGGCAGAGCTTCCACACCCAACTACCAAAGACATTAGAGAGAAACCGGTTTTATTTTCTCCCTGGGATTAGGTGAACAAATCATTATGAGTTAAATAGATTTCTTGGGAAAGGAAGAGTTTCTTCAGCTCCACAGAACTGTGCAGCTGCAATTTGGTCCTCACTGCCCAGACCCTTGCCTCCGAGGGAAATCAAATCAGAGATGCTAAGGAGTAAGTAGATTACTGGGCTGACTTTATGATGTTTACTGAAGATTATAAAAAGATTATATAAGGCATACCCCCATTTTCTTCAATTTCATCTTGACCCAGTAAATCATTTTATGTGCAGTTGTCTCGGATTCTCAACAAAGAACAACTACTTTTAAATGGACATTTTTATTTTATACTTCACAGATATCTTCCTTTGAGGATAAGAAATGGCTATCATAAAAGTACATTTTTACTTACAAAGAAAAAAGCAGTTAGTATTTCACTCCTATTCCCTATGTAATCATAATTTTTAATATAACATTAAATTCACTATCCTTTGGAAAGTGTTCTCTGAATGCTTATGCTAATTCTTTGGATATAACTTTTATCTTTTATCTATTTATCATAAACCAAATTAAATGAAACAGAACTTATGTCTAAAAGAAATTTTTCAGGCAATTTCAAAGCATTGTTTCAATTTTTACTTTTGAAGATTTCCATTACAATTAAATATGTAGAAGGTGTAATTAGTTTACATTTAAATAAAATATCTTGTCTTGAAATACAATACAGATATGTCAGGAAGATGAAGCTCTGTAAAAATATTGATGTGAAAAATATGCCGATTTTTTTTTTTCTCATTACAAGTCCTGGTTTTCATAAAGTGATATTTTCTGATGAAATGAATGTTTTCCCCTGAAAAGTTCCTGCTAGGTCTAATTTCTTCTGAAATTACTTCTGTTGTATAAATCTGTGGTCCAACTTCAATTAAATTATCTTTTTATTGTCTCCCACAAACCAGGAGATGCATGATATTACCATCATCTCTGTGGAGACAAGTTTCAGACGTTGCAACGATTTTATTAAAAAATAGTAATTAATTTATTTATAAAATTTTCCAACATCCAGTTAAGTAATTATTACTCTGAGCTATAAAATAGAAAGACGTATGTAAAATGTCATTTAAATATTAAAATATTTACTTTTATCTGTTTTCTTCATAAGTTTACAGGAAAAGTTGATATAATGCTATGCTGTTAGATAGAATCAAGTACCATAAAAAAATTATCTAATGTCAGTGTCCAAGCACAGAAAAAGTTCATGGGATATAACACCAGGAAAATGAAAGGTTAGAAAGGTTTGAATCGACTACTTATATTTAAGTTAAGGAGCAAAAGGACAGGTGTTGTTTAAATGTTCCCTTTTTTGAACACACAGCTTAATGAAGACTTTAATTTCATATTTTTGCAAATACCAAGCAATAAGAGCATGTTTAAAATATTATGAATATATATTAATATTAGAAATATAGCTATCGTGTTTCTGGGGAAAATCTGTACTCTGTTCCAGGCTGAATATACTTTGGGATTTTGATTTGCCTGTTGGCAGAAAACTTGGGAAGATTTTATTACAGTTCTGAAACAAGCAATTGTCTTCTGTGCTTTACCTTGTAGCAGCTGCCACCAGAGACCCCTGCACCTCTGAAGAACAAACTAAAACTAATCTCTCTTCTGACACCAGACGTTAGCCAGGCCGGTTGATGGGGCTAATGTGGGCAACTATGATTGCCATGTGTATGCTTCCTGCTAAAGAATGGCTCCGGATACGCTTAAAAAATATCTACAAATGGCTTTCAGCTATGCACAAACTCCACAAGTCTGTTATCATCAGGTATTATCCTAATGTAGCAGTCATCCATTCTCCTTGTCCCCCAAAACTTCTGTTGAAGATTGATGTTTCTTCTCTCTCTAGTCTTGGTTTTAATAACTCTGTTGGAGCCATATAGCTTCCACCTTCATTTCTTATTTAACAGAAAGGGGAAAAGAAACTCTGGCAAGAGCAGCACGGGTTTATATTATTATTGTGTGGATGACAGAAGCTGCAAGAAGAAAATGCCAGAAGCTGAATAAGGAGAAACCTGTCTGACGGCTGAATACAGTCAGGCTGGCATGTTCAGTGTGCTCAGTGACCCATAGAGGTCCTGGGAGGAGTTACCAGGTGCCTCTGTTGGCAGAAATTTGGGGCTTGATGAAGAATAATCTGATTTACTTTCTTGTAGCAAAATGTCTTGCTTTTTTCCTTGAGCAACCAGTCATGGGAGACATGATGGTCCCCCACCACCTTCACATCGGAGTCTGATTCTTTTGCCCAGCATACTGATAATTTTTCCATTTTTATCAAAAATCCACACTACTCCGGAGACTTCAGCCCCGGGAGTCATGTGACAATGGCTGAGCATTCATTTTTGTTCTGTAATAGGCTTGTGGAAGATGGGAGTAACAGGACATGTTAAGGGACTCTACATTCTCTACATCTTTGGGATTTCTACAATTTAGGGCAGTTTTGCATAATGCTTGGCAACAACATTATAGTCAGTTCAAGGTTTGTGTTTTGTTTTCATATCACAGCAGTGGCTCTTTATCTTTATTGAGCAGAACATTAAGAAATTGCAACAATTATTTTTTCAGGCTTTCCCCAGAGTATTGTAGCTTTCCCTGCTTCTTAAAACATATGGTCTATTTCAAACCGAACTGAATGCTGCTCTAAATATAGTTGTGTTGCACTGGAAGGACTTCCTTCAACTAAACATTGATCATATATATTGTCTTCATGGCATTTAAATATGAAAGAATACGTGGCCTGATAAACTACCTCAGCAGGGTGTGTGTGAGGTGTGGGTGGGGATAGGACTTTGTTGGTCTTTGCCAACCCTCTGGAGAGAGACAAATTAAGTCCATAAACTAAGATACTTTGCTCTCTGCACGCTCCTTCCTTTAGCTGGGGATGAAACATAGCTGATTTGAAAATGCTTATAGAAACGCTGCAGAAGCCATGTTCTCAAAAGGCGGCTGATGATCTGGATGAGGAAACAGCAGGGTCTACTCACAAACATGGGGGAGTAGACGCAAGCTGTGACAATCATCAGTCAGCGGCTGGCACTTTGTCATTGGGCTATTTCATCTCACAAATGTAAGACGACCATCAGTGACTCCAGAAAACCATCTCTGTTTGAAGGGTCTTGCTATGCTGCCCACACATCCAGATGCTGAAGGCCTTGCTTGTCTAGATGCAGGTTATTATTACCCTCTAAAAGAAGCCTTGTATGTTACTAGTGCCCTGGGATTTAGCGGTGGTAAAGCAACTGCTGCTGCTGTGTGATATAAATTTGATAAGCAGCTACTATCTGGCCATGAAATTATTGTTCAGTATGAATGAATGAGCTTCCAGCACTCCACAGGTTGTCTCTCTAGTCATGTCTCCAAGATCCTCCTACCCCAAGCTGCCTGTACATATTTTTTTTAGCCTAAAGTATTTCTGTTGATGATCTGCAGACCTTGATGCAGATTCATATGCATTAGCACAGATAATTGCCTGGCTGGGTGCTCAGTAAATCTACCAGCTGAATGCCTGGACAGAAGGGGTTCTATTTTGTTTGGGTAGTATGGATAGCTATAAGATTTCAGTGTTCACTGCTGTTTTAAATTGTTATAATACAATTTATTGCTTTGGCTAACGAACCTGAGCCTTAATACTGGAACATCTGATAGAAGAAAGTTTAATTACGTATGGAACAGCTGTAAGTTACTGCTTCAATAGGCATTTAATCAGATGAAAATAACATTGCTTGGAACCTGCTTGAATGCTCATGTTTCCCTTGTCATTCATATTATTAGGACACATAAAAATGAGGAAAAACTTCTTCTGGAGAGGGATGTGCCAGTGAGTTTCCAGACCCACGTCAGAAAAATGAAAAATGCACTATCGATCCCTAGAGCTTAGTCTAAAAAGCCCTTGTGACTTTTCTGCTTTTAACAAAATAAGAAGGCTACCAGGAACAGAATCTGAAAATTATCACTAGATTTTGAAATGGAGGAGACAAAGGGGTACCTGTCAATGAAAGAAAGATGCAATCAAAATACTTTGACCCAGCTCTTTCTATGGGAAAAAAAAATGGTGACCGGATACTTATAGAGCATCTGTCTGCAGGAATTTGGAGGTTTTAATACAATTCGATTTTAATGGTGGTGCGGGTTTTTGTGGTTTTGTTTTGTTTTGTTTTTTTTCCTCAGAGGCAGCCATCAGACAGACAAAGAGATGAGATCAAAACAGAAAATTGCATAGGACTATGAAAGACTTACGGAGGATTTTTTCAGGAAATGCTGTTATAGCTAAAATTCAGCAAGGTCCCAAATTTTTTCAACTCAGTTGTTCTAAAAAGATCAAAGATTCAGATGAAGCTGGAAGAATTATTTTCCATATTTAGAAGGAGCCTCAAGCATGTCAGTGGACTAAGCTTTTATTTCACCTCCCACCGGTTCCTTACCACACCATGACACGTCCCAGGCTGACAGGTAATAGAATTAGGTTTAGAAGAACCTGAAGGCTGTGAATAGGGATTTCACAGATTCAGTTCAATAATGAATGAATTTCTAGGAAGGCAAAAGGATCTTTTGGATCAGCTCTGATTACAAGAGGCAGAGAAGAACGTCTCTACAAGCATGGAATTGTACCACCCTGAGAGGGTTTTCCTCTCTGAATATCCCTTTGCACTGTGAATGCGAGAAGGCAAATACGGCTCATTTCTTTTCAGGCTGCAGCAAACATCTCATTGTTCCACAATAAGCCAGAACTAATATTTTTTTTTTTTGCTGGCAAGACTCCCTTGTATCATTTCTCCTGTAGAACTCAGGAATTAAAGTTTTGGGGAGGAAAAATATGTTTGTTGTCTAGAGAGGACAGCATGGTTTAAAAGCTTATTTTTAAAAAGTTTTAAAAAGTTGTGGCTTTTAAAAAGTTACAGAAGTAACAAATAAAACATATTCCTTCTGAGAATGTTGCATTTACTTGGTAAACTGAGCACCTCAGATATTTGCCAGAGGGATTTTAAAAAGAAAAAAGAAAAAAGGAGCTGTTACTGTGCTTCATGATGACTGAGGAAATGCAAATTGTTTGCAGAAGGCTCGAGTCTTCCTTTGAAACTATAATTCCAATGTGAGAAGGAAAATCTCTCAGACCACATTCGTCTGCAAGTATTCACTGAGCAGAGGGAAAGCAGGCATATTAGTAAGCACCATTTGCCTTCTTGTACAAAACAGCAATGTCTAAGCAGCAGAGAGCTGTAAACCATCATATGCCCTAGAGTGCTGGTGCCATTCAAACCCAGCTCAGTTATCTGTCCTGGTCTAGTGGGAGGTGTCCCTGCCCATGTCAGGGGGGTTGGAACTAGGTGATCTTTAAGGTCCCTTCCAACCCAAACCATTCTGTGATTCTGTGATTCTTTTACGGTCTGTTTTCCCACATTTTTCTCTCATGGAAATAAGAGAGAAATAGGAAGAGAGAATGGGCTAACACACACCTGGACAGCATCCCAGCATAGAAATAAAGTCCATAATAATCCAGGAATGGGGTGTTCATACTATGCGAAAGCTGACTAGCTTCTAATCCCTGTGACAAAAGCTGAGTAACCATGTAGTGAAACGAAGCTGATGAGGAATCCTCAATACCACAGCCAAATCAACATTAGACATGAAGCAACCAATACTTACACATGCAGGATAAGCTGAGCCCCGACGAGCAACACAATGCTCTGCCTGTTTCTGATCACAGCACTGCAAGTGGCTTGCTTACCGTGAGATTCAAATGAAGTCTCATAAACAGTGGTTCAGGGAAATTTTGAATTTGATGATGAAATGTCAATAAGCCAAAAAGCTAATTTTTCACTTGGTATAATGTAATGGTATATTACACAAATGCTATTCCAGCTGAAGGTTCAGCCAATTAACATGGCAGTTCATTAAAAAGATTGAGTATTATTGCAGTGGGGGAAGATTGTTAAGCACCAGTTTCAGGCTACCTTTAAGAACATCATATCTGTAACAGATGCTGGTTGTCAATTCTCCTGGGAAACGCACAAAAAAATGTTGCACACATCAAATAGCCCTTTACACAGCGTACTCTCTAGCTTCTGGAAAACACCACTGTGGACATTTCTTAGTTGAGGATTTTTATTTATTTCATCAATGAAAGCTGATATTTATGCCCCATTTAAAAAAAAAATATAGTGCTTGAATGTAAGATTTAGATATGGTAAATAAAAATATTCTTTCTTTTTCGGATGCTGTAACAGTCAGCCCTAACACTGATGGAAAATGCAGAGGAGGGCCTAGGAGACAATAGATTATTTAGAAAAAGTACTTTACACTGGAAGGCTATCATTTATATTGTTATCCCACAATGTATAAATCTTCCAGAAGACCTGACAGTGATCCAATGGGTGTGGATTGATATGAGACACGTACAAGGCATCCTTCTCATGATGTGTGTTTTATAAAATATATCGGCAGTTTTAGAAATTAAATAGATGAACAGATTTTCTGCTCAGACTGCGCAGGAAGGACAAATTAAGGAACAAAAGAAAAGTGGCAATTTGGAGATCTCCAAAGGAGGTATTGTACTCCTTCCTCTGCATTATGTCTTCAGGAGCCCAACCACACAAAAAGGAGCAGGGTTAAAAGCAGAGTCCTCAAATGTTAGTTATAAATCAAGACATCCTAGACAAATGAAGGGAGGGGGATGCAGGGCTGACTGACAAAGCAGTGAGGTACCACACAAGACAAGAGGAAGAAGGAGAAAACAGCACAGAAAGGATGTGGCTTGAAAGCATCATCAAAGGTGAGAGCCCTGCGTGCGGGAGGAGCAGCTCCCCAGGCTGGCGCTGCAGCTCCGGGCGGGAACCACAGCACTGCTGAACAGGACTCCTGCTCACACAGGGGTGAGCAGACCTAACGGAGAGCCTGAAAAAGCAATTAATTTCTGCCCACATTATCTGTCTGGCTTTTAGGTATTTGTTTTGAGATGGGATTTTCACTTCTGTGGTTGAATGATTTGCACTGCCAACAAAAACCTGCTGTTTCCGTCTGAAGCTGGTCTAAGTATTCAGAGTAGACTCATATGAAGCTGCAAGAAGCAGCTGCGAGAGACTTGGAGATCCTTAGCATCAAAGTCAGGCAAGAATGTCGGGACAGACTCGCCCTTCAGACAGCACTGTTTTCTGCCTCTATAAAAAACGAGAACGAAATCCTATTGCTTCAGCTGGATGAGTTCACAAACTGAGGGAGAAGTGGGGAAAACGCACAAGTTTCACATATGCAAACCCTTTTGAAAGAAGCAATGCATGCAATAGCACGGCAAATTTCTCCCAACTACAAACTAGAGAAAATTTTACATTTGATGCAAATTCACTGCATGACAAAAAACAGAAGCAAAAGCTTTTGGCCTGGGAAGGCTGGACCTGCCACGAAAATGCCAGGAACAGCAGAAGAAATCCACCTAGACAGATTTCACTGCTGGTGCTACTGTTCCGGCTCTTGTTAGAGCAAAAAACGGATCCTTTCTTTGATGAGTGCCTTGGCACTTGCACTGGCACATCCCCACTGAACTGCGTGCCCCTGGGTTTCCAGGCTCTCTGGTGCTCTTGTGACTTGCACAAACACGTGTCCATGAAGCCCCTGGCTCCCAGCTGCTGTGGTGGTACCTGCAAGGTACCTGACCTGGGAAGACACTGAGGCTACTGATGCTCTTACTAAAGCTGTCTGAGGGCAGGCAGGCTGCATGCTTTGGTGAGGATTAGGCAGCCCCAGCATTTTGTTGCCCTCTCTGGCTCTGAGAAGGAGCCCTTCAGTGTTACCCATCAAATCAATCCAAGTAGAAACACAAATGAGAACTTAAGCTTTTCCATTTTTGCTTCTTTTCATGTTTTATTTGAGTGAAATTAATTACTGATTTTACTACACTTACACCTGTAGAAATGTTTATATGACCAAGAGCTTTTTCGTTTTCTCCAACTCTACTGCTAGTTCCACCAAAATGAAAACCCCCAAAAAATCTTGCCTTACAAAATTCAGAACTGTTTAGAGGTCTCTGAAAGCCAGCAAAACACAACACCTGTGGTTCAGGCTCCTTAATTAAATGTTGCACGATGCACTCAACTTTGACATTTTTAAACATTTTATTTGTAATATTGTTTACAAATTTTCTTAATTTCTAATCTTCCCAAAGTTATTTTCCCTAATGTTGGGACTGTTGGGAAAAAAATATTTTGACATTTATAAATGTTTATATGAAAATATTTATACGTTAGTGAAAATGTATTTTCAGTATTATTTCATTATATTCCTTGACTCTTTTTCCTTGCCTTTCCATCATTCCTCTTCTTATGCCTTTGTACTGTCATTTCTTACTTTTGTTTTACCTCCAGTACTGCTTGTTTCTCCCGTCATCTTTATTTCCAGTCCTTCATACCTTTTCCTGCCTACCTGCACAAAACTCAAACTATTTCACTAATGAAGCAAAACGTTGGACTGTTGTGGGAATCATTATGGACAAGTAGATACGAGAAGCATCATAGGCTGCTTCTATGAATTTCTGAAGTTTAATGTAGTTAAAGATCAGGTATTTATTTCTCCATTTCTGCAGAGACAGACTGGGAGACATCCTCTTGTCTGTACAAGATGATTGTGTCATTTTCTAGGGCATGGGAACCAGAGCACGCCACCCCCAGCTCCCGTTCACAAACAAATAGCAAAGCAAATGTCTCTGCGCACCAGTGCCATGTGCTCTCACTCCCAGGGATGAAGTACAGCGAAATCATCTGCTCAGTCTTTGCTGAGACACAGGCAATCTTCATCCAAATTCTATACTTTTACATTTGTCTGCTTACCCTCCAGCACACTCCCCCACAGAAAAAGCACTTTCCTGCTCAAAAAGAGATTTCGATAAACTCAGGGTGAACTGTAGCACACTCAGCAGGAGCTGAGACCAGTTAAACACAAGAAGTCACTTTATCATTTCTGAAATGCATTCGTGTCGATCACCACCCTTCATCATTTCTTCAATTCTGTGTCTGGCAGGAGAATGGTGGAGTAACTCATTTTAAAACAATTAGCTGACAAGTATTTTACGCTGATTAATCATGAAGAATAGGCCTGGCAAATACAAACAAGGCTAATGATTTTCTACAGTAATTTTGCAGTTTCAGTCTGGTATTTTTCAAGCAACCAGTACAGTGAAGTAAGAGGAAAGGCTAGTAGCCTTGTTTCTAGTTATGGCTATTATAGTCCTTTTTTGAGGTGCAGTTCTTAATTGTCTTGCAATTTTGGCACACTGAACTTTAACATTTTGGTTTCCGATTTTTCATTTGCCGTTTTCCATACTTTTACTTTTTCCCATTAAATTCTGGACATTTCAAGACTAGAGAAATATGGGGGTTTTTCTACATTAAAAAATAACATCCCTTTATCAGTACTTTGGCAGTGGAGCTGTATTTCAGAATTTGTCAGGTGCATCCTTTATACCAGCAAAAGGCCTTTTACCGTTCTTGCTTAAAAAACTAAATGAAAAAACGTCCACATCTGTAGAAATTATAAATCTTTGGGAAAAAAAATCCTTTTCACAGTGAGTAGGTAAAGGGACAGTAAGCCTGGACAAAGACTTTGTATTAGACAAGAAGAATTTCCTTCCAGCCCTCAGCTCTCAGTCTTTCTATTTGAGGTCCTGAAATGTGAACACATATATGTAAAGGTGCATAAAATAATGAATGGCATGACTGTATTCTGTGTCTTTCAATTAATTAGGAGCCAGATTCAAAATAAACAACAGGATTTTAGCAAAGTACCATATTCTAAAATTCCAGTTATAGGTAGAAAAGTTCCAAAAGTTACTTTATTTTTTTTCCTTTGCTTTGTTTCCTAGCTCAGTGGAATAAAATGAAGTGGAGGCTAATTTACAGTGTGGTGGTTATTTCAGAAGAAGGACTCAAGAAAATTCCCTCTTCAGTCATTTACAAACCACCTCTTCAGACCTGGCATCGCAAAATTATTAGTTCAATAAAACCGTAAAACAGATGTTTGTAAGAGACTTCAAGAGATAAAGGCATCCATTTCCTATCTCCCAAACAAGATCAACTTTTAAGATCTCCTGTAGAAACCAGGTAGTTTTAAAACCCATAACAACACAATATATACCTCACTCTCCTTTTCTACTGCAAATTAGAGACCCATCTCCAAACAAATTATATGGGTAACTAAACTGGATATTTACAGAAACTTCTCTGAACTGCATTTGGCTAGACATTGCTTTTTAAATACAATTGCCTGTTCGAGTGGACTGACTTATGCTTCAGTCACACCAAAAAATGCTGTCAGCAAGCTTTCATTGTGATATTCTCACATGCACAGAGAACTAAATGTTTGGAGGTACACAGGAATTTAAGCTTAAAAGGTAACTGGAATGTTGACTAAATAATTTAATGAAAGTTTTGATTCAAATGAATATTAAACAAAACCCAGTCACTCCATATTGGATATGTAACTGTTTAGAAAATTTGGAGCTTGGGGAACCAACACTGCTAAATTCAAACATTTAAAACCATAAGAAGCTGCTTAAAGGTGAAAATGATGACTGCAGCCTCTAATGAAACAGATTAAAGGGAATTGTCTCAGCTATGAAAGGATGTTTTTGCCCTTTGGATCTGACACAACAATCACTGCAAGGCTGTTGATTTTATAATTGCAAGGAAGAGAGCAAAACTCATAAAATGATATGGAATGCTGTAAATGATATGGATTATTACATTTCCTATCAGTTCAGCCACAGGAATACTAAGCTAAGAATGACAATTATTTACTCTGAGTTATAAAAGAAGTCAATTATATGTGCAGTCTTGGCTTGAAGAATAGGATAAGGAGGCAACAGACTAAGGCAGCAGGCTGGGGACAACGACCTGAACACCTGCCAGTGCTTGAAGAGAGAACACAGCCTCTTCCAGACTGAACTATCACACAATTCCTACCATCATTGCTCATTACTGTGCTTGGTGCAGCTGAGGGAAGAGCTGAGCTGTGTAGGAACTACTCTATGGAGGGGAAAGAAGTGGCCCCTCTCTGCAGAATTCAATGGGTCCACTTGAATTACCATGCTTTGACTCAGTTCATGGAGTCATGGAGTACACGAACTGCATTTCTTTTGGGTGAGACTAAATGGTAAGATGTGCTCCAGGAGTGCAGGTAATGCCATCCGACTGCTAGTGGACAGTCAGCCCATGGGATCTGACTGGAATCCACATAGGGGATGAAAGTCCAAATATAGACCAAAAAAAGATCCAACATCAATAGAGAGTTGTGACTTAGTCCTCAGCATCAAGTGTTTTGCTCTACACTCTGCCTTGCACTACAATACTAGTCAATGCAGACATAGCCAGAGACCAAAAAATGTCAAGTCTCTGAAGCTGCTGTTTTGTCTCGCCACTAGCCATTCTTTCGAACTCTTTTTGGTGATTAATAATGAGCTTTCTCCTCACAGTCATTACTCTCTGCTAGGAGAAATTTGGAGGCCAGTGTTTATTTAATTTGATTCATATACCAAAGACCTCTATTTTGAAACCTGAAAGAAATAGCTTTATTTCTGCATACTATACTGAAGATAGGAGGTTTTAGCTTGGGTGAAAGACAAAAGGATCACTACCTTCCTTACGGTCCCTGGTTAGACATGACAAAGGTGTGATCTCCTAACCATGGCACTTCCTCTTGTTCTTGTTGTTGTGATTTGACAATGGAAAAATATGCTTCAGATGACAAAAGTATTAGTTTCAAGGATTTTTTTTTTGTGGCCATGTTGCCATAATGTACACCTTTTAAAGTGAAGAATAGATGATTCATCTTACTGGGGATCCAAAGGCTGCTGGAACACAAGGGTTATTTTACTTCCACAAGCAGTCAACTTACTTTTTTTAATGTTGATCGTCACATCGTCAGGCCTCCTGTAGGTACAAGAAAGGGCTCGTTTAAAGCACAATAACTGCAGAAGCCTGAAAATATAATCTTATGATTGTCTCTTCTTTGAAGCACTTTCCTGTAGAAGTTTCGAGTTGATTGAACAACTTTGTAAACCATCACCTTTAATGATGGCTATATAAACAATACTCTTTCATGACCTCTAGCTTTCTGAAGGGGATCTGGTCCCTGAATTAAGAAACACAGCATGTAATCCCAGTCAGAGTGGACACTCAGTTTTCTTAACCGAAGTCAAATGCGTAACTTTTGCACCACTCCATGATGCTGTCATGATTTAACCCCAGCTGGCAGCTAGGACCGCGCAGCCGCTCATGCAGGTCTCCCCCTTCCCCTAGAAGGGCAGGGAGAAAAGGGAGAAAAGGAGGGGAAAGGGAAAGAAAAAAACCTCCTGAGTAGAGATAAAGACAGTTTAGTAGAAAAGTAACAGAAAAGGAAAGTAACAATAACAATAATAATAACAACTATAATAACAAAACCAATAATAATAATAACACCACCACCACCAAGTCACTCTCACCACCCAGTGAATTTTTTTTTTTGGTACCTTTCAGAGCAGCACCTTCCTGCCCCCAGCCAACCCCCATTTATATAAGCGCACATAACCTCTATGGTATAGAATATTCCAAAGGCTATTCCATCGTTCTGTCTGTGCTCCTTCTCAACTTCTATGAGAAGCTGAAAAGAGTCCTTGAAAAGCATAAATATCACTTAGCAACAACTAAAACAGTATGCATTATTGACATTCCTTTCACAGCAATCACCAGAAACAAAATTAACACTTTCCCAGCTGAAACCATGACAATATTCTTTCCTTTGCTGTGTTAAGGAACCATGACACGTTGCCATCTGCCTGTCAGTAAAGAAACTGTCAAAAGATGGGCAGGGCCATTCACTCAAGGAGTTTGTTCATGTGCATAATGAAGCAGAAATGGTATCTCTGGCCATGGACTGCTCTTAGGGCTAAGGCATCTACTGTGAGATGTTTCATTAAACTTAGTCACCAACATCCACTCATACCTTTCCTATTTGGGTGCCAGCAGTCTGGATGCTGCAGAACAGATTTACTACTTCAGTCAAGACAGCATCTCCACAGTGAAGCACCTCTTAGCTCTTACAGAGCAGGACAGCATAGGGGGGAAAAAATAATACCGAAGCACAATAATATAATTAAGGCCTTCAATATTGCACCATGCAGTTGTTTTGCTCAGCCTCAGGCAACACGAAAAGGCCAAAGAATAAACCAAACACAGATATTTCCACCACTACCTCCTGCACAGGATAGCCATTTTGATAAGGCCAATTGCAGCCTCAAATATATGTCCTCTACAAATCTATGTTAGCCTGAAATCAACTCTTTACTCTTCATAGTGACTTCTATCTGTAAACCATCAGTACCCATTCCTGCTTAATACACACCAACAGCTCTACCCCTTAGAGATTTTACTTTTTATCTGTTTTCACCAGTTCTGCAATCACCTTCATAGCAAATAAAATTTTGTGCTTTCATCCTGCTTAACACAGCTTGGACACCTCCATTTCTGTAGCAAGTGGCACGTTCCCCTGGTCTCTGAAAGGTCCCTATTTTAAACCAGCAATAAACACAACTCAGGTTTTGTAGTATCCTTTCACAGTGGCAAAAAAAGTCCAACTGTGACAATGGACATACTGGTTTGCCTCACATTTGGTGTCTCTACCTTGGCTGCTGCCTTGCACAGGCTTTTCTTGCTTTGTCCCATGCTTGGAAAAGAGAAGTTTTGTAAAAGTTGTCTTCACTGATTGCCCAGGGTCCTTTCTTTACACGGAGAATATCATATTTCTTTCACTCCTCCCTCTGGTCTTTCTGTTGCCTGCTTAGATTTCTCTCTTTGTTATTCTTTACAGCTTTTAAGAAAAATCTTCAAAACAGGCCAAAATGGAGTTACTTGAACTGACTTCCATTGGAAACATCTGTCCTTACACTAGAGTGATTTTCTCAGTCCATCAAAGAACAACTGTGTCTATTGCAATTAATAGTGACAAGCTAAAAAATGTTAGCTAGGTTGTTTGGGTTTTTTTCTCTTTCATACATCTTTCATATAGGGAGTACAAAACATCTATGAAATTTTACCTCAGTACTTCATTGCCAGGCTCCAAAATCACTGAGAAGCTTTAATGTTTCACAGAATGCATGATATTTTTTTCCTATCAGTAATTTTTGTTTCTTTATTTTTCAGTAATTGCTCAATAACTTTGCATAATTACAATATCAGAATGGCATCTTACTTTAGAACAGCTAAAATTAAATAAATGGCACAATTAGAAAAAAAAGTCTTTGAGGTGGCCTACAACTAGCATAACTTTCCATGATATGTCAATCTAATCTGAAATCGAGTACATTTTGGAGGATTTGATATTTTTATTCTTCTACCTATTTCTTTTGAAAACAACACATTTTCAAAATTTAATTTAAAAATATTGAATGTAAATCTATGCTCATAAACATCTCTGATTAGAAAAGAATAGCTAATCTTTTTAAAGAAAAGAAGGAGTTGACCAGGAATAAAACACAACCTGGTAATACTGTGCCAGAAAAAAGAAATAGATATTTCCTGAGTAAAATCAAGATAAGAAGTTTTCTAAATGTTTTCTAAACAATTTATGGTGAAAATTTAAAAGCTAGTACTGTGATGATCCTGACCAGGAGACCATCATACCTCAAGAAGTTAGCAATAAGCAAAAAAGTTAATCTGAGTACACCCAGTCCTGCGCTGTGCTGTGCTGCACATCCAGCATGGCCTTCATGCCTGAGTTGGGCTGCACAAATCCCTCGGCTGCAGGATCACGTCAGCTGGCTTTATTGCAACAGGGGAGCCTACAGCCTGCTCCCACTGGGTACCAGAGATTGCAATGCCTTCCTGTTCTTGCCTTTATCCAAAAGGGTAGCAAAAATTTCTTATGTGAGTATCCTTTCTATTTGACAGTAGAAATGATGAACAGAGTTGTTCTCATGTAAGAAAATCCTATAGTAACTCAGATGACCAAAATGGGGTCACTCTTCCCATGGTCAGGGTCCGCATGGTGTGCTGTGTGTGGATCAGAGGCCTGTTTGAAGCTGCACAACTCAGGTTTCCCAGTATCTAAATGGTTGTAAGATTGTCTGTATTCTTCTTTCTTTCTTTACAGTGTTAGCTCTAATAAGTAGCTTTTTAAAGGATACTTTACAGATCCTGAATGTCTTTCTTACTGGGATCATGACGGACCAGTATCTCCCAGTGCAAAACAACTACTTAGTTAAAATGACTATTTGAAAACAGCAGGACTATCTAGACTGCAAATGGAAATCAGCTTTTCTCATAAAATCCTAATTTCTATTTTCCTCTTCTGTGTTTACTGAAATTGCAAGCACTGCTATTTGAGTAAAGGGTTCATGCCCAGCATGTGTGCAGTTACAGTTACTGCTGAACTTCTGATTGGCTCTGAAATATATTTTCCTTGTTCTCTCCCCAGGAGCACTTTCAAGAGGCATTGAGAAAATTGGCTTAGACAACCTGCTCACTCCAGTTTTAAGAACCATTTTTGATGCAGTCAAATACATGCAAATGACTTACAAAAATATTATTTTTGAATCTTAAACATTCCAGACATTTAGTTCAAAACGCCTCTGTAGCAATTACATATAGCCATTACAGGATGTAATTCTGTCCTTAGGGACCCTCAGTGCTGGCCCTAGAGCTCAAATTGGCAAAATCGACAGTAAAATTCTTCAAGTACTTGATTAAGTCAACATAAGACAAGCAAGGGTTTGGACTTGTATTGTTTTTTCTTTGGCTGCTGCCTATGTGCACACCCATTATTAGAAACGTGCAACCAACAATTGTATGTTTCCTACAGAGGAAATATACCCTACATGTTACTGCAGAGTCTCTAATACGCTGCAAATTCAAACACCAACCTTCATTTCAGTCACTTATTCATGTATCAATACCTCCAAAGACAATGGCTGAATTTTCTCTTTTTCATTTATTTCTGTGATTATGGCACCAATATATGGCAGTACTATGACTTCACGAGTTTCCTCTGTGCACATTTCTCCAACCTGTTGAAGGTCCCTCCAAATGGCAGCAAAACCATTCAGTGTATCAACCAGTCTTCCCAATTTTGGATCATCTGCAAACTTGCTGAGAATACTCTCTGTCCCTTCAGCTATGCCGTTAATGACGTTAACCAGTATTGGCACCAGTATCAAGCCTTGGGGTACACCAGTAGTACCTTGTCTCCAGCTGGACTTTGTGTCACTCATCACAACGGTCTGAGTGCAGCTGCACTTTTCAGTCCCCCTCCCTGTCCACCTATTTAGTCAGTACTTTATTAGTTTGTCTATAAGGATGTTATGGGAGACAGGGTTGAAAGCCTTGCTAAAGTCAAGATAAACCTCGCATTCACCAAGACAGACATCTCATCATAGAGAGTTTTCAGGTTGGTTAAGCATGCTTTCCTCTTCATCAACCTATGCTACCTACTTCCATTTACTGTCCTGATTTTCATGTATTTGCAAATGGTTTCTGGGATTAGTTGCTTCATCACCTTCCTGGGGATCAAGGTGAAACTGACTGCCTTGTAGTTTCCCAGATCCTCCTTCTTGCCTTTTTTGAAGACAGGAGCAACATTTGCTTTCTTCCAGTCTTCAGGAATCTCTCCTGGTCACCACAGCCTTTTAAAGATAATCAAGAGTAGCCTCACAGTGACACCAGACAGCTCCCTCAGCACTCCTGGGTGTGTACAATCAGGTCCCATGGACTTTTGTATGTCCAATTTGTTTAAATGTTCCCTAACCTGATCCTCGTCCATCGAGGGTAAGTCTTCAGACTTTTCCCAATGGGCTCAGGGGCTGAAAGTGACTCTTATCAGTTAAAGATCAAGGCAAATAAGTCACTGAGTACCTCCAACTTCTCCATGTCATTTGTCACCAGGTCTTCTGTCCCATTCCCCACATTTTCCCTTGTCTTCGTTTTACTGTCACTTTACTTGTAGCAGCCCTTCTGGTTGCCCACCGCATCCCTTGCCAGGCTTTGCTATCCCTATGTCTGCACGCTCCAGCAGTCTCTATATTCCTCCCAGGTCACCTGTCCCTTTCACATCTTCTACGCTTCCCTTTTACATTTGAGTTTTGTCAGGAGGGCATGCAGGCATCCGTACCACCTTTATGCAATTTCCTGCATGTCCAGAACGACAATTTTTTCAACCTGGAGAATGTGATCTTTAAAAATCAACCATTTGCCATCTCCCATGCAATTCTTACAAACAACTCCCTGAACAGGAGCTGAACTTCACTATCTTATGGTCACTACATCCAAGGCTACTCCCAGCATTCACATCCCTAGTAAGTTCTATTTGTTTATAAGTGTGAGGTCCAACAGAGCACCCTCCTTCATTGGTTCCTTGATCACCTTTGTCAGGCGGATGTCATAGATGAACTCCAGAAACATCCTGCATTGCTCCTAGTCTGTTGTATTGCCTCTCCAACAGGTATTGCAGTGGTTGAAGTACTCCTTGAAGACCAGGGTTTGCAAAGATGAGGCTTCTTCCATTTGCCTGACACCCATCACATTGATCTGCCCACTAATCCTGACCTATAAACCCTCAACTGGTTCTCCATATGTCCCAAGGCACTGTTCCATTCCCGCTGCTCTCTCATAAACAGCGTTACTCCTCTCATCACCATCCCAGATAGTCCTTCCTAAAGAGCCAGTATCCAACCACTGCAATGCTACAGTTGTGTGAGCTATCCCACAATGCCTCCATGATCCCAGTGAGATTGTAGCCCTGTAACTGCACACAGATCTCTAATTCCTCATGTGTCTTCCCTGCATACATGCATGCAGTAGTGTACAGGCATTTCAGAGAGGCACCCAGTTGTGCCAATTTCCAAGAAAGTAATAATATGCAAATATTTCGTTTGTCTCAGCTGGAGAAGAGAACACTTGCAATTATATTTCCACTACCGAGAAATGACCTGATGTGTCTTCCTGACAATAACATCAGGAACTACATTTAAGGTGACAGAATATATTCAATACCATGCGTTAAATAGTGGACATGACTCAACACTCAGGGTTTGACAAGATTATGCAGCCTCATTGCAGTGGTTTTGTTATGCTAATTAGCAAACAAAAAGGAATTATTGAATTGTGCAGAGTAGTATATTTCTCTCATTAAATAGCATTTTGTCAGGCAAAGAAAAGGGCAATTAAAAAAAACAGTCAGGATAAACCACATCAAAATCCATGACCTTGGTTCAGCATTCCACGGAGAAAAACAATATATAGCAATAGAGCACGCGTAAATGCTGTTTGGAAGGGAGTGCTAAAGGTCATCTGTGCCAGTCTCCCACTCAAAGCAGAAGTATTCCCAAGGCTGTCAAGTCAGCCTAGGCTTTGTCTAGCCTATTCTCAAAATCTTTCAAGGATGGAGAATATACAACCTCTCAAGCTGTAATTTGTGGCCCATGTTCCTTGTTGCATCATTTGGCACCATTCAGAAGAGCTTGGCTCCATCATATTTGTAATCTAGCGTAATCTAGTAGGCATAGGTTAGTAGATCTCCCAGCCCTGTGTCAGGGGAAGTTCGAATTGGAACTCAGGAAAAGGTTTTTCCTCAGGAAAAGGACAGGATGGTTGGTCACTGGAACAGGATCCCCAGGGAAGTGGTCATGGCACCAAGCCTGTCAGAGCTCAAGGAGGATCTAGACAATGCTCTTAGTCATATGGTTTAATTTTAGGTAGTCCTGTGAGGAGCAGGGATTTGAACTTTATGATCCTTATGGGTTCTTTCCAACTTGAATTATTCCATGATTCTGTGATTCTATGATTCCTTAGCCTCCTCTCTGCAGGAATAAACAGGCCCACACCCTCATGTCCCCCTCAGAAAGTCATATCTGACCATCTGTGTAGCCCTCTGCAGAACTTTCTTCAATTCTTCAATATGTTTCTTGAACTGGAGAGCCTATAACTGGACCCAGCATCCAGCTGTGGCCTCTCCAGCACTGACAGAGGGAAATAACAGCTTCCCTTGATCTGCTGGACATAAAACTCCTTTTTTAGGCCTGTGTTTTTTGCAGTGAGAACTCAGTGTTGGATCAGGTTCAGTGTAGTGTATGCTATAAAGACCAGATCCTTTTTAGCAAGGTTGCTACTCAGCCCTTCCCTTCCTAGCCTGCACTGATGTGTGGGGTTACTCTGTCCCAAGTGCAGAGATTTGTGCTTCTTGAACTTAATGTGATTTCTGCTGGCCAAGTTCTCCAGTGCCTAAGGTCTTTCTAGACTGACTGTAGAATACGTTTCTGATACTCTTTCTGTCCCTCACAAGTTAGCACATCTCCTGCTAACAGGCTTTGGCTTTCCTGATTTCAGCCACAAGCGTCCAAACAGCATTTTTATGCTTCTACTTCATTTCCTTTTCTTGTTTCTATGACTTGAAGGCTTTCTTCTTGCACTTTAGTTGAGCAGTGAGCATCTTTAGACAGGTAGGTTTTGGGCCAGAATGTTGGATTATTCAAGAGATGTAAGCTCAAAATGCTATTGAATGACTGTACATAGTTTTAAGTTCAAGTGATCTTTATAGATAAGCAAAGACTCATGAACTTTGAGCCCCTTGTTAGGGCCTGCAATAAAACATTGGCAGTCCCATTGGCTGAGACTGGACATCTGAGCAACTGAAGGAGGATGTTGTGCTTTAAGCATCAGCAAAGAATAATAATGTAATATGGTCAAATATCAGCAGAACAGATTTTAAAGCCAGGATTGAGTCTTAGAGAAGACAATAGTGCTACACAGAATTAAAACCTGCCAGAGTAGTTGATGGGATAGAACCAGTCTGAACAAGAGAATGAAATTTTTAAAGGAGAAAGGAAAGCTTATAGACCAATTATGAAACAGTGAGCAAACCTGAAAGACTGCATGAAAGCACCTGAATATGAGAAAACAGTTATGAGGATTACAGCTTGCAAATACATAACTGCAGTGGTTTTCATGAAGAAAAAAGCTCTGTCATGAAGGTCAAATACAAATGGGGACAGGAGTGACGAAGAGCATCACTGAGTATCACTGACACAAAAAAAAAATCTCAAAAGCGGTTGGAAGCAGTAAGTCTGAGTTTGCTTCAGAAATGTTTGTGGGTCTGACCCTCTTCACTGACCCACTGAAAACGGGCCTGTGGCCTCCACAGCTGAATAGATAAATTGCTGGAGATGCTTTCAAGATATAGATACATGTATATATACTGTCTGGATGAGAAGGAGCAGGGGAAAGTTGTAGCACTCATCAGTGACCTACAGATAGGATACATTTTTCATTCTAATATATCTTCTTATTAGCTTAAGTGCAAAGATAACATAGCTTAGGAATTAACTTTTCATTGCTTTCATTGTAACATTTTATTACTATGTGGGTATATTAGTATCTTGCATTTGTAGAGCTGATTCAACAAAATGTCTCTATGCCACAAATAAAGGGAGAACAGGCTGCAGGTTTCCTACTCTCAGAAGGATTCATAGACACAGGTTGTATTTTCTTAAAAACAAGTCATGTGAAGAAGGACTATCTACCACTGTCTGAAGAATGTGGCTCCCCAGCCATGATTTGTGAAACCATATTGTGAGTGAGAATATTTTAAAGAAGATTTTGGTCTCAGATAGTGCATAGGCTCAAATATCTACAGGGATCTAAGCACAATAACGTGTAATTTTAGTTGCCTGACTCATGTTATGGAACCCACTAAGAATTTAGTGGGTTGAGTTACCAGTGCTAAGACACTGCTTAGCTGTGAGGGTGAAAAGAAGTCCTGCATTCCAGCCCTTCTTTGACAAATTTTACATACTATAAATTTTATCTAGAGCATTCTAGTTATGCATATATAGAGAAACTATCACAGAGATGACTCCCTTAGCCTGGAAAATCAGGCCCATTTGTTTATTCTTCCTTTCTCTCACTCAGTGATCTTTAGAAATCTTCTTCCCCAAATAAGAATCATTTCAACAGAAAGGACAGCTTGTTTTATTGTTTTGTTTTGTTTGGGTTTGTTTTGTTTCTGAAAAATACGCTTCTATTTTCATCTGAACACTCACTGTTTTCAATATTTTATTTTTTTTTTAAAAGGTGAAATTTTTAAATAGAAGTAGAGTTAGCAAAGAAGCTCTCCAGGACCCATTGTCCCTGGGGAGTTCCTAAAAGAGTTCTTAGCCTAGAAAAAAGAAAGTGCATCATGTCAATGCTGGTGAGATTTACAGACCTGAGGAAAAGTGGAGGATGACAACTTTAATAAAGTCCCTTCTCTCCAGTCATGTTACTTGAAACATGAAGAGATAATAAATTTGGAAATATCCTATATGGATGGCACCATTCACTTTCAGGCTGAGGGACAGGACTTGCAATTTTTCCTGTACTTAAGTGCTCTAAGTTTTGGACGAAAGCCTTTACAGGAATGGAAGAAATTAAGAGCTACACAAGGGGGCAGGAAATTGCTATTAAAAGAATCAGACACTTATATTGCCTGGCTCTATAAAATCTGTAAGTCTTTGTTTTCAGAAGCCTGAAATGCAATGCCTCTACTGGGATGATAGCAGGCAAAGTTATGTTAGAGAGCCACTTTGCAGTTATCTCTATGAAGATATCCACTGTCTTGAAGAACCAGAATTCTAAGGGAGTGATTCCATTGCCTAAACATAGGCATTTATTGTTATTTCAGATGACCTGGCTATCGAACACAGCCACAGAGGCAGTTATAAACAGAAGGTACAGAAGGCACTTGGGGAGAGGCTGCTGGAGGCCAGGTAGCATATGCTTGGGTTTCTGAAACAGCATCTGATTCTTATGTTTAGGCAGCTGATCCACACCGGCCCCCCCACCCCCATTTTTCAATGTTTCCTTAAAGCTGATTCCTCTTGAAAATATGCTCTGTATCTTACCTTAGATTGCATTTTTAGTCCAGCTATCAAAAGGAATGAGGCTCATGAAATCATACTTTTCATTGTTTTTTATACACAAACATACATCTCGGTCTATCCACATTTTCCATTCAACAACTTTTGAACAATTTCAGCCAATTTTACAGATGGACAGTGGCTTCAAATGCGTTAACAACCTACAAGTGTCATGAATATAGGCTGGATGAATGACCCTATTAGTGCCCTGACAAGAAAAAGAGCATAGTATGAATTTTATTATAGACATTGAAGAGCCATATAAGAGAGAGCAAGTATGAGTACTCCAGCAGCATGAAAAACTTCATGTGGAGTTAGCAGCTCCATAAATGGCAAAAAGTCCATGCATAGGAAGCCAGGCTTCATGAGTTACACTGCTTACAGAGTTATCACACTTGTTATCACATTTTCACAGCCATCTCCATTAGCATGCGCTACCCAACCAGCATGGAAGTTTGACATGGCATAAGAAACAAGAAAGAGAAAATTTAGAGAGAGGAAAAAGCTCTAAACTGAATCCAAAACCAAAGGTCTGTAGGGGCAGGGAAAGACTCATATATTTATTCTTATATACTCAAGGCAGAAATCTGAAATAACAATAATGAAAAATGGCAGAAATGTATATTAACACATTTGTATCTGAACTGAGAGAAACTTTCACAAGTACCCATAGACATCCTATAAATATCGTATTACATATGTTAGTAGTTGGCACTTCCAAGATCTTGTGGGAACAATTCTACCATGTCTAACTGGTTCTCCTATACTTGTTTTTATGGCTACTACAAATCATTTCCTTGCTTGAGAGAGGAAACACTTGGCACTTTACTTATTTTTATAAGTAAAATCCATGCAAATGAAAATTATTGGATCCTTGAATGTTTCCGCTGGATTTTTTATTTTTGTTTGTTTGATTCCTATATAATGCAGCTAAGTCCTTGTGTACTTTATGAAGTACCTGCATATGCTCTACATATGAAAAGGATGTTCCAATGGGACCACCACTTGCAGGTCTAGGGGAATAAACAAACAAACACTGTTTAAAGATTAATTTCTAAGAGGATCACAGAAGTTAGAAAATGCCAGAATTATATTGTCTGTGAAATTCTCTTTTTATGTCTGTGCATTATGGTAATGTATTTAATGACATGCTTTGACACATCATTTTATTCCAGTGGAAACGATCATGACCACTGACTAGTGTTGACATAGTTTCAGACAGCTCTGTGACTATAGTTTCTTTTGAAAAAGCACAGGGATTTTATCATAGCTGTTTCAACTGCCTGATTAGCAATTTAATGGCATTTAGTTGACCCTAAATGAAAGGACAGACAGCCCTAATGCCTAAAAAGGCTGTTAGATTTATGTAAGCCTTCTTACTAAATGGGTTGCCTCAAGTATCACAGCAGCCATTTCCTGAATTTTGAGCCAAAATGGATACATACTTCTTCTTATAGTGGAATTAAAGGACGTGTCAGATAGAAGGTTTTAATTGGATTATCCCGCCAATATGATGTAAAGTTTGCATAGTAGTAAGTAACAGTATCTAGTATAAAGATTTCCTTAGGCTCAAGGACTTAGAATTGTCCTACATGCAACAGTTCTGCTTTAACTATAGTCATGTAGGATCAGATATAATTAAGGGAAACTACTGACTTAGTATGGGTAAAGGGCTTATATAGCCTTATATACCCTAGTCAAGAACAAGGTTTTACAAAGTGTAACAATAAGATGACACATAGAGGAAAAGGAATGCAGTGAGCGGAACTTATGGTGGGATCTAAAGCACGTATAAAGATTTTCATTACAAAGCATTGTTCAGATTTTTTGTTTTATCTCCATATACTGGAATATTATATTTGATCTTTTCCCCATTTTGGTACTCAACTTGAGGTATAGAGGAAAAATGCTGAAGAGCTCAGTTCTTTCTGATGTGCTGTCTGATTGGTCATCCTCATACTGGTCTCTTACTAATAGACACTCCTCAAAGTAATTCAAAAGAAACTTTGAATGGTCGGAAGCCCAAAGACTTCCTATGTAGCTTTATTTATTCTTGGGATGAATGTGGTAATGAACTTTAATCTCCTGATGCCCAGCTTTTTAAAAAAGTAGAAAAATAACATGAAAATTCAACTCCATTTCACTTGATTTGTTATTTCAAGCTGATAAAGATTTCACCTGAATGCTTATTCATGTATAAAGAAATTTTCTGTATTAAAAATTACCTATTCATTACCATTAAACTACCTGTGCATTAGAACCAAAGGTCATCATTCTTCAGCACCTTACTGTCACTTAATATAGCATAGTGCATGTAAAAATAGGGGATAAACCACTGATATCTTGAGGAGTGCGCTCATCAAAGCTTTTACACAGATGTGAATGATTATAAAGAGTGCTAGGCGGTAAAGAATGCAGACTGATCCCTCCTAGCCCTTAGCAGCATGCCATTAGAAGGGCCTACTGAATTCTCACTCATCTAGCCAGGAGCTGAAGGTAACCCAGTCAACAAGCAACCTTGGGTGGTCTGGTGAAAATCTCAGCTGAAAAAGATTCAGAAGTAGACATTCATGCTGAATATTGTCCAGGAAGAGGTACGCCTTCCTGACATTTCTTTCAGGTTGTTTGTATATGTTATGGTTTGAGAAAACCCATAACAATTTATTGTCGTTTAGACAACTATTCTATCACCCGGTGACCACTCCCCACCTGGTAAGGGGAATTGGGGAAAGCAAGGAAACATGAGGGCTGAAATAGAAATAGATTTAATAGGATAAGTCTAAATATAAAGAACCAGTATTAATCCCAATACTAATATAAGATATATAAGAATTATACTCAGACAATTATATCAGTAGGAAGCTGTGCGCTCCCAGCATTTTAAATGTCGGACACTGTGAGTGCAATGGCTTCAGGAAGAAGGGAAGGCCTCAGGGGTCTGTCGTCGGGGCAAGGAATTTCTCTGCACTGCCATCATCAAGGGAGAGAGAAACTCCTCATCAAACCTTCTAATTTATATAGAATGTGACATTCATGGTATGAAATAATCCTGTTGGCCAGCCTGGGTCAAATGCCCAGGCCTCGCTCCTCCTCATCCCTGCACCTGGCAAGGATTGAAAACACTGAGGCCTTGAATCCCACATAGCCTAACTGGCTATAAAGTAAATATTTTCACAAATTCAGACACTAGAGTCTTCCAAAAGTGGAGTTTTCCCCAGAATTAGAAGAGAAATTAGTTCTGTGTCACTCAACACAGGACAGTATACCACTGCTGAACTGATCAGGTAGAATAGGGGAATTTTTTCTCCAACCGAAGTATCAGGCATTATCCATTGCTTAAAGCATGATGGGAGATTTAATTGTTCTACTCTGTCATGGCAAAACCTGCAGCGAATTCTTGTAATTAGGCTGACTGACACTGTAAAGCATAGTTCTCTACTCTGTTAGTCATCTCTTAAAAAGAAATTGCTGGGTCTCTTGTGGTTACCTTGACAATCCACAATTTAAGCTATTTTTTAATGCAAGTTTACCACAAAAGTGCATGCTGCACATTACAATCAAATGGCTCCAATAGACTGCTAGCAAAAATTACTTTGTCATTTAGGTAGAGTAGGCAATACGTATGCAAAACAATATGGATATGTTCTTACCATTCAGCAAAGCGATTTGTGGAAGTTACACAGATATGCATACATTTCTTTCTTGCTTTTAGATTCCTGCTGTCCCTGTGTCCTCATTTGCAACAATAATTGGTCTACATCAAATCTCACGTAATTAAACCGAATAGAATGGCACTTTCTTTAACAAGGGTAATTGTTCACATGTTGCCCCTGTGTAATGAGTCACCATAAACAAAAGGATGTGTTAATAAGTTTGCACAGCTGATATTTTGGGCTGGATCCTGGCTGAATAAGGACAGCTTAGCAAAACATTCCAAGCACTATGATGTTTCAAGCCACAAAATATACTCTAATTGGAAGGAGATTTTCCGCTGCAACGTTTATCTTCCCTTGCATTTTCAGCTTCAGCAGCTAAGAAATGAAACACTCAGAAGTCTCTCTACTGCTGGAATGTGAAACAGGTTCACCTTCACAAACTTTTAATAAAACTATATCTTTGCCTAGTACTTTTTGTAATGGAACCAAGCCCTCCTCTATTTAGATGTGGTGGCTGGGCACTTCTAAAACCTAACACAGATCATGCACATACCTAATTGACAGATGGATTTTGGTAAGGTTTGTGGACCTGACTGAGAAATTAATCACTGCTTTGTGCTAACTGCTGCAGTTACTCAAACAAAATTTTCAATTCTATATAGTAAGTCAATAAAAATACAGCTGGAATGAAGAAATGAAGGATTTTGTACTATGGAGTCATTACCTTAGAATCACTGTGAAAATCAGGGCCTCAAACCACCTTGTGTATTGGCAAAATGCTATTTGGAGGAGAGCAGGAAATAATCACAGTAAAACATTGGGAGGATATTTTCTGAAGTTTAGACTATATACACTGATAACCCTCATTTCCTACTTGAAAAAATACACCTTGAACTGTAACATGGGCACCAGAGGGCACAAAGCTACAGAAGGAGTTGAGGAAGCTCTATTTTTGCAGGCAGACATATTCTGCTTATTAAGTGCCTGAAGTACTTTCCCATATGAGCATCACAGTGGACAGAATTCATCTGGAAGGGCACTGTTGGGATTTCATAGACCATAATTATTTGGAGTTCAGGATATCTACAGCCGTCTAGAAAATGCCTGTCTGATTAAAGGCTACTTTAAAGAATGATTTTAGAAGGTGTTTCAGTCATGCCCTTGTTTGACACTTACGAAATAACATCTGCACCCATAACGTGAAATTCATCAACCGAAATGTTGTTCAACAAAAAACTGAGGATAACTTGAGTATGTAGTCACTAAGTGAAAAACTGTAGTAGTGTGTATAGGTTTAAATGCTGTGGGGAAAAAAAAATCAGAAAAATTATGAAGGATGACACAAGGTAAAATCTTTTGCCATAACAGTGTTCCTGAGAAGAATGGGAGACCATGGATGCTAAAGGCAGCTGTCTCTCTCCAGTGACACTGCAACTCAACTGTGAGGTCGTTATTGGAAAAGCGTTAGTCTGGTAGGAAGAATGAGGCTAAACTTCAACTTAATTCAGAAAAGGAGCAGAAAAAAGGAAATGGATAGCAAATATCCATATTCTGAAACGGGAGATACTGCAGGCAACAAATGGCTCACACATTGCTGCAGGATGAACAAAGCATCACACAGAAGCAGAAAGGAAGGTAGAAAAGACAAGACTGATGAGAAATGGGACGTTTCCATATTCTGAGCATTGCTGATCATTCACATGCTGAAGAAAATTACATCCAGCTGCCTAATGCTGCAAGCAGACATTTTGAACTATTTTTGGTGAAATATTTTAGACAACTAGTCATATCTGTGATTAGTGACTGTCCTGGTTTGAGGCAGCAGAGAGGAGGTGAAAGTCTTTCCTACTGCATTATAGGTTTTCTCCTCTAAAATCTCTCTGTTTCTCTCTATAATATCCCTCTGTACTCGGCACTGGTGAGGCCTCACCTTGAGTACTGTGTTCAGTTCTGGGCCCCTCTATACAAGAGGGACATCGAAGTGCTGGAGTGGGTCTAGAGGAGAGCTACCAGGCTGGTGAGGGGTCTGGAGACCAAGTCATATGAGGAGAGGCTGAGGGAGCTGGGCATGTTTAGCTTGGAGAAGAGGAGGCTGAGGGGAGACCTCATTGCCCTCTACAACTACCTGAAAGGAGGCTGTAGAGAGGTGGATGTTGGCCCCTTCTCCCAAGTAAATAATGACAGGACCAGAGGAAATGGTCTGAATTTGCAGCAGGGGAGGTTTAGATTAGATATTAGGAAGAATTACTTTACTGAAAGAGTGGTCAGGCACTGGAACAGCCTGCCCAGGGAGGTGGTTGAGTCACCATCGCTAGAGGTGTT
This sequence comes from Larus michahellis, assembly GCF_964199755.1. Lineage (NCBI taxonomy): Eukaryota > Metazoa > Chordata > Aves > Charadriiformes > Laridae > Larus > Larus michahellis. Next base: position 62,576,733 of record NC_133898.1, read on the forward strand.
TAAGAAACGTCTAGATGTGGCACTCCAGGGCATGCTCTAGTGGCAGAGATTGTAGGTTGTTTGGTTGGACTTGATGATCTCAAAGGTCCTTTCCAACCATGAAGATTCTATGATTCTATGATTCTATGATCTGTTAGCAAGTTGGGATGCCTTGCTGCAGAAGTAATGGAAAGCAGCCAGCAGTCAGGCACGTTGCTTTCTGCTGCACTGACCACTGCCCATGCCTCACTGACACCTCCCTGCCAAAAGGCATACATCATCTTAGTGACCCCAAACCCACATCTGACTTACATCAAAGTGAAACTGAAAACAAAGAAGTCAGACAACACCAGGCCAGAAAAGCATACGAAAGCATGTTCTTCATGGGGATTTAGGTAAGAAGGGCTCAGACACCTAACTCATATATACTTTGCTTACCACATGCCTATAGTGTGGCTATAAGGGCCTCTTTATTTACAATAATCTTAACTCTACAATTACATGTTTTAAAAGATGAAGGAGGTACAATACTGTTTCTTCTTCTCCCTATGTTCACAGGTACTATATCTTCAAGAAAGTGGGTATAATACAAAGCAGGGCATTCAGAACTTTTTATATCAGCTCATCTGAGAAAGGTTGACAAAAATCATCTGTAAACCAGCTATTTTAAACCATAGCTGTCATTCAACTATGGTGATGGTGACCATCTGACTAGATCTACAAGCCTGTCTGAGAGCCACCCATGAACCTAGCATGGATCTGCCCTCCACCTGCTGGACCATGGAATCATAGAATGGCTTGGGTTGGAAGGGACCTTGAAGATCATCTAGTTCCAAGCCCCCTGCCATGGGCAGGGACACCTCCCACTAGACCAGGCTGCTCAAAGCCCCATCCTTGAACACTTTCATGGAAGGGGCATCCACAACTTCGTTGGGCAACCTGTTCCAGTGTCTCACCACCCTCACAGTAAAGAATTTCTTCCTAATATCTAATCTAAATTTCTCCTTTTTCAGTTTAAAACCATCACCCTTTGTCCTATCACTCCACTCCCTTATAAAGAGTCCTTCCCCATCTTTCCTGTAGGCCCCTCTTTAGGTACTGGAAGGCTGCTCTAAGGTCTCCCCAAAGCCTTCCCTTCTCCAGGCTGAACAACAACTCTCTCAGCCTGTCTTCATAGGAGACATGCGTGTACAGCCATAAGACTTGTGAGTTAGAGATTTCAAGGCAGGGCAAGATGTGATCACCAGAGGGAGTCAAGAGCAGCAGTACATACCCAGTGCTAATTGAATCTTGCAACCATCCCAAAACCAGCAAGAAATGCATGGCTGATTCAGTCAGACCTCATGTCTTGGCTCTTGAAATCATGCTAGTTGTGTGTCCCCAGCTGTCTCAATATCATAGGTATACCAAGGCCTTCTGTGGTCTCTACAGTCCATAAAAAACCACAAATTGTCTTCCAGCTCAGGGTATAGTCATGTAGTGGTGACTTTGAAACTTATTCTACCAGCCAAACCTAATTGCAGGAAATGTTGATAGCACTCAATGCTAAAACAACCCCAAGGAACTCCTCAAGAACACTTACTGATATGTCACTGTATTTCTTCCATGTCTCCACTATGTCTGCTTATTAAGGCATGACCCCATACCCAGAATTTAGGGAACAGGTGGTCCCTAGGCCTAGAACAAGTCAGAATTTCCTACCTGATTTTGTTAAATTTCCTATTGTGAAAACATTTACTGTTTCTCGGTACATTTTTCAACACAACTCTTCCCTCCCGGACCTCCTGCACACATTTTGGCCTGCATGTTACCCCAAAAACTTCATAGGATTGTGCTTTGGATCTACTTCTTCTCCTTCCCGATGTTCCCTGTGATTGAGATGTATTCCTTCCCTTCTGGCAGAGCCAGTGTGTTGTCTATTGAGATGCTGCCAGTCTGGAGTGTGCAGAAGAAGGAAGGAAGACACAATGAAACTGTCATGGATGGAAGTGACCAGAGATTTTTTTGCAACATTCAGTAAGCTTTTTATGACCTGACACAAGGCAATGGTCTGAGGAACAAGGTGGGAATCAGGTGACTGCATTTATAAAGAATGGCATAAATTTTATTCCACCTCTTTTGACCCTTAAACCCAGAATCTATCTGCGCAAACGGCTAGAAAGTGGGTTTTTTTTCTTCTCATAACAGCATTTTGAAAGAAGCCCCTGTAACTTGGGCGTTGTCTCATACTGTAAGCACTGGCCTTATGGATTTCTACACAGTTCTACAGCACTGACTGTTTTTCTATTGATTCTGTCTGTTTGCAAGCTATATCAACTGTTCATTTGAAGATGAACCCTAGTATACACACGCATGTATTTTCAACACTTGATATAAACATCCATATAAGGCACAGAGAACCAGCTGGACTTCACATTCCTTTTCTTATCATTTTCTAGGGGACATGTGTTTAATTTTGTGCTGACCGAGAAAGATATGAATACATAAATATTTGTGGACAACATCATAGTGTTGCAACACATTTAAGCAAATCACTCTTACAACCTCCAGTCTATACAGAATAGACAGTGGAGTCTCCTAACAGATACTGAAATGTATTCGGTAGCAGACAGGGCTTTATACAAAGCACATATAGGACTAATAAGTGATGGAAATGTATACAGGAAGCTCAGTTCATCAAACTCATCTTCCTTCTCCAGCAAATGCATAATCTTTTCTATCTTAAAATCTTGAACTCTGCTTAGTTTAGCTATGTGGTGCCTCTGGTCAAAGCCAAAGGATGATCGTATTTTATCATCTTTCTAAGCTCACTTAGTGCAGATCTTATTACAGCACAGTCTCTGACTAATACCACAGAAATGGCTGCTGGCTGTGGGTTCTGGTAATAGAACAGCATACTTCCATACATAAACCACCTTTAGGACAAATATACAGTCTTTTAAAATATCTGAAAATTCATTTGCATGGCCAATCTTATGCAATGTTCATTGTGGATCTCTCCAACATCTGTCATTCTATCCCTTCAATGTTATGCTGCAGCTTCTAGGGCAGTAGTAAGAATAGCATCCTGATTAGCATGATCACGAACTAGTGTTAAGCACTTTTTTTTTGTGTTTCTTTAAATTTGCTCTGGGCAGGTCATTTTCTTACAAAGGTAACTTTCTCATGGGAGCCTAGCATGGACACAACCACAATTTACTTTCTACGCAGTTATGGCCGCCTTTTTCTACCTTCTGATTTCTACTTTTCTACATATTGCACGTACACGGCCATGTGCTTTTACACACTGCTACACTCTCGGAACATTATACTTCAGATTTGTAAAATAGTGTATTGCAAATGTCAATGAAACCGATTATAATTTCTTGCTGTGTAGCTCATGGCTCATAATCAGTGGGCAAGATCATCTCTTTTTCTTTAAAGCCACTATGATTGTCCCACCTGAAATAGAGCTAACCCATTTTCCCTCTTTTCAACTAGATACTTTATTTAGATTTATTCCAGCATGTGTCCTGAAAGAGCCAAGCATTTACTTGTGATAGCTGGAAGTGTTCCTGGAGAATGGAATCCATCATTTGAGCCAAAAAGGCACTGATATACTAAAATCGCTCTTGCACTTATCTTTTGACATAAAATGTCACCTCCTCAGTTGTAAATTAATCATTGCATTCAAGATTGTCAGAGGTATTGCTGACCATGGTCTGACACTGATTTGCCACAGAGATTTGCACCGAGGTTTTTTGCTTCCTAGCAACTAATTGGATGGGAACCATTCCTTTGATATTCTATATCTGGCTTCATCTTAAATTAAAATTTGATTCAGTCCCGTATTAGACTTTTTTTTAATATTGATAATTTTCTGAATTCCTGGGATTGAAAAAAACTGAGCTGACAATGTTTCACCCCCTCTGACAAGGCACCATAGGTACCCCAAATCTATAATACTGATGCTCTGCATGACCCAGTTACGCACCAGCTTACCCAGTTCATTTTCCAATGCTTATTTCTTACTTTTTAAGAGGTGCTTAACCAGTATTATCAACAGAGACTAGTAAAAATTAAAATATAGAAGAGCAGAAAGAGATATTTTTTCCCTACACAAACAAGATACTTTCATGAATAAAGGAAATATTTTGCAAAGCTACTATCTACTTACCCCCCTCCTCTTATCTCCAGAGCTTTTTTCTCTTTTCCTCTCATGATGCCTCTTTGAGTGATGCTGTAGTTTTAAAGAAACAGCACAGCACGTGGCACATTTAGAATATTTAGCAAGAAGGTTCCCATAGCACAAAGAAAGTGTAACTGACTGAGAAAAAATGAGAGACTGGGAAATACCAATGCCAAACTTTGGTAGACTATTAGGGGAAAATGGCCCCTTTTTGTGCCTTTGAAGCAACGTAAAAGAAATTAAAAGTCTTCTTTGATTATTAACACACAATTTGGTACAATACCAGGAATGACTCTATGCTGACAGGTAGGAGGATTAATCAGCAAAATATAACTTTATGACATGCAGTAGCAAATTCTCAAGTGCCAGTTTATCGGACTCTGAAGACCCTGTTTCATGTGTTCTGATACAAACACAGGGAGAGCTTCATCCAAAATGCAAATCATTAAAATACATTTACTTGTCAGCAGAGTAAGCTAAATGTTAAGAGCCACAGGGATAGTTGCCACTGGGAAAATATGTCAGAGCTGCCCTACCAAATTCCTGATACTCAGCCTTCCAGCAGGTACCTCTAAATATTGTGGAGAGCAGATTGCACCTGTGTGGCTACAGCAGCTAGATCTCGTTCAGAGCAAAGGATGTAACCATTGAAATTACTTCAAAAACACATCATGGCAGGATGTCTTACATAACATAGACCTCTAATTTGAGAAGCATATTCAGTAGTTTCCTTCACAAAGTGTGGCTGATTGGGCTGAGGGTTATTTGAAAACCTATTATTGATTTAAAAAATCAGAACAATTTGATATTGTTCCTAATAGCCACAATACCAGCACAGAATAGTGATTACCTAGAATTAGGATCCCATGCTGTGGATGCAGTGTGTGTATATATTCATAGATAGATGGATACATCACTGCAGGATGTGTTCCATGAGCTTTGCATTTTTCATCATTGCAATTCACCTGTGTAACCGGTTCTTTTTTAAAGATTCCAATGTACAAACCGGAGCCCACACAAAGGAAAAAAAAAGGTTAACTCTGCTTTATTGTGAAGCCTTGCTACAGAGGAAAAAAAAAAAGCAGTGAATTCAGCTTTATTGTGAAGCCTTGCTAAGCCATTCCCAAATGTCCCAAAAGTTACTTCAGAGAGTCTTACCACTCCATAGATCGTAGCAGCACTGATGAGCAGCAGGATAGCGAGGAGCTACATCGGTACGGCGGAGGGAAGGCAGGCACAGCGCTTGCTAAGCAGATCCCAAATGTTCCAAAAGTTACTTAAGAGACTCTTACCAACCCATAGATCGTAGTAGCATCACTGAGCAGCAGGGTAACGAGGAGCTGCATTGGTACGGCAGAGGAAGACAAGGCACAACGTGTCCAGGGCGTCCCCTGTATCTTCAAAGTGCGCTCATGTCTCTCTCTTCCTCCGGCCCGAGACAGCCCCCTTATATCCTGCACCGGATTGAGTGGAAAAGTACAGGCTTGAGTCGCTGCACGCGTGGCCAGTGCATGCAGTGAGCCTCACCAGACTCATGATCCAGCTTTGCTGACAGCGGCTCTCTGATACCTGGCTACACTGTTGTACTCCCTTCTTGTTATCTTCTTCTTCGAAGGTCAGGTTCTCATGGATACACACATAGTTTTTGCAGCAACAGTACTAAGGTCCCTTTTCTTGGCACGTATACTGGGTTTGGTTCAACTAGTAATTTTCCGTCATGTCTCACTCGGACCATCCTCTATTATCCCTAACACAACCTGCCTTTTTATCAGACAGTGTTCTAAGAAGCTTATGTCTCTCTTCATTTTCTGCTTTAGATTGACTATCAGGAAAATGTTATAATAACTACAAATGAGTTCATTCCATGCAACTTTTGCTTCTCAAGACAATTTAAATATATATTTATAATTAGATTTAGTATCAATTTTAGGGGATCCTACTGGTAACCTCTCACCACTGTGAAAACTGTCTATAATGAGAAAGCTAGAATAGGAGGTATCCTGATGTTGACTTCAATTTGTACCTTAGTTCCAAAGGCTTTAAAGATATTTTTGTACAACCATGAAAGAAGCAGGGTATGTCATGAGCATGAGCATGCAGACAAAGGGGGTCTTGCTAAGCGAAGATGTTCCCTGAGGGACCCTTTTGCCATCCTTAAGTTAGCCTAGCTGGTACAAAGGATATGCAGCACGAGGACAGTAGGGTTCAGTGGTATTACAGGCATATGACTTATGAAAGTTTCCATAAATGTAATAACAAAATCTACAAGGCGAAAAGGCAGGTTATGGGCAGACATGATAGCCCCCTCCATCCTGAACTTTTGACAGGATTTTTTCCTAGGGAATTCAGTGCAAAAGAAGGCAGATACAAAGTTCAACACACTACAGTTTTGATGAGATAAGAAAAGTCATTAAGGGAGGAGAGAAAAGGAAAGAGAACATTTAATAATATATGTGCAGGGACTATAAGGGAGAAGTGGTAGAGGAGGGAGCTGCATACTGTCAAACTGATTGATGGAAACTAGATGACTTCATAGAGCTGCTGAACTTTATCTTGACATACACTTGACCCCAGAGGCATTTAAATCAAGACACTGTTAAGCCTAGAGGAGATTCTATCCTTGCAGGCAAACAAATTAAATGCTTCAATACAGCAATAAAACATCTAATGATGGACATTTTTGGCTATTGTCACATGCTTCACTGCATTTTACTGATCTGTCCAACACAACAATTACTCCAGCTACCTAGCAATATACATCTCAGAGTGGCTGCTTTGTAGAAAAGTAGGATTAGTAGACCAAAATTTATAACACGTGTAATACCCAGCACACTGGGTGATGCAAAAATCATCCTTTTCAACAAAAGCAAAGGGAAAAGTTAAGCAGATGCTGCTTCTGGAACCTTTCCACACTCTTAAAAAGATAGAAGTGGATCTGATCTACCCCTGTGCACCAGCTTCATCATCTGATTTAAAAACTCAAATGAGAAAATATTAGAACGCATTTTCAGAACAAATATAGTTAGTTTTCCATGGCTAAGAACATATATGAACTCCACAGAAGCCCTCACTCAAAGGCCTTCCCACAGCAAACTGTGCTGTTCTTGAATTAGTTTTGACTTTCTGTGCATGAATTGTAACACTGCTTATAGCAGAAACTTCTATCTCTGTTCCTCTTCTTTACTGATAGGACAGCAGAGCAGCTATTAAATGGACACTGATTAGCCCTGACTAGTCTGATCTAGTATGTTGAAGAGTAATGTAAAAGTCTAATGTAAATCTTCCAAAAGTAACTTTCTCTTTCACAGTTGTCATTCCACATTCCTTCTCTTTGCTACCTGTTCTCGAAGTATTGCTGCTGCAATCCCTTTGAGCACAATTCTGCTGGCCAGAACAACCTGGAGTATGTGCTACTAGTTCTTTTACTGAAGGACTCAGTAACTTAAATATTTGAGGAATCTAGGATGACTGTCTTCCTGGCCCAAACAAGTTTGTCAAAACAGGAGACATTTTGTACATGCCCTGTACGGATGTCCTGAACTAAGTAACTTTCACTCACAGAATGATCAATGTGCTTTGAGTTCATGGATCTTCTCTAATAACGGCAAATACCTTGAATTAGGAAGTATTCTTAAGCTTCTTATTCCTCATTAAGTCCATGCAAAGGAGTCAAAAAAAAAAAAAAAAAAGATTCATAAGCTTCTGTGGATGACTTTGTGTTCTGCTCATCTACAGAATCCAGTTCACTGGCCCCCTCCATATCCCTCTCTCAAAGCACAGTTTAAAAAAACCTACTCTAATCTTCTTACTGCACCACAGTTCTTTCTGATTAGCCACCACACTGATTGAGAACATGTAGACATTGCAATTCCGTCTCCACATCTTTCTTTCTTTATTGGCTTTGTGTTAAGTTTTTAAATTATATATATTTTCTTTCACTCAGAAATGGTCTTCTATTACCAACTCATCTTTTATAAATAGTAAAATAGCCATATATAGTAAAGACTTAATCACCACAGGGCCCAATAGAGTGCTTGATATACATAAAAATAGTATTCTTTCCGTTTGATGAGAAGTAAAATTAGGCTGTACTGCCTCTTGAAACATTTGATTTACTTGAACATGTACAGTTTCAATAACCAAAAGCTAAAGTAATTTTTATAGTCTTTTGCTGTCTTTATTCTTTCCTTTTTGCATTACAGTTGGCACAGCTTCTCCCAAAGCAACGTACACTTCACCTGGCAGCCACTTATCAAGCATTGGCACTGTTATTACCCATGAGGCTCTGGCAGAGTAGCAGATAGCGGTTGGACAATTAGTCAGTGTCATGAAGATGAGAGTAAAATTAAGAAACAATAAGTATAACATTATCACTGTTAGGCTTAGAGAGAAAGGAAAAAAAATTACAGAAGCTTCTGGAAACAAATGGCATTGTTCTTAATCAAACTGACAGTTATAAAACTAATTAGTTTTGATTCACAGCGAGCTAAAGGTATTTTGTATTCAAGGACTTTTAAAAGATGCTTCTTCTGTGTTTACTTCATAGGAAATACATTCTGGCCTTCATTTCACTTAAAAGTGCTAAGCTGTTAAGATGTCTGGTGCTTATTATCCTGCCCATAGACTTTTTGAAACTCTAGGCTGATTCTACATTTAAAATGGTTGAAGTCCATGCCTGACCCACAAGAAGAGAGTAAACTAAGTTTGGAAACTTCACCCTTAAGTCAAGTTCACTTTCAGAGAAATGCACCGCATAAAGTTATGCTATGAACTTCATATCAGAGTATCAGGGTGATTTCATTATATCGACCAGGCTAACAAGCCTGAATGCATTACTAGCATGTCGTATTTCACAGAGATGTTATCATTGTTGATGTTGATCTAGCACAGATTAAAAGTAGGAGTGAGATTTTAGTTTATTTGTAAAAGTTTCATAGGAGAGTCAATAGAATACTATGTCAGTCTGTCAAAGATCTTGTAGATTTGTAGACATTTAAAAATAAATAGAAGGTGAATGAGAGGGACTAGAAAGAATAACAGATTCTGAAAATTTTGTCTGATTGGCGTAGCAGAAACTTCATGAGATTATTTAGACGTTGTAACACAAAAGGTCATGAAATCTCCACAGGAGACAGAGGTGTCAATAAGGGAGGAAATATATAACAAGAAAAGGTCTCTATTCAATTACAGAGTGCAGGAATTATAAGAGTCACGAGAAAGCATGAGAAAGGCATAAATGCTGCCATGGCTAGAAGATTGTATAAATAGGAATTTTTCTGAATAACCAGAAGAATCACCCTACAAAGAGGTCATCCCAATGAGAGAGAATATTTAGCTGTACTTGTGGAGTAGGCAGAGACAGACACAGTGTGTCCCTCGAAATCCTAGGATGCCCTTTCATACAACAATGAAGAAAGCAAGTAGATGGGAGAGTCTTCCGGACTGAACCCTCTCCACAAACTATAGTATTAAAAGTAAAGCAATTTTAGGAGGAGTGACCAAAAAAATGGCAGAGCTTCTAGTCCTTACAAATAAAGGGAATAGAACGATTATCACAAAACAAATGTCAATAAACTAAGGGAGTTGTTAGGCAAGTCTAATGACAAGAGATTAAGGAAAGCTAGCGGTTCCTCCAAGGAAAAAAAACAGGGATGAAAGATAACCTATTGTACTGCAGGGAAGAATTGGAATGCGTAGTCAGAATCAGATCTGGATGTGTTCTTCCATGATTTCAACCTCAAGGAAGCATACAGAAAGTGGAGAGTAGATTACATAAACAAGTATATAAATACTGTATGTATACAGAGACAAATCAGATAGGCCAAGGTATAAACTGAAGCACATCTCACAGGTGATACCTAGGATATCAAGAAACAGTTATATAAACTAAGGAAAAGGTTACCAACACAGAAGAAAATCTATCAAAAAATAGTGCCATGCAAACTGGATTCTTTAAAATCATTTTTAGACTGTTCCTTAAAAAGAATTCTTGGCTTAGGGTAAATAAACTTAGGTTGGGGGGTTCAGATGGAAGCAAAATATTTCAGACTAGCTAGGTGCAATATTAATAAAATTAAAGAAAGAGTGAATAAATCTCAAGGCTGTTCAAAGTTACCCTCGAGAAATAATGGAAGAAAGTTGAGGTAACAAGCAGCTAACGAAGGGGGCTTTGCAATGAGCCTGTTTCAAAGGATAGGGAAAGAGGAGCTGAAGAATTACAGATTAGCCAATTTACTTCAACTCACAGAAAGATACAAATAACAAAACAGAATGATTGTGACTAACTAGAATAAAACTGGAGGACTAAAAATCAAGACAGATGTCAAAAGGAAATCACTTCAGACAAACCTGATTTTTTTCATCAACTGCCTTTGTGGAAAGAGTACCAGGTGTGTCGTATATTTTGTCTTTAATACCATTGACACAAGCTTTATTATTCTCCTTTCAAGCAAGGGTACCATGCACTAACTCCCATAAGTACAGGAAGGATGCAAAACAGGTTTCGGTATCATGTTGAAAAAAGTGTCAAACATAATTCTTTAGCAAAATAGAAGGACAGATCAAGTGGCTGTGTACAAGGGATCTGTATGCTCCAGTATCTTCCAGATTTTCATTAACATCCTAAAGAATAGAATAAATAGTATGCTTATTGATTTAGCAGATTACATGGTCCTTGAAAGCACGAGAGGTATACTAGAGGATAATTTGCTCATGAGAAAGTGAAAAAATAACATAAATACTATGCTATTTGATAGGTGCAAGTAAAGTATTTTTGCAGGTATAGTCTACAACACAAATAAAAGATGGAATATAAACAAGGAAGCAAGCATTTCAAAGGCAAAGGGTCTTGGTAATTTCTGACCACAAGTTAAACACATCAATAATGACATAGCAAGAAAGGTAAATACCATTTCAGAGTGCAAATGGAAGAGTAATTTACAATTACATGGGACAATACCCCTTCACTTGGTTCAGTGTCGATAAAGTCTCAGCTTGAGAACTTTAAGAGCATTCGCCAATTGGATACTTTCCAGATGAGAGCAACAAGAATGACCAGAAGCTTAAAAAATATGACCTATGGGGAAAGACTGACTGAACGAAGGAGTAGCTAAATCTAAAAAAGAGAAAGAGGCTCTCTGAGTGAATCAAAAATACCAGTAAAGGTAAAAAGCTGCTGCAAATAGGAAGAAAATTATCTGTTTCACTCTGCAGTGTGATTATAGAAAATAAAAAGTAGCCTGAAGTGGCAGAAAGAAACACAGAAGAAGCCTTTCCAATAGTGTCAGTGATAGAGCATTTGAGTAAATAATCTATGGGTGTTGTGGAGTCATAAGCACTGCAAATCTTTAAAAGCAGCTTAGGCAAATAAGCAGCTATCGGCAACCAAAGGTAACATTAATGCTGCCTTGCGACTGCAGAGAGTAGTTGAAAAGCCAAAGTTTGTATCCTAACAAATATCCTATGATTTCACAAATACACATAATATGGAGAACTTAAGGTACAAAGAGGAAGATGGACTCTTTCACATTGGTTTGTATTACATATTAGCCATTTCAGACATTTAAATGATTTCTTGTTAACCATTTCTTGCTTGTCTTGATCTATCTAATATATTAAAAAGCTGTGAGTTTACAACTAAAAGTAAGAGCTTGTATTTTTTCTTTTTGTTATCAAGTGGAACATAACACGACCCCTAACAAATATGTCTCACTCTTAAATGTGTGCATTTACCCTTCCATCAAACGTTTCACTTTCTCGTGGTTCAGTATATCACTTATATAGCTGTACATTTGTTTCTGTGCTCACCCAAATATGTAAGATTCAAACCATTTCTCATCAACTAAAGTAAATTCAGGCTGTGGCAGTAACATTACTCAGCAAAGACAAACTATCACTGTGATTAAGTGGAACATTTTGATACCTGAGCTAAGTTACTGATGAAAAATGGACTTGCAGTGTCCACTGTATCACAAGATGATCAAAAGATCTAAGAGAAGTGAGTGGAAGTTTTAATCAGGCTGTAAAAGCAATGCTAAGAGTGGTTTGTACAGACATAAATAAGTAACACACTTGCTGAGCTCCTAGAGAAACAGATCAAGGTTGTGTGCATCTTACATGCACTTTGAAGTCAAAATAGATTATGTGACTTTGACAGCTCCATGAGGGTGAATGAAAGCTTTCTGGAAATAATGAAAATATTTGCAAATGCACTAGGAGTTTGAAATATGATCTGGGAGTTTGTCTCCATTTTTTAAGTACCCAATTTCAAAGCTCTTTTAAACACTGGAAATCATGATTTATACTCATAATTTCTGCATTCCAACAGCATGGGTCCAAGTTATTTTTGGATATATTATAAACCCCTTAATTAAATTGCTCCCATGCATTAAATGATCATATCCTATCTATGATTAAATTTTTATTCTTTACAACAAAAACACAATTCAAGGTAATCTGGGATAATTTAACAGAAAGGAAGGGACTGTAAGAGCAGGCTGATCTGGGGGAAGAAAAACTAGAAAGGTGTGGTGAAGCAAGAATTTGACAGGAAACTGGATAGGATTTGAAGGATCTGGATGAAAACCTATGTTGGTACAGGAACAGGCACTGGGAAAGGGAAGAGGGTGTTATAATTTTATCAAACACAGTCCTTCCTCTGTGTGTGTTTGTATGTGTGTACAGGAGTGGAAAGTGTCACAAATTTGGAAGAGACTGTACTGAAAGATTTTTCAACCCTTTGGAGACCGAAACTGAGAGGAGGTCTTATAAAGGGTTGTGAGTGTTCCTCATCTCCTCTTTCCTTCACCTGTCAGTATATATCAAAATATATCAGAACTGCCAGAAAAATAAAGTACAGTTTCCAACTGAACCTAGTTAGGAACATATAGAAAAAAGGGAACATAAATTGTGTTACCATTTATATTCCTTGTTGAGCTAACCCTCCTTAGTAGAGATGGAGGAAAATATTTTTTCATTCCATAACATTTACCAATATTTTTATTCTATGTCAATAAAAGTAAAATTCTGATTTTTCATCACAATACCAAATTTGCGGGAATCTTGAACAAACATTCTCAAAGATTTGCTGACATTTTTGTTTTACCAGAAATATCATTTCTCCCCTGAACTCTCCTTCATTACCTTCACATGAACAAGATTAAAACGGAAAATGTGTCTTTATTTTGCTTTTGTATTATGTATTGCACCAAGAAAGTGTCTATCAAATGTTTGCTATTGTGTCATATTTGTTCAGTGCAACATTACACATAACAGCACTGAAAACATCCTATAATGAAAATAATAGAAATTAGAAGTAGATTTTTTCATATTTCTTACAAATTTAACATCAACAGAGGAAAAAGTTGAAAGTCTTCATGGAAATACTTAACTCTTCTACAATGCACAAAATGCGCTGTGTACATGAATGCATATTTGTAGCTGCTAACCACAAATATTACAGACTGCATGGGAGAGGAAATACTGCTTGCTTATACTTTTTCTGGCAGAGTACAAGCCAGGAATGCTAACAGATTATATTTTTGTTTGGTTTTTTTTTGATAATGTATGTTTAATTTTAAAGGTTTTTAAACGCATAAAGTTATATAACCCAAAGCCTGCTGTTTGTGACACTGCTGCTGAAAATATGGACTTCCATGGAACCCCATGGAAGAGGGTAGATGTAAAAACCTGGCTGACAAGGAAAATATGTCTTGCAGTCTAATCATCAGAATTGTTTGGATGTCACTCTTGTTAGTCCGAACAGCAATTACATGCATGCCACAGAGAGTGTGGAGGACAGACTTAACAATGGTGGTATTTTTGCTCAGCACACACAGTACCTATTTATCAGTCTTACACTGGTCATTATCTGTTTTGATGTTGGAAGTTCCATTAAAAAACAAAGGCAACGCATTGTGTATTCAGCCATTTGATGTGACACATCAAATAGTGGCCCCGACATTCTCAGGGAAATGAAATGAAGGTTGCTGCAGTGAGATCAATAAACTGAGACCAATAAACTGAGACCATACCTTAGTTTCTCAGCCATCACGTTCCAAGGATGACTGAGAGCAGCCCTGAAGAAAAGGACTTGGGGGTGCTGGTAGACGAGAGGCTCAACATGAGCCATCAGTGTGCACTAGCAGCCCAGAAAGCCAATCGTATCCTGGGCTGCATCAGGAGAAGCGTGGCCAGCAGGTTGAGGGAGGTGATTCTCCCCCTCTACTCCACTCTCATGAGACCCCACCTGGAGTACTGCATCCAGTTCTGGAGCCCCTACTACTACAAGAGAAATATGGACGTGCTGGAACATGTCCAGAGAAGGGCCACGAGAGTGACCAGAGGGCTGGAGCACCTCTCCTATGAGGACAGACAGTGAGAGTGGGGGTTGTTCAGTTTGGAGAAAAGGAAGCTCCAAGGAGACCTTATAGTGGCCTACCAGTATCTTAAGGGGGCCCGCAAGAAAGCTGATGAGGGACTTTTTAGGATGTCGGGTAATGGTAGGACTAGAGGGAATGGATTAAAACTAGAGATGGGTCAATTCAGATTGGATGTTAGGAAGAAGTTCTTCACCTTGAGGGTGGTGAGACACTGGAACAGGCTGCCCAGAGACGTGGTGGAAGCCCCATCCCTGGAAGTGTTTAAGGCCAGGCTGGATGCGACTCTGAGCAACCTGGTCTAGTGGGACGTGTCCCTGCCCATGGCAGGGGGGCTGGAACTAGATGATCTTTAAGGTCCCTTCCAATCCTAACAATTCTATGATTCTGTGACTCTATGATTCCATGATTCCATGATGAAATTATTGTCTGTAAAACTGGCAAACTGTTGACTTTTATAAATAAAAGCGTTTAATCCTATTTCAAGAATTCAAATTCAAGCTAGAAAATAATTTTATTCTCATTTTAGTTCAGTCTTATTATACAATGTTGTCCCAGGAGTGTCCTATCTTCAGTTATTTCTCTCACTCCACTTCAAATTTCACCTCAAGCTGCAGTTCTGGAATCACACTGAAAACAATGAAATGGCATTAAAAAAAAAAGATGTGAGCATTTAATTATGAACAAATTTTGCTTCTCAAATTGTCTTTCAAGCATACAAATATGCTGCATAATAGAAGGAAAAAATTGTAACTAAACAACTAATGTACAGAATTACTTATTTGCAAAAGTTGTTCAACATGTTCTTTGAGTTTCTTCTGTGTATAATACTTCAAATGCAATAAAATTTGGTGGATAACACTAGATTTTTCCCATCAGGTATGGAAAGACGGCATTCTCTGATGTGCTTCTAAATACAGACCAGCCCTGAGTTCTCTCCTGTTACTTTGTACGGTTGTCCTGAAGTAGTCTTTCAATCTTGGATAAGCACCAAGTCCTTATCACTTCTCCAGCCACCACTCTGTTTACATCGGCTAAGTAACATGTCACCGAGGACAAAGTGAGAAACAGTGTATGCCATAATGCATTTGCAATACAGTTTCAGCTATGGGGCATACTGTGGCTATCTGAAAGGACAGCACTGAGAATTCTTAATAAAAGCTCATTCAAAAACATCCAGAAATGTTTTGCATTTTCAGGTATCTAATTATTCCAAAATAAATTTTGTTACAGTTAGAAAGCCTCCACATGCATGGATATTACTGAATTTTAATTCTGTATTGTGTGGTATAGTATGTCAGTCTTGTAGCAACAACAAAAACAAAAAGAGAGAGAACATCGTGTTTTCGGGATCATATCCTTAGGTTTCTTTACATCCACTGAATCAATGCTGAATTCATAACTGTGCCCCAAGCTGTACAATACACAGCCTGGCTGATGTTTTGTGGCTTTTTGCATAAACAAACATGCAATTTATTTACAGCATCTTTTCCTTAAATTAGACTTCCCTTACATTAGATCTTAACAAGTAGCACTACAAAACTGCAAGGGGGAAAAATTGAAAAAAGTTGTTTAATTTTGTATAACTGCCATCTCATGGGTATTAAAGTTTTCAAAACTACTTAACTATGTTGATTTACAGCTCTAGTTAAAATTCTTGATTTAGGGGATTTGATGAATTTGGAGGTTAAATAAAAACATACACTTAATTCACATTGCCCACAGGTTGTTACGGAAATTGATTTCAATTGGAGTAATCTCAGAACAAGTACACTCTTTTGTTTTTGTTGTTGTTCCCAAATAGACACAGATTTTTAGTGGTTTAGCCACCATCTAAACAGGTCAGCTTCTATTATCTGTACACCAAGCTACAGCACAAAAATGTGAAAATACAAATGGCAAAATTGTAAGGTACACATGCAGTTGATCGTTCTGGTTTGGCAATATGATTATAGAAAGCAGTAACCATTCAGCTGTGTATTACCAGTAAGAAAGAAGGGTATGGGGGAACGAGTACAGACTATTGACTGAAATACTGTCGTGCTTCTCAAGGGGCGTTCTGCATATCACAAGCTTCTGGTCGCCGTAGGTGAACACGCTGTGGCCTGGCAAGGAAACAGTTAGACAGAAGCTTTGTGCAGCTTTAGTAAAAACAGTCCACTGTGTGCAGGCTATGAGGCAGGTTGTTTCCCTCATAGAAAGAGTCAACAGAGAAATTTTGTAAAACAAAATGAATCATTTAAAATGTTTCCAGAGAGCTCTCAGAATAGCAGGCTATTGAAAGAAGGCTGCAATACTTCTTTCTTCAGGCAGATACCTGGCTACCTGATTAACTCTAAGCTTGTACTTGACTCCTACTGAAGTAAACAGGACATGAACACAAGCCAAAGTATGTTACCAAACAAGAATCGGGTGCTGAACTGAACCAGATCAAATAACTGGAGTATGGGATGTACGTCAGGAAGAGAGACAGGACATCTGTGTGCAGTTCAGTGATAAGCTGAAGGCTTTTTAGTGATATCAAGGGAAAGGGATGGAGAAAAACCCAGGATTCTTGATTTCAGCAAATTACCATGTCACTTCAGGTGGACTCATCGCTTCAGGCTGCCTTTCCAAGAAAACAAAGAGAAGTCAATCTGTTGAAACTTCTGTACGTAAAAAGCCTAGAACAAATAGCAAAGCCTGAATACAACAGCAGCAGCATTTCCTCCCTTATGAAGTTATCTTCATGCCTGCAATGCTGCAATTCCCCCATGCTATGTATAATTATATCTTATGTAATAATGGCATCTGGTGGTTTGGACTGGAGCAATATGTCACTCAAGAACACTAATTTATTTGCCAAACATCGTGGCTGTCTGTGTAGCATTGCAAGGAGTATGGGGAATAAATAAGCAGAGGAGAACTCTGATTTAATTGGAGTAACACAGATCTGATGGGATACGTAGCAATTTTTGGAATACTAATAGGTTGTCCAAGAAGGGCTGGCTAGGGAATATATAAGGGAGGTAGCATACTCTCACATATCAAAGATGCAAACACTTGATTTGAGGAGTGAAACCTTCTGCACAGTGAAAAATGGAGAAAGCAGCCCAGAGCATCATTTGAATGATGCTTGCCCAAAAGCATCATTTGGATAATTTTTTTCCTGAATACCCCAAGGAATGATCTAAACCACAGGAACTGGGCATTAAAAAACATATAAGAAAAGCAAACAGCAGATCCAGAATGTCTGCTTAACTGTTGGGATGCACTAGAAGAATGGAGAAAGCATCTAGGAGGCTGTTCTTGTGCATTTGAGTCTTACCAGCTGTGGAAAATGTGAGGGTAGAAAGCAGCTTTAGTAAGGGTGACCATGAACTAAAAAAGTGCCTGGCTAAGAAAAACAGAATGAAGGAGACCAGAAAAACGAAACCAAATAATGTAAAGACTGAATTCAGAAATTTGGTATTTAAGATCTCATGGGAGATCTTACATACCAAATGTCTAAGAGGAAAAAGCTTTAGAGAAAGCTTGCATTTCCTCAATTAAATGACGCAGCAGGTACAAGCTGTCCCAGTGCAGACAAAAGCATGGAGACCATGGCTGAACCGTGACCTCAGCTACAGAAAGGGAAGTCTACAAAAGTGGAAATTAGGTTAGATTATAAAAGATTTGTACAAATGAGTAGATTGTATAGACAGAAAGTCCAAATCTGATTATTGAGGTGAGTTGTGAAGTGTACAGAAGTGAAAAATGGCATGCCATTGCGAAAAAGGCAAAACCATTGCCAGGAAGTAGAGAGAGTTTTAAACACAAGATAAATGAACTAATTGTCCCACTCCACAGCACTGGAAAGTCTCAGCTGCAATTTCGCAGCCAAGTTACTGGATTCTTTAAAAAATATAGCACAACTAAGAGAGTATTGAGGAAGGTAATGGGAAAATGAGTGCACATGAGAAGAGTTTGGATCAGCCTAGGTCATTTAGCCTAAAGAAGAAAATTTTAGGGGGATGATATGGCAGAGTACTGATATTCTAAAACATAAAAGATTGTTACAAATAAGGAGGTAATAATCTGTTCTCCATGAGATAATGAGCATGAATTGCAGTCAGGAAGATTACCGTGATTTTATCATAAAGATTTGTGAAGCATCAGAATGGGTGGCAGTGAAGGCTCCATCACTGAATGCCTCTAAGACTAGATTAGAGAAACTTCTCTCAGGGTTGAAATACATGTCATTGATTCCTCCACAGAGCCACAAGGCCTGCCAAGTGACTTCTCGGGGTTTTTCCCAAGAACTTTTACTTTCCAAATTTCTCTCTATTTTGTCAAAGTCTCCCTTTCCCCCAATAATCTGAAGAGTTCCACTCTCTCCTCTTTTGTTCTTGATTATCTACCTCTTTGTCTCCAATTTAAAGCTATTTGAAACAATGCTACCCAGTAGCAGCACTTTCCAGCTCACTTGTTGTAGGAAATGACAGAGTTCAAATCCTGGACCGTGCATTTGAGATATTTAGTGCTCCCCAGATGCTTATACAACTCTGCCAGATAGTGCAACAAATGTCCTCATGGACCATCCAGACATTCTTATTAACAGATCTCCCCTCAGATGTCCTCTTAGTGCTCCATCAGTGCCTGGGGATACATGTGTTAAAAGCAGTTAAATCATGACCATCTCATCAGGGCTGTCCTAATGTCCTAATGTCTTTCATGCGCCTCAAATGCGTGCTGGCAGCCTTACTGCTTAGACCTCATGGCAGTAAGACTGCCAGCATTCACTGGCACTTCAGTCAATTTCATTCTCCTTTCTTTCAGTTCCCTTTGAGATTTTTTTATATATATCTCATCTTCTCTCCATCTTTGATTCCTTTACCTTCTTCACTTGTTTCATCTACTCCTTTTCCATTTAGTACGTGAAAAGGAAAAAAGCTATCGCAGTCTTTTAGCCATACTTTTGACATTTCCCATGATTTTTATACATATAACACCCAGATGCTGGATGAATGAACAACCAGTGACAACCAAATGCCAGATACAGTTAGAAATTCACATTTGTCTTTTAGCTTCACCTCATGCTACTGGTTCACAAATGGCTGAAGCCTAAGTGCATTTAAGTAAATTCATTTTTAAAATTTGGAGTAACATAGATAATAAAATCTGTATTAACAGTATAGATTTATTTTATATATGTTATATAGAGATTATGTCTATTTTTAGTTATATTTAAAAAACTATAGATAATACAAGTTTTTTAACAGTTCCTATTTCAGCATTTTCAATATAAAACATTTGGTCTTTATTTTGAAAAAAATTCTGTTTCCAACATTCATATTTTGATTCCTTTAATGACTAGTTTTTTGTTTCATTAACAACTGCAACACATTCTGAATCTAAAATGAAATACAGCTTCACAAATAACCATAATTGTGTCCTGGGACCAAATTTCAGTCTCTCCTCTCTTTTCAGAGTGGACATCTTCCATTTTCAACAGTGCAATCTTAGGTGAAGTACAAGAAGTGCTAGTTAAGAAATGTGGAAATGAAAGGTAGAAGAGACAGAGAACAGTATAAGAAGATAAAGAGTTAGTGTATGGTGCTGCTATCTGCTGTGGTAACTATGGCTGGCCATTCTAGCCCAAGCACGTCTGCATTTTGTAGTCCAGGTGTTAATGGAAAATTGATTTATTTTAGACGAGTTTTCTTACCCACCCTAATTCCCTGCTGGTTGCCTCCTTAAAAAGCTTACATACGCATTTCAGTAATGAAGTAATGCTATTCCACAAAGGCAAGGACATAAACACAGCCGTTATGCTTTAACCTTTAAGCCAGCCTCAGAATTAAAAAGCAAGATGGGTCTTTTACATCCAGGAATTGCACTACTGACCAGTTCCCAAGGATACTCAAGGATGTGCAAAAGTGAAGGTTTGAGCACGAACCTCTGACAAAAATCTAAGACACCACGCCTCCCCCCCCCCCCCCAATAATATATTTTACTCTTGTGTCTTATAACATGAAGACAGCCTTTTGAGGGGCATACTCACAAGGACGTCAGTCAGGAGTGTTCAAAGTAATAATGTGCCCAAGGGACTTCCATATAAAACAACCAGTCGTGGAAATATTATAGAAATGATACTGCTTAAATTATAGTCTACCTTTCTTCCGCTCAGCAATGACAAGCATGCTGGGAGCATTTCAGCAAATTAACCAAATGGTGAATGGTTGCAGTGGCTACTGTTCCTGAGCCAATCGTGGGGACGCATCCTACTAACCCTTAATCGATCCTCACTTCACAGCCACTGGCTTTCCACCTGGGTGTTCCTTCATTTGCTTTTGGTAAAAATTATAATAAAAATGATTAATGGCATTTACCAGCCCAAGGCTATGAAAGCCAAGTTGAATCCAGTTGCTGAAAAGCTCTTTTAAGAGCATCCCACTGGACCTCCATGAGCACTGCATCTTGCCGGACAGGTCTGGCTTTGTCTAACTGCTCAGAGGCAGGATCTGCCACATCGTCATCCCTGATGGTCGAGTTTACCAGGGCAAGAATGGGGTTATAAGGAACAAGGCAATCAATGCTGGATGCTTTAGGGAAAATGTCACTAAATGTTTTTGACAAAAACAGGAGGCTGAGTCACTCCAAAACTGTTTCTAAGATCTTTGTCTAAATTTATTCCATCTTTAAGTCGTTGACCTTTTCTCTATACTATACATGCAGGCTCTGTTAAGTATCAACATTGTAAATTTTATTTTTCTTCCAGTCGTGGCTGAAATTCTCATGTTTAGAAGAAAGAACTTAGTGATCTTTTCTAACTCTTCCTCAGTCACTATTATAATAATGGGAAAACCCTACTCCCTAGATCATTGCTTTCACATAAAAGTATTCTGTGCTTGAAAGATCATACTCTCTAAATAATACATATTTAAAAATTAATATTCTATCCTTGAATTGAAACTGTTATAAACTTAAAGGCAATGCAATAAAATGCCGCCTTGATTTTGTCTTGAAAACATTTCTCAATTTACCTCAGTCAGTGTTACAATGTAGGCCATTATTGTCTATAAAATCATCTGTAGATCAGCATGATGCAATTTGTTAAAAAGGCAGCGATCTAGTCCATGAAATCATTTGCTGCTCTAAGTCTCATTTTAACATCTACTTCTTGATCTGAGCATCAGCAGTTTGCTGTTTTGTCCCTGTAGAAAGATGGAAATTTCCCCCCAATAAAACAAGTCAGAAAAACCATGGACTACGAGGTTCCTATTAGTTGGGGTTTAACTGCCTTTAACTGCTTGTCTGCCACCTCTAGCATGGTAAGACAACTTTTTTCTCCCAGGAAATGAATCTCAAGCTTTTTTTTTAGAGCAGTTGACAACAGTCGTTTAATACCTTTTAATACTTGCAGAGATATTTTCATACAAACAGTTGCATTAATGAAAATTAATAATACTATCCATACTATACCTCATATGATCAATCAATTCCCTATTAATTTCCAACAGTAAGGAAATAAATAATATTTTTGCTTTTATTTATCAAATGCACCACTTGTCTGATACCTCTAGGAAGATTTTGTTATTTTTTGAGGCTTTTATTTTGTGGGTTTTCTATCAAGTTTAACAGCTGGAATGACTAAAAATAGTCAGGATTTGTCTGAAAGAGAAGTGTCATCATAGCTATCCTCAAAAATTAGCTTTTCCAATATGGATCAAGGAGGTATTTTGTATTACAAAGGTATAGGCGCACTTCTAGAAGGTAGGAAGAAAGGGAATATATTTGAGACAACATACTGTATTTTCTTTTTGAAATGTATTAGCAATGATCCAAAAAATATAAAACCTCTTTTTGTGCAGCGAAACCCAGCTTTGTTAGAAGCAGAAAGCTGAGCTGCCAAGAAAATGCAAGCACAAGAGAAGACTATATTCACAAACTGTGAAAGAAACAATTATTTCTCATTTTACTTGTGTTTATATTATGTCTCTATCTACTGTTTACCCTCTTTAAACTTTTCTTCTCTTTTGTAAATGCAATGCCAGGCTTTACTATAGCAGAGCTGGGAGAGAGATTAAAAGTTTATTTGCAGTATGCCGTGAAGTTTTGCTGACGTTCTCACAGCAACAGCAAGTAAAATACTTTCCTTAATAGACCACCTTAGTTTAAAAGCTTTGCAGTTGCTTTCATTCATCTGGTTTTGATCCAGACAAATAACTGAACTTGTCATTATCCCTTGGAGGTGTAAGAACGCAGAATATTAATGGCAGGTCTGGAGAGCGCTGATTTCATGCTGTGCCCAAATGCTTTGTTGCTGGAAGAGAAAACATTCAGTTTGTCAACTTCTAACACACAGTTATTGAAGCTGAATTATCGTGCTGTTCTGACTTTGATAACTATATAAAATATTTTTAATCTACTATTCCTCACAGTCTTGACTCAATACCTACATATGAATATTCAATGTCAAAAATGTTTAATATATTCATGGGTTTAGGAGACTGCTAGTCTTGACAGCAACACAGCATGATCAGGACTCTTTGTTAAATGTGTTTTCAAATTTAAAACCCATTTTGACTGCAAACTCTCGCTTTCTTAAGATGTACACATTCTAAGAAGGTAAGATATATATCATCGTTAATTTCTGACGCTCAAGAATCTATATGACAATCTAAAAACAGAAGTTGCAGGGTTAATCTGACTGTTGTACTTTATGTATCACTTGAAGAACCAAAGAGCCCTGAAGTATCTTTTAGCTTAAAGACAGCTTTAAGGACTTGCAAAAAAAAAAAGTAATTTGGCCTTCCCTCTGATTTTTCATTTATCTTGATCTGAAGGTGTTTCTTCATTCCAGTGTTTTCCTTCCTTAAAATGTCCCCCAAGTAGCTACTCCCACTGGCTTTTATTAATCTTACACACCATTCTTTTCCTTGATTTTATTTGAATTATTTTTTCTTTTTGTATTTGTCATGTACTTTAATACAACAATTGTTTGTTAGATATGAATGTATGATAACCCACATACATTGGTTTGCAGAAGGTAATCCTGGCAGGATGCTCAGAAGAGATCCTGTTCAATTTTCTGTACGACTCACCAATTACTCACCATTTCTTTGTTTTGTTAGATTTATTCCGATAGAAGCATACATGATTTTAAATAGGACAGGTGAAAATGGACAAATTTGTGGAAAAAAAATATTGTATGTGATGGCCAGTCATTTAACAGACTTTTTTGAAATGTATAGTTTCATTTCACATGAATACCTTTTTATTGTTATGACCACTTTGACTTATGTGAATCACATATAGGGCTTCAGAATATATTGAAATTTGAGAACCAACCTAAGATTTGAAATGAAGTTTCTCTTCTCATTCTTCATTTGAAGTGTGTGTGAGAAAAAAAATCCATATTTTATCAAATGAGAAAGAATTAATTCACTGATAAAATAATGAGGACACTTGGAAAAGAGGTAATTATATGTATTTCATGTGTCATTCTTGTTGAGAGAAACTAATTTTATAAGGTTCATAAAGTTTCTATGTAAACAAAGGGAATATTTTTTAGAAAGCGATGAAAAAAAGAATCAACCCTGTAACACATTTTATCAGGCCTTTTTTAGGCATGTAATAAAATCCTAGTAAAATGTAATGAAAATAAACCTGTTAACTTCAGAAGGCTAAACACAATGGTGGTAATGAATAAGTTATTGGATTAGAGTATTTGAAAAGAGGGACGTGGGCTTTAAAGTGGGAAACCGAAATCTGTCAAGAGAATTAATTGTTAAAAGTGGGAAAATATTCTCACATGAGGTTTCTCCAAAATATTCGCATTTAAGAAAAGTATTTATTAGAACATAGAAAGGAATATGTGCAGGACTAATACACAGACCTAGTGACTGGCCACATGCTGTCCCACTACGTCCAGATGACATTATGGTAGGGATTTTATTTTTGACCTTTGTGCTAGAAGCTGTAAGGCTGGAGAGAAACCCTGATAATTTTCTCTAGTGATCTATTCTGTGATTTCTTCAATGTTCAGGTTATTAGTATAGCCTCCATAGGTCTTCTTTAGCAAGACAAAGTGCTACGGGGATGTGCATCTTCAGCACAGAGAAATAACATGGAATAAAAATATGGGTGCAATGGCAGGCAGTTGCAGTAGAGAAAAATAAATAACCAAAGCGCTTCAGAGGACTTTGCACTTTAATGCACACATCTTGCACATAAAAGTTCAAAGTAATTAAGCACTTCTTAGACCCTTAACAAGTGGCTTTTATACACTCCTACTCTTGTACGAATGTCCTGTGAAATGCAACAGAGATGGAACCAACAAGGTTTTTAAAAAATTGGTCTGGAAATCCAAAGAATACATTAAAGAACCATAACTACTTTAAAAAAACATTTAATCAACTCACAGAATTCTGTTCACAGAATTCTGAAACAATGTATCTTCCCATATACATTGCTATTTGCATATGAACTTTCAGTAAGATGCTGTACAAAGATAAAGTTCTCCATAAATGAACAACTTAATTTTATTTCTCAGGGCTTTCTTGTTTATAATTACTTATTACTTATCAGCAGATATAAGTTCCAGGCGCCACAGATGCCCCAAGCTGTGCTGACACTGCTTATCTGTGACAGGAGTGTTTGATGAGTTCGTTACACACGGGATGTTGAAAAATACCTCGTCAGCTCCCAGTTTTTCATTAGGCAAAGCCACCTCAAGGTGTTATAGCATACAGTCGCCCAGTAACGACAAGGCAGGCTCAACCATGAGTTAAGAACTGACCACCATCTGCATCGGCAAAATAAATGCATCTTATCTTATATCCCATTCTTTTCCAGAAGTCCCTTTATCATCTTGGTGTCCCTTCATTGGTCTCTCTCCACTATGTCCAGATCTCTCTCATCCTGTGGAGCCCAGAACTGGACACAGCGCTGCAGGTATGGCCTCACCAGTGCTGAGTAGAGGGGAAGGATGACCTCCCTCGACCTGCTGGCAACTCCCCTAATGCAGCCCAGGATACCATTAGCCTTCTTTGCCACAATGGTATATCACTGGCTCATGTTCAACGTGGTGTCCACTGGGACTCCCAGATCCTTTTCTGCAAAGCTACTTTCCACCTGGGCAGCCTCCAGCTGGAAGTCACACCTCCGCAATGGACACATCATTGCCATTCCTGCAGAAGCCAACAGGATGTTGTTTCCTCCATGAAGCATTGAGAGTCAATTGCTCTCAGAAAAAGAAATAAGCCCCAGTGACTATATACCTTCCCAAACCAGTTATTTAATTTCAGTGCTGACCTAGTCCTGCCATCTCAGAATATAAGCAAGGCAAAAAGGAGAACTGACAAACTGGGAAAGAGAGGAAATAATGAGTGTCAGCTGGATGCTGACAGAAATATAGGAAACTGACGTGGATTGTCACTGCTGTTGACTTACCTGCATGCTGTATTGTGGAAAACTCTGAAAGTATTTTGTCCTAGAGTCTCTGAAAACAGTAAAGAATAGGATTCCTGACCATTCACAAGCTATTGAAACCTCAGATGCTTTATATGCCAACTTCGTTTTTAACAAAAATCTAAATATTCATTAACAGAAACAGGCACCACCCTACCACAGTGGTAAGCTGATGGGCACATCATGCTTTGGCATTCATGTTACAATGCTATTATTAAACCATTGTCAAGTCTAGAAATCTGGCAGGCTATATTTTGGATTTATTATTTAACAAACACTTTGAAAATGTCACAAGAGCTGCCTTTTGTCTTCCTGAAATTATGCCAGTCCAAGAACTGTGGTCAGCAAATAAGTCTTATGGATGCTGCAGATTAAGGTCTTTGTTATTTCCAGGATTGATTATTTCAACTATTTATTTTGGGGCTTCATTGATTGCACTATTCAAACACTGCAGTCAATGACGGATGATACAAATCAGAACATTTGCAGAATTTTGAGTAATGTGAAAAAATAATCCTATATATTTAACCCATCATAAATTTCCTCAGTGCTTTTAAAGGATTGCTTCCTGTTTGAAGGATCCTGAGAAGTAATAAGTTATACCCTTGGGCAGCAAGTGACTGGAAGCAAGAACTGAACTTCTCGATAGCCAGTCCTGGGGAAAACACTTCAGGATTTTATTCTGTTATTACTTACCTGTGTGCTCATAAGTGTTAGTGGGAGTAGGAATGAAAAAGTAGTTATTAAAAATAGAGAAGTTACTCCCCTAAACTGTATCATTGTGTGCAAAAAAACCCCACCATAAACCAAGCTGT
Source organism: Larus michahellis (assembly GCF_964199755.1). Classification (NCBI taxonomy): domain Eukaryota; kingdom Metazoa; phylum Chordata; class Aves; order Charadriiformes; family Laridae; genus Larus; species Larus michahellis. The sequence continues at coordinate 62,603,504 of NC_133898.1, forward strand.
GTCTCTTCTGAAGTACATTTTGTCATCACTTCAGCTGCATCGCTGTTGATGAATCCCATTAAACTCTGGTGTGCTCGGCCCACCAACATGAAGCAAGATTAGAGATTTGGAAGTCTTCCCTTCTACAAAGACTCAAGAGAACCAGAGGCTTTGTGAAGCCACCTTGATTTTTCATCTCAAGAGAGACTCCTGAATCGGAGAATGGCATAACTGTATCTTTCTATAAATAACAGAAATGGCATAACTGTATCTTTATATAAAACTTTCTTGCTCCCTTGGAACAGACAGATGTTAGGGAAGAGAAAGCTAATAAGCTTCGGCTAAAAATGTTGTTTATAATAGCTAACACCAACCTACTCTTGGTTTTGTTTCCTAGATCTTGCCCGCAATTCACCTGTGACAGTCTTTTCTCTCCTAACAAGGAACACAACAAATTCAGTAAAGACTATCTTAAATTCTTGCAAGTAGTAAAGAAGAGTTCTGGAGATTTAATGTGAGGGAAAGGGGAGGGTGAGATCAACCACAGGTTGCAGGGGTAAGAGCAGAGAATATATCTGGAAACTTAATTGCTTTACTTTTATTATTAAAATTCCTGCCAAAATATCTCTCTGAGCTAAAACTGCTTTTGTCCTGGCTCACATTAAGTTCCCATCAACAATATTATTACAGTCATAATGACAACAATATCTACATTCTGTTGCACGCAGAGCAATTGGCCTTTGAGGCTCCAGAGGATGCTGTGAACTTTACCACATTTTTTTGGACACAGAAAGCATGAGAGCTGCCCATCTATTTTGCATCTGTTAAAGGTGTACCACATATTTTAAGACTTAGATTCCCAGAAGTTTTGTTTTACATTTTCTAACAAAAAAGATAAATGTAGTATAATTCTACTGAAAAAGAAATTATATACTGTAGTTGTTCTCTTTGTCTGCAAAATATTCAAAGGGATTTTGGAGGAAGTGAACCAGCAAACAGCCTCAGACATATTGCATTACTTTCTCTTCATTTTCATTTCATTTTCCTTCCCTCTTCTCAAGAAGCAATTATAATTTAAAACCTCAGTAATCTGCAAGTGATCATATGCATAATATGTGGACCTGCATCATTGTTTCAAAAAAGGGGGATTTATTAGGTAGAAAAGTCAAAACGACAAGTGGAATATAAATAGAATTGTGTAAAAATAAATGCTTAGGTTATTCCAATTCAACTGGTGCAGGACCACAAAAAATATTGCTGATGAATACTTCGTATTTATTTGAACTAAACTGCAATTTCATAGTTCCCAGCTAGCATAAAGGTACTGCTCTTAAATAAGGAGAGCAGCTATATAAAAGCTTTAAAACTGAAATTATAAGCATTTCATTTTTTTTATGTTCACCTCCCATCAACATTTACAAACTCCATATGTCAAAAGCTCAGAGTTTAAGACTCTAGGACTGCCAATGAGTGAAATGGAAAGGGAAGATATCCTGACACGTTCGTGTCTGACAAAGAAAAAAGCCTCTGGCACAATATGACCATAACGGTGAACAAGCAGGACAGAACTGGCTATAGGCAGGAGTCAACAGTCTGATACAGTACCTGTGAATACTATTTTTTCCAGGAGATTAATCTTGTAACTTTTATTTCCCAGTGGTCTTTCATTTCAGCAATGCATGACTCTACCTCAAAGAAGTTGTTAATATACAGAAAACCCCTGCCCACAGGAGCATGCACTTTGACAAGGAATACCCCACAGTGTCAGTGAAGGGGAGCTTTGAGCAAAACTGCCATTCACGGGCCGGGTGCCATGGGGAAGACGAGCAAGGGCCAACCGGCCCATGGGGTCACCTGGACGAGCATGCTGGGAGCAGCGTTCTTTCAAGCAAGAAACCTAATGACACCTCTCATTACGTCTGCTCCATTTGCAAAGGGGGCAGTTGTGGGAAAGGGAAACGTCTTAACTGCCTCATTTGTTTGGTTAGAACTTCTACTGCCTCAGAAATATAAAAAAAAAAGGAAGCATTTATTATCTTATAGAAAAGTACTATTATGAACACAGGACTGCCACCTAGAGATGCCAACAATATTTAATCAGTTGGAAATGGACTTGAGTAGCTGTATTTACATGCCGATGTCTTTCAAATATCTAAAACTCCTAATAGGTGTTAGATACAGGTGTCTAATTTTGGAATTTGGAATATTTCTTTCTGTGCCTTGTTCAGCTTCCAAGTGAGGAAAGACCATTGAAAAAAATCATTAAATAATTCTTCATTGACTTGAAGGCAGGAGACTGAATTTTTATTAATTATCAGTAGCACATACTCTGTAAACACCACACAGCAATATCCAGATTGTACTGTACCTACAGATACTACTTCTGTCATGGAAAACCAAATCTTTCCCACTGGGTTTTTTCAAGGCCGTTTCCAGCTGTGCTGTAAATAGCTGGAGCCAGCTAATACTTGTATCCACTCAAATTGGCAAATTCCTCAGTGAGTCCTTAGTAGTGCTGTCCCTGGGTATATGTAGATATGACAGCAATGTGACTACCTGCATCAGTGGTTAAAACTTCTGACTTTAAAGAGGAACACTGTTTTGCCATTGGTGAAGTTTTCTCTTTAAAAATAAGGTGCCAGAGGGACCTTTATTATCCCTGCCTTGATGCTCTACAGAAGGCTTTGCAGATGAGAGCTCGTGACTAATAACTCACATTAGGAAACAAAGATAGAGGGTAAAACCAAGAAAAGATGATCACGAAAGATAGTCTTTATCAAAGAAAGCATAGGCAAATATACAGGTACGACGGCATTTCAGAGTCAAGTTGTAAGAAGTATAGAAGTGAGGAAAGAGCTGTAAAAAGCATTGCTGGGTTTAGCAGACCACTTAGGACTTCATCTCTGCTCACAGGGGACAGTTTCAATCGTTGGAAAACACCAAACTCAAATTGCTTGTACAGTGGGATTAAGAAGCAAGACAGACACACCTGCTTAAGGAGTAAAGGTTTTATTTGTAAGACAAATCATAGGGCAAAAAACTTAGAAGGTAGGTACACATGCAGGCAATTCAAAGAGAACAGACTATAAGGCTCGCTGAAAAGCAGGAGGAGGCGTCCTGACGATAAACAGAGGAGAACAACAGAGACAAGGTTTAGGATAGAAAAAACAAAGCAAGCAGCTGTAGACCAAGTTAATTTCACTTTTGAGTGAGATCGTCTCAACCGTCTCAGAGGAAAGCATTCCAACTCTTCCTTTTTTTTTTTTTCTCTTTTTTTTTATTTAAAGAAGTTGGTACACATGGATGGCAGGAGTACCCAGGCATCAATTAGCATGAGAAGCATTCTGGTGTGAAATGAGGAAGAGTGTGAAGAAGGTGGAGGAGGATGTTATGAATGATGAGAAACATGGCAACCAAACCATTCTAATAGGATCTTTTCACGTTAGCTCGTGAGAAACCAATGGCTGGCCTTTGTGGAGGTTGGTCACTGCACTGACCTTGTAGGGACATCCTGAACCTTTCAGCCACTTCTGTGGCCTGTGTGGAGGGAGTCAATTAGTGGCCAGAAGGATGGCACATCAGCGCGGGTAATCTCAGCACCCGTAATGCAGGTTGTTATGGAGATGGCTGACTGGACAGAAAAAAGAAGAAAAAACAACCAAGGGCTACCAATACTTACAGTTTCTGGTAACATTAAGTTACATGTTAAACAGAGAGTGGCTTTTGAATGCCAGGCCATATAATAGTTGATATAATTAAGATATTCCCCCATATTACAGTCCTTAGAGACTTGATCTCTACAAGTCACACAGAGAAAGACATGTTGCTTTCTAAATATTACAAATCTGTGGATGGCAGGCTGAGAGGGCAGTACGACCAGGCATTCAGTGTGTGATTAATCCCTTTTATAGAAAGATTAACACCACTATAATCAACTTTTATACATGCCTGCCTAAGCTTTTAAAGTTCCAGAGGAATCTATTGGTTTTCACTGAATTAGTTACTAATATGGCCAACTGCAAAGAGTTATGTTAGATCTAATCAGGAAAAAAGAGCAAGAAAAATACAAGTTGCAGTGCTCTGCAACAGAAGATGCAAGTATTTGAAAAAGACTGACATTCTGAGGAGCTCACCCAATAAAACTCCAGTAAGTCCATGTTAAATACATATTTTAGTTTACTGTAAGAAAACCAGAAATTTTCCAGCAGCACTAAGGTACCAGCACTAATGCAGCTTTTGTCAAGGATGCCTTGATGCAATTCAGAAGATACACCTAGTAGATTATGAGGACTAGTAACCTGGACATAGATGTGCAAAGCAAATTACTCAAATTAATAAAATAAATTTATGCTGCAAGCACAACCAGTGTTTGAACAAGCTGTGAAAGACGGCAAAGTAGGACACTCAATACAAATGAAAAATGAAAAAAAAAAATTTAAATCAAAACACTCTGGTTTTGGTGCAATTCAAGAATTGGGGTATTTGGTCCTAAAGAACAACTCTATCATTCCTATCTATCATAAAGCTATGCCTTGATGCCTCAACAAGAAACTGTTAGAAGATTTAAAATCCCTCTAGAATTGTATCCAGAAAGAGCTTGACAAAACGTTATTCACTAGTAATGAAACCCATAACTGGTGGGATAGTCCTGAGATCAGATAGCTTGCTGACCATATATAGATCTCAAAAAAAAAATATAAAAAAATACATTTCCAAATTAAACGTGAAGCCTTGAGGAATTCTTAATTCGGACAGGGAGAATGAAAAATATCCTGCAGGGGAATTTGCAGTTCCCTCTGGGGTGCAGAGCAAGGAGTTGAACTTATTGGGAAACCAACCACAGGAGCTGAGCAACTTTAACTTTCAAAGATAATACTCTTCAGCGAGGAGAGACGCTAATGGCGTACACTGAACAGATGCAAGGGATCACATGCTGCAGATATCTACAGGGACATGTCTACACCCGAGTCACTCGCCCTAGACTCTGTTTAAAGCCAGAGAGAAACAGGCAGCCTCAGAAGGGAATCCCAGTGGTTGTACCTGCAAAGGAATGAAGCACGGACAGATGGCTCATTTACCATCTGCTCATTTGTCTGTGTGTACATATAACCACTTCAGGTTCACTACCTTGTAAATTAATATAATAAAAGCACTAGAAATGTTATACTGTTTTTCTCTTTATTAAAATAAACAGCATATGCATGACCATCTGTTAATGTAAACAATTTTAAATAATTCTGAACTGTATTGTCAATTACAGTTTCAATAACTGCTTCACTTGGCAACATTTGTTGCAATAAATATGAAATATTATCTTAAATTTCAGAATCCAAGTAATAACATATCATAAAAATGTGTGGAACATTTTCCCTCTATCTGCAGAGCACACCGACTTTAAAAACCAATTTTCAAACAACTGTGATGAGCCAAAACCAGCTAATGATTTAACCTTACTCCCTTGATGCCTAATTAAAACAGGCCAAATCAGTTGGTTTGACAGGGATTGAACAAATACTTAGCTGGTGATTAAATCTGTGCTTTTGCTGTCCCTTTTCCTTGCCAGTGTGGAATTTTATAGACTGTCCACGATTTTTTTATAGTAAAACTAAAGTAATAACTCACAGCTAGCTATATATTAACTTTACATCACCTCTCATCTGTTTGTAGGCACTGTATCTGCATGTACAACACTTTCTTCTATGTTATTTTTGTTGCTTGTGGTTGTGCAAGGCTCTTCTCTGATTTTAAAACTTGGTTGAAAAACTGCATCCAGAATCGCTGCTGCCAACAGCACTTCACAAATGAACTTACCCTTCTGCAACAAGGTATCTCATAAATATTTTAGGACAGATAGTCAAAATTTGATATTTGAAATTCAAGCTGTGCTGGTTAATTAGGATTGGTTACGTAAATTGCAGATTATTGGAAGAGCAAAAAATCTGTGCAAAAGAAAAAGCTCAAAAAAGCTGCAGCACTTTGAATTTTCCAGGGAAAGTTAATAAATGAGAAACACAATGGTACTGCAGAACCTTGCCAGCAGTTTCTGTCCTGGGGGGACGTATGTCTTGCCTGAGGCAGAGGAAAAGAGGAGGCTAGAAAGACTTTTTTTACCTTGGTGCACCCTTAAATTGTTATTGTTTTACTCAGCCAGAAGATTGTCGTATGAAGCCAACAGTAAATTAGCACGTTTCCATCACATTTTTCAGTAGGAGGTGTTGTACTGCAGATAATCTGTGGTGTCTTGGTCTGGATGGATGCAAGTTGTCTATTTGGTGTGTTATCTCAACTTTGATGCTGTTATCACAAGTGAAAGTTGCTATCACAAATGCCACGCTTCAAACAAAACACTTTTTGCTACTTAAAGCAGTGAATGAAGCCCATTTTACTGAAATAAATTCTTATCACTTCTTATCAGGCCAATTTTAGCTGTATCTTTTATACTAAAAGTTCAAATATCACATTTTCTGGAGGATGACCCTGTACCTACTGAAACATATATTCAATCCATGAAATTCAAGAGTGCATGTACACAGTCATACTGCTATTTGTGTGATATTTTTCTATCTAAACCAAATAACATAGATAACTCTTATGCAAACACTCAATATATCTATTAATTTCTATAAAGCTTCAAAAGAAATTCCAGTAGACATCTTAGAAATGACTAACCATTTTTTCTTTGAACTGTTTATCTAACGTCACTATTAATTTCTTAAATGAAATGGTATTCATCAACATAGAGATGACAAAAGCAATGTCCACTGTACTATTTCTCTTAGTCCACCACAGACCCTGAGGTCAGCAAGCCTGTAAATAACAGAACGTAACTCATTTTTTGAACAGGCTTGACTGTTATGCTATCAGAAACGTACAGGTTACATCTAAAGTCTGCCACTTCTCTGCACTCTTCCAGTGCAAATTATTACTTTTTCCATTAAAGTCAGTGAAGTCAGAGCAGTCCTAAGTCACTGGAAACAGGAAGGAAAGAAATCTGCAACATGAGCTTATGAAATCACACCTTGAAGGAGGTAAATAGAAAATGATTCTTCACCATCCAAGGACAGGAATTTGGGGCAACTTCAACAATCAAGAAGCAATTGAAAACAATCAAAAGGAAAGAGAGTTTTTCACACCACGGGTTGGTAAATTCTGTAACACATTGCTATAGGGTGCACAGGTGCCAAAAGGTGTATGGTTTAAAAGTGATCACAGAATCACAGAATGGTAGGGGTTGGAAGTCACCTTCATAAATCATCTAGTCCAACCCCCTGCCAAAGCAGGGTCAGCTAGAGCAGGCTGGACAGAAATGCATCCTGGCAGGTTTTGAGTACCTCCAGAGAAGGAGACTCCACAACCTCCCTGGGCAGCCTGTTCCAGTGCTCTGTCACCCTCAAAGTAAAGAAGTTTCTCTTCACATTGAGGTGAAACTTCCTGTGTTCCAGCTCATGTCCATTGCCTCTTGGCCTGTCACCAGGCACCACTGAGAAGAGCCTAACACCATCCTCTCAACACTTGCCCTTTAGGTATTTATAAGCATTGATAAGATCCCCTCTCTGTCTTTTCTTCTCCAGGCTGAACAGACCCAGGTCTCTCAGTCTTTCCTCATAAGAGAGGTGCTCTATTCCCTTGATCATCTTTGTAGCCCTCTATTGGACTCTTTCCAGCATTTCCCTGTCCTTCTTGAACTGGGGGGCCCAGAACTGGACACAGTTCTCCAGATGCGGCCTTACCAGGGCAGAGTAGAGGGGGAGGATAACCTCCCTTGACCTGCTGGCCACACTCTTTTTAATACATCCCAGGAGACCATTGGCCTTCTTGGCCAGAAGGGTACATTGCTGGCACAGTGATGAGGGTATCACAGAAAAATGTAGGGACAAATAAAGGTATAATACCAGCTCTAGCTGGGGAAAAAAAAAAAAAAAATAACCACCACCACACAAAAAAAAACCCAACCCAAACCTTTAAACTGCAGGTCTCTTGAAACTGGATGTTTATGTCTGGAAAACCTAGTGAAATGGTTGCCCTATTCTTTTACTCCTCCCTGAGAAGCATGGGCCACTAGGACAGCATATGGTATAGACAAGCCTTGATCTGGACAAATCTAACTACTCCAATGGTCCCGTGAGCATCAGGTCCCAAATATCCAGTGGCTAGGATAAAACAATAGTAACATTTTTAAAAAAGGTTAAGGAAAGTCCATGTGAATTTCAGGGCATATTTATATTCCCTGGTTCTTTGAAATTTGTATTAATTGGCTATATACGTTAATGTATCCAAACCATATGGAAACAATAACCCCTTTCAGGAAGCCAGCCTTTCTTATTGCTGCTCAGAAGCAATGATTACACCATATGTTATCAATTAAATGGCAAGAGTACATTTGGCAGAAATCTATTTAGGAGAAAAATGTGAGCAAAATTAAAGTATAGGTATTGAGCAGGTTTGACAGTAGGGAGTTAAAGGAGCATGAAATTAAGTTATACTAAGAGGTGATTTTTAAACTGGCTGATTTCCACCAGAGCACTACTGTATTCACGTGAAGTATTTTTTGCTCTCAAATGCATAGCAAAGAGCATACCAGGCTCCAGAGGCAGCAGAAAAGATTAATAAAGTGGAAATGCTGAACATGGGGAGATTAATACAATTTTGATCAAAAGACCAACTACTTAGAAAAGGCAAGTTCACCTCTTTAACACTTGAAATAAAGTGATCATTAATACTAACAGTAAAAGACTAGAAATTGATCTCGGGAGGCAAGCAGAGAGCTTGCAACACCACAACACAAAGACATTTAGAATTTCTTAGCCAAGGAAAAAGTGATCTCCAGGATTTTAATTTTGAACATATCACTTTCCACTCCTCTATACCATGAGGCTTTCTAGTAAAGCCTGCATTGCTTCACGCCAGCATCTCACAGGAGGAAGAAGCATTTGGATTACGAGGCAAAGCTGGACAACAGAGGTCACTGTTAGGTTTCCAGGGCCATAGGATAATCCAGGCTGGCTCGGTGAGCACAGCTAGACCAACCTCTGCTGACCAACCTCATCTTCCACAGATGCTAACAGATTTCCCTGCATCACCGCTACATTTCCCCATGCTCCTTTCCCATGCCAACACTACCATTTCCCTAATGCTTTTCCTGCAAAATAAGCATGACCAATTGTCTCATATAATAATAGTGTATTTTTAAAAGCATCAATAACTGAAAGAAACACAACTGTGGAAACCTAACATTATGTAAACTTAAGCAGTGATGAGCTCCAAATCTGCTGTTACACACAGAAAGAAATCCTGCAGGACGCAGGCTATTCTCTGAAAATATCATTGTTGTGAGAAGTGCCACTAGGCAAATAAAATGCTAGAATTTATTAGAGAAGGAACAGAGGAAAACTGCATTTTGCCACTGTATAAATTATGACAAATATTGTTTTCTGCATCTCAGAAGAAAACCATAGAGATACTGCTCCAATGAACAGAGATTGAAGAGAGCTTCTACAGCCTACAGAAGGGAGAAAACTGGTGGAGGGCATGACAGAAGGCTATAGAAACATGAATGAAATGGGAACAAAGCATAAATAAGCCACGGTTATTCACAGTTTTTCATGCCAGAAGGGAAAAAGGATATCCAATAAAATTTACAGGCAGTAACATTAAGTAACTCAAAGGGAAATATTTTTTTTATAACACATATAGTTGATATCCAGAATTTTTTACTGCAAGATTTCTGGCGCTTTTTCTGCAATCTGCCTCTCCAAATGGCCACTGACCACTCCCATGGGACAGGAGCAATTTGGACTGCTACTGTCATTCTAGGTGCATTACTCATTTAATGTTGCCATTATCTGCTCCAAAGTCTTTTTTTAATCACCACTCTCCAAGGACATACTTGGCTTTTCCCAGCCATACAACATGATTCAACAGTGGATTTGTCAAATCCATGGTAGTATAATTTATTTTTATATTTCTTTTAAAAATATGGCACTATTTTATAATTATAAGATAATAGTCTATTAATTATATTTGCACTCATTTTTCATTCATAATTTATTTGCAGTGCACCCATTTCTAGAATAAATGAACTCCACAAAACCTGTTTGTATAAATATTCACTCAATGTTGGAACTGGTCTGTAGATCTGATTTCCTGGCACACCAGGCAAGCATTTTCTGAACCAAAGCCAGTGGAAGCATCAGTGCTCAATTCTTCGTAAAGTCCAGTGGTCAAGAGGATTTCACCAAAACATGGGAATAGCCAGAAACAAATGTTTCACCTTTAACATGCCTGTCTTCACAAGTAAGTACAGATATACTTATTCACTGTATTTCAGTCAGAGGCAGCAGCTCTAAAGAGGACTAGGCAATAATGAAACACAGCCTAACATTTTTCACCATTGCACTGTCTCAATAAATAGCCACATTATCCCTAGCACAGTGAAAATCATGTCAGGAGCAAGGAATTTCTCCCATTAGTGGCAAATAAATCTAAATACAATGCATCTTAGTCAAAGAATTACATTAGATAGTGTAGTACTCTGGCGCTTAAATTCATTATATTAAAATAATCTTAAGCATGAGTAATCTCAGTCCCAGTACATTTGAAAGCTCTACACTGAACCTAGATTATCTCAAATTCCTACTTTTCTTGGAAATATTTGATTTGTAGGTTTTATATAGATGAAAAAATCATGCTATTTATGTTGTTTTCTTCATCCTTTTACTGCTGTTTGCAGATGGCAGAAAACTAAACATAAAGAGTATCCAAACTGCGTCACAAAGATCGGCACCAATGCAGAATACAGAGCAAGAAATGGACTGATCTAATGCATCCACCACAGCACAATGCAGTGCTGTGCACACCGGCGCCAGTCTGGAAGGAGCATCGTTATGATCATGTGCCATAAAAAGTCTCATCCGGGGATGCTTCTGGCTGCCTCAGTGAAAAGAACCAGACAAACTAGCAAAAGCCATCTCATTTCCCTGCAGAGAGTAGACATGTCGGTGAATTACACTGTTTGATGGGGTAGGGATGGATCAAGACCGCCTTGTTCAGGTTCACTGAATCTTCTCCGGGTCCGAGTGAGGCCTCAGCTTGAACACGCGTGATGCACAATGACCTTTTAAATCCTTGTAGGAAAGGAACCGCTTTGCCATTGCAAAGCGCTGTTGAACAGCAGCTACGGAACCTCCACACACCAAATAGGAAATCTGTGATCCTAGCGGAAGTAAATTAAATTATGTCTGCCTATTGGTCAATTCTGCTGTTACGATCTGTTTCAGGGTTTGCGGAATTTTGTTGGTACAAAGATTGTTCATTTTCATCAGCAGAACTGACCAAACAAAAAGAGGTCCATTTTTACAGTAATGGTTTGTTAGTTTTATTACTTTGAAATGACTGATAGACAAATAAATGTTATAGCCATCAACAAACAGCAATCAAGTCTTCTCATCTTTCCATACAATTGCCTCTGCCATTTGTTTAACCTCTCCTTCACTGCAATACATTGTGAACGCTACATAAATTTGTACTTGGTCTCAAGGCAGTCATGGATGGGTCCTGCACTGAACTACTATGGTGTAAACAGAGGGTAATTCTGTTTTGACCTATGAATGCATAAAGCCTGTAACTCTGTCATGATAGACCCCTTCTGAGCCTTTTCACGTGCTCTAGCATGTCCTCTCCACAAGAGCCTTTTCTCCTTAATCTGATTTCAATCCACAGTACTAAAACAGACATAACAGAAGACAGAGAAACTTCACAAGTTGTAGAATAAACTGCTTTATGTTATAGCTGGTATTTGTTAAATCACGAAGTCATAAGCATTCTGTAATTAGGAGAGGCAGCCTTCCAGGAGACTGCTGCAGTGCTTTCTACTGTGGTAGAAATGAGCCTGTTTTTCTAAACAGGATCAACCACACAAATCTCATAGAAACTTCATCATAAGCAAGGCACAGAACACTAAGAAAAAATGCCAACCAGTATATGAACAAATTCTGTTACAAGCAAACCAAATTTTAGCCATAATTATCCCACAGAAGTAACATTTGGTAATTTTGTATAGTCCTTTGCATTTGCAAATTCTCAGCTAGTTTTTGGATAATCATCAATTTAGTCTCATGACTCCCCCTATTTCCCAAATATCACTATCACCGGTTTAGAGAGAGAAAAAGAGAGAATTTTCTCATGAAACAGAGTAATTTCTGCAGGGACACACAATCAAATAATAAAATTCAAAAGCTTAACCTCCTTGGCTCTGTTCAAATTAATTTATCATTTTCCACTTTCAGTCTGTAAGCAAGGCTACAGACTGAACTAAATGGATTGTCCCCTGAGGAAACGTTCCGGGAAATAAGAGAGTAATAGAAATCTTTAAAAATAATAAATGCTGTTGATCACCAATTATGCCAAGTAGATGAGAAAAGCAATAAGAGGAGATAAAAAAAAATGACAAAACAACACATCAGAAGGTTCTTCAGATACAAATAAAAACAGAATAGGAATCATATGGGACTAGCCTTCAGCAAACATGGATTAAATAACCCAGCATGGGCCCCCCCACACTAAGGTGATATCCAAACAGGAATTTATGCATTTGGATATTCCATACGATGACAGAATTGGATACCCAACACCATAAACCAAATTCACAAGGATGAATTAAATGCTTGAATTCTCTGTACATCGAAAGGTAGGGAGCTAGATGCAATTCTGAGATCCAGCCAGCTAAATTGTGGGATGCCTCTGTTAGTCAATAGAAAACGGTGAATGGAACAATGCATGCGCCTGAAATTCACCCCGTCATCTCTTCTCCATTTAGTTGTCTATGCCCAGATGTCTATGAGAAATCAGTATTCAAAACCATTCATTTATACACTGATACGATTTTTTGTTCAAACAACTGGTCCTTTTCTCTCTTCAGAAAAGCAGAGATGGGCTTCAGATAGGCTGCCTCCCATCTTCCCATGGTAGCCCAACAGTTAGGCAGCACCACAGCTGGCCAGACAGCTTGGGACCTAAGCCCTCCGTAACCATAAGAATTTAAACCCATAGCTTGTGCATCCCAAGAACAGGCCTATAATCAATCAATAGGCACAGGAATAAGCTATATAATAGCTGGAGGAGAATCTTGTTCAGTCTAGTAAAACAAAAGCATTTAATTACTATGTAAACATGTCCAGGTACAAACAAGACGGGGAAAGAGCAGTTTAAAAGAGTAATCAATACAACTGCAAATGTATATTTACTACATTAGCAACTGAGCAACTGGCCATAAATAATTTTAAACTGGCAATCAAAAGGACAACTTTTCAAACACAGCATTTTGTAACAGCTTCCCAGTAGAAGGAATAAGGACAAGAAAACCTATCCAGCCTCTAGGATACAGCCTGAAAATTTTCTAGGGGCATTTTAGGAGGTGTTGGCAGGTGTCTGGAGCTACTGATTCGGGTCCTTCCCATCCTCCATTCCTATGATGCTTCTGCATAGCAGGCTACCAGCAACATGGCCCCTGGCTTTTTAAATGACTGGAAGAGCCATTGAGAATATACATGTAAGAGCTGGGAGAGTACATACCAATTAATTCACGGTAAAACATTTAGATAGACAATGAAAAAGCATGCCATGGTCTCGACATATTTGACAGAAACTGCTGAGTACAAAAAAAAGCACAGTTATTGCTGTGAATCTAGGAGGGTATTTGGGGGCTGAACCTGCTCATCCTAAGGGTCAATGCTCTCAAGCTAAAAGAGAAAGTAGTCTCAGACAAGGTTTAAAAGAGTGAAAGCAAACATTTAAAAAAATAAAGCAGCTAAATTTAAACTCCTTCAGTTATATTTAGTCACGATACGGTAATATTTTCAAAAACACAGGGATGATTTAAGAGCAAAAGCCCTGTTAAAAGGCACCAGGACATGGACCCTTTGGAAACCATTACCCAGCTAAGGGTGCATAATTTTGAGAATTAGGGTTTACGTAACTTTGTGTAATCATAGTTCTGCAAAATAACAAATACTCTCTAAACAGCTGTTGACATTCTCAAAAGCTGTATTTTAACTCTTGACGAGTGGCACCACGTGGTGAAAGTGTCTCGGTGTTCTTGTTGTATGCCTGAAGAGTGGCAGTTAGCTTGCTAAAAAAGTACCCTGCTGTGGTGAATGCAGATCGGTGTATTCTTCTGAGACCTGTGCTTCACTTTTAAGATACCATGATTCACCTGCAGGGTAGGCATAACCAACCTCAGGCCCACCATCAGCTACCAGCAGGTAGTAAAGGCAATCCTTCTTTGGCTATTAAAGGTCTGTCTGTAGAAGCACATATTGAGATATTTCAAAAAATGGCAGTTCAGAGATTTGGATTAGAAATTCCCAGTAATTTTCATGAGAATTCAGCCCATGCATTATTCAGGCAACCGTGGACCTCTCAGGCAAAGTGTCTTCCACTGTGCTTTTCTGTTCAGTCAGTATTCTTTCCAGCCTCATTGTATGTGGATTCGACCATTACGCCCAGCCTTAACCAGCTTCCCAATTTCAACATAAACAGCAAAAAAAATAAATGAACAAACAGGGGAGCTACAAGCCTTTTTTTTTTTTTTTTTCCTTGAGAAATCTCCCCTTCACATTACATTTGTGATAAACAGGTTTGGAAAACAGTAGGCTGCTCATGGATGTATCTGTCCTTTGGAATTGATCAGTTTTGCAGTCTCATTCTGAAATTTTGACTTTTCCTTCTTGTCCTCATACATAAACTGCCTGGTTATATGTTTGAGGATTAAGGTTCTAGTCCTTTGCACCATGTTCCACACCAGTAGGATTCATTTGGATAAATTTTATGATTCTTTGTCCCTTTCCCAAAAACCAAAACTTACTGCTAAAGAAATTGATCTAAAAAAAAATTTTAAAAAATATTTCAAAAAGTGATTAGCTCATGCCATCAGACTGCCTTAGCAAGGCAACTGGCTAGAAAAGCATGAAATAGAAATATAAATAATATAAATCTTATTCTACTTTATGAAACGGATTACCTTTACGTGATGAATTACCTTTCAGTTAAAGGTTTTTCATGTCCCACAGACTGGATCCATGTACAACCGCTATGTTTCATGAGCACCTAAAGTAATTTACTTTAACTCTAGGAAAGCAAATTGGGCATGACAGTATGTTTGAACAGCTGTTAGTGGATGTGAGCATTTCTAGTTTGTTGGCAATTTTCTGCTATCACAGTATCAGTTTTCAAAATTGCACAACTTTTTCCAAAGTATTAATTTTATTTGCTGCAAGGGGTTGCTTAGGCTTTCATTAGTAGTGGATGCTTCATTTATTTTTGTTCAGGAACAAAAAAAAATAATAACATAAACATGCCCTTTTTTGTGGTGATTACATTCTCATTTCATTTTTCTTTTAGTTTAGCTGACTTGCAAAAAAACCCAACTAAAATATAACCTGGAAGTTTAATTACATATACAGTCTATCTGAACTCAGTCAAGTAGTACAATATTAAGCTTTGCAAAACTCAGTCAGCCCAGTGTTACTCTCCACTTCAAATTAACTCCAGTTGTAACCTATCACGTGAAGATTTAACGAAGTGTGGAAATGCCCCGTAAAGCATGAGCCAAGGTAGCTCTGGAATAAGCATCTGAGCTGGTGCATCCCCTGGGCCCTTAGCCACCTGCTCCTGCCTCACTGAGTGCCACCACTCTGGTTTTAGGATGGACTGAAGTTTCTATAAAGCACTGCAGTATGCCATGCATACGCACGTGCACTTGGTGATCTTTTTATTTTGGTCCCTTGCAAAGGGCAAGTCTGAAGACACAGGGGGAGTCAGCCTCCTTGGTCAGCTGCAAAGCAAAGCAAGCTCCAAACGCAGCTGAACTTGAGCTCCTCTCCCTCTCTTCCCCTGCAGATCTGCTGTGATGACCAGCCAGTGCTTCTTACAGAAAGAAACACTGCGCTAGCATTAAAAACGAGTTAGCAGTGTTTCTCTTGGGTGCATGCCCCTGGGAGGATAAAATGGAAAATGCCAAGGAGGCGATTACACTCAAGAGTGGAGGCAACGTCCAAGTCTTACTGAAAGCTTTGACGTGTGAACTCACATACCTGCAATCACCAAGCATTTATTTGCAAAATTGCTTCCTTTTAGCTGGGTTTTCAGGGTGGTACTGAATTCCAGCTTGCAACCAGGCCTGCTTTATGCTATATTAATTTAGTAAGGGTGAAGACAGTCCACATAATCTATTGTTTATGAAATATTCTCAGATTAAAAAATGTTCACAGCCAAATTAAGAAAGATTTCTGAAAAGAACAGTGGATAAAGCTTATTATGTTGATTCATCTAGCCCCAGGCCAGGCTGTAGTAGTAATTTCCTCACACAGTAAATTCTGCGAGAAAACCTGTAATTATTTGCTCTATTATATGGTAAAATAATCACTGCAGAAGTGTCTGGTACAACTCTATTAGGACAGATTGAAGATAAGGATGGAGTAAGAAAGCAACAAAAGACAACTTATTCAGCACTGCTACCTGTGATGGCTTTCAGGAAGGATCAATACGCTAAAACAGTGTAAGAAGAAATGATGACGTATTTTCTTTTGCCCCTGGAAGTTTCTTCACAGAGAAAAGGCAAAATGTAACACAAAAAAAAAAAAAAAGATGGAATTTACAGAGAACCGTGTCACTTGAGAAAGGTAAAAAACCTGTCTGTACAGATAGTAATTGTGATTTCAGTGCAAATCAGATAACCCTATGTACGAGCAGCTACAAATATAATTTTTGTATTCTTGTACATACTTTGTGAATGTATGTATGACATCTGTACATATTGTGTAGTAAGACATATGCACTTCCGTGCATAAAATTTTGTACATAGGTATTAAGACTCCATTCTTCAAAATTTGATAGAACAACCCAGATGGATGTAAAAGCAAAGTCCTTCCTGCTATTAAAGCCTAAAAAAAAGGGTGGGATCATTTAGACGAATTCCAGTTATCACGTCTTTCTGCTTACATTTAATAGAATAGAAGAGACTATTTCAGTTGGAAGGGACCTACAAAGGTCATCTAGTCCAACTGCCTGACCAACTCAGGGCTGACCAAAAGTTAAAGTATGTAATTAAGGGCATTGTCCAACTGCCTCTTAAACACTGACAGGCTTGGGGTATTGACCACCTCTCTAGGAAGCCTGTTCCAGTGTTTGACCACCCTCCCAGTAAAGAAATGCTTCCTAATGTCCATTCAGAACCTCCCCTGGTGCAGCTTTGAACCATTCCCATGTGTCCTGTCACTCAATCCCAGGGAGAAGAGCTCAGCACCTCCCTCTCCGCTTCCCCTCCTCAGGAAGCTGCAGAGAGCAATGAGGTCACCCCTCAGCCTCATCTTCTCCAAACTAGACAAGTCCAAAGTCTTTAGCCACTCCCCATAGGACATGCCTTCCAGCCCTTTCACCAGCTTTGTTGCCCTCCACTAGATGTGTTCAAGGACCTCCACATCCTTCTTAAACTGTGGGGCCCAGAACTGCACACAGCACTAGAGGTGTTGAATACAGCGGGATAATCCCCTCTTTTCTCCGGCTGGTTACACTGGGTTTGATGCACCCCAGGATGCGGTTTGCCCTCTTGGCTGCTGGGCACGCTGCTGACTCACATTGAGCCTGCTGCCCACCAGCACCCCCAGATCCCTTCCTGCAGGGCTGCTCGCCAGCTGCTCCTCTCCCAATTTATACTCATGCCTGGTGTTACTCCATCCTAGGTGCAGAATCTGGTATTTGGACTTCTTAAATTTCATCACATTAGTCACTGCCCAATGCTCCAATCTATCTAGATGCCTCTGCAAGGCCCCCCATCCCTCAAAAACATGTCCCAGTTTGGTGCTCCCTGCAAACTTGCTAATGGTGCAATTAACTCCTGCATCCAGATTGTTGATAAATATGTTAAACAGAACTGGCCCTAGAATTGAACCCTGAGGAACACTGCTGGTGACTGGTCACCAGCCAGATGTAGCCCCATTCGCTACAACACTTTGAGCCCTGCTCTTCAGCCAGTTCCTCATCCAGTGCACCATAAATTTGCTCATCTCACAGTTGTGAGGGACAGTATCAAAAGCCTTACTAAATTCCAGAAAAACTACATCCACTGCCTTCCCTTCATCCACTAATTGGGTGACCTTACCATAGAAGGATATCAAATTAGTTAAACAGGACTTTCCTTTTTTGAACACATATTGACTGTGCCTAATGATTGCATTATTTTTTAAATGCAGAAGTAGTACTAACAGTAGTAGTAGTAGCACTAGTAGTAGCCAGTATAATCTTCTCCATTATTTTCCAGGACAATCTCACTGAAAGTTACTTATGACTTCACATCTTCACAACTTGTGCTACATATAAGTACATATTAAAACAGAGACCACCCACAGGTGTGACGGTAGTGCAAGCTGCAGCACAGTCATGAGGTTTGTGTGTTAAACCCAACATCCACGTGACAAATTACTGTTTGCTAAACATAACACTTGTACGTCATTCTTATGCTTACAACACAAATATGTAATACTAATACAAATTATGCTACAATATAGGAAGCTTATGCAAGCAAATTGAAGAAACATGAGCCCTTCAGAAACTTCTGAAAGTTATTCCTTGATTTTTTCCAAGGGGACAATGCTGATCTCGGTCTCAGCTACCAACAAAATTCTTGTTTGTTTAGGATAAACCAAAATTCTCAAACTTTGAAAGTTTATTCATTGCTAGGTAAATAAGTTCCTATCTTCATAACTCTGAAAAAGCAAAGGTTTTATTCTTTCTTGGTGATTTTGTGTGCTATCATTCTGATGCATCTGAAAGAAGATGGCTTTTTTGAGAGTAAATGCTTAGTATTTGAGAATTTTGGCTCTGCTTGGCTCATCGAAATCTGAATATTTATGAATTAGCCTTTCCCCAAAGACATTCAAAGACTGTAAATTACTGAAAATTACCATGAAAATGAAACTACTGTGGATAATATAAGCTTCATATCTGATATCAATAAAATTATTTCTCCCTCTGTTGATGATCAATATTTTGCAATGAATAAAGAGTCATAAATAACTAAGTTGTGGAAGAGTACTTCCGGGTATTTTTTAATTAGTAGCCAACATAATGCCACTGTAAACTGTTTAATCAATAAATTCAGCTACAGAAATTAAAATGTTTAAAAATTCAAACTAAAAAAATATTTATTAGCCATAAGAAAATATAATCAAGGCAATAAATCACCTCTTAAAAACATAATTATTCTAACCTTAAGTATTCTTATAATAATTATTCATGAGTAATGGAAATGACACTGTCAAAATTAAATTCTCACCCTGTCTAATAACTGCTTGTAATCAAGGAAAAAAAAAATCATAAACTAATTAAAATATACAGATTTTCAAAGTGAAAGAATACAAGGAATACAAACAAAGTATTCCATTTAATTCAATCACCAGTTAATTTGGTAGAAAACTTTCACAGTGGAAGAATATAAGAAACACAAATTATTCATTTAATTCAATTAACAGGTGATTTGTTTCTCTGTATAATCTGATAAAATCTTAAAAATTTAGTTGTATGGATTTAAAAAGAACTTTCCTTCACACTGCTTTTACTCTTGTATTTGTCTGGGTAAATAAGAATGGCAAATTTCTGATGCTAGTAACATTAAAACTGTGTGCAAACCTTTTTTAAGATACATTACTGGCTTACACAATTTGTAGAAGCACTTTCTGGATTCTGTATGATTCACTGAAAAACCCCAGTCTTCAGGGTTGAGTTCGCATTTTCTGCACAGCTAATTTATTCACTAGTATCTGACAAACCGTATTTGGTAAGCTCTTTTCCTAAATGGCAATTCAAGTCTCTCCTCAAAACCCACGTGGTCATCTCTGTCTCCTTCAAGGATGAGTTGTATTTAACCAGAGGAACCTCTCTCCGTCCTTACACTGGGCCTTCGTTGGAGCAGGCGCTGTTTGTTTCAAGACTGTAACACTGAATTTGTAACAACATACAAACAAATAACATTACCAGCCTACCAACATAGTTTATCGTGTCCGTTATCACAGACCTTAGCCATTGCTCACCACGTCTGTTTACCTCCCTGTCTTCCCAGCTCCACAGTAGAGAGCCTCTTTAGCTGACCTGTTGTTCATAAGTGACTGTGGCGAGCATTGCGTCCTGCATAGGAGAGAGGAAGGCTCATAAATCTAATAATCTCTGGGAATGAAACCTCAGCTCAAAAGTCAGTGAAACCCTTCCTCTTCACTTTGAACCCTAAGACAGTGTTTGCATTTTCAATAGTATAGACAATGTAGAGAATTAACATGTTATAAAATAAGAAAAAACTGATTGAAAACAAGCTGGAGTTTTGGTACGTAAAACAACAGTGAAAAACAGAAAACTGAAGTGCTCTATTCAACTGCCGTATACTTCTCCAGGGATATTTAATCTCACAGGTTCTTAATCTCTATGGCTATAAAACATGGATATTCCTTCCTGCTTACAAGAAAAGTAACTGGAAATTTACCTATTCATTTCTGCAAATACTGGAAGAACCTGAGTAAAAACAATTCCATACAAGAAAATTATATGCATTTTCTTAAACTAACGGTAAGCAGCAGATAGGCAACAGGAACGAAAGTCAATATAAAGGTGAAACTCTTCAGGAGTTTCTTTCCTGCTCCTCTCTGAGAGGGGGAAAATAGTGATCTGGAAAGTTTTAAATGCTTTCTAGCTTTACAAGACAAAATAAATAAGTGTCCATGCTCTTTAAATGAATGAAGATGATGCATTAAACAGGTTGAAATGGTAGTCATCATGTTATCTCTAGAAACCAAACTGATCTGTCCTTACACTGAGAATCCACCAGAGCCAGCATAACCGCTGCAAAATATCAAGTTCAGCAGCCAAATTGCAAATGGGCGTTTTGGTCAATGTAGTGTTTGGACAGCGATTACTCAGACTTAAAAAAAAAAAGAAAAAAGGTGAAAATTCAACAAACCCAGAGCCAGCTGCTAGCTGGGCGCTGGAGCAACTCCACGGGAAGCACTGTGGTGGCCCCAGGGGTGGGCAGCAGGCTGCCAGGGCCAGTGGGATCAGCAGACAGAGCCATAGACCTTGCATGAGTGCTGCCTGCAGGGTCCGCTGCTCCGGGAAGGGCGGGAGGTCTGTAGGGACCTTCACACAGGCTGATCTTCCCCAGCAAGGGTACCCCCTGGCCCCACTGCCCTTTCCCTGGCGAGGTCCAGCCTTGCCCAGCTGCAGCCTTGGCTCTCTCCCCGCTTTGCTCCCTGGTCAGCAGATGCTGAAAAAAGGTATGGTAGGCTTCTCACAGGGGGTACCAAAGGAGGGTAACAGTCTGTCAAGGAAAAGCAGAAATGAGAAGAAAGCCTGCAACTCAACTCCTTGAAATTTCCCTGAAAACAGCCTAGTGACTGTTTCTTTCCACACCCTCAGCCCCCATCTCCCCACTGATTCTCTAAAGCTCCCTCACCTCCATAAATCACCACTGACCACCCCACCCGTCTTTCAGTGTGATTTCTTGACCTCACCATCTTCTGCAAGGTGTCCCACCTCCCCTGGGACATCCTGCCCTGTTGCTAGTGATGGACCGAATATTTTCATCTAAAACCAGAGGGTGAAAAATTCAATCAGAACAAAATTTTTGGGATTGCTATTCTGGTAAGGAGATATATTTTTTCTTTACTGCAACAGGAAGTATTTTAATATTTCTACTTTGTCAGCAACAGAATAATCAATTATTCCTAGAGCTGTAATGTGCATATTGTTACAATTGTCTTTTCAGCTGCTACACGAGCCTTTCTTCCTTCTCTAGACAAATGCCTAGGCTCTTCATCATGACTGTACAAAATTTTTAACATAAAATTAAATAGCGTATATCAATGGAACATTGTGTTTAATACAAATAGCACCATTACTCGGCTATAGAGGACCACTTGGATATACCTTTCAGCTTTTTAAATAATTCCAAGAGCACAGCTGCTCACTGTCTTGGAGATGTATAATGAGATATTCTTTTTAATGCACTGTGAATCATTACTAAAATGAGGTTTTGTTCTTTCTTTTCATAGGGAAAAGATGTGAAGTTTTCCCTGTATTAAAAAGACACAATCAAATTTGCTCTCCTTCCCTCACAGTGACTCCCTTGTCTCTCTTGTTCCCAGCAACAAGGTTTTTTCCCTTTTACCCTCTTCCTCCTCCTTGGTGTTCACTCACCATACTGAGCATCTGTGTATCCTACCAGTGGCCCCCTATATTCATCAGTTCCCCACTATTTCCTCCAGGATTTGGCTGTGAAATGGGTAACAGCTCCTGAAAATGATAATGGGATGTCTGTTTGAAGTTTCCCTACCGTTGCTTTTGTGAAGGTGAACGAACACCTCAGTATAGCAGAGCGGCAGCAACAGAAAAGACACACAGTAGCTGCACACAGTTAATAAATTTTCAAGAACTCATTAAAAAAACTACTGCATTTCTTTGGCAGAAAAGTATTCATGGCTTACACTACACCCATCACTAATATGATGAGAATTGTACCTTCCTTATGCTCTGGCATGCCATTGCTAGTTTGATAAATTCAAGAACTCATATTCAAAGATGATCAGTGCCTATTGCACTAAGGCACCTTTTCCTTTTGTTCTCAAGGGCCCGATTTTCACCAGATTGAGTTATTCTTTCTCCTCTTGTTTTTATGGTTTATTCATTAAGTTAAAAGTGTTGAGGCCTAATAATTTGAAGCATTTGTCTTTGACTTCAACAACATAGTTCTGCAAAACATACTAATTCCCCTTCTTTATTCTTTAGAAAATATGCACATTTCATTCTGGAAGACAACGAAATATGACATTACAGTAAATTATAGTCAGATGCTAATGAGAAAAATGAGGATGAAGATAGGAATTTTTTTTGTGTAATGCATCTATTTTTCTGACTTGCATTTCACTGGAATTACTCAGAAGCCCTCTGGTTGCAGCTACACTGTGAAGTCCTCCACTTCTGTAGGACTATAAACAGAGATTTTATAAATCAGAAGATCACAATTTACTGTTTCCAATAAATGTCTGAATACATGTGCAGCTTGGGATTTACACCAAATTCAAATCAGTATACTGCATTAACTACAGAGGGTGGAAGAGAACAAGTTATTAAATTTCTGTTCTATATTTGAATTAGTATGGCACTCCACAGGGCAATATTTTGATATTGGCTTAAAACAGCCATATAAATTTAGAAAGATTCACACAGTTTATAGTTTCAAGAAAAATAAAAGGTGAACAACACCTGTCTATCTCTCTTCTGACTTTCCCAATTTATTTACAGCAATTTGATTCTTAATGATCTGCCTTTTAATTAAATTATGGAAGTCATTCCAGAGTAGAGGTGACATCTGAATTTCTGATCAGCATCAACATCTTTATATCTAACTTAGCCCGTGGAGCCCTTACTGTGTAAGGACGGGCCAGGCCATGGTTGAGGCTGAAGTGTGCCATAAGAGACCGCTGGCCAGTACGTATGTCTTTCTAAGCTAGCTTTTGTCCGGAAAAAGACACTGAGACCTTGAAAAATGCCATGAGCTCTTCACCACAGCTATAGTATCACCCTCCTTTATGTTCATTTGCACAAAGTTGATCAAACAGCCTGCCGCTACCAGGCTACTGTGTAACATCTTAGCTTTGCCACTGAAGACAAACCAGACCACCTTTGCCCAGAAGAGCGGTTTCTCCTCAACATCCAGACCTGGACACAGGACAGCAATCTGCAGTGGCTCTGCTCTCAGTCTCTACCAGGTTGCTGGATTTTGAAGTATGAAATTTCCCATTCAAAAAGTTCTCTGTAAGTGGAAAAAAAACAGTTTTGGATCATATCTCTCACATCTGTGTTGAGCCCTCACCACGATACCTATATGCCTCCAACATCCCGCACACTTTGTGGCCTGATCCATTTCTTTATGAAAAAAGGAGACTTGCAGGGGGTATTGTTAATTGCTCTGCATGCTATACTGCAGTAACATTGTACTACCCTCTGTCAGGTCATGAGTGTCTAGCATTGGCCATCATTTTCTTAGAACTCTATCTTCAGGAAGATAAACTTTATTATACCAGCCTGTGTGCCCACCAATGGTCCCCAGTATAGGCACCTTCCTCTAGCAGCTGGGAGCCTGACCTACAGGACTTGGTGTGCAGAGATTTTGAAGTTCCTACACATTCTTCAAATGATAAGCCACTTTTTTAATGCAGGGATTTGTCATATATTTCAGTCTTCTTTCATAATTAAGACTTCTGCTGTGTTTGTACTAAATAAACAAAAATATTCAGAGATTTTCTGATCTTTGAGAATATTGTAGTCTTTCATAATTGAGACTGCTGTTGTGTTTGTACTAAATAAAACAGTTCAGAGATTTTCTGATCTTGGAAAAAATAAAAAAAAAACGGAAAACAAAACATTTTTCTCAGTGCACACACAAAATCACTTTTAATAGTCATTCTCCCTGTTAACTCTGTGCTAAAAACATTTAAGTCATCCTAAATTCCCTTTGGGGAATCAATTGCGATTCAGTACTACACATCACCTGTGAACCGAGTAACAAGAGCACTAAGCTAGTGCCTGAGCTTGCTTGCGTAGCCTGCCCTAAGAAAGGACAAATGATTATCATGTTATATGCAAGCATAATAAAATCATCATGGTTTGGCTGCTGTAAAAGTCGTCAGGTTTTGTTTTAGATATACTTTAGAGGAGACCACCACCTTTTGTCTACTCTACCTAAGTAGAACATTTCTAAACCAATAATCCCCTTTGTTGTTTTTATGCATTTATTTTTGGTACACTGAAAAACCACATCACAAAGACATCAGCAAATGGACTAGACTCTTATCCCAGTGAAAAGTAAATGGTAACTTCTGGGTATCTATACTGCATCTGAATAAGGCATTAAAGAAAATGTTCTCCCATATCAGATAAGGAATAGGTAAATTCTACATTAGACATTAATTCTTTATTGTTACAAATATTCTCTTACCTCTATTGCAATCTACATAAGGGCTGAGTAAATGGGATGTGCCTGGATGAGAAGCAGATTGTTGGCAGAATTCGAGCACAAAGCTGGAGCAAAACCTTCTCTCCTTTTAGTCACAAGACTTCTGTGGAAGGGAGTAACAAGGACAATTACTATTTTATAGAGTTTTTAAAAGTGCTGAGCATGAAAAATGAGGCAGATATCTATGCCTGAAAGAGCTCACTATTGAAATAGCTAGCAAAAATAGACAGTTATCAGATGATGGCTAGAGGACATGATACATCAAAAACTAAAGTGTTTGAGCCAGGAAGATTAGCATGCACCATATTAGTTCCATTATTTTGTATTCATCCGTCATCTGGGATCTTCAGTTTCAGGGAGATTAGAGCTTCATATAGGCAGC